>NC_056626.2:379437795-380637795 GCF_002870075.4 Lactuca sativa
CCCAATCACCAACCAAAAGGACCAAAATAACCAAAACATGCCAAAGAGTTGATCTATGAAATGGAATAGCAAGGTTTGAACTTTATACCTCAAAAGCCACCAAAAGAAGATGATAAAGTTGGATCTCAAAGCCCTCACTACTAGAAAAAAGGCCTTTCACGACGCTCATTGCGCGTCGTAAAACGCTCAGCGACGCGCAAATGCGTGTCAAGGAAGGCCCTGTCATAAAGAGAGACGACGCGCATTTATGACGCGCATTTACGACGCGCGGTTACGACACGCTATGCGTATCAAGGAAGGCCCTGTCATAAAGGAAGACGACACGCATTTGTGTGTCGTAACCTTACGACGCGCGTGTTTATGACACGCAATGCGTATCAAGGAAGCCCCTGTCAAGAAAGGCCATGTCATAAATGAAGATGACACGCATGTTTGCGTATCATAATTTTAAATGTTAAAAAAAAATTATTTTTTTTATAGATTTACTAATTTTCAAATTAAATTTGCATTTAATGCCTCACAATATAAAATAAAATATCATATACAAAAAATATAATCCATTTCATAAAATTTAATGTCTTACAATTCTATTTCTTACAATATATAAATTTACATGTAAAAACATCTCTACAGTCTACATGTTTCATGCTTGATTTCCATCTTTTATCGTTTTTAAAAACAAAAGTTCTAACAAGAAACCTTCTTTTAGTAATGCAAGTGATGCTCTTGATAAGCTGATATTCTTAAGTGTAACGGATCCCTCATTACTTGGAGATGCTGGTGAGCTTGAAATCAAAATTAAACCTGATCCAGAAAAAGGGACAATCACAATATCATAAGATTACTTACTTTTCTTCATTCTTGAATCTTTCCTCATAAAATACAACACTACAAGAGATTTATAAACCTTTTTTTACCCTTATATTAAAAGTGCAGTAGTAGGCATCAAATGAAATGTACGGTAAATGAGGGAGAGAATCTTTCTGAAAGTTGTATGAAGTACATGAATAAGTAGTAGACATACCTTCAACTGTCAAAATTCTAACATACTGAGCAGATATTTGTTCATTCATTCGAGGATGCCCCTTATCCTTCTCATCATATTTTGGTTTGACCTAAAAAACCATTTCAATACAAATCTCCCAATCAACAAACAACCACATGCACTCATGATATAGATAAATAAACAGAAAAGTCTATGTTGTGGTTAGTTTTGATAAATTTGTCAATTGATTTGGACTTTTAGTTGATTCAAAGGATTAAGTCAAAAATCAGATAATACATACAACTTTCAGACAATGCTTCACTTGCTTCCGCAATATGATTCTTAATTCCATATTCTGTTACTTGTGCCTCTATTACTAAATGATAGACCTTTGTATAGCCAAACTTATGTGAGGGAAAGTTAATTCCATCATGTATGAATTTCTGGTCCTACCTTCTTTGACATCCTTTGTGACTGTAAAGATTTCTTGTATTGTTTGACCCACCAATTGAAACAAACAAAGGCTAATCCTATCAGGAGAATATATATATATATATATATATATATATATATATATATATATATATATATATAGCTGGATGGAATTCATGTACTCGTGATTTGAAGGACTAACAGCTTGGCTCTAATATTAGGCACACAGGGGCATTTTTGTCCGCAAAAAGTATCATAAGTTTTTAGGAACAAGAAATCACTCTCATTCAGAGGAGCAAATTCATCAACCCACTAAACTCATCACAGGGGATCTTTTCATTTCCTTCCCTTACTCCAAATAATAATAATAATAATAATAATAATAATAATAATAATAATAATAATAATAATAATAATAATAATAATAATAATAATAATAATAATAATAATAAAGTATAAACTACCATCCACCTGATTCTCGATCCCATCAGCTGAACTTGATGCACATTTTTCTCCATATAAACTTTCCCCAAGAGTAACACCTGCATATCAATCACACAAACATTCCAGTACAATCATTAAGAGAACCAAAACCCCAAAGGAAGCATGAGAGTTTTATAGTTTCTAAAATTATTTTGTATCACATACCTATTATCGAGCAAGTTTGATCTCAGCCTTTAATGGTGCAATAACGGCTTTAATTGGTGTCATGTCATCATCTTTTTTAGCAGCATGGACTCTTCGCAGAATGGCTTCTTTTGCAAACTGTGTTGCCATTGATGCTTTCTTTTCATCATTGATTTTCTTGATTTCAAGATTCTACAATAACAAAAAGTGTATCTTGTTATATGTAACAATATGATGAAAACAATGTAAAAGGGGTTGAGTATTGAGGTGGTTTAGTAAATACTTTGCTTTCCAGACGAGATTCTATCAACTTCAGCTTCTCATCTAATTTAAACATCATCAGAGTTGTTTCTGTAAGAATAATTTCATGCAACAAATGTGATAGTCATACTAATTTAAACATCATCAGATTTGTTTCTATAAGCATGTGTAACTATTAACTCGAGAGTAACAACACAATATACTACTTGTCTTCATTTTCAGATAAGGTGCAATGGCGTTGCTGTTCAAGGTAATATCCAATATTTTTCCTATTTTTAAAATTACTAAATTACCAATATCACTTATCAGTGTGCATTCTATTCATTACCTATGTTAATGTTACAGGATCCAACAAAGATTTCAGCGTATCGTGACAAAAGGTTTCCAGGAACACAATAAGAATATGAACACGCACTCCAAAATTCAACAACCGTATACATCGGCAACATGTCTTTCTACACTACTGAAGAAAAAAATGGGATAAACCTTGTTTAAGAGATTTATCAATTTCTAAATCTAAGAGAAAAATTAATATTAGATCTGGAGGCTGATGAAGTTAAAGCAAAGAAGAACAAGGAAAGTTTTTTTTGGAGATTGTAATATGGCCTTATGATGTCTTCCAAGCAGAACCGAGGCAGTTAGCCCAAAAGGGTAACACAGGCTCATGTAACCCACAACTTCATCCAACTCATGCAAGTGGTGCACTTGGATTCATGGGATCTATTAATTGACCTACTTAAAGCTCATTGCATACCTCCCAGAGACTCGTTTATTATCTCTAAATATGATAGACAAACTAAACTTCAAGTCAAGAAACCTGCACAAAAAAGTGAACTTATTTTTATCACAGATTAACACATAAAACCCAATAAACAAAAAGAGAATCAGACCATATAAATTAGATATGAAATAGAACAGATAATGCTCATTAGAGAAAAGAAAGCAAAAGAGAACATTTCAATGAATCTAAAACCTATTTCCACTAACAATTAATCTTAAAAAATGAGAAGCTGGAGAGAGAACTAGCACATACCAAAGAGAATTTTCAACTGGGGAAGGAGAAAAAGAAAAAACAGAAAAAAAAAAACAGAAACCCTAACCAACCTTGGTCGTTGAGATGATGGTGGAGCTTTTCCCTTGACGCAAAACCCTCCATGGTATCAAGCTCAATCTCTGTAGCCCTACGATCTGCCATGTCCAAATCTCTCTCGTCCTCCAGAGAATCGTCCAACCCAACCGACCTTCATAGCCATTTCTATTGATTTCCAACTTGATATCATAAATTATGTTTCGACATGAGAGTGTGGGGAGGTTTCAAGAAGAACAGAGCAGAAGCAACAACGCAAAAGATAACATTAGGTATCGAGGGCTAATTGAGTTTGATTAAAAAGGTTATAAAACTCGTAATAAAGGAAGACAAACCTTTGGAACAAATAAAGAAGTAGAATGTTGATGGTGATTGACCATGGAGTTTCGAGACCTTGACTTTAATGGAGCTACTGTTCTACTTGATATGGAAATCACTCTAAACTATACCCCTTTGATCAATTTCATGGCCTGGTGACCAAAAAACCTTCGATTTCACTAAGAACCGGAACCCTAGTTCCAACAATAGTCGATTTTTGGTATTTGATTGAGAGAGAGAGAGAGAGAAGAACGATTGAAAGAAGGTAGAGGAGAGCATGGCGGGGTTTTTAATTTTTTCAGAATTTCATTTCCCCCTTTCCCCCACTATTAAAGGATGGAACGCGCGTTCCATTAAAAAATATAAAGCGACATCCTTAGACGACGCACATTTTATTATAGGTGCCCTCCGTGTTTTTTTTAGACACTAATTTAAGGGCGCGCAATAATACATGTCTTCTATCCTTAAATTTTTTGAAGAGATGACATTTTTCTAATGTCACTCTCCTTTGCGTAACATAGATCAATGAGCGTCGTATTTTGCGCGTCGTAAAAGGCCTTTTCTCTAGTAGTGCCTCCTCCAAAGAATGAGTCTTCAAGCTTCTTCTTCTTTTACACAAACCACCACAAACACTATTCCAAGCTCCAAAACTCACTTAAGGCACTATAGGGTTTCAATATAGGCTAAAGGGGATGGAGGCTGACCTAAAATGTCCAGAGGAAGGATATAATGTTGCTTATATAGGGGTAAAACTCCAAAATTAGGGTTTCTTAAACTCATCGTACGCCCAACGTATGAGGCCGAGGCTTCACGATCCTTCCTTCTTGATACGCTTAGTGTACACTAATGTAGGCCCCGTGTACTTTGATTCACATTAGTACACCCCATGTACTCCCTATGTACGCCCCACATACTAGGGTTTCCCTTAAATCCTAGGATACTCCGAAGGCCATAACTCCTTCATTATAAATCCGATTTCGACGATCCTTATATCCACGAAAAGGTAAATAGAAGCTCTACACTTTTATCAAATCATACATGCCTTAAGATTTCCCAAACAAAAATACAATTTCCATAAAAGCTCGAGCTGATACTTTACTTTACCAAAATACTCATTGGCTCCAAAACACAAACCGAACACATAGATCATTTAAATTACATCACCCATACCCAATTGGGAAACGATTCGGGACAGGGAGTTACAAGGTATTACACCAATTAATCTAGTTAATGGTCGAACCTTTCAAAGCTCTAATCTTCTTCGAAATATAAGAAAGAAGTTTAATCTCTCTAGCTAGATCTTTGTTGTTCCTTGTCTTGTTTTTGAATATAAAACCATTTATGTAACACCAAATAACCCAAACAAGGGCAAGAAAAACAACCATTATATTGGATTGAACTTTCTGAGCAATAACCATGTTAGCATCGACATCAAAGAGTTGTTGGATCGAATTTGCAGTCTTTGGGATGTTGCACCACCACTTATTGAGAAATGCGCTCTCACTTCTTTTATCCTACAACTCTCAGAAATTTATGTTTCTCTTTTTTAGGCTTGCCTTTAAAAAGTGGGTATAAGTTCGATACAATACTAAGACCAATGCGCTCGCGATTTAAGTAGATGGGGAGCTGATAGGTTTTGAGGACTTTACACAACAATAAATCAGAAGCAATAATTTTAATCCTTAATAGGCCCAAATTTTGGATCTATGCACAATCTATCCAATGCGACTTTGATGTGAAAGAAAACACACCTTTTAGGGTTTGTTAAAACCTTCGTAGATCCTTAATTGTTTGAAGAGAGCTAAGAGTCTAACATAGAACTCCTTTTTTGTAGTCGCACCTAAGGCACTCAGATCAGTAAAATCCAACAACCTAAGCGACAAACACAATGAACAAATGCTTCAAAATTTTAATATGATCAAACTGCGTCGCCATGTCGTGGACAAGAATCTGCCATGATGTGAGAATTAGAATTTTGGGAGTTTCGGGAATTAGGAGCTAGGAACGAATTTTCTCTAGGGTTTTGTGTAAAACTCACCATCAAAATTCATCCATATGCACCTCTATTTATAGGGAATGATAGACAACCCTAGAAGATAATTATCTAGCCCCCTAAGAATTATCTATATAATGGTAATTATCTAACTGCTTAAATTATCATCTTTTATCCTCCAGAACATTTCAAAACTTCTAGATTTCATTTAATTAATTACATACTATTAACTAAGTAACAAATCTAATCACTGTAATTTTCCCATGTCATTTATTGCTTATTTATGTCCTTGCATGTAACCCGAAAGGACCCTACTAATAATAGTAATATTACCAAAGGTTGTATTTGTGTTGTAAGGATGCACCATTCTCCATCACTCCCACTTGCACAAATTACCAATGCTATATGGTCTAATATACACTAGTAATGAGTAGAGAGTATACAACCAAATGTATATATCATACTTACAACATAGAGTCATGATATAACCCTTAGATAAGTGATCAAATATTTCTTTGTTTCTTCAAGATATCTATATGAACATGAGACATGGATATAGTCTTTCTCAAAAATTCAAGATTCTATTTCCCGAAAATGAATTGTGTCAGCTAAAACAAACTGCAAAATTGATCTATCAATTCAGTTTAAGCATGACCATGCATTTTAATGTTAACACCAAATCATCGAGGGGCCAAAAGATATCGACTCCAACTACTTAAAGACTAAGTGAAGAAATAAACTTTGGCTACATAGATTCTGCCTATTCCTCATATTATATGTAGCCACACTCTGTATGATTGCCATTTACAAACAATGGTGGGGAGAAACCAAGACGTAATGGATTGTAGTACAAAATCTCATGCATCTCTATTTGAAGAATATATGATATTACCATCTTAGAAATACTTGAGACAAAATCCATGAAGTAATCTCTAAGTGCGAGACTCCAATACCTTGAAATCTCCATTTAAAGTACACATGAGTATTGGTTGCAAAATTTGCTATGTTCACCCCCAAGAACAATCTACCAATGCTCCATGACAATCTTAACTCACTACTTTCTTTCAGGAGTAGGACCTATTGTAGAAGTTTGAATAAATTAATATTATGGAAGCGCTTATAAACATGAAAAAATGGAACACACTGATGATCTAAATGAAGTGACCGAATTCAATCAAATATTAAGTTCTCCACTTAATAATCACCAAATCAAATAGAGACCAAAACTGTATCATTCCTAAATTAAAACAATCTAAAACCAAAATTCTCAAGTTAATACACATGCAAGTATAATAACATTAGATCTTTATGTGACTATCAACCTTGATTAGAGCTTTAGTTTAAAGGAGCGAATCAACAGAATTCTCTCAGTGGACTATGATGTCCTTATAATAGTGAAGATAATTATTGAGTATTTATCATGCTATCTTATGTAACTTGGGATCTTTAATCAAGGTAAAGTCACCTTTTAGTCACAAGAAACTTCAAGAGAACCATCAATGATTGAGTTCAACGTCGGGGTCACTAATGAACTTCTTTTAGTCACATAGTTTGTCTTTGCAATCTAATTTATTGCAAAACACTCTAAGCTTACTATCAAACCCACTTAGGTGTATTACTTGGTACTCTACCAAGCTAATACTTTATTATTTTCTAAGAGCAAGAAATTCGACTGCTAAATGAAAATGTCTCCATTAGTAAGGAACATCCTATCAATATAACTCTTCCATTGGTTTCTTCCATACTATCAAGATTATTTTTTTCGTCCTTTTAGGATTCCAAAGAATATTCTAAGATCTTATATGACTTTTCATTTACAAGTCATATGAATCATTAGATTTACTACCACAAACTCTTTTAAGAATTCTGCATCTCGAACCTCCTCAAGATTCTAAGTATTTGGCTTAAATCAATGATTCACTTAGATCTATCTCCATAAACTCTAAGTATGATTTGTTGTTCCTCCCATGTGTTTCATAGCGAGATAATTCTTATTCCAGGTGAAACTTTTACACTTAAAAAATTTAGGACATCGTTTCCTATTTCAATACAAGGGACAACATTGCTCCTACTAGCTTTGACATTTATATGGACTATCTTTTGTTTGTCATAATTCAACCTTTGAATTCTTCATTGAAGAAAATGATCCAACCATGAGATGCTTGTTAGAATCCATCAATGGACTTCTCAAGCTTACATATCTTTCACAACCTGTCTTGGTATGAATATATGTGTGTTTGTTTCCATGCTTGTCATATTTTGAAAAATCTCCAAACACGAAGTGTTGGATCAATTCAAATTTCAAACATACATGGACTGAATCTCATTCCTCATAGCTTCTTCTAGTTTCATCTTATTGGACCTTCCATAGCTTCAGATAAATGATAGACTCTAATTGCAATCTATCTATGACTCATTTCCCATGTGACATGAAGTCAATGAGGTCCATGACGTCTTCTATTAGATCTATGTGAAAGAGGTAGAAGGATGTCATTATTCTTAATAGGTTTTAACCTATAATTAAGTGCTAGAGTTTTTCTTTAGGCTCTTTTTTAATCGATTCTTAAGTCTTCTCAAGATCAATGTGGCTCCCAAAAGTTATTTTGAATGTTAGCTCTATTTTTCGAAAGACTTCCCTTAGAAAAACAAATACTTTGTTCTCAAAGGAATTCCAAAAGCATAGTAGGGACTTCCAGCAAAATAACCTATCTCATAGCGCATTCATTAAGAACTTTCTTAGTTTTACAAGAGCAAGGACTCTTGTAACACTCACTCATGGTACAATCCATGAACTGTTTGTAAGCACAATACGATTCATCAGTTACAAATCAAACAATGATTTGTTTCTCTATCCAACTATATTGCTTATTGAAATACTTGGTTTGAAATGAATTGTGAAATGGTTTCATAATTCCATTAGACGATCGTTAACCTTTGATAATGATTCTCACTATCCTATTGGATCTAAGTTTCTTTTCCTTTTTCCCAGTTGATTCTGAACTTCATTTTGTGACCAATCTGAACGAAAAATTAGCATGAACTGATTCCGATAAAAGATAACATCACGAGATTATTTGTTTATCATTTATCTTAATATTATGAGAAATGTATCAGTCAAAAACTTGTGGTCTAATGACTTCCAAAATTCTATCCATATGAATATTTGGTGATGCATTACTCATTTACATATTCAAAGATGATGGTCTGAACATTTAGGATCAACATGCAACGTGGTTAATCTAAATGGCTAATTACTGTAAACTAATTCCAATATATACTTTTCCACTTGATCATGTCATTTTAATCATTCATGAAAAACAGACTTGCATTTTTCATAATACATAGCATCATATTATTTTTAAAATCTGGGCCAACTGGATATTTGGTAATGTAACTCTTATTCATTTGTCTAAGAGGATGACTGCATAGATGCATTTAATCCAACAATGAATCTCCATTGAAATATTATTACTATACTACTCTAAAAATTTTCATTACTTTCTTTTAAATAATAAAACATGCAAAACGTTCTATATTTAAATAAGTTAGAACTATCTTACAAAACATTGTATAAACAATTTGAGTCACAAGACCATCAACTTAACATTTAAGTGAACGATTGCGACATCCTAAAAACAATAATAAATTTTTTTCACTTGAAGTCTATCAAATCATTCATCAATTGTTTCAAAATAAAACGCCAAATTCATAGTATTCAAAACATCAGAGTATAATTATTCAAAATGCTGAAAATCATGAGAGGGGGGGAGGGTGTTTTGCTATCACGTGGGGCCTTTCCCTTTCAAATCGGAAGTACCTAAAACTATAAACATAAACAATAAGCACAAAGCTTAGTGAGTTCCCCAAAGTACCACATACCAAAACGTACAACTGGGCTTAACTCTAGGGTATAACCAAACCGATATACATGTATGGGCCCTGCCTCGGGGCCTAGCCCTGGGGTGTATTTCAACCCGATCAACACAAATAGGCCATGCCTTGGGGCCTTGTCCTGGGGTATCTTTCATCCCGATCATACAATAGTGGGACCTACCTTAGGGTCTATTTCAACCCAAACATATGATAGTGGGCCCCACTTTGGGGTTTATTTCAACCCATCATACAAACTCATGTAAGATACTCAGCAACTATCATCCTAAATAACGCAATAATAGGTCGGCGTTGGTACCTTTGACACATGGATACAATGAGAAAACTCACCTCACAGATAGATGATAAAACTGAAGAGCACGCCGCTCTAAGATCAACTCTACCAGCCACCTTAATGAATTCAGTGACACAATCTAAGCATATAGATCAAAATACCTAACATACCCCTAGATCAAACCCTAGTCAAAATCCAAGTCAAATTCAATCGAGTCAATTGAGTTGACTAAGTGAGTACACTGGGTGTACACAATACGGACGTGGGGCGTACTATATGGTTTACCAGAATCGGGGAGCT
Source organism: Lactuca sativa (assembly GCF_002870075.4). NCBI lineage: Eukaryota > Viridiplantae > Streptophyta > Magnoliopsida > Asterales > Asteraceae > Lactuca > Lactuca sativa. Next base: position 379,447,964 of record NC_056626.2, read on the forward strand.
AACCACGAATGTGTAGCGTACCCCTTGGTACGCCCAACGTATGCGGCTACCCTCAACTTTACCCACTAAGTTCTCAATCCTTAAGCACTTATGTCCAAAATCCAAATCTAGACCCTAAAAGGTGATCTTAACCATAAAGTTTCCAACTTTATGGTTTTGCATGGCTATTAAGACCTTAATAACAAATGTCTAGCTTCTTGAACCATTAAGACAACCTAGACCATGTATGGGAAGAAGCCATTGTCTAAGATCACATTTTTATGACATAACACACCCTAAAACATCTAAAAGGACAACTCAAATGTCTTTGAGTATTCCATACTCACAAAGATCAAGATTAGGACAAAAAGATGCCAACTTTAAGCTAAAAATAGATCTAAATGAAATCCAAAAGATGCATAAAGAGAAGTAGATGCTAGATCCAAGGCCTTGAGTGAAACACCATAACCTCAACGTTCTTCCTTTTTCTCCAAAGGCTCCAAAATGGCACAAAAAGGCTCTTCAAGCATCACAAGCCACTCAAACACTTTAGGGTTTTGAAATGAGGAAGGAGGCTGAAGATAAGAGGGTGCATGAGGACATAAAGATGCTTAAATAAGGTCTAAACCCTAAAAATTTTGGTTTGCACCTTGGCTACGTACGCCCAACGTAGACAGATTACGCCAAACGTAAACATACATGGCCAAAATTACGGAAATGCCATAAGTGACCTATCTTGAAAACAAATCATAACCCAAGGGTCAAAAGAGAATATTTGTAAATTTTAGATGGTACAAATCTCCCCCACTTGAACTAGAATTTATCCTCAAAGTTTGCTACCGGGAATAAATATGGGTAGTGCTCTTGCATCTCCACCTCAGGCTCCCACGTCCATTCGAAACCTTTCCAATACTGTCACTAGACCTTCAACAAAGACACTTCTTTATTACATTGAGTCTTCGTCTTTTGATCCAAGATCACCACCGATCTCTCTACATAATTCAGGCGATCTTCAATCTGAATTTCATCCAGAGGAACAACTGCGGACTCATAGACTACACACTTCCGAAGCTGAGACACATGAAAGATGTTATGGATCTGGTTGAGCTCATCGGGCAAATCCAGCTGGTATGCAACCTTTACCACCCATGCTAATATCCTGGAAGGAAAAATGAATCTGGGGCCAGCTTGTGTCGCTTCCGAATTCAAATAACACCTTTCCAAGGTGACACCTTCAGAAGCACCGAATCTTCTACCTGAAAATTGAGGTCCAAACGTCGTCGATCTGCATAACTCTTCTGGTGGATCTACACAACTCGCAACCTATCACACACCTACTGAATCAACTCAGTAGTCTTGAGTACAACCTCAATACTCCTAATGACCGGATATCTGACCTCCCCCCAACAAGTCGGGGTCCTGCACCTCCTTCCATACAACATCTCAAATGGTGGTCGGTCGATACTAGCATGATAACTATTTTTTTAGGAGAAATCTTCCAGTGGAAGATAAGTATCCGAACTCCCTCCAAAATATAGTAAATAAGCCCGAAGCATATCTTCAAGTGTCTAGATCGTCTGCTCACTTTGGCCGTCAGTCTGGGCATGGTATGTTATACTAAAAGACAGTTGAGTACCACATTCTTCATGAAACTTCCTCCAAAACTCGGAGGTGAACGAACATCCCGATCCGAAACCACCAAAACTGGCACCCCGTGCCTAACTACCACTTCCCAAACGTAGATGTCAGCGAACTTCTTAGCAGATGTGCTCTTGGCAATCGGTATGAAATGCACACTCTTGGTCAATCTATTAGCACCGACCCAGATAGAATCAACTCCATGTGCCATCCTTGGTAGCTTTGTGATGAAATCCATGGTAATCTCTTCCCACTTCCACATGGGAATGGGTGAGGGCCGCATCTTGTTGTGGGGTCTCTGATTTTTGGCCTTGACTTGCCTGCAAGTCAGGCACCGCTCAACAAATCAAGCTATTTCCCTTTTCATACAGGGCCACCACTAACTCAACACCAGATCCTTATACATCTTCGTGGCCCCCAAATTGATAGAAAACTTTGACTTATGCGCCTCTTCCAGAACTGTCTGCCTCACCCCACTAGTTGTAGGAACCCAGACTCGACCACACCGAGTCAACAATCCCAGACTGTCTCTAACAAATAAGAGAATTTGTCCCCTAATCCGCTCAGCCTTCCAATCCTCCCTTTTCAATCTCTCCACTAAGCGTTCTTGATCAAATCCAACAAAGCCGAAGTGACAACCATCCTCAAGCAGATATCCCTGATAGAAGAACTCGTGGCCTTACGGTTCAAAGCAATGGCCACCACATTGGCCTTCCTAGGGTGGTATAGGATCTCACAATAATAATCCTTTACCACATCTAACAATCTCTGCTGCTGCATATTCAAATTCGGCCGGTCCATCAAGTACCTCAAACTCTTGTGGTCAGTATAGATATTACACCGTACCCCATATAGATAGTGTCTCCAAATCTAAAGGGCAAAAACTACACCCCCAACTCCAAATCATTCATAGGGTAATTCGCCTCTTGAGGCTTAAACTGCCTCGAAGCGTAAGCAATCTCATGATCCCTCTACATAAGAACAACTCCCAAACCCAAAATAGAGGCATCATAGTAAACCAAGAAATCATCCAAACCCTCAGGAAGCACAAGAATCAAGGCCTCGCATAATATTAGCCTCAGAGTCTCAAAAGCCAACTGTTGATCAAGCCCCCACCGAAAGTCACATTCTTCTTTTTCAAGCGGGTCCAAGGTACTGCAATCTTGGATAAATCTTGTATAAATCTCCGATAATACCATATAAGACCTAGGAAACTCCAGATCTTAGATGGGGTCCTTGAAACTTACCATCGCATCACGACCACGATCTTGGCCATGTCGACCAAGATACCCTTCTGATTGATGATGTGTCCCAAGAACTGCACCTAGTGCAAACATAACTGACATTTGGAGAATTTGGCATAAAGCCTCTCCCTCCTCAAGGTCTCCAATACCTCTCGTAAATGTTCATCGTGATGCTCCTTGGTCTTGGAGTAGACCGGGGTATAATCAATGAATACTAACACAAACCAATCCCTCTACCTGAGCCTTCTTGATTAAATCCAACAAAGGCAATGTGGTAACCATCCTCAAGCAGATATCCATGATAGAAAAACTCATGGCCTTATGGCTCAAAGCACCAGCCACCACATTGGCTTTCCCAGGGTGGTATAGATCTCACAGTCATAATCCTTTACCACATCCATCCATCTCCGTTGCCGCACAATCAAATTCGGCTGGTCCATCAAGTACCTCAAACTCTTGTGATCAGTGTAGATAGTACAACGAACCCCATATAGATAGTGTCCCCAATTATTGAGGGCAAAAACCACGCCCCAACTCCAAATCATGTGTAGGGTAATTCGCCTGATGAGGCTTTAGCTTGCTCAAAGCATAAGAAATTACATGACCCCTCTGCATAAGAACAACTCCTAAACCCAAAATTGAGAAGTCACAGTAAACCACGAAATCATCTAAACCCTCAGGAAGTGCAAAAATTAGGGCCTCACACAATATCAGCCTTAGATTCTCAAAACGAAACTGTTGATCAGGCCCCTACCGAAAAGTCACATTCTTCTTTTTTTCAAGCGGGTTAAAGGCACTACAATCTTGGAGAAAGCATCTATAAATCTACGATAATACCTTACGAGACCCAGGAAAATCCAAAGCTTAGATGGGGTCCTTGGAACCACCCATCGCATCACTACCTCGATCTTGTCCAAGTCGACCAAGATACCCTTCTGATTGACGATGTGTCCCAGTAACTGCACCTAGCGCAACCAGAACTCACATTTAGATAATTTTTCATAAAGCTTCTCCCTCCCCAGGGTCTCCAACACCTCTCATAAATGTTCCTCGTGCTGCTCCTTGGTCTTGGAGTAGACCGGAATAGAATCAATGAATACTATCAAAAACCGATCCAACATCAACCTGCATACTCGGTTCATGAGATCGATGAACGCTGCTGGTGCATTGGTGAGCCCGGATGACATCACCATGAACTTATAACGACCATAACTAGTCCTTAAGGATGTCTTCTGCACATCATCATCGTTGAACCTCATATGATGGTACCCCGATCGTAAATCAATATTGGAAAACTAAGATGCATCTTGAAGCTGATCAAACAAATCGCCAATCCTCAGAAGTGGGTAACATTTCTTCACTATTAGCTTATTTAACTGATAATAATCAATGTACATTATGTGTAAACCTTCATTCTTCTTCTCAAATAGAATGGGTGCTCCCTATGGAGAGATTCTCGGACGGATAAAACCCTTGTCTAGCAGCTCCTGAAGCTGAGTAAACAAATCTTGCATCTATGGTAGTGCCAGGCGATACGGTGCCTTGGCTATTGGAGCGGCACCAGGAACCAAATCAATCCGAAACTCAAACTACCTTTCGGGAGGAACTTCTGGTAAATCCTCAGGAAACAGATTGGGGAAATCCAAAACAATAGGTACCACACTCAATTCCGATGTGCCCTCAACTCGAGTGTGTACAACATAAGTTAGGAAATCAAAACAACCCTGTTATAGATATCTCCTGGCCCTCCTAGCTGAACAGAGAGTTGGCCCATGCAAAGCTCTATCTCCCAGAATAATGAGTTCTCCCCCACTTAGAGTTCGAAATCTTACTAACTGCCACTTGAAATAATTTGTAGTGGCCTCATTGGGGCCCAACGAATCCATCTCGATGATAACCTTCGATCCTCTCAAATGAATCGGCACTAAATCAATAGAGGATCTCTTACTAAACAAACTTAGGACACACCCGCGATGAACCCTTGAAGCACTCACGGTACGGTCATCCGCAATCTCAACCTCTAGTGGAAAATTCAAAGTCCTAGGGTCATCACAAAACTTCTTGCTAAGTGCAAGATATACAAATGATCGGGTACCACCCAAATCAACAGAGCATGAGAAGTCATACCATTGAGCAAAAAGGTCCCTATACAAGATCAGAATAATCATAAGCATAACTAAAGGAAGCAATAAAAGATAGAGATAAGCCATATACCAGTAACCACATCCGACACTGCATAGGCCTCATCGGTGGTCAGCTGAAATGCCCTGCTTTTCACCACAGGAGCCTCCACCTTGCCCTGATGGCCATCTGTAATCCTCAAGGTGACTGGTGCAAGTGCCACCACAGCTCCCCCAGATAATCTTGGACAATCGGCTTTTTTATGGCTAGTCTGATTGCAATGAAAGCAAATCAGAGAACTCTTGGTGCAATCCCTACTTATGTGACCCGACTGGAAACAACCAAAACATATTGAACACAACAATTGGCATGCCCCCACCACGTGGCTTGCCGCACTTACCGCAACGGCTAAGGACCTGTGGTCCTCTAAAACATCAATTAGAAGTATTGGGCCTCTCAGATTGGCCCGCCGCTATTTGTACCTGCTTCGACTTCCGATTTATCTGAAGCTCCAACTCAATCTCCCACTCATCGACCTTCTTGATTATATTATTTACTGTCTTACAACCCAAAAAGCTCACGAACTCTCTAATATCCTCTCTCAACATGTTATGTTATCTCGTTTTCCTCATCCATAACATACTTCGGGACCAAGCTCTCTCCCTGAATTTGGCGATAATCTCCGCTACACTCTCAATAGTCTGGCGAAGGTCCTGGAACTCCCTCAGTAGTTGTTGCACCTCAATAGCTAGTGAAAACTCTCTCTTGAATCTCTGAACAAAATCCTCCCAGGTCATGAATGTCGCTGTCACTAACTCTATAACTCGGTTAACATCCTCACACCAGTCTTGTGCTCGGTCCTTCAACAGGTAATATGCAAATCCCATATTTTCCCCCTCAGGACAAAAACACATCCGTTGCACATTCTCCATGTCAACGATCCATTGTCATCTAGTGATGGGGTCCTTAGACCCAAAGAAACTAGGATCTCCATAAGCCTTGAACTCCCGAAATGAGGGAGATCGAGCTTCTATCTGACCACCGACAATCTCACCTCGAAAAGTATTGACCCTCTTATCTATTAGATCCATAATCTCCTCCTTGATGGTATCGAACATCATAGGAGTAGCATCCAACACACAACGAGTAATCTCAGTCAGAATGAACTCACACAGTCTCTAAAAAATCGGTCATGTGCCTGATCCAGAACCTGAACCAGAACTAAAGCCAGAACCTCCTCGAGTAATCATCACCATCCTTAAACTGAAACATAACATATAAATAATCAACATATGACTCAAGGGGATTTTCACTACAAAGGCCTCCTTAGAGTTCCCCAGACTTGCTATTGTCTCAGGTATAGATCATGTGATTCTAGTAGTACAGGCCCAATACTACCTTTCACACCTACCAATATCTTCCTCAAGATCAATTTTGATTCCTCTAAGTCACCATACAAACCATATAAAAATCCTATGCTAAAAAACATACATATCCTAGAATCTCCTAGGAGGTCTCAATTCCACCGCTCGCAATACCAAGAACCTCAATCAACACTGCTAGTTGCCTTATGCATGCAAGTTATACACAAAATGGGATCATAGAGACTGTCAAACGATAATTCAACTAAAAGTCCACAACCAAATAAGGAAAAAGAAATGAGGCCAAATCAATCATTCTAGGGCTATACAATCCTAATCATATACAACTTTTAAAGCATACACTTAGAAATTAACTGAGTTGACATCAATTCCAAGTAATGCATAACATCAGGTTCCCCTAGGCTATAAGGCATCACGAAAATTAGGCAATTCTATCATATGATTCCTGTAGGTATCCTTTGCCCGAATCTAGCATGCATTTATCATATCATGCACACTACTCATAATACATAGGTATGGTAATTTGGGAACCACTTACTTAAGCTTGGCTGATTGCACACATCACACCCCCTTTTTCTTTATAAAAATCTTTTCAGAAACTTATTTTCTTTACAAAAATCATTTTAGAAACTTACTTTATTTCAAAAGATTACCAATTCCTCAGTTTGAGTTCAGTTGCACCCGAGAGTGTGCCCGAATCCATCAAACTAGGGCTCTGATACCAAATTGTAACATCCCAAAAATAATAATAAAAATTTTCATTTGAAGTCTATCAAATCATTCATCAATTGTTTCAAAATAAAACACTAAGTCACAATATTCAAAACATCAAAGTACAATTATTCAGAATGTGAAAAATCATGAGAGGAAGATGTTGTTCCATCACGTTGGGCCCTTCCCTTTCAAACCAAAAGTAACTGAAACCATAAACATAAATTGTAAGCACAAATCTTAATGAGTTCCCTAAAGTACCACATACCAAAACATATAAATGGGCTTAACCTTGGGGGATAACCAACCCGATATACATGTATTGGCCCCGCCCCGGGGTGTAATTCAACCCGATCAACATATATGGGCCTCGCCCTGGGGTATCTTTCAACCTAATCATTCAATAGTGGGCTCTACCCTAGGGTCTATTTCAACCCACACATACGATAGTGGGTCCTGCCCTAGGGTTTATTTCAACCCATCATAAAAACTCATGTAAGCCACTTAAAAACTATCATCCTAAATAACGCAATAATGGGTCGACATTGGTACCTTCGACCCATGGATACAGTGAGAAAACTCACCACACAGAAAGATGAGAAACTGAATAGGACGTCGCTCCGAGATCAACCCTAACGATCACCTTAATGAATACTGTGACACAATCTTAACATGCATATCAAAATACCTAAAATACCCCTAGGTCAAACCCTAGTCAAAATCCAGGTCAAAGTCTACTGAGTCGACCGATTTGACTTAGTGAGTACGTTGAGCGTACTACATGGTTGAACAGAATCAGGGAGCTGACCACGCATGCATATCTTACCCCTTGGTACAACCAACGTACGCGACTGCCCTCTACATTATCCATTAAGTGTTTAATCCTTAAGCAATTATGTCCAAAATCTAGATCTAGACCCTAAAAGGTGATCTTAACCATAAAGTTTCCAACTTTATGGTTTTTCATGGCTATTAACACCTTAATAACAAAAACCCTAGCTTCTTAAGCAATTAAGACAACCTATATTATGCATGGGAAGAAACCAATGTCCAAGATCACATTCTTATGACATAACATGTCACACCCCAAAACCAAGAACGACGGAAACGTTCTGGGGCGGAGGACGTCATATAATGTATCACAACAATGCAAATTAGTAAACAAGCAACAACATCATCCATTGCATTAATAGTATAATTTTAATTACATGTGAGTTCTTTCATAGTATAATTCTACAAAATGAATATTCAAAATAAAAGACGAGTCTTGACCGCTCCATCTTCACAAAACCTGGTAGTCGTACCTTTCTATTTGTGACCTGAGAATACAAGTTATTTTGAAAGCGAGTATCAGTAATAATGCTGGTGAGTTCCTAAGTATTTATGTGACTTTGATTTGTAAAACTGTAAAGAAGGACCTGTAAATGTTTGAAGGAAAGTTTGTACCAATGAACATGTTTGTAAGTAATTGTAAATGTTTGAAAACCCTAGAAAATCCCATATTTTCTACTAGTATAAAAAGTAGCCTTCAACCAAGACCCGACTGTTTTGAATGTTTGCTTTTAGAAATCCAATAATTGCCCATAAGTGGGTGGTAGTTTAAAAGTCCTAAAAATGAACTGCGATAGTGTTTTTCATGCTTAAAATAGTAGATTTGTGTACGTATAAAATCGCTAAGGTATTTGATAACCCCGTAAATCAACGTGTTTTTAATACTCCATGTGAGTTTTATAACCATGCTAATGACCCAGACTGCCTGTAACAACGTTCTTCAGGCGTTGGAATGTTTTGACGTTTGTCACCCCAGACCTGCCGGTCTAACTATAGCTAACAGTTTAGGTGCGGGATTGTCAATTCCGTATAGATCTATACATAAGTGTCATGCTCTCCCTCCAAGAGATTATGGTTTATAATACAGGACTTGAAATGCATACTCGAAAGTACGTGAAGCTGAAATGTCTCACAATTCTTAGTATTAAATAGATTTACATATGAAAGTCCACTTTTTTTTGTATATGAAAGTATTTCCTTGATATAGTACTTGTAGTATTTAAATATCTAGTACACTATATTATGTAATCGTATCTCTTGTAATTGTATGTCTTGAAATTGTATGCCTTGTAATTGTATGTAATCGTATCTCTTCATATAGTATGTAATGTATTAGTATAAACTCATGAATAAACTGACTCTTGTGTGATTCCTTGTACTTGGAATGGTATGTAGTATCTCCTAACTATACCTATTATAGCTACTAGTATTGTACGTGTATAACCGAAGTATGCCTTTGCTACCCAAAGGTACTGAACCAACTGATGGAAACTTTTATGTCTATATATGTATACATGATATATATAACTAATATTTAGACGACATTCGGACGAATAATTGATGCCCTCAGGCCACATCCTAACGAGGAAAAGGAAATAAAGCGAGCTAGTCGTCCTAAGTCCTTTAAACATTACTTATATAACTATACATATATAGGCATGCATTTGACAATATAAAAATATAAAAGAAGTTTTGTAAAACCTTTGAAAAGTTTAATAAATACGAAATGATGACTTGATGTCAGTTTATAAAACGGTTTGAAAGCAGTTTGTTTAATAAGAAAAGTTTTAAGTATAGGAAGACCTTTGTTTGAAACATGATTCTAACAACTTTTTAGAGGAAACATAAAGTATGTAAGAAAGTTTGATAAAAAGTTTTTAATATGTAAAAATGTTCATCGTAAACTATACCTATTATAGTTTTTCCAAAAGTTTGTTTCGTTTGTATAGTAAACCCTAGTGAAATGCTCACTTGTTATGTAAAGTATAACTTTTGTAGTGTCATAAATGAACACATATACACAGAGTATAAATAAAATGTTTGATTCGTATATATATAACAACATATTTAATTTCAAAAGACAAGATGTTATCGAGATATATTTTGCGTATGAAAGTTTCCATATAGTAATTATGAATCACATATGATTTACTTGATAAAAAGAGTATATAGTGAAGCTTTAGGTTACACACGATAATAACCGTGTGTTTACTTGTATTCCCCCCCCCCCCCCCCCTAAAAGTGTATAAAAGCATTGATAACACATTTGAAAGTGTAGTTTATAGGGGTATGAACTCACCGAAGAAATTGCGATGATTCGAAGAAAATGAGCTTTTTCTCGGGCGGCGTTTCGACCGGAAAGTGACGAGATTCTCAGGAATCTCGGGGCTTCGGACCTTGTGTCGTGTACTAGGGGTGTACCGGGACTTTCGGGTGGTTTAGAGGGGCGTTAGAGAGGTTCCAAGGTGAAAGAAATGGGTAAGGAACAAAATAAATCCGGGCAGCCTCGTATGATATTTATAGGTGCTGAAAGAGGGATTACGCTGGGCGTAATTTCGGAGTATGCTGGGCGTAATTCCGGAGTACGCTGGGCGTACGAGGGTACGCTGGGTGTAAATCGTCTTGGTGTGTGTGCCTCGAACTTGTAAAATCCATAACTTTCGCATACGGGCTTCGTTTTTGACGTTATTTATATCCACACGAAGGTGAGAAAATACTCTACAACTTTCATTTAGACTTCGTCGGCTAATTTTGACATTATTTTTATTTATATTTTTTTAATAGGCCGGGACACGATAATTCCGTTAAAAATCCATAACTTCTTTATCCGACGTCCGTTTTCGTTTGTCTTTTTACCATTGAACTACTATTGTCGAGACCTTCCACTCTCATTTAAGTTGTGTCGGCTAAAAATCGCTCGATCTTTATTTCGAGTTTTTAGTTGTCTATCGCTGTTACGAAACTTAGAAAATTTGTAACTTCTTCATACGACGTCCGTTTTGCGCGTTCTTTTTACGCATGATCACGGTTTAACGTAATCTACAACTTTCGTTTAGATACCTAAGGCTAAAAATTATTGTATCGAAACTTTGCGTTTTACGTCTATCAGCGTTGCCGGTTTTTGCCACGAATCTTAGATTAGTCATACCTTCTTCGTTATAACTCGGATTTTAGTGTTCTTTATATGTACGAAAACCTTGATACGATTCCTACCACTTTATTTAACCCAAATAAGATTTTAGGAAAGTTAAATTTTGACCTAAATTTGACTGGTGTTACATTATATTGTCTCGAAATGTCGGGTTGTCACATAACACACCTTAAAACATTTGAAAGGACAAGTCAAATGCCTTGGAGTATTACATACTCACAAAGATCAAAAATTGGGACAAAAGGTGCCAACGTTAAGCTAAAACTAGACCTAAATGAAATACTCATCAAGGTTGGAGCTTTATACCTCCAAAAGATACACAAAGGGAAGTAGATGTTGGAGCCAAGGCCTTAAGTGAAACACCACAACCTCAAGGTTCTTCATTCGTCTCCACAAGCTCTAAAATGGCATCAAAATGCTCTTCAAGCTTCACAAGGCAGTCACACACTTTATGGTTTCAAAATGAGGAATAAAGTTGAAGATAAGAGGGTACATGAGGCCATAAAGATGCTTAAATAGGGTCTAAACCCTAAAAATTAGGGTTTGCACCCTGGCTACGTCCGCCCAACGTACTCGGAGTACGTCCAACGTACACATACATGTCCAAAATTACAGAAATTTCATTAGGGACCAATCTTTTAAACAAATCATAATCCAAGGGTTAAAAGAGAATACCTGAAAATTTTATATGCTATAATGAATTATCTTATGATCCTAAGGATATTAAAGGGAATCAATATGAGGTCCTTGATCATAATCACATCTCTATGTGATAGTCTATTACTTTCTTTTGGTCACTGCACATTCTTGAAAATGTCAATATTCATCTTTTAGTGAAACACTCAAAGATTTCAAGTAATATCCGGATGGCATTATGGTTTCATTAGTCAAATTATAGGCTAAACACTTGGAAGAACGAGGTGACGCTTGATCCTTTAAAAATATTATGGAGCCTCGTTATTGACGATTAATCAAATCTTCTTTAGGTTTTAGTCTACTTCAAATGCTTTGGGAATTTGTGCTTTTCTTAGTTCTTTTCCCTTGTCTTAGTAATCAATTTACCCTATCAGAAAACGTCTCAGAATTCGCCTACCTATTATCCTTTGCATGTGATGTTGTGATTGAGTATACCAACTCAGAACACATTTTTTGCATATGGACAATTGTCTTTATTCTTCTTGACACTTATTTCATGATATCTAATCATAGGAGCATTTGAAGCTTTGAGTTCTATGCTTATCTATGTTAGTTCCATAAAGTTCTCAACATGCCATTCAACTAACAGTGGATCTTTCTATGTTGCCTAACCAGAATCATCCGACCATAGCGAATTCCTAACTGGTGGAATTCCATGTGTCTTCCATCAATGCACTTAGTTCTTTGAACCTTGGAGCCTCTCTTAGCTTTCCCATGTTAAATCCAAAGGTCCTTAACATGCAATGTAGTTCTATAATGGATCTTTTCAAACTGTTCACATCAGAATCATTTGATAATATGCATTAATTGGACAGTTGATTATGTAACCATAATCAATTTCCAACATGATGGAATTCCATATTGTTTTAATTTGTACACTTAACATTTGCTAAGATGGATATATCTAAAATTTTCATATCAAATCAAAATCACATAATTATATACATAGGTTAGCAAGTTGGTTATGCTTCCATGGTCAACTCCTAACTTGATGGAATTCCATATTGCATCAATGTTATCAATGTACTAAGTGTATTTGATATTTTCTCCTTCATATAACTAAAGGTACGATTTTCCTTTTCGTTTAAGAGAACTATTCTAAAACCACGAATAAATGACCATTCCTTATAGATTATCCTTTTAAATGATTTTATAGCACTTAAATTTTAGTGAGTACTTTTAAGACATTGTTCAATTAAAGATTAGACATAGTTTGTTTTATTGATCCTGAATGAATAATTACACAGTTATCAAATTATTTCAAACAAGGCTATGATCCATATTTCACTCCGTGATGTGAAGTGGATTAGCTAGAAATCACACTAAGAAGCTATTTAGGTAGACAAACAATTGTCAATACCAATCTTTATGAGATTCCTATATCTTTTGAGATTTATTGACACTATGTCAATAACATGTTTCTCTTCTTATGCTTATTTAGCACTCATGACAAGATTAGCCGATATCATGAATCCAAATGGTGAATTTACCATGCAAAGTTACATGATAGTCGGCTCAAGTAACGCTTAAGAATCACGATTACAATATACCATACTTCAAGAATTCTCATTTGACGTACCAGTAAACCACCTACACGTAACGCCAAAAAGAATACACAACAAAGAATAATTTCCATGTGAAGAATAAGATTCACATTTTTATATAAAATGGTATTTTGTTTTAATACTTATAGTATTAGTACTTTTAACAAGACAAGTGTCCTATCAAACCCATTCGGTAACTCTACTCATAATATGTAAGATGGCGATGAGGGTGGCGAACACTAAATGCCACTTAAAAGCCGACCTCATTAGGAATCGAAGAGATCTCCTTAAATTTGAGCATTTAGAGTAGGTGAGCCTAGTCGTGGTAAGACCGACAATGATTTTAAACATGCGAGGATGCAAAGTTTATATTTCCAATTTTAGTAAAATTGAAAATTTTGCATGTTGGGCTAAATCGCGACATATAACTTAAGGGGCAAGGAAAACACAGTAGCAAATATTAAAAATGAAAACTATGAACAATATTGCCACACTGTGGCAGAGAAGCCACCATGTTCTGGTGCGACATAACACGTTTTCATATCAGACCCCTACATCGTAGATGAATACCTCCCACGTTGTCGCGATAGAACATATTCAAGAATAAGTGAGTTTCAAGTAGTTTAATTTCTAAAAACAATTAAAACATTTAACATTCAAAAACTAGATCAGATCTAAGCATGGAAACTCAATTAAACACACAAGAACGGAAAATTGAAAGTGTAATAGATGTGTCAGACCGCTTTGATACTACTGATGGGTTTTGAGGATCTTTAAACAACAATAAAGGGACATTGAAAGAAATAATTTTAATCCTCAATAGGCCTAAAATTTGGATCTATGCACAATCTATGCAATGCAACTTTAATATGCAAGAAAACATACCTTTTAGGGCTTGTCAAAACCCTCATAGTTCCTTGATTTTTAGATGAAATTTAAGAGTCCAACGTAGAACTCCTCTTTTGTAGTCGCACCTAAGGCACTCAGATCAACATCATCTAACAACAGCCCAAGCAACGAACACAATGAATGAATGCTTCAAAATCTGAAGCTAATGAAACTACGTTACCACATCGTTGACAAGAATCCACCATGATACTAGAATTGGGATTTTAGTGGTTTCAGGAATTAGGAGGTAGGGTCGAATTTTCTCTATGGTTTTGAGTAAAAATCATAATCTAAATTCGTCCATATGCCTCTCTATTTATAGGGAAGGATAGATAACCCTAGAAAATAATAATCTAGTCCCCTAATAGTTATCCATATAAATGGTAGTTGGCTACCTAAGATATCCTCTTTTATCCCGAAGGACATATTAGAACTTCTAGATTTCATTTAATTAATTAAAGACTATTAATTAATTAACAAATTAAGTCCCTATAATTTTCCCATGTTATTTATTGCTTATTTCTGTCCTTGCATGTAAACCACAATGATCATACTATAAATAGTAATATTAACAAAAGTTGTAATTGTGTTGTAACAATGGGCACCATTCTCCATCAGGAGCTTCTAAAGTCTAGTTCTCCATTCTAGAGTATTTGATTTAGCAGGAGAAACTCTGTTCCAAGTAGTCTATGTTCCAACATTACGTGTTCATAAATAAATATTTATGATTGTAAACCATTGAAACTAAGACATAAAAATTTCAAATCAATAAATTTGATCACAACTTCAAAATACCTACTCCATTATGCAAAAAGTGTTCATCATATATACTTTAAGAACCATAAAATTTCTACATACAAGTTATGCAAAGGCAATTCATCACACCCAAATCCGATTACCAAAAAAAAAATATGCTAAAGTATGTAATTTTCAATCCGTTCCCAGTGATCCGCACCATTTTCTTCGACAAATAATGCGGTAAATACTTGTAATCCACTATCTGTCCATATAAAATGTAGATCATGTTAAGATGCTTATGCAAAACTATTTTGAGTTTTTTTTCAAGAATCTCGAAAAGAAACTATGTTTTACCTTTAATATTTCATTTTTACCACAACCTGAAAACTCATAAACATTATTTTTGTTCTTTCTTGTAGTAATGACTTCACAACCTACAAAGATTCAAAAAAATATAAATTACATCATATCAATTCTGATTCGATAAAAAATAAACAACTAATCTAAATGAATGTTCATAACTGAAAAAAGTACATGTTAATCGTTTATAACACAAAAAATCCAAGTAACTTGATTTAATATCTAGTGAGAAATATATAAAACTTAGAATTAAATGAGAAGTTATAAATGGCGTGATAAACATGAAATATCTATAATTTACATAATTGAATACAAATTTGATGTTATTGAAATCAATATTTGAATGTCAAAATCAATTAAAAACAAATCATTTGTATGTAATTATAGTTATAAAAAATACAAATTACCTCATTAAGTTACCAGAATAACAAAAACATATAATCAAAAAGCTTATGTGTATAAATAAACAACAAAAACATGAATATAAATGATGTAATCAAAGCCAAAACAAAGTTCTATATCAAGTTACCCGAACAACAAAAACATATAATCAAACAGTTTATGTGCACGAATAAACAACAAAAATATGAATATAAATAATGTAATTAAAGCAAAAACAAAGTTTCATATTTTTCTAGTATGCCCTGGACTTTCCTTTCATATTGAAGATTTCAGAACACATGTCTTGATTTATGATTTCTTTATATTCGTCCACCAATAATAAAAAAAAAATCATAAAGATAGATTCATGTGCCTTTATTATTATATAGCCATAATAATGCATCACAAAAGCATTTCATTGGATGTAGCGAGTTTCGCCGATGGTAACAACCACGAAAAAAAGAAGACAACGAGTCTATAATCACTTTTACCTTATAATTGATCGACTATCGACGATTTATAGAGGGGTTTTTAGAAGCGATGAGGGTTTTACACAGTGTCTAGAGTTCCAGTGATGGTTGAGTTAGGAAGGAAGATGGTATTGATATAGTTGTTGTGCTTGATGTCAGTAGGTTTGTATAACAACCGATGTTTTAAACCAAGAAGAAATGTGTAGGCTATAAATGTATTTAATTTTTCATTTTTAATTTCCTATTTTTTAGGTGTTTAATATTTCATTCGACTAGAAAAAACCTATTATCCCTATTATACCTTTGTGTGTATGTGAGTTAATGTATCATAGTGTATAATATTATTGTGTGCTCTTTTAATCTAATCCATTGATGTAATAATTCTAAGGTTATAAGTGTAATTATATGGTTCAATAAGTTTAAAGTGGTTCTACAATGATCCTTCCCCCATTCTCTCTCTCTCTCTCTCTCTCTATATATATATATATATATATATATATATATATATATATATATATATATATATATATATATATATACACACACACACACACACACACACACATACAAGGCAAATGATTGCGCGTTGCGCATAAACACATATAGTTGAAGTCGTTACAAATATATGTTTTTTTTAAATATAACGATAATGTTGTTGTTAAATTTGATATAATAATTTATATACTAAATTGATATAATATATTGATTATTTTTAATTATGTTATAATATATACTATATACATCTATTATAACTTCATAATCTCAATTGTATGAATGACTTCTACCCACGAGTTACACATGAATAAATTTAAATATAATATATGATTTAATGTTATTTATAGTTTTTGTAATTGTTAATGAATTTTTTTTGAATTTATTTGCTTAATGTTTTAACTTCTATCATTATAATTATTTAAAACATCAAACATTATTTTTTGATTTTAAAGATAACAATATAATCATTTATTAAGAGTTGTTTTTAACTATTGTGATTGTAAGTTATTTTAACTTATTTATTTGGAAACTTTTAACGATTATAAAAATATCTTTAGAAAATATTTTATTTAAATTAAGATTACAGTTTAGTTTTTGCATTTATCACTATAATTTATCACTTTTAACTATTTACAAAATATTTTTTGGTTTTTTAAGTGAAACTGAAATTTATATTTAAGTTGACATTGTAATGCGCAGAAACACCTATATAGTTGAAGTCTTTACAAATATGTTTTTTTTTTTAAATATAACAATAACGTTGTTTTTAAATTTGATATAATAATTCGTATACTAAATTGATATAATATATTGTGGTTATTTTTAATTATATGATATTATATATATATATATATATATATATATATATATATATATATATATATATATATATATCTATTATAACTTCATAATCTCAATCGTATGAATGACTTCTACCCGTGACTTACACATGAATAAAATTAAATATAATATATGGTTTAATGTTTTTATAGTTGTTGTTATTGTTAACTAATTTTTTAAAATTTATTTGCTTAATGTTTTAATTTCTATCATTATAATTATTTAAAACATCAAACATTATTTTTTGAATTTAAAGGTAACAATATAATTATTTATATGGAGTTATTTTTTACTATTGTTATTGTACGTTATTTTAAACTATTTATTTGAAAACTTTTAACGATTATAAAAATATCTTTAGGAAATATTTTAGTTAAATTAAGATTACAATTTAGTTTTTGCATTTATCACTACAATTTATTACTTTTAACTATTTACAAAATATTCTTTGGTTTTTAAATGGAACTGAAATTTATATTTAAGTTGACATTTTAATGTTATATTTAAGTTAACAATTTAAGTATTTTGTCAAAACTGTTCAGAAGTTGTAGTTTTAAACTGCCAATGGTTTATATATAACAACATATTAAATCTAATAAATTAAGTATAATATGTTAAAAGTTAAAGATGTAACTTTATAAGTAGAAGTAAATATATTATTTTAAAATTGAAATTTAGTTTATTTATGATTATACTTAAGGTTTGATATTTATTTAACCTTATTAACCAACTGATAATCATTATTCGAAAGACACTACAAATTATCACTTTTAAATATTTACAAAATATTCTTTGAGTTGTTTAAGTTAAACCAAAATTTATATTTAAGTTGACCGTGTAATTTTATATTTAAATTAATAATTTAAGTATTTTATACAAATTGTTCCAAAATTGTAACTTTAAAATGATAATGGTTTACAGCCAACAATATATTAAAACAATTAAATTAAGTATAATATGTTAAAAGTTAAAAAAACATAACTTTATAAGTAGAAGTAATTATATTATTTTAATATTGAAATTTAGTTTATATATGATTACACTTTAGGTTTGATATTTATTTAACCTAATTAACCAAATTATAATTATTATTAGAAAGAAATTGAAAAGTTATGGGAGTTTCAAATGAATGTGGTGAAAGGAAAAATGTTTCATTTATATATATATATATATATATATATATATATATATATATATATATATATATATATATATATATATATATATATATATATAATGGTTCAATTGAGATTTTAAAAAATAGAGATATTGAGATGCAATCTCAGTCACATATTTCTCATTTTCCGCTTTAACGGTCCAGCATACTGACAACAACGGTGTGTGTCTAATCATAAATGATTATATGGCAGAAATGTATAATCATATATGATTATACATGTTTTTATATATATGCCTAATCATAAATGATTATACATATATGTATGTTCACAGATTGAGTAATCATATATGATTATGGTGGTTAGTGGGATTGGAGGTGGTGATAGAGGTGAGAGTGGTATAGGTGACGAAAGTGACAATGGTGGGTCGGCTAGTGGAAGAGGTGGTGGGGGTGGCGGTTGTGGTGGTAGGGAAGGTGACGGGGAAAAAAGGAACGGGTGAATTTAAATAATCATTTATGATTATAACTATCTCGTCATGTTGGTACACCGAAGCGCTAGAGCAGCAAATAAAAAATATGTGGTTGAGGTTGAATCTCAAGATCTATATTCTTCTTCGGAATCTCAACGGAACCTACTTATATATATATATATATATATATATATATATATATATATATATATATATATATATATATATATATATATATATATATATATATGGAAAAGTTCAATAGAGAACTATTATAATCAAGGAACCAAGGAACAACTCAAATCATCGGAATTTAAAGCAATCAACAACAAAAGGAAGGGTTGTAGAATTTACAATGGACACAAATACAAAAAATTATAACAAAATTCACTTCTGTTTTTAGTTAAATTTTTTAGCCCATGTTTTTTATCGGAAAAAAACCGAATATACCTTTGTTCATGATTTTTTGTCATCTTTCCATAGAGATCCATATTGATATATAAGAAATGTTTTTTTTTTCAAAAAAAACCTCACTTCATTTTCTTTGTTTTTATAAAAGTTAAGGTCTATTTTTTATCGAAAAATTAATAAATATATCAAAATTCTTATTTTTTGGTACTCTTAGGCATAAATTCATATTGATGTTTAAAAAAAATCGAAATTTCACAATGTAAATAATAGTAAATCAGATTCACATTTTGAATTCTGAAAACTAAATTTTATATAGTTCAGATTCACAATGTAAATAAATCCATTTGTTGATTTTACAAAACCATTTTATGAATAATCAAAATGTTAAAACATTATAAAACTACATGGAAGTATATTTCGATTCCTATGTAAAATTTTCGGTTAATTTGTGATTGATCAAAGAATTGAAATAGTAAGTCAGATTCATATTGTCAATTTTAAAATTAAAATATTTAGAGTTTAGAGTCATAGTGTTAACCGAAACTACTAATATTTTTCTTTAATCGGTGTTGATGTTTATTAACAGGTTGTAACATCTCGTTTAAAATAGATTAAGTAAATAATAAACCCGGGACCCTGAGAAGTAATGTTATTATTATTTTATATTGTTATAGTTCAAAATCAAATAATAATTATCGGGATGTTAGTTTTGGGGGTTAAAGAATAAATATCATACTTAATTTGAAAGTATCTTGGATGGCTAGGGCTAAAAGGGTAAATTTTGTACCTAAGTTGGAAATAATTGGTCATGGAGGGGCCATATGGTAATTATTCAGACTTATTCTAGAAGGACTTTTGGGAGCAGGGTAGAAATGGTAAATTCTGGATTTGATTTGAAAGAAAATAGGATAACGAGGGACTAATATTGTCAACATAGATAGAAATTTGGAAAGGGACGGGACTTATAAACCCGTCACCTTGTAACCCTAAACCTAGCTCCAACTTTAGACGCCACCATCACTCTTTCAAACTTCCGGTGGCGCTACTCTCTTCCGTCGAATCGCACACCACCTCAGTTGGAACCCTAAACCACCGGAGCAACCACCCCGTGTCCATCCTAACGCCGGGGAAATGAAGTTGAGAGCGTTGCTGCCATAGTTCGCTTGTCCGACTGCCTTTCAGACTTCGTCGCCACCCCCTCTCATTGTTGCCAACGGAGCTTGCTGCCGCTGCTGTACTGCCGATGTGAGTCAGCCGGGAAGACCGAAGGTGCGAGGGTTACTTATGTCGACTGTGGAAGCCCTCGTCCGCCAGTCATTATTCCGTCATCGTAGCGAAACCACCACTGCCAGGAACGTAGTGACATCCGGAGGTCCACCGCAGGTTGGAGATGGATCAAAGAGTGAAGGTGTGGGTCGTGAACCACCGAGGTTGCTGATGTCGTGCGTCGAACTTGTTGAAGATGTAGCTGCTGATGATGCTGCCACCAAGCTCAGCCATTGCCACCACCATACGCCCATAGGTGGGTGGTGGTGTTATTTTTCCGGGCACGTGTGTGGTTTTCTGTCCAGTGGAAGGCGTGAAGAACCACCATGGCAGTCGGCCATGGTGGCTACCGCCGATAACTAGGCTGTTACCGCTGACCGTCGTTGCTGTTCTGCCGTTTACCACTCCGAAGGGTCGTCGTGTTCATGTTTCACATGCATACAAGTGAGTTGCTGCTTCGAGTTTATGTGGTGTGTATGTGTTATTTCATGGAGTGGTGTTATTTAACCAGAAAAGCCACAACGACCACCATGAGATGGTGGCTGCCACTCTACCACCATTGGCCACCACAAGGGTGGCTGTGTGTGTGCTATTTGGGAATTTCATTGTATAATTTGTAATCGTGTCGGAATAATGAAAAAGAAACTCCTAACCACCACCGTGAGGTGGTGGCTGCCGCCACCAGCCGCCGTGTTGGGTGGTGGTGTCCCTAGTTTGCATTTTGACTCGTTTGGGATGTTTGGACAGAATGAGTCTAACGAAACCCTAATGGGCCCAATGAAACCCTAAGTAACCTAAAAGCCCAACCATGTGACTAATCGGCTGGTATTGGGTAGGAAACCCTAATTGGGGTTTGGAAAACCCTAATGGCATGCAACCCTAATTTTGCGAAATTATTGGGACCTACACTTGAATTAATTACGAAACTGAAAATGTTAATTAATAATCATTTGCAAATTAACCTAAGGCAATATTGGACTTAATGGATTAAGTCCTTAATGGCTTAAGTAGGAACGCTTAACCTTAATCGTCATTTCATGTGAAAACCCTAATTTCACTTGAGCCTTGATTTGGGTCTTCCTATTGGGCCTTGGAGATTGGATTATTGATGGGATATCCAAGAACAAGTAAATGGACCAAAATAATTGGATGAGTTTTAGGGTAAGGCCTATGTGAAAGACTTGGGTCCAATTTGGAAAATTAGGCCATAGGTAGGCCATAACTAGGCCTTGATGATTATGAGATATTGGGTCATTGGTATACCAATAGTTTGGGCTAGAATTAATGGATGGGCCTTAAGGAAAGACCATATAGAGGTCTAGGCCCAATTTGGAAAATTGGGCCATAAGTTGGGCTTTGTCCCATTACTTGACTATTGGGCCTTTAGTGTGTGAGTTGGACCTTAGGCTGGGAACCCAATTATTAATTAGGTATTATTTGATGTTAGTAGTTCGGGGATCTATCAACCAGTACCTGGAGTTTCTTCCGCGGGACTTCAGCAGCGCCAGGTGAGTTATCGTCACTATACTAAGGGGTCGAAGACACCAATGCCGGCCCATTGAATATATTATCCTAACAGTTGGTATTATGTCGAGTATGAGTTAGTTTTACATGCTAGTTGTTATGCTAGTTTAGTAGATCTGTAGGACTACCTGTATTATTATGTGATTATCTGGATGCGCGTTAGTTATGTTATATGTCGACATGTTATGTGGGTTGGGTTGAGGTTGTACTGCTCCGTGCGGTAGCCAACAAACCCTAGAGTATTCCAGATATAACCTGAGGGTCGGGTAGGGCATGCCAGACTCGTACTGAGGACTTGGGAGTATTCCACATATGAGCTGAGGGTCGGGCGGGGCATGCCAGACTCATACTGAGGACTCAGGAGCATTCCAGATACGAGCTAAGGGCCGGGTAGGGCATGCCAGACTCGTACTATGGGCTCAGGAGCATTCCATATACGATTTGAGGGCCGGGTAGGGCATACCAGACTCGTACTGTGGGCTCGGTGGCAATCTAGATGTGAGCTGTGGGTCCCGAAAGGCAAGCCAGACTCACACTGTGGGCCAAGAGGTAATCTAGTTTGTAAAGCTGTGGACCCAGTACATGTTGTTATTTGTATATGTGTTATTTTCAATGTATCGGTATTTTAGGGGAACTCACTAAGCTTTGGGCTTACAATTTCAGTTTTGGTTTCAGGTGCATCAAATGATCGCGGGAAGGCAAAGGCGTGATCGTACAACTCCTCACATTTTATGACTATGTTTATGGGATACTCTGATATAGAAATATTTTGAAAACAAATTTGTAATAACTATTGGTTTCTAAATGTTTTAAAAAAGTTTAAATTTGGCACAATTTTTATGGAAGTTACACAGATGACAAAAAATTAAGATTTTTTATATAATTAGTTTTTTTGAATAAAAATAAACTAAATACTGAAAATAAAACAACAAAACGAAGTGAGGTTTTTTTGATTTTTATATATCAGCATGGATCTCTATGAAATGAAGACGAAAAAATGTGAACAATGGTATTCGTTTTTTTTTCGATAAAAAACATGGCTTAAGAAAAATTTAAACGAAAAAAAAAAAACGATTCTTTTTTGCTAAAAAAATGAGTTTTATGGTATAATCCGGCAGGGGCGAAACAAAATTTTAGGGTATTCCCCTTAAGTTTCATTAATATATATATATATATATATATATATATATATATATATATATATATATATATATATATATATATATATATATATATATATATATATATATATATATATATATATATATGGTTAAGATTAAATGTGAAACCTAAATATTGTGTGAGTGTATGACTTAATATGGACTGTTGGATTAGAAGCTCTAAAGGCTAAGAATGGGGGTTCAATTAATTTATTTATCATATATTCTTTAATCAACTGGGCAATAATTTCATTTTGTAGGAATTTAAATTTTGAATCGCCAGTTAATCTAGGTACGCTTCTAGTTTTTTAAATCCGCTATCTTTCCTTCCAAATTTTTATGAAGGCGTGGCGATGATCTGCTCATGTGAAGATACGATTAACCAACCAAGAATCATGATATTAGTACAAATAGAAGAATCCCCCACCATATTTTTTTCCATATATTTTTGAAGAATGGAACCATATAAGTACTGTAATTCCTTAAGGCTTTCATTATTTTTGAGTGATTCGTGTATTTGTTGACTAAATATGAAGAATTTGGATCGTTGTTATCATTAATTTTGATTTATTCAATTAAGGTTTCTGTAGTTCATATATTTTTGTTAATATCATGTATTCTTGAAGAATATAAACCCATTCCCGAAGAATTTGATTTTTTTTGTTTTGAAAATTATGTGATGTTTTGTTAGAAATCAGTTCACATACACAATCAAATTACTTTGTTTAACGACTTAAGTAATAATTCTTTTTAATGTTGCATTGTTTGGGTTAATATGTTTGTATAATTTATTTATTTATATTTATTTTAAGAACAAGTTTTATAAAAGAAAAAATGATTGTACAAGATATATTCTTCAAAAATATACGTGGATAATTTGATGTAAGTAGTTTTTTCATGTTCTTTAAGAATTATGGAATTATGGAGATGTCAAAGTAATCATCATTATCATACATACTTATAAAGTTAGCATTTTTTCTTGAATCTCATGCATTTGAAACCCCTTTTTTTAACTTCCTTTCACCACATTCATTTGAAACTCCCATGACTTTTCAATTTCTTTACAATAATATTATAAATAAGTTAAATAATGTTCTATAAACAAGAAATGGTGTTTTATTACAATGTCTTCATCTCAAATCAATGGTGAGAGTAAATACGAGAATGTTTCCTCTTCTATAAATAGGAAAGGTTGTGAAATGTTTCAAAGGGACCAAACCATGAGAACTTCCTCATGCCTACCTTTGTAGGATTTTGAATGTATTATTTGGTGAGATTGTCTATATTGGCAAGTGTCCATTTAACTTTTAGAATTCAAAAAATGGTTTTGATCCGCATTTGTTCAGATTTAAACCGTGTTTCAGTTAGAAAAAAATTATGTAGTTGGGTATATTAAGTTGAACCGGAGCTGGATCAATTTGGACCGATAAAGGAATCATTTTTCTTTCACAACAAACATTTGAAACTCCCATGATTTTTCAAATTATTTCTAATAATATTATAAATAAGTTACATATTTTATATAAATATAAAAAAAGCATCTACCTAAACCTAAAATTATAATTGTTTGAAAAATCACTTTGATTCAAAAGCACGAAATATATACAAACCGGGTTTCACTAGAAAAAAATATGTAGTTTTGTATATTTAGTTAAATCGGTCTGAGTTTGATCTATCTGAACCATAAAAGAAGCATTTCCTTTCACTACATACATTTGAAACTCCCATGATTTTTCAAATTGTTTCCAATGATATTTTAAAAAAATTACATAATGTTATATAAATATAAAAAAAACATCTACCTAAAAATAAAATTATAATTGTTTGAAAATTCGATTTGATCAAAAGCACGAAATATATACGTAGATTATATTTTATAAATGAATTCTTTTTATAATGAACTTTTGAATCTTGAAAATACATATAAACAAGCTTTCTATATTAAGTACCTAACTGAATTTATGATTTTAGAATTGAACAAAAAAGTTATTCAATAAGAGCTTACTTTTTTGGATATTAACTTACGAGATTATAGAAAAATGGAACTATTGAACAATAAAGAAAAGGTAAACAAGAGAAAGGGTGTTTTACTAAATAAGTTAAATAATGTTTCATTAACAAGAAAACATGTTTTATTACAATGTCTTCATCCCACATCGATGATGAGAGTAAACAAGAGAACGTTTCCTCTTCTATAAATATGAAAGGTTCTGAAATGTTTCAAAGGGATCAAACCATGAGAATTTCTTACGCCTACCTTTTTAGGATGTTGAGGGTATTCTTTGGTGAGATTGTCTTTATTGGCAACTGTTCATTTAAGTTTTAGAATCCCGAAAATGGTTTTGAACAATATTTTTTAGGTTCAAACAGAGTTTCAGTTGAAAAACCGTTATGTAGTTTGGTATATTGAGTTGAATCGGTCTGAGTTTGATCAATTTGGACCGATAAAGGAAGCATTTTCCTTTCAGCATATACATTTGAAAGTCCCATGATTTTTCAAATTGTTTTTAATAATATTATAAATAAGTTATCTAAACATAAAATTATAATTGTTTGAAAAATAAATTTGATTCAAAAACACAAAATTTATACAAACCGGGTTTCAATAGAAAAAAATGTTATGTAGTTTGGTATATTAAGTTGAATCGATCCGAGTTTGATCAATTTGGACCGATAAATGAAACATTTTTCTTTCACCACATACATTTGAAACTCCCATGATTATTCAAATTGTTTATAATAATATTATAAGTTACATAATGTTATATAAATATAAAAAATCCAGCTAAACATAAAATTATAATTGTTTGAAAAATCACTTTGATTCAAAAGCACGGAATACATACTCGATTATATTTTATAAATGAATTCATTTTATAATGACATTTTGAATCATGAAAATACATATAAACAAACTTTCTATATTAATTACCTAACTGAATTTATGATTTTAGGATTTAACAAAAAGTTATTCAATAAAAACTTGATTTTTTATAGCAACTTATGAGATTACTGAAAAATAGAACTATTGAACAATAAATTTTCTGGATAACATTTTATTTTTATTATTTAATATTTTATTTAACAAAATGAAATTATTGGCAAATAAAGAAATGAGTTTAATTAAAATATCTTCATTCCACATTGATCGTGAGAGTAAACAAGAGAATGTATTCTCCTATATCAATAGGAAAGATTGTGAAATATTTTGAAGGGACTAAGCCATGAGATCTTCCTTACATCTAACTTTGTAGAACGTTGAGTGTATTCTTTGGTGAGATTGTCTTTGTCGACAAGTGACCAATTAAATTTCAGAATTTCGAAAATGATTTTGGACCGTATCTTTTAGATTTGGATCGAGTTTAATAAGGATCCGAGTGTCTTCTGGCTGAGTTAGGCAAACTTGCTTCCATTGGAGGCTGAGTTTAAGTAACATGCCGAGTATTTGGTTGTGTTAGCCAAGTTTTACAACACTGTATGTAATACAATTTAAAGTTTTAACCTTATAAAAGGCGTCACCATTATCATATGTTCTAGATAATTATGGTAATATTTATGATACAAAACATTTTTTTTACTATTTAAGATAAAAAGTTGTCTCTATTATCATGTGTTGTACACAATGATAAAATTTAAGATAGATAAAAAGATGTCTCTATTATCGTATTTTCTCCATAGTGATAATATTTAATATAAACGTTTTAATTTAATATGAAATTCTTATTAAATAGATAACAATAACGATTTATTTATTTTTAACAATTAATTTTTTTCTATTTTAATCATATAACTTTGTATATGCAAAACAACTTCAAGTTCCAACCTTATCTCTTATAATATAGTTTAACATAATAATAATACTAAAAATCATTTTTTATATTTTTTATGAAATTATTATTTAATTGTTAACGACCGACAAAATGAAGCAATAAACAACGTAAAGACACGTTGATAAAAAATTACAAAACACCCCCTACAAATCATAGAAATCGGCAAAAGTATAAAGAAGGAAAGAAGAGGGACGATTGTTGGAAAAATTTCAACAATTTTACTGTTGAAAATTTTCACAATCTTAATATATATATATATATATATATATATATATATATATATATATATATATATATATATATATATATATATATATATATATTAATAACAATGATTTAGTTATTTTTAATATAAAATAATTTTTTATATCCCACGCAACGCGCAGACATTCGCCTAGTATACTTATAAAGGAAACATTTTTCTAAGCACCACATTCATTTGAAACTCCCATTCATTTTTCCTTTCACCACAATCATTTGAAACTCCCATGACTTTTCAATTTCTTTCTAATTATGATTATAAACTAAAGTGTTATATATATAAACTAAATTCTAATATTAAAAGAATATATTTTCTTCTACTCATAAAGTTATGTTTTTAACTTTTAACATATTATATTTAATTTATTAGGTCTAATATGTTGTTGTATATAAACCATTATCATTTTAAAACTATAACTTTCGAAAATTTGTATAAAATACTTAAATTGTTAATTTAAATATAACCTTACATGATCAACTTAAATATAAATTTTAGTTCAACTTAAACAACCCAAAGAATACTTTGTAAATAGTTAAAAGTGAGAAAATGTATTGTCTTTCTAATAGTGATTATAAGTTGGTTAATAAGGTTAAATAATTATCAAACCTAAAGTGAAATCATAAATAAACTAAATTTCAATATTAAAATAATATTTTTACTTTTACTTATAAAATTATGTTTTAACTTTTAACATATTATACTTAATTTATTCGATTTAATATGTTGTTGTATGTAACCATTATCAGTTTAAAGTTACAACTTTTGAACAGTTTTGACAAAATACTTAAATTGTTAATTTTAATATTACTTTACATTGTCAACTTCAATATAAATTTCAGTTCCACTTAAAAACTCTGAAGAATATTATGCGAATAGTTAAACGTGATAAATTGTAGCTCTAAATGTAAAAACTAAATTGTAATGTCAATTTAACTAAAATATTTCCTGAATATATATTTTTATAATCGTCAAAAGTTTTCAAATTAGTAGCTTAAAATAACTTACAATAACAATAGTTAAAAATAACTCTATATAAATGATTATATTGTTACTTTTAAAATTAAAAAAAATTGTTTGATGTTGTAAATAATTACAATGATAGAAATTAAAATGTTCAGCAAATAATAAATTTTAAAAAATTAATTAACAATAACAACTATAAATAAAATTAAACCATATATTATATTTAATTTTATTCATGAGTAACTCGCGGGTAGAAGTCATTCAGACAATATAGATTATGCAGTTATAATAGATGTATATATTATCATATAATTCAAAATAATCAATATATTATATCAATTTAGTATACAAATTAGTATATGAAATTTAAAAACAACGTTATTGTTTTATTAAAAAAAACATATATTTATAAATATTTCAACTAAATAAGTCTTTCTACGAAACACGCGTACATTCGCCTAGTATACTTATAAATGAAACATTTTTCCTGTCACCACATTCATTTGAAACTCCCATTCATTTTTCCTTTCACCACATTCATTTGAAACTCCCATGACTTTTCAATTTGTTTCTAATAATGATTATAAGTTGGTTAATAAGGTTAAATAAATATAAAACCTAAAGTGTAATCATATATAAACTATATTTCAATATTAAAAGAATATATTTTCTTCTAGTTATAAAGTTATGTTTTTAACTTTTAACATATTATACTTCATTTATTAGGTCTAATATGTTGTTGTATGTAAACCATTATCAATTCAATGCTACAATTTTTGAATAGTTTGGACAAAATACTTAAATTGTTAATTGAAGTATAACATTACAGGGTCAACTTTAATATAAATTTCAGTTCCACTTAAAAAACCCAAAGAATATTATGTGAATAGTTAAAAGTGATAAATTGTAGTGCTAAATGGAAAAACTAAATTGTAATATCAATTTAACTAAAATATTTCCTAAAGATATTTTATAATCATTAAAAGTTTTCAAATAAGTAGCTTAAAATAACTTACAATAACAATAGTTAAAAATAACTTTATATAAATGATTATATTGTCACCTTTAAAATAAAGAAAATGTTTGATGTTTTAAATAATTACAATGATAGAAATTAAAATGTTAAGCAAATAAATTTTAAAAAATTAATTAACAATAACAACAACTATAAATAACATTAGCCGTATATTATATTTAATTTTATTCATGAGTAACCGTAGGTAGATGTCATTCAAAAGATTGAGATTATGCAGTTCTAATAGATGTATATATTATTATATAATTATAAATAATCAATATATCATATCAACTTAGTATATGAGTTATTATATTAAATTTAACAACATAATTGTTATATTTAAAAAACATATATTTGTAAAGATTTCAGCTATATAGATGATTCGGCAACGCACGAGAATTTGCCTAGTATACTTATAAAGGAGACATTTTTCCAATCACCCCATGCATTTGAACCCCCACATAAATTTACAAGCACCTCATGCATTTGAAACCCCCATAGCTTTTCACCTGCAAAGAGATTAATAACACATCACATACTTTATATAACTCAAAATTTGAAGCTATGAATGGAACTACGGATGATTAACTAAAAGATGTCCAAAAACTATTTTTTATAATAACTAAAACTCAACTAAGTTGTTTTTAAATTAATTTATAACAATAATTAAAAATAAAATAAAGTTATAAATTAAATTATCATACATTATAAACAGTGGTTGATAATTTATATTTATATCATTATCATCATCATTATCATACTATCATACTGTACTTATAAAGGAAATATTTTTCGTTTCACCACATCAATTTGAAACTCCTAACTTTTCATATTTCCATATAATATACCTTTTAACTTAAATATGTTATTAATTACAAATATTATCATAAATGAAAGACTTCTTAAATTATCAATATGTATAACCTAAATTAATATATCAAACAATCTTAAAAATATAGTGTAAAATTTAAAACCTAAAGTAAAATATCAAATAAAGTTTTAAAAAAACTCAATGTATATTTTTTACAAGGAGTTAAAATGAAAATATTAAATGCAATAAATGTAAAAGAACATAAATCTAAAAGTAAATTTAACTAAAAGACCTCCAAAAACTATTTTTTTTATATTAACTGAATAAGTGGTTTTTGAATTAATTTATAATAATAATAGTTAAAATAACATAAAGTTATAAATTGAATTATGTTACATCACAAATAATAATTGATAATTTGAATAATCATCATGATGAAATTAACGTCGTCAATTTGTTTAAAGTTAATAAATCATAACATTAGTTAATTAAAATAGATGAGAAATATAATTAATTTTATACATTAAATAATTCTATTTTAGTAAGTGATATATTTATCTTTTGTTCAAATTAATTATAATGTTATATTAACTAAATGTCAAAATGAAATAATAATTAATTTTTAGTTAATATAAATGACATAAATATTTTCAATGACATATGATTATTAAAAGGTTAACTAAATAATATTATTCCACGCAATACGCGGATATTTGTCTAGTTTTATGATAATAGTATGAATGAATGAGAAGACACACCATATATTCTTAAAGAATTTGACTATTTATGTACTTTTTTTTTCACTATAGAAGGAAAATCATATTTAGAATACATATTATTTAAGAATGTTTGTGGTTACATTGATAAAATTATTTTTCTTCACATTGTTTATGCATTATGCAGACGTCACACTTATGGTTTGGTAAAAGTAAGGAAAAAAATGAGAAAGAACATCTTATATTCTTAAAGAATATAATTATTAGTTTAATCCATATATACAAACAAAATTCACATTTTTTGTCAGTTAAAGAATGAATTTTTTTTTAATCTACTTATTCTTATAAAATGTATATGTTTGTTATATCTGTTCTTCTTCTTTTTTTTTTTTTTTTTTTTTCTTTTTTTCAAATCATAACTTTGTTATGGTTTTTATCCACGTATTACAAATTGTGGATGCATTTGGTATATGCTTAAAGAATAGTAGGGTTTGTTTCATTCATGCATTGCACATGATATATGCCAAAATCGATTTATCAAGAACCATCAAAACATTAGATTTGATTTCTTGAAAATCGATTATTATGAATGACGAAGACAATTCTTACGATACGATGAAGATGATAATGGAATAAGATGAAGTTGAAGAACCTGATTCAAAAAATACAACGCATCTTTGATTTCCTTATATATTGGTTTGTTTATTTTAGGTAATATTTTAATTGATTATGAAATTCTGATTCTACCTTTGCAGATTATATTTGATCAATAGTTGATATTAAATCATACATTCATACAATATTTAAGATTTATATATAACCTAACACACACACACACACACACTCTCTCTCTTTCTCTCTCTCTCTCTCTCTCTCTCTCTCTCTCTCTCTCTCTATATATATATATATATATATATATATATATATATATATATATATATATATATATATATATATATAATTCGTTCAGATGTAAAAATTTATTTAATTTTTCTTCATTTAGCTGGCCTCTAATTGGTTTATATATATATATATATATATATATATATATATATATATATATATATATATATATATATATATATATATATATATATATATATATATATATAAATATAAACCAATTAGAGGCCAGCTAAATGAAGAAAAATTAAATAAATTTTTACATCTGAACGAATTGCATAAACAAATAGTATAAATAGTATCATGTTATTTTTTAAGATTGAAATTTATAAAAATTTGTTATATTTTTAATTTTAACTCCAATGAGATAGAAACTCGATTTGAATAAATCATTAAGTTTTCGGTGTGACTTTTATCTTTTACCAAAGAAGGGAGGAATACTATATGTTTTAAAAGCAATAATAATAATAATAATAATAATAATAATAATAATAATAATAATAATAATTAAATAAATTGAAAAAGAAAATTGAATGTGGGTCTGGGTCTACCCTGGTTATGGTGGCTGCATTCTTATAATCCGATGTATATATACAAATAGACATCAATTCCCTTGACGAGCCCGACTAATTAATTTTTAACGATTAAAATTGTAATTTGTTCACCTCACTTTTTGTGAAGTGAAATTTGAGCATGCCAACTTTTATATAATGTCTCCACAGCCGACGGCAAAGCATGGTCTTTGAATTGTCAATACCCCACGAAAAGGTATGTTTTTCATACGACATTAAAGGAAAAAGACTGTACTGTCCATCCAAATTTCTTTTGATAATGAGTTTACCCGAACCTATTTATATTTTTAGTTAACTAGACGTAATCCGACAAAAGCCATGTTTTAAAATTTGAGCGCTAGTAACTTCGAGGACATTTGTACAACATGAGTGTGTAGATTGTTAAATTCATTATCTATGGTACAAAAATGATAATTGAGCTCCAATATGCTCCATGCATATTTCTTCAATAAAATTAGTGTAATAAGTTGGTCCCTCCCACTGAATACAAAAAGTATGTATCGCTATCTTTCCCTTGGGGGCAGGGTGAGCCAAAAAAAAAAAATTTAGGTGTTCCTTATTTATATATATATATATATATATATATATATATATATATATATATATATATATATATATATATATATATATATATATATATATATATATATATATATATGTGGTATTTTGAAGACCCTATGTAAAAAGTGAAAATTGGCACCTAAATATAATTTTTTTTATATAAAAGAAAAATAAATTGAAAAAGAAAAACTAAAAACTAAATTAAATTAGCTAAAATTTGAATTGTGCAAATTTATAAAATTTAAGGTGTAAAATATGCGAAATTTGAAAACTAAATTACTAAAAGAATTTAACTTCTAAATATGAAGGGGGCAACACGTAACTTTAGAAATGAATTCCTTAAAAAACGTGATGGAATGGAACTTAGGGGTTGTTTGATTTAGTGCTGACCGGGTCTGGTCAAAGGATTTTGACTTACTCGGTCCAGTCAGGGCGTTTGGTAACCACATATAAACCACTTACTCGGTCAGCTCATCTCTTACCCATCGCTTACCGATCCTAAAAAAAATTTAGCTAACTGGGTCTTCTCCTTGATTGCCCCTCGTTTAGTTTACACTGATGCTTTCTCTTCTCCCTCAATCACCTCACCTCCAGGCTCCACCAATGCTTCTTCTCTATTGACCCAACAACGACATGTGCGCCGACTCCTACCACCTCCGATCTACACCTTGGGTTGCCTCCATCTGGCGCCGCTTCAACTGAGATCTGGCCTCCTTCCAGCGGTAGGAAAATCCTTTCTTTTCCCCCCTTCTTACTTACACCATTGAATGATTTCATCCAGGAATATTTCAGTTGAGTTCTATTTCAAGTTTTTCCTGTTAGTGATCAATTGTATTGTTAAATTATGAAGGTGAGAATTATTTAGTTTAGTTTATAATTCACATATTCGTTACAGTTTTCTTTATTTCATCTCCTGATAACTATGATTTTGGAATTGTAGATAGTCGATGTCGTGTTAATTCAGTGTGAATGTATGCCCATAAACCGTTTGATGAAAGGCCTAAGAGAAGCAAATTGGTCAAAATTGACAGAAGAAAGTGTAACGCCCCGATTCTCAGGTATTGTTAATATGAGTTTTTGGATTAGGCCCTACTTGACGAGTTGGTTTACCTACTCGTCGAGTAACAGCGAGAAGGATCACGGGTTAAATGACCTACTCGACGAGTACATATTGGGACTCGGCAAGTAGGAGTTGGCAAGTGAAACCCTAATTCCTGGGGTTTGCACCCCTATTTAAAGGGACCTTAGCCTCCCTTGGACCTCCTTATAGTTCCAAAGAACCCTTGAGAGCCTTATTCGTGTGTATGTGCCTTGTGTGTGTGTGTTTGAAGCTTGAAAGAGAGTCCTTGGAGGGATAAGACTTGGAGGAGAAGGAGATTGAAGCAATTGGAGTGTGGGAATCAACACGCATCTCAGATATCAACTTCAAAAGGTACCCAAACTGTCATTCTACTTATAGATATACTTTATTGGGTGAGTTTTAGGGTTTTCATGGAATATCAAGTTGGTATGATGAGTTATGGGCTAGATCTAAAGTTGTAACTTCAGATCTGGACTCTCTTTGGGTTCTAGAAGCATAAAGTTGTAGCTTTAGTCGTGATTGAGGTCCCCTTTGTGCATAAAGACCAATCAATAGCTTAGATTTGCCATTTTGAGCCTTTAAAGCCATGCATGCACGTAAAGTTTGCAACTTTACGTGATAAGCATGCCCTAGAAGCTTGGATCTGTGTAACACCGTAAATTTCAAAACAATTTTTCATTTAAAAATAATCGTTAATTCTTAAAAACAATTTTCTAAAAATTCCAGTCATAATCGAATTACAGAAACATAACTCCATTTTCACTTGCTTAATAAATCAGGATCCTCAAAACATGACTCTTTCTCTGGTGTGTACAATCGAGCCGGTGCTGTCCCGTGATCCTGAGAGAAACCTGAAACACATAGCACAAAGCACTGTAAGCACGAAGCTTAGTGAGTCCCCCAAAATACCACACATAACACATATTAGCCACTCGAGGCTATAACTCTGTGGGTCCCTGGACCCTACTCTATGAACCCTCTGGTTCTAACTCTGTGAACCTTCCGGTTCTAACTCTGTAAACATGCACAACATAAATCACATAGAAATAGTGCAGTACAACACATAACATACATAGCATACAAATACTCTATCACATAACTCTGGTTACCTACTCAAGGTAAAGTATAGTGAGAAGACTCACTTGGCAAGCAGAAAGCAGATATCCCCACACTTGAATCTCGAACTCGCCACCGCCTAACACATAAGGCAAATACTCTCATGAATATAACTCTCGAGACTAGAATCAACCCTCTCTTGGCACCCTCTTAAAGGTAAAAGACCATTTTACCCCTCTCTTGGCCCAAAGGCCACATCGCTGACCAAACCCTAAAAGTCAACAAAAGTCAACGGTCAACTTTGACCGGACTCGGTGAGTGCACTAGGGCGACTCGGCGAGTCGATACGTGTCCACTGACTCCCTTGGATCCTCTCTTGAGACGTCGAGTATTTCTCTGACTCGACGAGTTTCACCTGGCATAAATCGCGGGGCCACCATGACTCAACTCGCCGAGTCTCAAGAATAACTCGGCGAGTTCCGGCTTGACTCAGTCCCCCCTAACTCTCCCTGACTCACTAAGTCGACCCCTCAACTCGACAAGACCACTCGCTGAGTGGTTACGGGCAAACTTCATGCTACTCGCCGAGTCAGTTCTTCAGACTCGGCGAGTCCATGCCATGCATAACTGAAACTCACTCCTGAGGTCAGATCTGTTCCATACAATCATAGATCTAGCCTCCCCAGGCATGATAATCACATAAAGTCCAAACCTTGGTGCTCAAACAACAACTATTTGCTCCTAGATGATCTTTTAGCCCCATATCTCATAACTCTAGGTCAAAACTCCCATGAATCCTCATAAAGCTTAAGGAATAAAGCTTCTCTGGACCTCTATGGATCTCATCCCAAGCCTCATCACAAATAGGGACGAAATGGACATCAAATCTAACCTACAAAGGGGTCAAGAAACCCTAACCCCCATGTTTATCATGACAACAGAAAAGGAAGCCAAAATGTACCTCCAAGATGATGCTCTGAGCTCCAAAATCGAAGGATGTCCACCTCCCTTGCCTCCTCTTAGCTAGAATCTCCTTTGCCTTGCCAAACAAAGCTTCAAAGGTCAACAATGGCCTTTTCTCTCTCCCAAAACGCTCAAAATCTCTTTAGGGTTTCTCTCTGGGGTTGGTGGCCGCAAATGACGACCATAAGCCCCTTTAAATAGGTCTCAAACCCTGGAAATTAGGGTTTCATTAAACAGCGTGGACTCGCCGAGTCCACTTTTGGACTCGCCAAGTCTAGACGCGAACCCGCGTACCAAACCGCGATCCTACTCGGCGAGTTTGGACTCCAACTCGCCGAGTCTCCTCACAATCACCTAAAAATAAAGAATAAATTAATACTTGGGAATCCGGGGTGTTACAGTTCTCCCCCACTAGAATTAGACTTGCCCTTGAAGTCTCGCTCTGCAAATAACTCCGGATGCTGCCCACGCATCTCACGCTCTGGCTCCCAAGTTAACTCTGACACTTTCCGATGCTGCCACTGGATCTGCACCAGTGACACCTCTTTATTCCTCAGAACCTTAATCTTTCGATCTCTGACCACCACTGGCCTCTCAGCATAATTCAGGCTCGCATCCACCTGAATATCCTCTAGTGGCACTGCTGCTGACTTGTCGGCTACGCACTTTCGCAACTGCGACACGAGGAAAGTGTCGTGAATCTGACCCAACTCTGCTGGCAACTCCAAACGATAGGCTACCCTGCCTACCCTCGCGACCACCCTGAATGGACCAATATATCGGGGCCCCAACTTGCCCCTCTTCCTGAATCGAATCACTCCTTTCCAAGGAGAGACCTTCAGGAGCACAAGGTCGCCTTTCTGGAACTCGAGCTCGGATCGGCGCCTGTCCGCATAACTCTTCTGACGACTCTGAGCGGTCAATAACCTCCGCTTGACCTGCTGAATCTGCGCAGTCGTCTGCAGCCCAATCTCCGTATTACCCATAACACGCTGCCCGACCTCTCCCCAGCAAATAGGGGTCCGACACCTCCTCCCATACAACAGCTCAAAAGGTGGCATACTAATGCTCGAATGATGGCTGTTGATATGGGAAAACTCAACCAAGAGTAAATACGTGCCACAACTCCCTCCGAAATCTAATACACATGCCCGAAGCATGTCTTCGAGCGTCTGAATCGTTTGCTCGCTCTGAAGTGTCCTCAGACATCCCCATGATAAGCTCTAGCTCATTTTTCATATCCCTATTCGAGACTGAGCACCAGGTCAGCTTTTGACTCCACAGCTGAGCCTCCAAAGGTCACCCATATTATGATCCAAAAATCCCACTAACTTCCTCCCCGTGACCACTATCCCGGCCTAGTGACACGCAAGTCACGAAATTCTCTTTTCCTTATGCGAAAAAAAAACTACAATCCAACCGAGGATCGTCTTAACTCTGATCTTTCGTGTCTGTTGCGTATATCCCTTGCGCATTTCGTCGAATCTCCCGACAGAGACGGTGACCCCCGTCTCGCTCCCGGTTCGACAACCAGGCTCCAAAAACTCAATACTAGGGCTACTCAAGCCCAAAACTCTTCCACATCATACACTGATCGGAGAACAATCCATCATCACATTCTCTTGCCATCTAGTGAGTACTATGGCTTCCCGCAACATCAGGATGACCTCTCAATGACTAGCGAATACTACGGCTCCCCGCAGTATCACAACACTCTCTAACTAGTGAGTACTACGGCTCCCCGCAATATCACAACACCCTCTGACTAGTGAGTACTACGGCTCCCCGTAGTATCACAACACTCTCTGACTAGTGAGTATTACGGCTCCCCGCAGTATCACGACACCCTCTGACTAGTGAGTACTATGGCTCCCCGCAGTATCACAACACTCTCTACCTCCACTGACTCATGCTCCGCAGACTATCATAGGTAGCTACCCATACTCGACCCGAATATGCATCACATACTCTGGAGGCAATCGACATAACAAAATGCCTACCCTTGCAGAGATCCACTCTCTTAATTAATCCCTCTGGATGCCAATACTCGAAGGGCTCCCACTAGAACCATAGATACTTGATATACCACAAGTCGTCTTAGCTCAAGATTCACGAATAACTCCGAAATGAAGATATCATAGCCGGATACCTCGGAACACCCCAACAGAACATCACAAGATCCTGCCACAACCACTGATCTCCTGCCCCAAGCATCATATAGATACAATAATACATTTCCTCTGAACCCCATAATTAGATCTTCATTTTTCCCAAAGTGCAACTTCGGTGTATCCAATTACTCAATTGGAATACGAGAAAATGCTAACGCTACAGAATACGCTGATAATTCTCCGAAACCCTTTTTCCTACCGCTCAAAATCCAAGTAAGAATACGCATACCGACCCGAGAGTTGGCTGCCCAATCATTCTCTACCTACTTGCAATAACACTGACCACTACCATGTTCCTGACCATTAACCACCTGCCGTGGAGACATTCATCCTTCTCAAACAAGTACTTCCTGCATTAACTCACTCTGAACCCTTTCCTCAATCACCAATATCTCTGGTCTCATGAATTCTTACCGCATATCTCTATACCCACTTATAACCGCTCTTGACAAATCTCTGCTTTCTTCCATACGGTACCCGGTTCTCTCCCACTCAGGGTTCGAACCATCACCAATTGGCACACAACCATCCCACAAACTATTTACACCAGCAAAATCGCACCTGCCCCTGGAAAGTGCTACACAATGCCCGATAATCCCCTTTAAGGAAATCAATCGACCTCATATACTATGAACCTCAGATGAAATCCTCAAGAACTTCTCGTCACGACTGCCTCTAGTCGCTCCAAGTCTCGTACCAATCCAATACCAAACAACTCAACTGACCAATAACATCACTAGCTCATAGGCTGAACCACAAAATCATCGTACCCCCACCTCAACTCATCAACCAATGTTCCAACACATGGATCATCCCAAGAACAGGGACCCACTCCCATATTCAATACCCAACGTAGATAGAAAACCCACTGCACTGCTAAACTCGACTGAACTCCCCACTAATACCATTACAATACACCCTACTATACTCAAATAGGTGTAATGTGGTCCTCGAATATCTCAGTCCCAACTGACTATCTGTTCATGATAAATCACTGCCTCGTGGCACACATGCTACCTGATACTCTGGTGGAAAATCATCATCAATGACAACCTGCAGGGTTTACCCCCAAACCCAAAACTTAAACATCATGCTTCTCATGTTTTGCACACGAACATAATTATTACCACCCAGATCATAGAAGGTGACATCTCCTCTATCAACTGATTGCTCAACTCAGACCGAAATTCTCCCCTCTCTCTTACTCCTTACTAAAATACTCTGAGAGGCTCTCGATCTCCCTCTCAAGGGACGCCTCTTCGAACTCAATCATGCCCGGATAACCGGAGAACTACAAGCATCATTCACTGCGAACCATCGTACTCATTCCACGACATCTCTTCTCAAAATGCTCCGGTGTATGGTACCCGAACCATAACATCACTCCTCAATCTGCTCCGATGTATGGTACTCGAACCATAACATCACTCCTCAATCCGCTCCGATGTATGGTACCCGAACCATAACATTACTCCTCATTCCGCTCTGATGTATGGCACTCGAACCATAACATCACTCCGCAATCCGCTCCGATGTATGGTACCCGAACCATAACATCACTCCTCAATCCGCTCCGATGTATGGTACCCGAACCATAACATCACTCCTTAATCCGCTCCGATGTATGGTACTCGAACCATAACATCACTCCTCAATCCGCTCCGATGTATGGTACTCGAACCATAACATCACTCCTCAATCCGCTCCGATGTATGGTACCCGAACCATAACATCACTCCTCAATCCGCTCCGATGTATGGTACCCGAACCATAACATCACTCCTCAATCCGCTCCGATGTATGGTACTCGAACCATAACATCACTCCTCAATCCGCTCCGATGTATGGTACGCGAACCATAACATCACTCCTCAATCCACTCCGATGTATGGTACCCGAACCATAACATCACTCCTCAATCCGCTCCGATGTATGGTACCCGAACCATAACATCACTCCTCAATCCGCTCCTTAGAACCTCCAGAATACTCCCTGTATCAAGTGTGGATCCTCTGCTTTCAGTAGTATGGG
Organism: Lactuca sativa; assembly: GCF_002870075.4. Lineage (NCBI taxonomy): Eukaryota > Viridiplantae > Streptophyta > Magnoliopsida > Asterales > Asteraceae > Lactuca > Lactuca sativa. The sequence continues at coordinate 379,488,322 of NC_056626.2, forward strand.
CCCATACTACCTGCCACATCTACCCATACTTTCCACACGGACTATCCCAAAGCTCCTAAGTAGCTGCTCGACTTGCTCTTTCACCAATCCCATCGCGCGTGCTCGCTCCCCAGCGAAATTCTCTACCCTGCCAGCGCACTCATCTGGCTAAGGTTACTCCCTAGGTTCTTCCTAGATTCCCACACTTGTCTACCATCAGTTGCTGAAGAGCTCCTAATGATGCCAGCCATCTACCTCCTGAATATCATCATATTCACTTAGTAGCTGACTCCCATCATCGAGAGTTCCACAAAGCACGAAGCATGCAGCATTCGGGCATTGAAGCGTCCCCTTCAGCACAAAAAACCTCCTTAGGTTATTATCCACTCACCTTCCTCATTCGTGATGGATATCACTGAACTCTAACAACTCCGCCCCACGTGGGCATCTGGCTACCCTCTCGGCAAGCTCCTCATATGCTCATATAGATACCTCTTCCATATTACTTCCCTGCTCAAATCCCCTAAAGATTTCCTGCTGGACACTCTCGCTCATGACATACTCAAAAGCACATCACACATATCAGCAACCCTAGGCTAAGGTATCACAAATCAGGCCACTCTAGTCCTAAACTATGAATTGCCTAGCCTGCCTCTAGCATGTACACTATCTCATAAAATATATCACAAATATCTCATGACACAAAATAAGGGTGTTTTGGGAAATCTCCATTCGAGCTCTGGCTGATTGTACACACTGCTCTTTTTGCTTTCTCTTTGAAACTCTTATTCTCTTTATAAAAACACATTTCTTTTTGAAATGTTTTTCTTAAATCCTCAGTTTGAGTCCAGATTTACCCGAAGGTGCATCCGAATCCCTTAAACATACCAACTTGTAATACCGTAAATTTCAAAACAATTTTTCAATTAAAAATAATCGTTAATTCTTAAAAACACTTTTCTAAAAATTCCAGTCATAATCGAATTACAGAAACATAACTCCATTTTCACTTGCTTAATAAACCAGGATCCTCAAAACATGACTCTTTCACTGGTATGTACAATCGAGCCGGTGTCGTCCCGTGATCCTAAGAGAAACCTGAAACACATAGCACAAAACACGAAGCTTAGTGAGTCCCCCAAAATACCACACATAACACATATTAGCCACTCGAGGCTATAACTCTGTGGGTCCCTGGACCCTACTAACTCTGTGAACCTTCCAGTTCTAACTCTATAAACATGCACAACATAAATCACATAGAAATAATGCAGTACAACACATAACATACATAGCATACAAATACTCTGTCACATAACTCTGGTTACCTACTCAAGGTAAAGTATAGTGAGAAGACTCACTTGGCAAGCAGAAAGCAGATATCCCCACACTTGAATCTCGAACTCGCCACTGCCTAACACATAAGACAAATACTCTCATGAATATAACTCTCGAGACTAGAATCAACCCTCTCTTGGAACCCTCTTAAGGGTAAAAGACCATTTTACCCCTCTCTTGGCCCAAAGGCCACAAAGCTGACCAAACCCTAAAAGTCAACAAAAGTCAACGGTCAACTTTGACCGGACTCGGCGAGTGCACTAGGGCGACTCGGCGAGTCGATACGTGTCCACTGACTCCCTTGGATACTCTCTTGAGACTTCGAGTATTTCTCTGACTCGACGAGTTTCACCTGGCATAAATCGTGGGGCCACCACGACTCAACTCGCCGAGTCTTAAGAACAACTCGGCGAGTTCCGACTTGACTCAGTCCCCCCTGACTCACTGAGTCGACCCCTCAACTCGACAAGACCACTCGCTGAGTGGTTACGGGCAAACTTCATGCTACACGCCGAGTCAGTTCTTCAGACTCGGCGAGTCCATGCCATGCATAACTCAAACTCATTCCTGAGGTCAGATCTGTTCCATACAATCATAGATCTGGCCTCCCCAGGCATGATAATCACATAAAGTCCAAACCTTGGTGCTCAAACAACAACTATTTGCCCCTAGATGATGTTTTAGCCCCATATCTCATAACTGTAGGTCAAAAATCCCATGAATCCTCATAAAGCTTAAGGAATAAAGCTTCTCTGGACCTCTATGGATCTCATCCCAAGCCTCATCACAAATAGGGACGAAATGGACATCAAATCTAACCAACAAAGGGGTCAAGAAACCCTAACCCCCATGTTTATCATGACAACAGAAAAGGAAGCCAAAATATACCTCCAAGATGATGCTCTGAGCTCCAAAATCGAAGGATGTCCACCTCCCTTGCCTCCTCTTAGCTAGAATCTCCTTTGTCTTGCCAAACAAAGCTTCAAAGGTCAACAATGGCCTTTTCTCTCTCCCAAAACGCTCAAAATCTCTTTAGGGTTTCTCTCTGGGGTTGGTGGCCGCAAATGACGACCATAAGCCCCTTTAAATAGGTCTCAAACCCTGAAAATTAGGGTTTCATTAAACAGCATGGACTCGCCGAGTCCACTTTTGGACTCGCCAAGTCCAGACGCGAACCCGCGATCCTACTCGGCGAGTTTGGACTCCAACTCGCCGAGTCTCCTCACAATCACCCAAAAATAAAGAATAAATTAATACTTGGGAATCCGGGGTGTTACAGTTCTCCCCCACTAGAATTAGACTTCGCCCTCGAAGTCTCGCTCTGCAAATATCTCCGGATGCTGCCCATGCATCTCACGCTCCGGCTCCCAAGTTAACTCTGACCCTTTCCGATGCTGCCACTGGATCTGCACCAGTGACACCTCTTTATTCCTCAGAACCTTAAGCTTTCCATCTCTAACCGCCACTGGCCTCTCAGCATAATTCAGGCTCGCATCCTCCTGAATATCCTCTAGTGGCACTGCTGCTGACTTGTCGGCTACGCACTTTCGTAACTGCGACACGAGGAAAGTGTCATGAATCTGACCCAACTCTGCTGGCAACTCAAAACGATAGGCTACCCTGCCTACCCTCGCGACCACCCTGAATGGACCAATATATCGGGGCCCCAACTTGCCCCTCTTCCTGAATCGAATCACTCCTTTCCAAGGAGAGACCTTCAGGAGCACAAGGTCGCCTTTCTGGAACTCGAGCTCGGACCGGCGCCTATCCACATAACTCTTCTGACGACTCTGAGCGGTCAATAACCTCCGCCTGACCTGCTGAATCTGCGTAGTCGTCTGCAGCCCAATCTCCGTATTACCCAAAACACGCTGCCCGGCCTCTCCCCCGCAAATGGGGGTCCGACACCTCCTCCCATACAACAGCTCAAAAGCTGGCATACGAATGCTCGAATGATGGCTGTTGATATAGGAAAACTCAACCAAGAGTAAATACGTGCCGCAACTCCCTCCGAAATCTAATACACATGCCCGAAGCATGTCTTTGAGCGTCTGAATCGTTTGCTCGCTCTGAAGTGTCCTCAGACATCCCCATGATAAGCTCTAGCTCATTTTTCATATCCCTATTCGAGACTGAGCACCAAGTCAGCTTTTGACTCCACAGCTGAGCCTCCAAAGGTCACCCATATTATGATCCAAAAATCCCACTAACTTCCTCCCCGTGACCACTATCCCGGCCTAGTGACACGCAAGTCACGAAATTCTCTTTTCCTTATGCGAAAAAAAACTACAATCCAACCGAGGATCGTCTTAACTCTGATCTTTCGTGTCTGTTGCGCATATCCCTTGCGCATTTCGTCGAATCTCCCGACAGAGACGGTGACCCCCGTCTCGCCCCCGGTTCGACAACCAGGCTCCAAAAACTCAATACTAGGGCTACTCAAGCCCAAAACTCTTCCACATCATACACTGATCGGAGAACAATCCATCATCACATTCTCTTGCCATCTAGTGAGTACTATGGCTTCCCGCAACATCAGGATGACCTCTCAATGACTAGCGAGTACTACGGCTCCCCGCAGTATCAAAACACTCTCTGACTAGTGAGTACTACGGCTCCCCGCAATATCACAACACCCTCTGACTAGTGAGTACTACGGCTCCCCACAGTATCACAACACTCTCTGACTAGTGAGTATTACGGCTCCCGCAGTATCACGACACCCTCTGACTAGTGAGTACTATGGCTCCCCGCAGTATCACAACACTCTCTACCTCCACTGACTCATGCTCCACAGACTATCATAGGTAGCTACCCATACTCGACCCGAATATGCATCACATACTCTGGAGGCAATCGACATAACTAAATGCCTACCCTTGCAGAGATCCACTCTCTTAATTAATCCCTCTGGATGCCAATACTCGAAGGGCTCCCACTAGAACCATAAATACTTGATATACCACAAGCCGTCTCAGCTCAAGATTCACGAATAACTCCGAAATGAAGATATCATACCCGGATACCTCGGAACACCCCAACAGAACATCACAAGATCCTGCCACAACCACTGATCTCCTGCCCCAAGCATCATATAGATACAATAATACATTTCCTCTGAACCCCATAATTAGATCTTCATTTTTCCCAAAGTGCAACTTCGGTGTATCTAATTACTCAATTGGAATACGAGAAAATGCTAACGCTACGGAATACGCTGATAATTCTCCGAAACCCTTTTTCCTACCGCTCAAAATCCAAGTAAGAATACGCATACCGACCCGGGAGTTGGCTGCCCAATCATTCTCTACCTACTTGCAACAACGCAGACCACTACCAGGTTCCTGACCATTAACCACCTGCCGTGGAGACATTCATCCTTCTCAAACAAGTACTTCCTGCATTAACTCACTCTGAACCCTTTCCTCGATCACCAATATCTCTGGTCTCATGAGTTCTTACCGCATATCTCTATACCCACTTATAATCGCTCTTGACAAATCTCTGCTTTCTTCCATACGGTACCCGGTTCTCCCCCACTCAGGGTTCGAACCATCACCAATTGGCACACAACCATCCCACAAACTATTTTCACCAGCAAAATCGCACCTGCCCCTGGAAAGTGCTACACAATGCCCGATAATCCCCTTTAAGGAAATCAATCGACCTCATATACTCTGAACCTCAGATGAAATCCTCAAGAACTTCTCGTCACGACTGCCTCTAGTCGCTCCAAGTCTCGTACCAATCCAATACCAAACAACTCAACTGACCAATAACATCACTGGCTCATAGGCTGAACCACAAAATCATCGTACCCCCACCTCAACTCATCAACCAACGTTCCAACACATGGATCATCCCAAGAACAGGGACCCACTCCCATATTCAATACCCAACGTAGATAGAAAACCCACTGCACTGATAAACTCGACTGAACTCCCCACTAATACCACTACAATACACCCTACTATACTCAAATAGGTGTAATGTGGTCCTCGACTATCTCAGTCCCAACTGACTATCTGTTCATGATAAATCACTGCCTCGTGGCACACATGCTACCTGATACTCTAGTGGAAAATCATCATCAATGACAACCTGCAGGGTTTACCCCCAAACCCAAAACTTAAACATCATGTTTCTCATGTTTTGAACACGAACATAATTATTACAACCCAGATCATAGAAGGTGACATCTCCTCGATCGACTGATTGCTCAACTCAGACCGAAATTCTCCCCTCTCTCTTACTCCTTACTAAAATACTCTGAGAGGCTCTCGATCTCCCTCTCAAGGGACGCCTCTTCGAACTCAATCATGCCCGGATAACCGGAGAACCACAAGCATCATTCACTACGAACCATGGTACTCATTCCATGACATCTCTTCCCAATATGCTCCGGTGTATGGTACCCGAACCATAACATCAATCCTCAATCTGCTCCGATGTATGGTACGCGAACCATAACATCACTCCTCAATCCGCTCCGATGTATGGTACCCGAACCATACCATTACTCCTCAATCCGCTCCGATGTATGGTACTCGAACCATAACATCACTCCATAATCCGCTCTGATGTATAGTACCCGAACCATAACATCACTCCTCAATCCGCTCCGATGTATGGTACCCGAACCATAACATCACTCCTCAATCCGCTCCGATGTATGGTACCCGAACCATAACATCACTTCTCAATCCGCTCCGATGTATGGTACTCGAACCATAACATCACTCCTCAATCCGCTCCGATGTATGGTACCCGAACCATAACATCACTCCTCAATCCGCTCCGATGTATGGTACGCGAACCATAACATCACTCCTCAATCCACTCCGATGTATGGTACCCGAACCATAACATCACTCCTCAATCCGCTTCGATGTATGGTACCCAAACCATAACATCAATCCTCAATCCGCTCCGATGTATGGTACCCGAACCATAACATCACTCCTCAATCCGCTCCGATGTATGGTACCCGAACCATAACATCACTCCTCAATCCGCTCCGATGTATGGTACTCGAACCATAACATCACTCCTCAATCCGCTCCGATGTATGGTACTCGAACCATAACATCACTCCTCAATCCGCTCCGATGTATGGTACCCGAACCATAACATCACTCCTCAATTCGCTTCGATGTATGGTACTCGAACCATAACATCACTCCGTAATCCGCTCCGATGTATGGTACCCGAACCATAACATCACTCCTCAATCCGCTCCGATGTATGGTACCCGAACCTTAACATCACTCCTCAATCCGCTCCGATGTATGGTACTCGAACCATAACATCACTCCTCAATCCGCTCCCATGTATGGTACTCGAACCATAACATCACTCCTCAATCCGCTCCGATGTATGGTACCCGAACCATAACATCACTCCTCAATCCGCTCCAATGTATGGTACTCGAACCATAACATCACTCCTCAATCCGCTCTGATGTATGGTACTCGAACCATAACATCACTCCTCAATCCACTCCGATGTATGGTACCCGAACCATAACATCACTCCTCAATCCGCTCCGATGTATGGTACCCGAACCATAACATCACTCTTCAATCCGCTCCTTAGAACCTCCAGAATACTCCATGTATCAAGTATGGATCCTCTACTTTTAGTAGTACGGGCCCATACTACCTGCCACATCTACCCATACTTTCCACACGGACTATCCCAGAGCTCCTAAGTAGCTGCTCGACCTGCTCTTTCACCAATCCCATCGCGCGTGCTCGCTCCCCAGCGAAATTCTCTACCCTGCCAGCGCACTCATCTGGCTAAGGTTACTCCCTAGGTTCTTCCTAGATTCCCACACTTCTCTACCATCAGCTGCTGAAGAGCTCCTAATGATGCCAGCCAACTACCTCCTGAATATCGTCATATTTACTTAGTAGCTGACTCCCATCATCGAGAGTTCCACAAAGCATGAAGCATGCAGCATTCGGGCATTGAAGCGTCCCCTTCAGCACAAAAAACCTCCTTAGGTTATTATCCACTCACCTTCTTCATTCGTGAAGGATATCACTGAACTCTAACAACTCCGCCCCACGTGGGCATCTGGCTACCCTCTCGGCAAGCTCGTCATATGCTCATATAGATACCTCTTCCATATTACTTCCCTGCTCAAATCCCCTAAAGATTTCCTGCTGGACACTCTCGCTCAGCACATACTCAAAAGCACATCACACATATCAGCAACCCTAGGCTAAGGCATCACAAATCAGGCCACTCTAGTCCTAAAATATGAACTGCCTAGCCTGCCTCTAGCATGCACACTATCTCATAAAATATATCACAAATATCTCATGACACAAAATAAGGGTGTTTTGGGAAATCACCGTTCGGGCTCTGGCTGATTGTACACATTGCTCTTTTTGCTTTCTCTTTGAAACTCTTATTCTCTTTATAAAACACATTTCTTTTTGAAATGTTTTTCTTAAATCCTCAGTTTGAGTCCAGATTTACCCGAAGGTGCATCCGAATCCCTCAAACATACCAACTTGTAATACCGTAAATTTCAAAACAATTTTTCATTTAAAAATAATCGTTAATTCTTAAAAACACTTTTCTTAAAATTCCAGTCATAATCGAATTACAGAAACATAACTCCATTTTCACTTGCTTAATAAACCAGGATCCTCAAAACATGACTCTTTCACTGGTGTGTACAATCGAGCCGGTGTCGTCCCGTGATCCTGAGAGAAACCTGAAACACATAGCACAAAGCACGAAGCTTAGTGAGTCCCCCAAAATACCACACATAACACATATTAGCCACTCGAGGCTATAACTCTGTGGGTCCGTGGACGCTACTCTATGAACCCTCTGGTTCTAACTCGGTGAACCTTCCGGTTCTAACTCTATAAACATGCACAACATAAATCACATAGAAATAATGCAGTACAACACATAACATACATAGCATACAAATACTCTGTCACATAACTCTGGTTACCTACTCAAGGTAAAGTATAGTGAGAAGACTCACTTGGCAAGCAGAAAACAGATATCCCCACACTTGAATCTCGAACTCGCCACCGCCTAACACATAAGACAAATACTCTCATGAATATAACTCTCGAGACTAGAATCAACCCTCTATTGGAACCCTCTTAAGGGTAAAAGACCATTTTACCCCTCTCTTGGCCCAAAGGCCACATCGCTGACCAAACCCTAAAAGTCAACAAAAGTCAACGGTCAACTTTGACTGGACTCGGCGAGTGCACTAGGGCGACTCGGCGAGTCTATACATGTCCACTGACTCCCTTGGATCCTTTCTTGACATGTCGAGTATTTCTCTGACTCGACGAGTTTTACTTGGCATAAATCGCGGGGCCACCACGACTCAACTCGCCGAGTCTCAAGAACAACTCGGCGAGTTCTGGCTTGACTCACTCCCCCTGACTCTCCCTCACTCACTGAGTCGACCTCTCAACTTAACAAGACCACTCGCTGAGTGGTTACGGGCAAACTTCATGCTACTCGCCGAGTCTGTTCTTCAGACTCGGCGAGTCCATGCCATGCATAACTCGAACTCACTCCTGAGGTCAGATCTGTTCCATACAATCATAGATCTAGCCTCCCCAGGCATGATAATCATGTAAAGTCCAAACCTTGGTGCTCAAACAACAACTATTTGCTCCTAGATGATGTTTTAGCCCCATATCTCATAACTCTAGGTCAAAACTCCCATGAATCCTCATAAAGCTTAAGGAATAAAGCTTCCCTGGACCTTTATGGATCTCATCCCAAGCCTCATCACAAATAGGGACGAAATGGACATCAAATCTAACTAACAAAGGGGTCAAGAAACCCTAACCCCCATGTTTATCATGACAACAGAAAAGGAAGCCAAAATATACCTCCAAGATGATGCTCTGAGCTCCAAAATCGAAGGATGTCCACCTCCCTTGCCTCCTTTTAGCTAGAATCTCCTTTGCCTTGCCAAACAAAGCTTTAAAGGTCAACAATGGCCTCTTCTCTCTCCCAAAATGCTCAAAATCTCTTTAGGGTTTCTCTCTGGGGTTGGTGGCCGCAAATGACGGCCATAAGCCCCTTTAAATAGGTCTTAAACCCTGGAAATTAGGGTTTCATTAAACAGCGTGGACTCGACGAGTCCACTTTTGGACTCGCCGAGTCCAGACGCGAACCCGCGTACCAAACCGCGATCCTACTCGACGAGTTTGGACTCCAACTCGCCGAGTCTCCTCAGAATCACCCAAAAATAAAGAATAAATTAATACTTAAGAATCCGGGGTGTTACAATCTGTGATTTGGAGTCGCTGCATGGCTCAAAATGGATCTGTATGGAAAGAGGACTGAATGGACTCGACGAGTCGCAAGGTCGTCTCGGCGAGCCGCATTTAGATGGCTATTGAACTCGACGAGTCCGATGAAGATTGTCATGAGACTAGACGAGTTGAAGAACAACTCGGCGAGTCGGATGAGTTTTAACCAAGAATATGTTCGCAAGTATATCCGTCGATTCGTAGAGAGGGAACTCGATGGGTGGCCTTAAGGTCTGATCGGGATTCGAAGGAACTCAACGAGTCACCTCGATGACTCGGCGAGTTGGATTGTGCTTCAAGGGACTCGGCGAGTAGCTGGGTGTCCTCGGCGAGTTGAGGTCAACATGGACTGTTGACCCTGACTGAGGAGTTTGACCTTGATCAGGGGTTGACTATTGGGTTATGGAGTACCTTATAAGGTTAAAGACTTATGCGTATATTGAACTATAGTTATAGGTGGTGGGGCTTGTGTTGAGTGATCCGAGAGTTGGAGTTTACCTTCCGAGTCGACATCTGCGAGGTGAGTTATCCTCACTATATCGATAGGGTCTACGACACCAAGGCCGGCGCTTTAGTTGTTATTATTATGGTATGTTGCATGTAGTTATGATTTGTTAGTTCAGAATCGAGGTAGACAGTATGTTATGCTTTTTATGATCCGTAGTGATCGGTGTGTTAGTGACCTGCTAGGTCTGTACTCTAGTTACAAGAGAATTCTATGATTGTGATCAGTGCGATAGATATGTTTGATGTTTGTATATGCCAGTATATGATAGCTATGCACACATGGTTATTTACTTGTTGGTTGGGTTGAGGCGGTCCTGCTTTGTGCTGAAGGCCAACATACCCTATGAGCAGTCCGGTGAGACTGTAGGCACACGTGGCGAACCAGTCATGCCGAAGGCTCAGGATAGATCCAGACAGACTATAGGTCCGGTAGGGCGGTCTAGTCAGGCCGATGGCCCAGTATGCATGTTGATTGGTTGATCATTACTGTTATGGTATTGTTAGTGTGGTGTTGGTATTTTGGGGGTAGCTCACTAAGCCCTCAGGCTTACAGTTTCAGTTTGCTGTTTCAGGTACTTCAGGAGATCGTGGAAAGGCGAAGGCGTGACCGTATCACTCCTCATCCTTATGTTATGATTTTTGGGACACTCTGATGGAAAATGATTTGAAAACATTTTGTAAACAATGCTATGTGGTTTTTATTTATGATTGAAAAAGTTTAAATTTGGTGTGAAATTTTATGGATGTTACAGAAAGACATTGTTTGGTATTTTTTCATTAAACCTTTATAAGGTTTGACTATTTCGTAGCCTAGTCTTCAAGAGAATGTATTTGACAGCTTATGAAAGCCATTAGGGAAAAGAACATAATATTTTATTTGGCCTAAGAGAAGCTACCTTTATTGGTAATGTATTTGTTTTTGTGTGTTTGAGATAATGTATCAAAGAGATTTACCTGTTATTGAATTCAATTCTCATTCACATAATCATATCAAGCTATTTTGTATTGACAAAATTATGTATTTGTATTAGGGAAAAGAACATAATACTTTGTTTGGATCAATTTTGACATTATCTTTCAATGTCAATTTTGTCATTATCCTTAACTTTCAATGTCAATTTTGACATTTTTTGGGTCAAACAAAAAGGTTAAATCGTAAGGATTGTTGCTTTGCTGCTGTTGTGCACTTTGTTTTCTACTAAAAGTTTGATAATTTGGTGTATAATAAGCTTAATAATTTGCTTTTAAGATTGCCAAACCTCTCATGAACTAGAAAAAGTCAAGCACTATACATTCAGGGATTGAATATTTGAATTTATTCATGTATATTACTTTTTAAACAAAATAAAAATCATGTTTATGGAGCAGGTGAAGTAAAAGAAAACAGGAGGCAAAAGAATGTTATAAAAATATTGTTTGAGGGTAATATAGTCATTTGGTACAGTCAGTCAGATACAAAATCAAACAACAAGTTCCAGTCAGAAGTTAACTCAGTCAGAACTTCTAACTCAATAAACTTCTAACTCAGTCAGCCCTTACCCAGTGAGTAACTATCAAACGACCCCTTACAGTGGTTTGGGAAAGAGGTCAGCTTGCTAGTTGAAGTACACATAATTTTTGAAATAACTTACAAAATAAAATGAAAATTATATATATATATATATATATATATATATATATATATATATATATATATATATATATATATATATATATATATACTACCTAATAAAGAACTTTTTACCACATGTCGTCTTATCTTTTATTTGAACACATAACATTTTCTCGAATTTTTAAATTTTCTATTTTGCGCTTGTTATTTTATTGTATTTTTTTATTTTATTAAATTAAAATTCTACATTTAATATGTAAGGTAATATATATGTAAGGTATCTATTAGAAATGGTTTATATATATATATATATATATATATACATATATATATATATATATATATATATATATATATATATATAATGTATTCAATACATTAAAACCTCATTAATTTTAATAATTCATTTTTTTTCCATTTTTCTTATAAATTCAAACTTTTCAAATTGTTAAAATATTATATTTAATTTTTTTAAATAAACCCATGTAATACATGAGTCTCACACCTAATATATATATATATATATATATATATATATATATACATACATATATATATATATACATACATATATATATATATATATATATATATATATATATATACACACACATACATAGTAGGTTAAAACATGTGTGCTAAAACGGTTATAAGTTAACATAACTTAGATTTTATAAATAAAAATTAAAGAAATAGCAATATAATTTCATTTGCCTAATGTTGAATGTATGATTTTATGAAAACTAAAATATCAAATAAAAATGTACTGCATTATTATTTCTGACTATATAAAAAACCTTATCATACCTATCTATTACCCATGCTTTAAAAGTACTAACACATATCAATATAAATACAAAGAACTCTTTATTAATAAAAAAGACAAAGAAACTCCTATAAATACCTACCACACAAAAAAAACATATGGTAAATCAATGTCAAAGCATACTTTGATGGGCAAAATAACAATTATGGCATCCATTTCCATCTTATGGAAATATTCTATAGAATTGAATTCTAAATTTAATTGATAGAATCATATGCTAGGTCTTGAATATGGAGAAAAAGAGAACCAGGAATCTATTGACATAAACCCACCTCGGTATAATTAATTAAAATTAGCAAAAAATAAAAAAACAACATATGATGCAACCGTATCAGGTTGATTAAAATACATACTAAACACTAAGGAGACATGAACACAGTCACATACATACACATTATTCTTCTTGCAGATGGTAGTTATACGGTTCAGTGAGAACTTGAAAATCATGAGTATTTAGAATGAAACTCGACTGCCTTTAAAAAAAATGAAACTGGTTTGTTTCAAAAGGCTTATTTGTGCTTACACACATATCAAAATGCAATTTTGATAGTATTAGCTAAACATAAATAAAGTCATTTTTAAACATGGAAGGTTTATAAGGAAATTTTGATATAGTGAATAAGCACAACGAATGAAACTCAGCAGCAACAAAGAAAAACTCAAGGCCCAAGCTATGTAGCTTCATTTTATAAAAATAATTTAATCACCGTAAAACATTTTCATCACACACACAAAAAAATTCATTGCTACAATATAAGAGAAGTTTTTAAGAAATGGTCTATGTGCAACATTTTCGTCACAAACAAAAGAATTTTAAAAAATAAATTTTTTTACAAAAATAAAAAAGATTAACAACCAAGTGATGCCATTTATAACATTGTACTTAGAAAGTACATTGTTATAATTGGGAATAATCAAGGAACCTAATGCATTTTAATGTCGCAAAAATTAGTTTATTCTATTCAAGTGGAAGCCAAAATTTTATCTTCCTTTTTCAATTAAATGAGCATATACATATGATTAACAAAAAGAACAACCATATCATAAAACTTTATCGGAGTGAAGCAAATAATGCCCACCTATAAGATGACACTGCAATATTTCATCACAAACAAAATAATTAAAAAAATAAGATTTTGAGAGGAATAAAAGAAAGATTAAAAACTAAATGATGCCAATTATAACATTATACTTAGAAAGTATATTGTTATAGCACACACAAACCTTCCATGAGAGGAATTGACATAACATTCACATCAAATTCGTAGAAAAATGGGCAATAATTCACGAAAAATATTCAATAAAACATTTTTTTTAAAGTACAACGCAACTAAATTGGCATTACAAAAAAAAATGAAAAAAGTTGGCATCACACCTGACCTGCTAACAATAGACATCAAAAAACCAAAAAATATTTTTTTAAAAGCACATCACGTTATACCTGCCGTGTTAGTCTTTTTTTTATTTTTTTTTATTTTTAATAAAACTTGCATCGGACTTGTACTTAACTTGGTAACAATAGACATTAAAAAATTTACAAAACCATTCTTTAAAATACATTGCTATTAAAACTACCATTTCATGTTACACGGTTGACAAATTAATATAATTTTGATGAACTTAGTTAAATAAGGAAATAACATCATTACACACACCTAAATACCAACGCACTTTAAAAGTACAATGTTATAATTAGGAATCTGCTATTCGAGAATGCAAAAAACATTAAGAAAAACATAGAACTACATTGTTGTAAATGGGAAAAACAACCCCCATGTGGAATGATAGTGTCATTTTAACAAAAGTTTGGAAATTAAATAGAACTATATTGCTATAAATGGAAAAACTACCATTGTTTGCACATGCTACTATTTTTTATCAAATCAAATGAACATTTATTGTTGTAAATGACAAAACTGCCGCTATATGGTCATTTTATTTTTTATTCAAATAAATGAAAATACATTGTTATAAATTGAAGAAAAATCCACATATGGTCATTTTATTGTTTTTTATGAAGTCAAACTAAAACATATAGCTACAAACGACAAAACAACTTTAATGATAACGAAAATCAAGTTTTTTCCTTTGGCAACAATTTCCCACACTAGCCTCATTTATCCATTTCTTTTTTTACATTAACGTAATATTAATTTCTGAGAGTAAGTTTATTTTTTATAATAAAAGGTTCTTAAAATTAGTTGGCCAAAGACAGTGATATATGTTAGAAATTGATCAATATAATGTACAAAGAAACAATCGTATATAAATTCTAATCATAATTTTGAGTCACAAGTAAAAATTGTATATCAAGTTATACTTTAAATTTTAGGTTATGAGATCCAGGTCAAATTTACCCATTTACCTATAAGAAAAATAAGACTCGGGTATTAACGTTATCAAGTATTCTCCTTTTCTTTGGTGCTTGAATGAACTTTAATATAACTTCAACTTGAATAGAATTTCAACTTTAACAGTTTATGGTTTCACGGTAACCTACAAATATAGATTATCCAAATGCATTAGCATTTAGTATTTATTCAAATCAAAAACCTTCCAACTTTATACTACCAATTTTTTTTCTATCTTATTATGAAATAAAAGGCAGAAAAAGTCATTAAAAGAAAAGCAACAAATAATGAAAGAGGAAGAAAAGCAACAACACTTTTGGTTTTTTCCAAAACCACCAGTGTAGTCTCTTGGTTTAGTATTCAATTTTGTAGCAGTGACAATCGTATAGTTAAAGAAAATAAGGAATGCATCTTCATCTCAGGTAATGTACTCAAAAATATTAGGAGTCCCCTCATCAAGCTAGTTCTATCCATTCTAATAACAGTAGTACCAGTCCTGACAGGGCCGTTCCTAAGGATTCAAATGTCCGGGACGAGCAGGAAAAAAAGCCCTTATGCCCTAACATGTAATGAGTTAATAATATAAACTAAAGTTTTTTTTAAACGATAATAAACTTTATAGCAATAAACATAGAAAAATCATAGAATTTTTACGAGTAATAACATATGGTAATATCTAACCGACAACCAGTATACCAAAAATAAAAAATGAATACATATATATATATATATATATATATATATATATATATATATATATATATATATATATATATATATATATAAGAAATTTAAATTAAAGGCTGAATTGTCATGAATAAAAAAAAAATTAAATTAATAACCAAAATGACAAGTATAAATTTATAAAAGTTGAGGGGCTAAATATAGAATTTTTCAAAGCCAAATAGCCGATTGTAATATGGAATATTTAACATTTAAGCATGGATCATAAATTAAGGGTAGAAATTATAATATGGAATATCATACATACTTATAAAGCTAGCATATTTTCATGAATCTCATGCATTTGAAACCCCCTTTTTAACTTCCTCAAACCATATTCATTTAAAACTCCCTATTTTAACTAATGCAACTCAAAAGTTTTGTTAATTATGATTTAACACTCAAAAGTTTTATAACTTATATTATGTTTAATTAGCATTTAGTGAAAAGTTTACTATAAAAAGACCAATCTTTTGTGTCTTTTGTGTTATATAAAATCTTATATGTATGAAGGATTTGAAGATATTGTGACTCAAAAGTTTTCATATAATTGAAGCATTCACGATCGAAATATGATGATTTGAAGAAATGGGTTATGTCGCATCGATGGTAATTGTAATATGATTTTTTCTTTTGACCAAAACAAATGAATCTTTTATATTCTTTCTTTATATCCAGTTTCTCATTTAATCTTTATATGTCATTTGTGTGTATTACTCAATCTTGAATGTTTTGCTTGGAATATCTTTCCGATTCTTCTTTTTCAAGGAAAATATTTTGATTGCAGGTTAGTGAAGAATTGTCATCAAGTTTCTATGGTTAAATGGTGTTAAATGAAGAAAGAAGATTCATAAAATGGATATAAGTTTTTTTTTGTTTGAGCAAAGTTGACGAATGTTAGTTTTTTCTTTCGATTTAAATGTATGCATATGTAATATCTTTATATTCAACCACCAAATGCTCTTATTTATTTGATTGTAGTTTTTCTATTTTGATTATGTTTATTTTCTATTTTTTTTGTTGGGTTATCCTACACAACATATTTAAAAGACAATATTTAAAAGATAACATAATTTTGAACATTTGATATGTAATTATGATAGACTTATCATGATATGTTCTATATATAAATGTAACTTATCCATATTACTACGACAAGAATTAAATATGACATCTACGAATATATATATATATATATATATATATATATATATATATATATATATATATAAGGTGATTTGTTTAACATGTATATGCACCTATGTATGTTATAAATTTATAATTAAATATCTTTATGTTTAATAATTGAAGGGTTAAAATGATGCATCAAAACCAATTATTTAGACGAATATAATAATAATAATAATAATAATAATAATAATAATAATAATAATAATAAATATACATTTCCAAGTACCGCATTCATTTGAAACTCACGCTACAACTCAAGAGTTTTCTAATTTATGTATATTTATTAGTTACAACTCAAAAGTTTTTAATTTATGATTATCAATTAGTAATCACTAATAACATTTTATTTTCCTTTCTTTTATAAGGTTGTAAAGTTTTGCTCTCTAAAAGCATTAATGTATTTGAAGAGATTTGTGATTTAAACACGAAGAGTTAACATAAATGTTATAATAGATGTTTTAGTGTTTTTATGTTATTAAAAGTTATAGTGTTTATTTTTCATATTTTTTATTATTCGTTGTATATATATCTTTTTTAATACAAATGTTATAATAAATGTTTTTCTATTTTTATGTCACTAAAAGTTGTTATTCATATTTTTGTTCATACGTTTTGTTACCCGTTATATTATCATTCATTTGATATATAGTTTACACAATTTTAAACGGTTTTTAAAATTATCAAATAATTGTATATATCACAACGACTTAAAAATAAAACTATAATGTTTAATAAAACTAATATGTTAACTATATGTTTGCTTACTACTAACATTTTATTTCAAAGTAGAAATATTAAATAATAATTTGGTAAAATTATTATTTTAACTATATAATCGTATTCTCGCGCAACGCACGAGTTTAACATATAAGCATCTTTATATAGAGCTAAATAGCCAATGATATAAGCCTATAATGGAATGAAGTTGGAATAAGCCCACGTTAAAAAAGTAAACCTGATTTAGTAAAGAATCGAACCCGCATGCGTATTGTAATTAGAATAGCAGTGTTTTAACCGGTTGAACCATTTCATATTTGTGTTAAATATCTGAACATATAATATATATTAATATCTTAATTATATAATTTTGTAAAACTCGGGCCTTATTTTTTTCGGGGCCCTGTGCGGCTGCACACCTTGTCCCTCTTTAGGGTCGGGCCTGAGTCCTGACATCATTTTCTAAAACTATCATGTTAAAGGAAATAAAAAAACCAACATATTAAAATAAAAGATGTAATGTAACTAACTACCACCATCTATGAAACATAGTCTTTGGTAATCTAACATGAGCCACATTAGTCGAATGAAAGTGAAATCCACATTCTGTATGAAAATAACAATTAAAATAACTACATATTATATTTGAGATCAATATCAAGAAGCTCACAATTGTAGACTTAACAATGCCTCTGATCGCTTATCAATCTTGATTTAATTTCCTAACAAAGAATCAAAAACCATGGAAGAAACAATAATTAATAAATAAATAAATGCATTTTCTAAAAAGTATTACCAAAACCTGACTAACAATGACTAACAAACAGATACAAAAGAAGCTAACAAGTGTTTAAGAGCATTTAAAAGCATTTGAAAGTGTAGTGATAGGGGTATGAACTCACTTGGCAAGAGTGACGGTTTGATGAGGACAATGTTTAACTCGGGCAGCACTTCGACTGTAAAGCAAGTTTCTCGATAACTTCGGGACTTCGGGCTTCCGTCAGGGCTTGGACACGTAACCGGGGCATCAGGGTAGTCTCGGGATGCTTAACACAGAGTAAAAGTAGGAGAGGGGATAGAAATGAGCAGCCAAAACTGAAGCCCTCGGTTTCTATTTATAGGGTGGATTTTTGGAGTTCACGTCGTGAACTTGGGGTGGTTCACGTCGTGAGTTTTGATCTTATCCCTTCTGTAGACTCGACGTCTGATAGCCCGTCTCCGACACACATCAGTCACTAGCTCACGTCGTGAGTTTTCTGACAGTGTGGGGTTTCGTGTCCCGAATTTCAGAAATTCATATCTCTCACATACGACTTCCGATTTTGATGATCTTTATATCCACGTGTATGTGAGATTATGCTCTACAACTTTGATTAGACTCCGTCGGCTAATTTTGACTTTATTTTTAATATTATATTTTTAACAGGCCAGGACTGGAAAACTTCGTTAAAAATCCATAACTTCTGTATATGACGTCCGTTTTCGTCTGTCTTTTTACCATTGCACTACTATTATCGAGATCTTCGATTCTCATTTAGGTTATATCAGCTAAAAGTCGCTCAATCTCTATTTCGAGTTTTTAGCTGTCTACTGCTGTATCCGAAACTTAGAAAAATCATAACTTCCTCACACGAAGTCAGATTTGGACATTCTTTTTATGTAAGTTTATGG
Source organism: Lactuca sativa (assembly GCF_002870075.4). NCBI lineage: Eukaryota > Viridiplantae > Streptophyta > Magnoliopsida > Asterales > Asteraceae > Lactuca > Lactuca sativa. Next base: position 379,507,546 of record NC_056626.2, read on the forward strand.
TTTAATGATATCTGTGACTTTCATTTAGATACCTAAGGCTAAAAAGTATTTTACTGAAATTTCGTGTTTTATGGTTAACAGTGTTTTACAGGTTTTGTTGCGGATCTTCAATTGGTCATAACTCCTTCGTTATAACTCGGATTTTTGTGTTCTTTATATTTTTGAAAACCTTGTTACGATATCTACCACTTAGTACATCCATATTGAGATTTTTGAACATTTCATTATTGACGTTATTTTTATTATCAAAAGTAGGTTACAATATTTGACTTTAATTTATTAAATTGACCTAAAATATCGGGGTGTTACACGAGTCCCATAATAAGGTATGGAGTTTCTCTAAACTCTAAGAGCTTCCAAGAAGAGACCAAAACCGCTCAATAAAGACCTTAGACATGGATCTTGAAAGAACAAGGTCAAGGTGCAAGCTTTTTACCTCCAAAGGTTCAGAAACCTAAAGAAGATGACGGATCTAATCTTGCTCTATGCTTCATTGCACTAAGAAGGAATTACTTTCTTCACAAGCTTCACTAAGACGAGATAAACCCCTTCAAAATCAGGTCACCATGCTCATAACCATGGAAGAGGGGCTAGGGTTTCATTTGGGGAAGATGGAGGATGAAGAGGACCCCTTAAATTGGGAGTTAAGGTGCTTAATATATGGGATATACCCTAAAAATTTATGGGCTTGGGCTGCATCGCTCGCACCATTGTCGCCAATCTCTTGCAACGTCGTGACACATGACCAAAACACGAGTTCTTTATCTTGCATGCCAAGTTGTGACACTCCATGCGCCACGTCGTGACATATGGTTTTCCTAAAAAACGCATGCCTTATAATCCTTTATATCATCCACTAATCCACTCTGAGAAGCGAGTGTTAAATTTGAACTCCTAAGTAGGTGAATTGTTGACAAGAACTTAGATCTTAAGAGAGGAGATGCAAGAAAACTCCACTTTGTGCGAAAATTCATGAGATACAAGAGGTCATCAAGAAAGCCCAAATTGAGGGAGTTAAACACTTTGTCAAAATCTACTTTAAAAGAAACATCTTCATTTTCTGCCATTTGGCCCATTGAATTATCTCATTCATAATTAGCAACCCATACAAAAAATTCTTTCCTTAAATGAACGTAAAGTGATATGTGCTAATAGTTGAATCCATGAAATTTTTAAGTCTCATGGTGAGGCTTTGCCTATAATCTTACAAAGACAACCTATAAGGTTGATGGTGCTGCTATTCCATTAAATGAACTGTGTCCATTATTTGGGAATGTGCCTGTTGCTACCCAGGTTGATGGTAGAAAACTCCTTAAGATCCTTGACCTTAAGGAGAACATTAGTACTAATAATGTCCTAACAACTTTTATTGAAGAAAATGGTGTACATATCAATGCTTAGAGTCGTTTCGTTGTCACATTGACAAACCACGACCTTCACCTCCTCTGGGTGAAAGTGTAACATCTCGACTTCCAGGTATAACATTTTATTAAATTATATTAATGTTATCAGAGAAACTCAACGAGTTGGAGGCTCCAACTCGCCGAGTTGAGAGTTAAATGGCCACATGATTTTTAGAGTCTACTCGGTGAGTTGGAGGACTCCAACTCGACGAGTAGGAGCTGAATGTGAAAACCCTAAACTTCATGGCTTGTGCCCTATTTAAAGGACCTTAAGCCTTCATTTCTGCCTCCCTTATCATCTTGACACACTGAGAGAAACCCTAAGCGAGTTGTACTCATTTGTGAGAGAGAGAGAGAGAGAGAGATAGAGGCTAAGTTTGTATGATCTAGTGCATTTTGGAAGGGTATTGAAGAGCAAGAAGGATTGGAACGAGAAAAAGCCTTTGGATCCAGAGTTCTTTCAGTGCTAGCTACTATTTGGAGGTAAAAAGCTTTCAACTTGATCATTGTTTGGCTAGATCTCATCACTAGGTAGTTTATGACCATTTTCATCCTTTCTTTGGGTCCTTAAGTTGTTTAAGCGTGCCATGGAGTTGAGACTCTAAGTCTGGATAGTATGAGGTCCCTTAGGCCTAAAGATTCAGGCTTTATCAAGCTATTGACCAACTTTCATGCATCAAACCCTTTATAGAGCTTGTTTTGGCATTTTGAGCAATAGATGCCATGCATGGACGTAAGGTTTGCAACTTTACATGATACTTCAGCCTTAAAAGGCTAGATCTAGAGTATGGAGCCTTAGTTCTGCGTAAAAATGTCTGAATGAGAGAATGAACTGAAGGGAATCGACGAGTTGATGAACCAACTCGACCAGTTGGCTAGGGTTTTCCCAGACAGTCTGGACGTGTTACAACTCGGTGAGTTGGTGATACAACTTGACGAGTTGAGTTGGATTTTCCCGATACTTCAGAGGAAATGAAGGAACTCGATGAGTCGCATATGTGCACTCGACGAGTTGGGTCGACATGGAATGTTGACTCGAGTGTTGACTTCCGTTGACTTTTAGAGTTTTGGTCAAGACATGAATTATGGAGACCATGGAGGGGTAAATGGTCTTTCACCCTTTCCGAGAGTTAGAGAAGGGGTTAGCCTAACTTTTTAGGGTTGTGGTTATAAAGTGTTAATTAGAGATGATTATGATATGTAAGTGGAGTCTAGACCGTTCGTGGAGTACGAGACCTACTTGTTTACGTACGAGGTAAGTCTTCTGACTATACTTGCCCAAGTAGTAGTACTGTATGATCGGAGGGTCTCATATGCTTATATTGAGTTATGTGATATCATGCATCTGTCTTTGTGATTTATGCTTTATATTATTTTATGCCTTATTGAGTGAGGACTGGAAGGTCCAACCTGAGTTGTGAGACCGGAGGTCTTCACTGAGACACATTGACTGGAGGGTCTTTATCGAGATATAGCCATAAGAGGCTTATTATTTGCATGTGGTATTTTGGGGAACTCACTAAGCTTCGTGCTTACAGTACTTTGGGGAACTCACTAAGGAAATAATATTTCTCGCCATTTCAGATGAGTAACAACACTTTTTCAAATCTAATACTAATCCACTACTAAACAATAAAGAATAAACTCTAATATTGGTGACAGGTGAAGCTTTCCTATTCCCCATGATCAAGTTTATCTTCCCATGCTTCACATTCTCACTTCTTCTTAGTCCCTGCAAATCAGCACATATGTAAATACCACATCCTGTATCAAGGACCCAAGAATTAGAATGGGGTGAATTATTAGAAAATATAGTGTATGTACCTGCATGGTTGGGTTTTACTTTCCCATCCTTCACATCTTGCTGGTACTTTGGTCAGTTTCGCTTCCAGTGCGAACTTTCATGGAAATAGAAGCATTCCGCCTCTTTAGGGTTAGTAGAAGGAGTGACGAAACCTTTCTTGGTTCCACTTGGAGATGAGCCATCAATGGTCTTCCCCTTGGTGCCCTTCAAAGGGCTCTTCTTCTTCTTTCCTTTGCCTTGCTCGATTTCCAAGACAGGGACCGCGGTAGGAGTAGGAGTGGTAACAACCGATTTACTCTTAAGACCACTTTCCGCGGAATTCAAGAGTCCTTGAAGTTTGCTAAGTGTAACTTCCTCCTTGTTCATGTGGTATGTCATACAGAATTGATCATAACATGATGGTAAGGAGTGCAAAATGATGTCAATTGCCGACTCCTTGAGAAGTTCAAATTTAGTTTCAACAAACGGTCCACATACCTTTGCATTTTCTGCATGTGGCCTGTGATGGGTTCACCATCCTTCATTCGGGTTGTTATCATGTATGAGATGATTTCAAATCGCTCTTGACGAGCACTCTGATGGTAGCGGTCCATCAAATCCTGGTGCATCTCAAAAGGATATTATTCCTTATAGAACTTTTGGAGCTCGGTTGTCATAGTGGCCAACACGATACATGCCACTTTGGTAGCATCTACTTCATGTGCCTGATATTTAGCGATCTCTTCAGGAGTAGCAGACGGCTCAAGATCCTTAAGCTCCTTGTCGAGGACGTATTCGTTGTCCTCATACCGAGTGACCATCCTGATGTTCCTGATCCAATCCATAAAGTTGGATCCATCATAGATGACTCTCCCACATAGGTTCATGAGAGAGAAGGAGTCGGTAGGGTTTGAGCCAAAAGCAGCATTGTTGGAAGACATCTGAAAAGAAGAAAGACAAGTTTAGATTAGATATAAAGAGAGTCCTTAATAAAACACCCAAATGTAATATTAAGGCTAGGACCCAACACAATATTTTATAACTTAGAAGAGAGATGCCGTAATCCAAGCTATAAAATATTTGAAGGTAGGTGAATGAAGATTCACCAATTTCCACCATGAAAAACGAAATAAATTATCAGGTTTTAATTGGTTTTGAAACTCCTAGATTCTTTGAGATTCATTGAACTTTTCAATGGCATGTTTCAATCTCGAGTGTGCCCTTCAGGTTTTGTGACTGGGATGCTGAGGATCACAAAACAAGGTGTGAAGTAACCATGCAAATTACTTAGTACCCTTAATATTTACCTCTCAATCGATGTGCCGGTTAACCACACGCACTCCCCCGATACTATAATAAACATTAAGTCACCATTTGCCTACCTTGTTAACTCAAGGTTAGTGTGCCGGTTAACCACACACGCTCCACTAACGACTTAGTCAAAGTGCAAAGTGTAATTTCATGGGTTAGCACCTTATTCACATTTTCCTAAAGTAACTAAGATTGGGAATTTATAAAAACATTTAGTTACTTTATATTCATCATACTTTTAATGAAGATTTAAAGTCCTTGTCTTAACCGTTCGGCTAACATCCCTCCACCTATCAAGGAAGCGGTGGGTGAGAGTGGACACCCATTAAGCTGCCATTTTATAGGCGGCAACCTTATACTCCCCCTATAGACCGACTTCGTGAATGAGGCCTACTAACCGTAAAACGACTTTTTCTTATACATATATAATTATTATTAAACTTATAATATTATAAATTATAAAGTTTGGATTTTAACTTTTAAAATTCTAGGGGTTGGAACTAAAGTTTTTAAAGTGACTTTACATGTTCCAAAACTTGAGGACAAGTTTTGTAACTTTCGAAACTTTTCATCTTTCATAACATATGAGTTAATGGTTTAATAAAATGAGAGACTTTTCATTTTATGTAACCTTTGTGTTTCTTTAATGGACTTTAAAATGATGACTTTTGGTAATCCATAACTTGAGGACAAATTATGGATTCCATTAAAATACATAATGATCAAGAATTAAACTAACAAGCAAGTTACAGATAATTCATATGATATTCTAAACTCATAAGTTCATGAACATGCATATTAAACTTTTCAAGAATCATAAAATAACCATATAAAATTTGAAAATTTGATAATAGCTATTGAAAATGGATTAGCAAAACCATTACACCATCTAAAACAAGTTTTATAACACCAAAACAGTTTAGGGTAATGTTTCTAGTCCATTTCCAGCAGCAAAACTCGAAAATATGCATTCTGGGGCTCCTACTCGTCGAGTGCACGAACCTACTTGACGAGTAGGATGAATTTACTCATGGACTCGTCGAGTCCCCCCATGGACTCGGCGAGTTCATGCTGCAGAATGCAGAAAACTTGAGTTTTTCCAACAATTTGCATCAAGTATCAAATGAACAAAACCAGTCTCTGATACCACTATAGGGTTTTGAGCATTCTAACACTCCTATGGTGTACATGCAACCCTAGAAACCTTGGATCTATGTTTTGATGGGTTTTGGTCATAAGACATCCTATGTGCTCATACAAACCCTAAAGCTTGGATCTAGGTTTCTCTATTGTACATACTTTGAATCCAAGACTATAAACCCTAATTCTAGCATATGGAAATCAGAATTCACATGTAATTAGGTTTAAGAACATACCTTGATTGTTATATAGTAATAACAATCCAATTCCTCCTTGAATTGACCTTGGAAAGATGAGAGTCACAAGTGTCACTCCTCTAATGGCTTACAAACACCATAAGCAAGTGGAGAAGGTATATAGAGAGAGGAGGGAGGTAGGAATTCGTCCTTAGGACCTCTTGGGAAGGGTTAGACGAATTCCTAAGCCCTAGGGGGTTTATATAGGTGTAAAGATTAAGGTTTTAGTCCTTATCCTTATCTAGTTGCTTGTCCACCAAGCAACCATAAGATAAGTCCTAGAAACCCTTATCCTAGTCGAATTCTAAGGGATTTACACCTCAAATTCGTTCACCATATATATAAGATAATCCTTATTTTGTAACTATCACATAATTACAATTTAGCCCCTCTAGTTTAATTAATTACACTTGATCACAAAATTAATTCTTAATTAATTATTGACCAATATTAATTAAACAAATATGATTTCTCCTTTAATATATTATTCTTATAACATATTAATAAATTATAATAACCTCTCTCTCTTTATTTATTTCTCCAATCAAGTTGCTTTGGTGAAGGCAACCCAAAAGGACCATGCACCATCGGGTCAAGTACATACCAAAATAGTTATGGACTTAGACACTAATCCAACAGTCTCCCACTTGGATAAGTCTAATAACTATTCTGCGTATGATTTCGGATCCCGATCTGCAATCGTAGCTTTCCAAAGCCGCTGTCAACTCTGATCATATCAAATACGCGTGTCCTTAGATAAGGGATCATATATTCCTCCATTCTAGATATCATATGAGATGTGATTTCAAATCATTCTCTTTGTACTATATCTCGATTCCCGATTTATGACGACTGACTAATTGAACAAATCAAATTAGCCCTAGCCCGGCCGAGCATTTACGTTTGTCATCACTAAATCATCGAGGGGCCCAAAGATATCGCTTTTATCCTACTTTGAATAAAAGGAACGGATAAACTTTGATACAATGCTCGCTTGCACTCACTAACCAAATCACACACAACAATATGTTTTATAACACCAAGTTACTAGTGCGTTTACATATTATCAATGTGCAACCGATTCCCAAGATACAACTCACACATCTCGGTTTCAAGAATATAAGATGTTATCGTCTCACCAATCACTCGTGATACAATTCATGGAGTGATCCAAGTGAGCGTGGGTTTAATCAATGCTCAAATCATATTCGTAAGCACTCATGAACGTTGCATCAAACATTTGCTTATGTCTAATACTTTTCAAGACAATCCACACACCAATTCACGACAGTCTTCATTCATATCTACTTCCAACATATGAACGACTGTGACCCGTTTGAATAATTCGATTATTCTTAATAAACTTAATTATTCTGGAAGTCAAAACATGCAAATGTGAAACACAAGAATAATACTAATCCCATATGGCCTCAACCCTTTGAGCATAAATAAAACACCTTTTATTTATCACCATATTGATTACTCATTATTTGTAGTTCCGGGTAATCAACTTCTTACTTGAATTCCAACACTTGTCCCATGCTCCTAGCATGCACACAATGTTTACCTATGGTTCTTACTTTGTTAAATAGATCACATTGAACACATTTCCAATCCTTCTCATTTCACAACTCCAAATCCGTTTTTCATAAGTCAAAGAATATCAAATTCTTGCTACTTATAGAATATGCTAGATTCTAACATTCTATGTAACTATCCTTTCGTAATGTCACTGCACCAAAGTCACAAAGACTATTGCCAATGATATTACAAAGTCTTCTATCGGAGATTGTTACAAGACAATTCCATAGATGTGATGTCTCTCATTCAAAGTACATTCTTTGAACATCCTTTTGCATACAAGTTTCTAATCTAGTCATACATTTCTCAATATTCAATTCCCATTATGGACACACTTCCATATGTTCCATATGACAACTCATTCTTAATAGAATCTTATCTATTAGTAATGATGTCGATACGGTCCATCCAATATGGAAACATTTCCATATTTTCCAATACTATACTTCCAACTACTCACAAGCGACCAATCCTCGTCGAACTTTGGATTGTCCTTTGATAGTTGTTTAATTGTTTTTGTCAAAACCAATTATTGTCCTTTTTCCTTCTAAATGCGCTAGACATTTGGAAAATTTTAGAATGGTCAAACATCAAAGCATTTGCAATCGATCCTATACCCGAAGCGTATGGGACACGACGCATAATGTTTTATTTTCTATGTTCTCAAAATTCGAATAGTGAAGAGGGATGCTGTAATCATAATCGAAATTTTAAGAACACACTTTGTACCTTTGACTAAATTTTATTAACATTTCTCAACCTAAACCTTTAGATTTGAAATGAAGCATAATATTCTCTCCCTTAATTATAGCAAAACAACTCTTCAACTATTGCGACTTTGCAAAGTATGACTCTTGTTTTCTATAATTAATATTGCTAACCTTGCAATACTTTCCTTAATAATCATACAATCATAACTTTTATGCTCCCACTATCTTGATGATTATTATAAAACATAACACTTATGCTCCCACTAGCTTCGACATGTATTCATAAACATCTTAACTTTCAGAAAAACAATGCTTATTGAATTTCTTAAGTTCATGTTTCTAATACTTAGTGCTTTGATAATCTTTTATCAAGGTTTCTTGAACTTATACACATTTGCCTTCGATAGTTCGTATGTGTGTCTAAACAATTAAGACTAATTGCCAAACCTCACAATTCAAATTATGGAAAGGGATGCCGTAACCATAATTGAATTCGAGAATGCAATTTTACAATCACTATCTTCTTAAAATTTGTCTTAGTGAAAGCATTTCCTCACAATCATTTTCATGAAGAAGGAAATCTCATGACACTTAGATTTAAACAGTGTATCTGTTCCTATCCATGTGAATTTGTCAAAACCAAAGTTTACGACAAATTCAAAATCTTATGGATCGAACTTTCTTAATCTCGATTTTTTGCCTTTATGGTAGCACAGCTGCCCACCATGTCTTCCAAGTAGTTAAGAAGCTCACCCTTTCCTATCAATGTACCTTTCAATGATTAAGGTGCTTTGCCTTTTATGCGTTCAAAATGAGAACTCATAGAACTCACATGCATAATTAACTCGATTGGATTGGCACAGAATCAAAATAATGTCAACACGATAGGTTGTAAACCTCAACTCGTGTGCTAGTGATGATCGATAAGGTTTATTTGATTTGTTCTTGAACCCTTTCAAGACCATTAAGACTCCCACTGACTCCTTGACATATAAGATTCTCTTGTCAAAAACCATTTTTGACAAACAAATATTCAAGAGTTAGTATAGCTTTTATCAAAACACTTCATAAATTGGTCCTAGTTGGTCTTTGTCTTATCCAAGACATCACAACTTTCCACATTTGATGAAAGTTACAAACCTTCTTAATACCTTTCACTCAATGTCACAATCTTAACTTTAAGACTTGTTATTGGAACGAAGTATGATTGACTTATTGATTTAACCATTTCTTCAATTCTTGATTCCTCTTCTTAAACATACAATTGTACTAAGACTCACTTAGAGGATCAATTGAGATGTGGTTCTTAATCATTAAGACCTATCATAAAACATAAAAGGTACTCTCCCTTCTTCTTAGAATGGAGAAACTTTTATCTTTCTGCCTACTTGATTCTTCTTATTCGTTCTGCTATTGATCTAAACCCTTTAATCAATTCAGAATTACACTTAATCTTGTAAGTATAATCATATTTACTAAGCCTTTAGTAAATCATGACGAATATCTTTGTTACTCTTATGATGGACTTGATCAATACGCAACTTTGTGTACTCGATCTCCTAGTCCTTCACTTGACTCTTTGTCAACAAATTAGTCTAATTTCCAAATACGAAATTTCTCATTCATCGTGCAATCAAGTTGCATGATTCCAAGTTTCTGTCCAATTGAAACTTGGGCGATGAGAAACTCTCCCTATTTGGTAAATTCTCAACTTTCCATAAATAACACAATAAGAACCAAATCCAATTATTGCTCATAATAGAAACATTTTAACATCAATTTTTCATACACGCCATTGCAAGGATAAATAAATAAAATTTAAAATCAAAATTTATTTTATTGCGGAAATATTTGTCCTTACAATGCAATTCATTGAAAAACTTATGCTAATACATCTTTCTTAGCAATCTAAATCTAACTCTAAGTAGTAGCTTAAGAATCTAATCTTTGAGAAATACGATCGAAATCCATTCCTTCATGGTTAGATTCTGCTCACTTCTTCCTTTAAGCTCCCTTTCTTTTCTTCGATTCTACAATACATCAATTGTAATCTTATCACATTATGTATTAAGAATCTAGAATGAAGCTTAAAAAAGTTAGTCAATGGATTTTACCTATATTAGAGCCATATGTTTCGACTCTCCCATCTCTTAGATCTCTTAGGTAAATAGGGCAGCTTCGTCTCTAATGCCCTTTCGCTTGGCAATAAAAACAAATTGACTCTTTTGGAACATGACATGGAACTACTTCAGACATTGCCTTTCTCTTGTGATCAAACTTTTCGATCATAGCATGTCTTTCGTTGCCATTGTCTATATCCATAGAGGTCTCGAAGGCAGATTCACCAATCAACTTTGCTTTTCTATTGCGCCAAATCATTTCTGATTCAACAGCAATAAGCATATAGGTGAGATCTATAAGGGTCACGTCGTAGTTCATCATATAGTACTCTCTTAAGAACTCACTATATGAGTTAGGAAGTGGCTGAAGAACCCAACCAACAGCCATTTCCTTACAAACAACGAATCCCAACATTCTTAACCTATCAATGTGTGACTTCATCCCTAGGACGTGAGCATACACCGACTTTCCTTCTTTATGTTTACTTGCCAAAAGGGCTTGAGTGATCTTGAACTTTTCAAGCCTTTGAACTTGTGGGTTAGGGAGAATAATTGGAGGGGGAGGAGGAAGTGAAGCATGATCACTTGTTCCTCGATCGAATCGTGGAATATCATCTTCATGTGGAATGCTTGTTCCACGGGATTTGAGAAGACCATAGTTGTCGAACTTTGACATCTACAAAACGGAGAAAAATGAATTCAATTTAGTAGATAGATTGAGTCCTTGGTAGATCACCCAAATGAAATTCCAAGGCTAGGACCCAACACAATACGCTACAACCTAGAAAAGGGATGTCGTAATCTAGTTGCAGAATATTTGAAGGTAAGTGAATGACGATTCACTAATTTCCACCATGAAAAACGAAAAAGAAATTTAAGTTTTAAATCTATGAAAACTCCTAGATCCTTTGAGATACATTGAACTTTCAATGGCATGTTTATATCTCGATATGCCCCTCTTGTTTGTGACTGGAATGCCGAGGATCACAAAGCGGGTGTGAATAACCATGCAAACTACATGGTGCCCTCACATGTTACAGTCACCTATTCGATGTGCCAGTAAACCACACACGCTCCACCGAACTATGACAAACATTGAGTCACCCTTTGCTACCTTTGCTTAGACCCATTTAGTGTGCCGGTTAACCACACACGCTCCACTAACGTCTTCGCAAGGGCACAAAGTGTAATTTCATGGAATTGCATCAATTCACTTTTGCCTAAGTAACTAAGATTGGGAATTTTATGAAAACATTCAGTTACTTTGTAACAGCCCGGAATCTCAGGTATTATTAAATTATGTTTTTGGGTGATTTAAGAGGGGACTCGGCGAGTTGGAGCCTAGACTCGCCGAGTAGGATCGCAGACTTGGTCGCGGGATCGCGACTGGACTCGACGAGTCCAGATATGGACTCGGCAAGTCGACGCTGTTCAGCGGAAACCCTAACCGTTTGGTTTTGGAACGTATATAAGGCACTTATAGGCCGTCATTGTTCGTCTTTAGTCGACTGAGAAGAACCCTAAACGGCTGTGGGCATCTAGAGCAAGATTGAAGGGTATTAGGGCTTTTGAAGAAATTGTTGTGCAAGGAGGAGAAGAGTTTTGGCTAAAGGAACAGTAAGGGATTCGAGTTCTGCGGTTTGGGGACTCAGAGAGTGCGATATTCAGGTAATATTTCGGATTCTTTCTGTATTGTTGATGTGTGCATGAATTTAGGGTTTATGGAACCCAATTGGTGATTAGATGGATTAGTATATTGTTACCCAAACGACTATAACCCTGTCTTAGGACCTTTAGAGGTCCAGAAGGTCCCATGCTTGTGTATTTCGGGACAAAACGTATCTCAGGAAGCAGTCTGATCGACTGCATGGCATGGACTCGCCGAGTCCGATGAACAGACTCGGCGAGTAGCTTGGAGATTGTCTGGAACTCGTCGAGTTGTTCTTCAGACTCGGCGAGTGGAGTCGGGGTGGCCCCGCGATTCTTCCACGAGGATCTCGTCGAGCCAAGAGGGATACTCGACGAGTAGAAAGGGAACATCAGGGGAAGTTGGGGAGGACGTCTAGACTCGCCGAGTCGCCATGGTACTCGCCGAGTCCGGTCGAGTTGACCGTCGACCGTTGACCAGAGTTGACCTAAGTCTGACTTCTTAGGGATAGTCACACTTAGAAGATATATGTGTTAATGAGATATGTGATGTTATAGGGAGGTTGTAGCTCGTCGGATTGTGCACGAGTGATTTCAGGATTTGCTAGCTTTCAGCATTCACGAGGTGAGTCTTCTCACTATACTGTACCCGGAAGGGGTTTGACTGTGTGACCGGAAGGTCAGATATGATATGTGATATGTATGCTATATGTGGTAAGATATTTTTTATATGTGCTATGTATGTTATGTGGGCCGGAAGGCAATATGTTATGGGCCGGAAGGCGAATATGTTATGGGTCGGAAGGCGTGGTGTTGATGACCGGAAGGTCAGGGCCTGGAAAGGCGTATGTGCGTAAGTTGTATATTGGGGAACTCACTAAGCATTTATGCTTACAGTTGTTATGTATGTGTTTCAGGTACTAGCGAGGACCGTGGGAAGGCGCCGGCGTGATCGATACACACTGAAGAATGCTTTTATGATCTTGGGATTTTGAATATTTGTATTTGACAGAATACTTAAAATATTTATGCCTTGTTTTGAATGGAAATAATTATATTTTAAAAATGAAAAATTTGTTTGAAAATTTGCGTTGTTACAATTGGTATCAGAGCCTTGGTTTGAGGGATTCGGGTGCACCTTCGGGGGTAACTGAACTCAAACCGAGGATTTGAGGAAACTTTTTAAATAAAGGCATAAACTTTTGTAAATGGTTTTGTGGTAAGCAAGAAAGAAGCAGTGTGTACGATCAGTCAGCGCCCGAACGGTAAAGATCCCCAAAATACCTTACAGTATTATATGATATGAATTGTTATGCATGCTAGAAGACTAGGTATTCATGATAGGACTAGAGTGGCCTGATTTGTGATGCCTTAGTCTAGGGAAGTTTGCCTATATGAGATGCTTTGCTAGTATGCGGGTAGATAGTGCATATCAGAAGTAGAGTACTCACTATCCGGAGTTTGGGGAGGAAGACTTGGGATGAACGCTGATGCGGTGTGGTCGGTAGTATTGGGCCCGTACTACCGAGGACACCGGGTCAGTGGGAGGCCCAAGCAAGAATCCCTGGATATCGGAGACTGAGTAGGGTTGTGTTATCGAGTGCGATTACACTCGCTGGAGTCTCTGATAGTTTATGTTGTATTTCAGAGACATCATGGTTAGACCACGCCACGGAGCGAGTTCGAGCGGTGTCAGTGACGAGGAGATTCGTCAGATGATTCACGAGGAAGTAGCGGCGGCGATCCGGGCTGAGATCCCGGAGATGTTTGGGTCTATTAAGACCACCCTGATGGAGACGTTCGATGAGCGGTACGCCGCATTGACTGAGGCTGCAACCGCTGCAGCTACCGCAGCTGTGGCCGCTGCTAGGCCACAGGGGGGTGACTCGTTGCTGTTCCGAGAGTTCAGCAACATGAAGCCACCAGAGTTCGATGGGACGCAGGATCCGATTGCTGCGATGAGGTGGATCGCAGATATAGAGGGGTGCTTCTACACTTGTTCATGCCCGGAGCACCTGAGGGTACGGTTCGCTTTGAACCAGCTCCGTCTGGGAGCGAAGGACTGGTGGAAGTTCGTGACGGCGAACTTCACTTTGGCAGAAACTACGGCAGTGACATGGGAGGGGTTCACTACCATGTTCAGGGATGAGTACGTTCCCCCGGTGGAGCGGGAACGATTGGTTCAGGAGTTCTTAACCCTCAAGCAGAGTCACGACTCGGTGGCGGCGATCACGCGGAAGTTCCATGAGAGGGCGATGTTTTGCCCCGAGCTGGTGGCCACAGAGCAGGCTCGGATGAGCCGGTACTTGGGTGTTCTGAGGAGGGAGATCCGGGAGTTTGTGTCAAACTCCACTTACCATACTTTTACTGAGCTTCAGGCGAATGCCAGGAAGCGTGAGATCGAGTTAGAGACTCAGGCCAGGGAGGAGGCCGAGTCTCAGCAGGCAGACCGGCGGCCGGCTCAGTCTCAGCCGGCAGCCAAGCGGATCAAGTCCGCCGATTCGAGGACGGGAGGTTCGAAGAGCCGCACTTGCGGAAAGTGCGGCAAGGGTCACGATGGGGCGTGTCGAGCCGGTGCTTGCTACAAGTGTGGCAAGGAGGGGCACATTGCTAGGGAGTGTCCCAAGGGATTTACGGTTTGCTTTCATTGCAACCAAACCGGCCATCGGAAGGCCGAGTGCCCTCAGCTTCGTCAGGGATCTGCACCTACTGCCAGGACTACTGAGACTCGATCGGTGAAGGTCGAGGCCCCGAGGGCTCGTGGGAGAGCCTTTCAGCTGACTGCGGAGGAGGTCCGCGCTGCGCCCGATGTTGTGGCAGGTATGTTGTAATTCATGTATTTATTTTTAATGTGGAGATGTTATGCTTATGTTATTATATGTGTAGGTACTTTCCTTGTGAACTCTGTGCCTGCCTTAGTGTTATTTGACTCGGGTGCGAGTAGGTCCTTTGTATCTTTAGCCTTTAGTCAGCATATCAGCGTTAATCGTGAGTCCTTGAGTCGACCTTTGAGAGTTTCTATAGCTGACGAGAAATCGATTTATGCCACGGAGGTTCTTCGGGGATGTGTGCTAGAGATTTTCGGGGTTGGGTTTCCGATTGACCTGATTCCTATTGCGATGGGTGACGTCTGTGTCATCGTGGGCATGGACTGGTTGAGCCGATTCGGCGCTGTCATCGACTGTGAGCGTCAGTTGGTGACTATACGAGACCATAGCGGGGGAGTTCTTTCGGTGTACGGTGAAGGTACCCGTTCGGGGTCAGCTTTTTGTTCGGCCGCTAGGGCGAGGCAGTGTCTACAGCAGGGCTGTAAGGGTTTTGTGGCGTATGTGATGGATACGCGGGAGGTTTCCGAGAGACCGAAATCAGTTGAGGAGGTTCCTGCGGTGCGCGAGTTTTCAGATGTTTTCCCCGAGGAGTTACCGGGAGTACCTCCAGTGAGGCAAGTAGAGTTTGGTATTGACCTAGTTCCGGGGGCAGCGCCTATTGCTAAGGTGCCTTATCGTCTTGCACCTCCAGAGATGCAAGAGTTGTCCTCGCAGCTCCAGGAGTTGCTGGGGAAGGGATTCATTCGGCCGAGCAGCTCGCCGTGGGGAGCACCTATTCTGTTCGTCAAGAAGAAGGATGGTTCACACCGGATGTGTATTGATTACCGGGAGCTGAACAAGTTGACGGTCAAGAACCGTTACCTGTTACCGAGGATCGATGATTTATTCGATCAGTTGCAGGGAGCGTCTTGGTTTTCCAAGATCGATCTGAGGTCAGGGTACCATCAGGTGAGAGTACGGGATGGGGATGTCCAGAACACAGCGTTTAGGACGCGATATGGGCATTATGAGTTCGTGGTGATGCCTTTCAGGCTCACCAATGCCCCGGCTGTGTTCATGGATCTCATGAATAGGGTATGCAGACCGATGTTGGATCGGTCAGTGATTGTATTTATCGACGATATTCTGGTGTATTCTAGATCTAGAGAGCAGCATGAGGAGCATTTGAGGGAGGTCCTCGAGGTGTTGAGGTCGGAGAAGCTGTATGCAAAGTTCTCCAAATGTGACTTCTGGCTGCGGGAGGTCCAATTTCTAGGACATGTTGTCAATCAGAAAGGGATATTGGTCGATCCGGCCAAGGTTGAGGCGGTGATGAGTTGGGAGGTGCCGAAGTCACCTTCTGAGATCAGGAGCTTCCTTGGGTTGGCAGGGTATTATCGGAGATTCATCAAGGATTTCTCCAAGATCGCAGTGCCACTCACCAGATTGACCCGGAAGGGTGTTGCATTCTCATGGGGGCCCGAGCAGCAGACCTCCTTTGAGACACTTCGCCAAAGGTTGTGCGAAGCCCCAGTATTAGCTCTCCCGGAAGGGATGGAAGATTTTGTAGTATATTGTGATGCATCGATTTCGGGACTGGGTGCAGTGTTGATGCAGAGGGGTCATGTGATAGCGTATGCGTCGAGGCAGCTGAAGCCTCATGAGGCGAGATACCCCACGCATGATTTAGAGTTGGGAGCAGTAGTGTTCGCTCTCAAGATTTGGCGTCACTACCTATATGGGGTTCGATGTATGATCTATACGGACCATAAGAGCTTGAAGTATTTGATGGATTAGCCCAACCTAAATATGCGTCAGAGGAGGTGGCTGGATGTGGTCAAGGATTATGATTGTGAGATCCTGTACCACCCAGGTAAGGCTAATGTGGTAGCCGACACGTTGAGCCGCAAGGCGGAGAGCACTCCATTGCGAGATGTATGCTTGAGACTGACTGTGATGACTCCTGTATTGGATGCTATTCGTGGGGCACAGGCCGAAGCGGTGCGACCAGAAATGCAGAAGAAAGAGCGGGTTGTGGGGTTAATTTCAGAGTTCGTTCAGGATGGTCGAGGGCTTATGACGTTTCAGGGCCGGATTTGGGTACCGTTCGTGGGCGGTACACGTATTACCTTGATGGAAGAGGCTCATAGATCGAAATTCTCGATCCATCCCGGTGCTACGAAGATGTATTTGGACTTGAGGAAAGAGTATTGGTGGCCCTGTATGAAGAGGGACGTCGCATGGTTCGTCGAGAGGTGCTTGACCTGTCGTAGGGTTAAGGCCGAGCACCAGAGACCGCGTGGCAAGTTACAGCCATTGGAGATCCCCGAGTGGAAGTGGGAACAGATCACTATGGATTTCATCACCAAATTGCCGAGGACTGCCAGGGGAGTTGATGCAATTTGGGTGATTGTGGATAGGTTGACGAAGAGTGCACACTTCCTTGCCATCAGTGAGAGTTCTTCAGCGGAGAAGTTGGCGGAGATATATGTGAGAGAGGTGGTATCTCGGCATGGGGTACCGATTTCGATTGTTTCAGACCGTGATGTGCGTTTCACTTCCAGGTTCTGGAAGAAATTTCATGAGGAGCTGGGTACTAAATTGCATTTTAGTACCGCATACCATCCCCAGACAGACGGTCAGAGCGAGCGGACGATTCAGACGCTAGAGGACATGCTTCGTGCATGTGTATTAGACTTCGGGGGTAGCTGGGATGCGTATCTACCCTTAGCAGAGTTTTCCTACAACAACAGCCATCATTCGAGCATTGGTATGCCACCTTTTGAGCTGTTGTATGGTAGGAGGTGTCGGACCCCCATTTGCTGGGGAGAGGTGGGACAGAGAGTGATGGGTAGCACAGAGATTGTGCTACAGACGACAGAGCAGATTCAGCAAGTTAGACAGAGGTTATTGACCGCCCAGAGCCGACAGAAGAGTTATGCAGACAGGCGCCGATCCGAGCTTGAGTTTCAAGTCGGCGACTTCGTTCTCCTGAAGGTCTCTCCTTGGAAATGAGTGATTTGATTCAGGAAGAGGGGCAAGTTGGGGCCCCGGTATATTGGGCCATTTCGTGTGATTGCAAGGATAGGTCGGGTAGCCTATCGGTTGGAGTTGCCAGCGGAGTTGGGACAGATCCACGACACGTTTCATGTGTCGCAATTGAGGAAATGCATAGCCGATGAGTCGGCAGTGGTTCCATTAGAGGACATTCAGGTGGATGCGAGCCTGAATTATGCCGAGAGACCAGTGGCCATCAGGGATCGGAAGATCAAGGTTCTGAGGAACAAGGAGGTACCTTTGGTGTTGGTTCAGTGGCAACACCGTAAGGGATCAGAAATGACTTGGGAACCGGAGCGTGAGATGCGGGAGCAGCATCCGGAAGTATTTTCAGAATGAGACTTCGAGGGCGAAGTCTAATCCTAGGGGGGGAGAGTTGTAACAGCTCGGAATCTCAGGTATTATTAAATTATGTTTTTGGGTGATTTAAGAGGGGACTCGGCGAGTTGGAGCCTAGACTCGCCGAGTAGGATCGCAGACTTGGTCGCGGGATCGCGACTGGACTCAACGAGTCCAGCTATGGACTCGGCGAGTCGACGCTGTTCAGCGGAAACCCTAACCGTTTGGTTTTGGAACGTATATAAGGCACTTATAGGCCGTCATTGTTCGTCTTTAGTCGACTGAGAAGAACCCTAAACGGCTGTGGGCATCTAGAGCAAGATTGAAGGGTATTAGGGCTTTTGAAGAAATTGTTGTGCAAGGAGGAGAAGAGTTTTGGCTAAAGGAACAGTAAGGGATTCGAGTTCTGCGGTTTGGGGACTCAGAGAGTGCGATATTCAGGTAATATTTCGGATTCTTTCTGTATTGTTGATGTGTGCATGAATTTAGGGTTTATGGAACCCAATTGGTGATTAGATGGATTAGTATATTGTTACCCAAACGACTATAACCCTGTCTTAGGACCTTTAGAGGTCCAGAAGGTCCCATGTTTGTGTATTTCGGGACAAAACGTATCTCAGGAAGCAGTCTGATCGACTGCATGGCATGGACTCGCCGAGTCCGATGAACAGACTCGGCGAGTAGCTTGGAGATTGTCTGGAACTCGTCGAGTTGTTCTTCAGACTCGGCGAGTGGAGTCGGGGTGGCCCCGTGATTCTTCCACGAGGATCTCGTCGAGCCAAGAGGGATACTCGACGAGTAGAAAGGGAACATCAGGGGAAGTTGGGGAGGACGTCTAGACTCGCCGAGTCCGGTCGAGTTGACCGTCGACCGTTGACCAGAGTTGACCTAAGTCTGACTTCTTAGGGATAGTCACACTTAGAAGATATATGTGTTAATGAGATATGTGATGTTATAGGGAGGTTGTAGCTCGTCGGATTGTGCACGAGTGATTTCAGGATTTGCTAGCTTTCAGCATTCACGAGGTGAGTCTTCTCACTATACTGTACCCGGAAGGGGTTTGACTGTGTGACCGGAAGGTCAGATATGATATGTGATATGTATGCTATATGTGGTAAGATATTTTTTATATGTGCTATGTATGTTATGTGGGCCGGAAGGCAATATGTTATGGGCCGGAAGGCGAATATGTTATGGGTCGGAAGGCGTGGTGTTGATGACCGGAAGGTCAGGGCCTGGAAAGGCGTATGTGCGTAAGTTGTATATTGGGGAACTCACTAAGCATTTATGCTTACAGTTGTTATGTATGTGTTTCAGGTACTAGCGAGGACCGTGGGAAGGCGCCGGCGTGATCGATACACACTGAAGAATGCTTTTATGATCTTGGGATTTTGAATATTTGTATTTGACAGAATACTTAAACTATTTATGCCTTGTTTTGAATGGAAATAATTATATTTTAAAAATGAAAAATTTGTTTGAAAATTTGCGTTGTTACATACTTTAGTAATTCATTATACTTATAATGGAAGGTTTCGTCCTATCCTACCCGTTCGGCTAACAACCCTCCACTAGTAAAGAGTGCGGTGGGTAAGAGTGGATACCCATTCAATCGCCATTTTATAGGCAATTTCCTTAAACACCCCTTATAGACTAGCTTCGTGAATGAGGCCTACTAACGGTAAGACCGACTTTTACTCATACATATATATATAATGTTAGACTTTTAATGTTATATACATAGTATAGGGTGTATTTTATACTTTTAAAATATTAGGTGGTCTAATTTAACAATTATACTTTTAATTCAATTACATTGTAAACCTAAACTTTTATGGATTTATTAAATCTCTATTAATTATACACCTTAATTAATTAATAAACCATAAGGGTGTGATTTGAACTTTTTCAAAACTATACTAGTTTTAGAATTTAACATTCCTAATTAAACTTTTAATCAACTTTTAAATTCCAAAACTTGAGGGCAAGTTTTGAAACATTTCAACACATTAGGGTTTAGAATTTAAATATACATCAAAATTAAACAATTAATCAAAATTTAAATTCCAAAACTTGAGGGCAAATTTTGAAACCTTTTTCAAAACATTAGGGTTTCAACTATTTAAATTTCAAAACAACAAAACTTTTGGGGTTCAAATTTAAACTATAAAACCTAAAGGGCCAAATATGAAACTTTTCACAACAACAAGGATCAAATAACAAATAATTCAAATTAACATTTAACCACATAATTATCCATATTTGATGATTTCTTGCAAAGTAATTTATCAATTTACTTAAAATAACTAATCAATTATCTTATAAGGAAACAATTATCTTATTAATTGACAAATATCTTCAATTAGATTAAAAATATAGTCAAATATATCATATAGTCGGATTAATATTAATCTAACATGATTAGGTAATTATCCCAATGCAAAAACAGCAAGAAATCCCGAGATAAGCACTGTCTGACGCACCGACTCGCCGAGTCACCCTCTGGAACTCGCCGAGTAGGGCTGACTCGTCGAGTCCAAGAGTGACTCGCCGAGTCAGGTCGAACAGTGAGGCCAAAACACGATTTTCAGTTACATCAAGCATCAATACAATAGAAACCAATCATGGCTCTGATACCACTGATGGGTTTTGGTCATAAGACATCCTATGTGCTCATACAAACCCTAAAGCTTGGATCTAGGTTTCTCTATTGTACATACTTTGAATCCAAGACTATAAACCCTAATTCTAGAATATGGAAATCAGAATTCACATGTAATTAGGTTTAAGAACATACCTTGATTGTTATATAGTAATAACAATCCAATTCCTCCTTGAATTGACCTTGGAAAGCTGAGAATCACAAGTGTCACTCCTCTAATGGCTTACAAACACCATAAGCAAGTGGAGAAGGTATATAGAGAGAGGAGGGAGGTAGGAATTCGTCCTTAGGACCTCTTGGGAAGGGTTAGACGAATTCCTAAGCCCTAGGGGGTTTATATAGGTGTAAAGATTTTAGTCCTTATCCTTATCTAGTTGCCTGTCCACCAAGCAACCATAAGATAAGTCCTAGAAACCCTTATCCTAGTCGAATTCTAAGGGATTTACACCTCAAATTCGTTCACCATATATGTAAGATAATCCTTATTTTGTAACTATCACATAATTACAATTTAGCCCCTCTAGTTTAATTAATTACACTTGATCACAAAATTAATTCTTAATTAATTATTGACCAATATTAATTAAACAAATATGATTTCTCCTTTAATATATTATTCTTATAACATATTAATAAATTATAATAACCTCTCTCTCTTTATTTATTTCTCCAATCAAGTTGCTTTGGTGAAGGCAACCCAAAAGGACCATGCACCATCGGGTCAAGTACATACCAAAATAGTTATGGACTTAGACACTAATCCAACATGTTTTACTATGATACATGAAAATATATTTTTCCAAGGTTCTTAACCTAACTAGTATGGAATGGGGAACTTTTAAACATAATAAGCTTGTAGAGTTATATACCTTTTAGTAGTGCTTGATTGCTTGGAGTTTGAGAGAGCCTAACACCAATAATGTGGATGCCTCAAATGGAAGTCACAAATCACCACAAACCTTGGAAACTTGAGAGAATAGTAACACTCTTCTTGAAATCGGCCCTCTTAGTTTTCAAAAAAAAAAAACTAGTTTCATTTCAAGTGCCAAGGACTCCTTTATATAGTGTGGTGGATTAGGGTTACATCCATGTAAACCCTAATACCCAATGGCCTTTCATTTCCATGAGATCCATGAGTTAAAGCTCCATGGACTACCCATTGACTTACCATGCAAGCCTAGCCCATTCTATATAAGCACTTAGCCCACACTATATAAATACAAGAGTCCGTATTTAATTAGTCACACTTTTGATCACTAAATTAATTCTAAATTAATTTTAGATCAATACTAATTAAATAATATGATATCTTATTAATATATTAGAACTTATAATATATTAATAAATCATAACTTATACTATTCTCAAAAGATTATCCCTATAAATTGTTCGGGTGAAGTGCAACCCAAATGGACCATGCTGGGTCGGGTCAAGTACATTTCAAATATACTTATGGACTTATACACCTTATCCAACAATGCCTCCCTTTGAGCTCTTATATAGGAGGAGGTGTCAGACTCCCATCTGTTGGGGAGAGGTATGGCAGAGAGTGATGGGGGACACTGAGATAGTGCTCAAGATAACAGAGCAGATCCAGCAGGTCAGAGAGAGGTTACTGACAGCCCAGAGTCATCAGAAGAGTTACGTATACCGGCGACGTTTAGAGCTAGAGTTTCAGGTCGGAGATTTTGTCCTCCTGAAGGTATCCCCAAAGAATGCGGTGATCCGATTTAGGAAGCGGGGCAAGCTGATCCCAAGATACATCGGTCCATTCAGAGTGATCGTGCGGGTGGGTAAGGTAGCTTATCGGTTAGAGTTGCTTGTAGAGATGAGCCATATTCAAAACACTTTCCATGTATCCCAGCTGGGGAAGTATGTAACTGATGAGACGACAGTGGTCCCCTTGGAGGACATTCATGTTGACGATCGCCTGAACTACATTAAGAAACCGATATCGATCTTGGATAGGAAGGTGAAGGTCTTGAGGAATAAAGAGGTGTCCTTGGTTCAGGTTCAGTGGCAGTATCAAAAGGGATCCGAGTGGACTTGGGAGCCGGAGTCTGAGATGTGGGAGCAGTACCCAGAGTTGTTTCCGGAGGATGACTCCGATGATGAAGTCTGATTCTAGTGGGGGAGAATTGTAACATCCTGACTTCCAGGTATAATATTTAATTAAATTATATTCATGTTGTTAGAGAAACTCAACGAGTTGGAGGCCCCAACTCGCCAAGTAGATAGTTAAATGGTCACACGATTTTTAGAGTCTACTCGACGAGTTGGAGGACCCCAACTCGATGAGTAGGAGTTAAGTGTGAAAACCCTAAATTTCAGGGTTTGTGCCCTATTTAAAGGACCTTAAGCCTTCATTTCTGCCTCCCTTATCATCTTGACACAGTGAGAGAAACCCTAAGCGAGCTGTATTCATTTGTGTGTGTATGTGTGTGTGTGTGAGAGAGAGAGAGAGAGAGGCTAAGTTTGTATGTTCTAGTGCATTTTGGAAGGGTATTGAAGAGCAAGAAGGATTGGAACGAGAAAAAGCCTTTGGATCCAGAGTTCTTTCAGTGCTAGCTACTATTTGGAGGTAAAAAGCTTTCAACTGGATCATTGTTTGGCTAGATCTCATCAATAGGTAGTTTATGACCATTTCCATCCTTTCTTTAGGTCCTTAAGTTGTTTGAGTTTGCCATGGAGTTGAGACTCCAAGTGTGGATAGTATTAGGTCCCTTAGGCCTAAAGATTCAG
The DNA here is from genome assembly GCF_002870075.4 of Lactuca sativa. Classification (NCBI taxonomy): domain Eukaryota; kingdom Viridiplantae; phylum Streptophyta; class Magnoliopsida; order Asterales; family Asteraceae; genus Lactuca; species Lactuca sativa. The sequence continues at coordinate 379,531,084 of NC_056626.2, forward strand.
GCTTTATCAAGCTATTGACCAACTTTCATGCATCAAACCCTCTATAGAGCTTGTTTTGGCATTTTGAGCAATAGATGCCATGCATGGACGTAAGGCTTGCAACTTTACATGATACTTCAGCCTTAAAAGGCTAGATCTAGAGTATGGAGCCTTAGTTCTGCATAAAAATGTCTGAATGAGAGAATGAACTGAAGGGACTCGACGAGTTGATGAACCAACTAAACCAGTTGGCTAGGGTTTTCCCCGACAGTCTGGACGCGTTACAACTTGAGGAGTTGAGTTGGATTTTCCCGATACTTCAGAGGAAACGAAGGAACTCGATGAGTCGCATAGGTGCACTCGATGAGTTGGGTCGACATGGAATGTTGACTCGAAGGTTGACTTCCGTTGACTTTTAGAGTTTTGGTCAAGACATGAATTATTGAGACCATGGAGGGGTAAATGGTATGTCACCCTTTCCGAGAGTTAGAGAAGGGGTTAGCCTAACATTTTAGGGTTGTAGTTATAAAGTGTTAATTAGAGATGATTATGATATGTAAGGGGAGTCTAGACTGTTCGTGGAGTACGAGACCTACTTGTTTACGTACGAGGTGAGTCTTCTGACTATGCTTGCCTAAGTAGTAGTACTGTATGATCGGAGGGTCTTATATGCTTATACTGAGTTATGTGATATCATGCATCTGTCTTTGTGATTTATGCTTTATATTATTTTGTGCCTTGTTGAGTTAGGACTTGAGGGTCCAATCCGAGTTGTGAGACCGGATGTCTTCACTGAGACACATTGACTGGAGGGTCTTTATCGAGATATAGTCATAAGAGGGTAATTATTTGCATGTGGTATTTTGGGGAACTCACTAAGCTTCGTGCTTACAGTATTTTGGGGAACTCACTAACGAAATAATATTTCTTGCCATTTCAGATGAGTAACAACGCTTTTTTCAAATCTAATACTAATCCACTACTAAACAATAAAGAATAATCTCTAATATTGGTGACAGGTGAAGCTTTCCTATTCCCCATGATCAAGTTTATCTTCCCGTGCTCCACATTCTCACTTCTTCTTAGTCCCTGCAAATCAGTACATATGTAAATACCACATCCTATATTAAGGACCCAAGAATTAGAATGGGTGAATTATTAGACAATATAGTGTATGTACCTGCATGGTTGGGTTTTACTTTCCCATCCTTCACATCTTGCTGGTCCTTTGGGCAGTTTCGCTTCCAGTGCGACCTTTTATGGCAATAGAAGCATTCCGCCTCTTTAGGGTTAGTAGAAGGAGTGACAAAACCTTTCTTGGTTCCACTTTAAGAGGAGCCATCAATGGTCTTCCCCTTGGTGCCCTTCGAAGCGCTCTTCTTATTCTTTCCTCTGCCTTGTCCGATTTCCAAGACAGGGGCCGCGGTAGGAGTAGGAGTGGTAACAACCGATTTACTCTTAAGACCACTTTCCACGGTCTTCAAGAGTCCTTGACGTTTTCTGAGTGTAACTTCCTCCTTGTTCATGTGGTATGTCATACAGAATTGATCATAACACTATGGTACGGAGTGCAAAATGATGTCAATTGCCGACTCCTCGGGAAGTTCAAATTTAGTTTCAACAAACAGTCCACATACCTTTGCATTTTCTGCATGTGGCCTGTGATGGTTTCACCATCCTTCATTCGGGTTGTTATCATGTATGAGATGATTTCATATCACTCTTGACGAGCACTTTGATGGTAGCGGACCATCAAATCCTGGTGCATCTCAAAAGGATATTAGTCCTCATATGACTTTTGGATCTCGGTTGTCATAGTGGCCAACATGATACATGCCACTTTGGTAGCATCTACTTCATGTGCCTGATATTTAGCGATCTCTTCAGAAGTAGCAGATGGCTCAAGTTCCTCAAGCTCCTTGTCGAGGACATATTCTTTGTCCTCATACCGAGTGACCATCCTAATGTTCCTGATCCAATCCATAAAGTTGGATCCATCAAAGATGACTCTCCCACATAGGTTCATGAGAGAGAAGGAGTCGGTAGGGTTTGAGCCTAAAGCATCATTGTTGGAAGACATCTGAAAAGAAGAAAGACAAGTTTAGATTAGATATAAAGAGAGTCCTTAATAAAACACCCAAATGTAATATTAAGGCTAGGACCCAACACAATATTTTATAACTTAGAAGAGAGATGCCGTAATCCAAGCTATAAAATATTTGAAGGTAGGTGAATGAAGATTCACCAATTTCCACCATGAAAAACGAAATAAATTATCAGGTTTTAATTGGTTTTGAAACTCCTAGATTCTTTGAGATTCATTGAACTTTTCAATGTCATGTTTCAATCTCGAGTGTGCCCTTCATGTTTTGTGACTGAGATGCCGAGGATCACAAAACAAGGTGTGAAGTAACCATGCAAATTACTTAGTACCCTTAATATTTACCCCTCAATCGATGTGCCGGTTAACCACACGCGCTCCACCGATACTATGATAAACATTAAGTCACCATTTTCCTACCTTGTTATGTCCAGGTTAGTGTGTCGGTTAACCACACACGCTCCACTAACGACTTAGTCAAAGTGCAAAATGTAATTTCATGGGTTAGCACCTTATTCACATTTTCCTAAAGTAACTAAGATTGGGAATTTATAAAAACATTTAGTTACTTTATATTCATCACACTTTTAATGAAGATTTAAAGTCCTTGTCTTACCCGTTAGTCTAACGTCCCTCCACCTATCACGGAAGCGGTGGGTGAGAGTGGACACCCATTAAGCTGCCATTGTATAGACAACAACTTTATACCCCCCTTATAGACCGACTTCGTGAATGAGGCTTACTAGCCGTAAAACGACTTTTTCTTATACATATATAATTATTATTATACTTATAATATTATAAATTTTAAGGGTTGGATTTTAACTTTTAAAATTCTAGGGGTTGGAACTAAAGTTTTTAAAGTGACTTTACATGTTCCAAAACTTGAGGGCAGTTTTGTAACTTTCGAAACTTTTCATCTTTCATAACATATGAGTTAATGGTTTAATAAAATGAGAGACTTTTCATTTTATGTAACCTATGTGTTTCTTTAATGGACTTTAAAAGGATGACTTTTGGTAATCCATAACTTGAGGGCAAATTATGGATTCCATTAAAACACATAATGATCAAGAATTAAACTAACAAGCAAGTTACAGATAATTCCTATAATATTCTAAACTCATAAGTTCATGAACATGCATATCAACAATTTCAAGAATCATAAAATAACCATATAAAATTTGAAAATTTGATAATTGCTATTGAAAATGAATTAGAAAAACTATTACACCATCTAAAGCAAGTTTTATAACACGAAAAACAGTTTAGGGTAATGTTTCTAGTCCATTTCCAGCAGCAAAACTCGAAAATATGTATTTTGGGGCTCCTACTCATCGAGTGCACGAACCTACTCGACAAGTAGGATGAATTTACTCATGGACTCGTTGAGTCCCCCCCATGAGTTCATGCTGCAAAATGCAGAAAACTTGAGTTTTTCCAACAATTTGCATCAAGTATCAAATAAACAAAACCAATCTCTGATACCACAATAGGGTTTTGAGCATTCTAACACTCCTATGGTGTACATGCAACCCTAGAAACCTTGGATCTATCTTTTACTATGATACATGAAAATTTATTTTTCCAAGGTTCTTAACCTAACTAGTATGGCATGGGGAACTTTTAAAGCATAATAAGCTTGTAGAGTTACATACCTTTTAGTAGTGCTTGATTTCTTGGAGTTTGAGAGCCTAGCACAAATAATGTGGATGCCTCAAATGGAAGTCACAAATCACCACAAACCTTGGAAACTTGAGAGAATAGTAAGACTCTTCTTGAAATCGGCCCTCTTAGTTTTCACACAAAAATACTAGTTTCATTTCAAGTGCCAAGGATTCCTTTATATAGTGTGGTGGATTATGGTTACATCCATGTAAACCCTAATACCTATGATCTTTCATTTCCATGAGATGCATGGGTTAAAGCTCCATGGACTATCCATGGACTTACCATGCAAGCCTAGCCCATTCTAAATAAGCACTTAGCCCACACTATATAAATACAAGAGTCCATATTTAATTAGTCACACTTTTGATCACTAAATTAATTCTAAATTAATTTTAGACCAATACTAATTAAATAATATGATTTCTTATTAATATATTAGAACTTATAATATATTAATAAATCATAACTTATACCATTCTCAAAAGATTATCCCTATAAATTGTTTGGGTGAAGTGCAACCCAAATGGACCATGCTGGGTTGGGTCAAGTACATTTCAAATATAGTTATGGACTTAGACACATTATCCAACAATGCCTCCTTTTGAGCTTTTATATAGGATGAGGTGTCAGACTCCTATCTGTTGGGGAGAGGTATGGCAGAGAGTGATGGGGGGCACTGAGATAGTGCTCAAGATGACAGAGTACGTCCAACAGGTCAGACAGAGGTTACTGACAACCCAGAGTCATCAGAAGAGTTACGCATACCAGCGACGTTTAGAGCTAGAGTTTCAGGTCGGAGATTTTGTCCTCCTGAAGGTATCCCCATAGAATTGGGTGATCTGATTCAGGAAGCGTGGCAAGCTGGTCCCAAGATACATCGGTCCATTCAAAGTGATCGTGCGGGTGGGTAAGGTAGCTTATCGGTTAGAGCTGCCTGCAGAGATGAGCCATATTCATAACACTTTCCATGTATCCCAGCTGGGGAAGTATGTAACTGATGAGACGGCAGTGGTCCCCTTCGAGGACATTCATGTTGACGATCGCCTGAACTACATTAAGAAGCCGGTATGGATCTTGGATAGGAAGGTGAAGGTCTTGAGGAATAAAGAGGTGCCCTTGGTTCAGGTTCAGTGGCAGTATCAAAAGGGATCCGAGTGGACTTGGGAGCCGGAGTCTGAGATGCGGTAGCAGTACCCAGAGTTGTTTTCGGAGGATGACTCCGATGATGAAGTCTGATTCTAGTGGGGGAGAATTGTAACATCTTGACTTCCAGGTATAATATTTAAGTAAATTATATTCATGTTGTTAGAGAAACTCAACGAGTTGGAGGCCCCAACTCGCCGAGTAGAGAGTTAAATAGTCACGTGATTTTTAGAGTCTACTCGACGAGTTGGAGGACCCCAACTCGAAGAGTAGGAGTTAAGTGTGAAAACCCTAAATTTCAGGGTTTGTGCCCTATTTAAAGGACCTTAAGCCTTCATTTATGCCTCCCTTATCATCTTGACACAGTGAGAGAAACCCTAAGCGAGTTGTATTCATTTGTGTGTTCTCATGCATTTTCGAAGGGGATTGAAGAGCAAGAAGGCTTGGAACGAGAAGAAGCCTTTGGATCCGGAGTTCTTTCAGTGCTAGCTACTATTTGGAGGTAAAAAGCATTTACCTTGATCATTGTTTGGTTAGATCTCATCACTAGGTAGTTTATGACTATTTCCATCATTTCTTTGGGTCCTTAAGTTGTTTAAGCTTGCCATGGAGTTGTGACTCCAGATCTGGATAGTATGAGGTCCCTTGGGCCTAAAGATTCAGGCTTTATCAAGCTATTGACCAGCTTTCATGCATCAAACCCTCTATAGAGCTTGTTTTAGCATTTTGAGCCCTAGATGCCATGCATGGACGTAAAGCTTGCAACTTTACGTAATACCTTAACCTTAAAAGGCTAGATCTAGAGTATGGAGCCCTAGTTCCGCCTAAAAATGTCTAAATGAGAGAATGTACTGAAGGGACTCGACGAGTTAATGAGCTAACTCGACGAGTTAACTAGGGTTTTCCCCGACAGTCTGGACGCATTACAACTCGGCGAGTTGGTGAGACAACTCGACAAGTTGAGTTGGATTTTCCCGATACTTCAGAGGAAACAAAGGGACTCGACGAGTTGCATAGATGCACTCAACGAGTTGGGTCTACATGGACTGTTGACTCGAGTGTTGACTTTCGTTGACTTTTAGGGTTTTGGTCAAGACATGAGTTATGGAGACCATGGAGGGGTAAAATGGTCTTTCACCCTATCTGAGAGTTAGAGAAGGGGTTAGCCTAACTTTTTAGGGTTGTGGTTATAAAGTGTTAATTAGAGATGATTAGGATATGTAGACGGAGTCTAGACCGTTCGTGGAGTATGAGGCCTACTTGTTTACGTACGAGGTGAGTCTTCTCACTTTACTTACCTGAGTAGTAGTATTGTATGACCGGAGGGTCTTATATGCTTATACTGACTTATATGATATCAAGCATCTGTCTTTGTGATTTATGTTGTATATTATTCTGTGTCTTATTGAGTTAGGACTGGAGGGTCCAACCCGAGTTATGAGACTGGAGGGTCTTCACTGAGACACATTGACCGGAGGATCCTTATAGAGATATAGCCATTAGAGGCTTATTATTTGCATGTGGTATTTTGGGGAACTCACTAAGCTTTGTGTTTACAGTGTTGTGTGATATGTGTTTCAGGTACCTCTCAGAATCACGAGAAGACGCCGACTTGATTGTACACAGCAGTTGTAGATTTTTTTTATTGAGGATTCTGAGATATTATCAAACATTTGTTGCCTTGTATTTTGACAACTTATACTTTTTGTGGTTTGGAGAAAATGCAATATTGAGTTTTATGTGATTTAAAAAAAATTTATTTAAAAATTCAAAATATTACAGAAAGGAGCCTCTAAAAAGCCTTTTCGAACAAAACATGTCGCTTTTCTAGTAAATTGTATATAAAAAAGCTGCTAAAATATATACACATAACATAGTTTCTTACGATACGAAGTGATTAATCCACAAGAAGCTAGGGTCATCCAATGGGCAACACATAATTAATTACCGTATTAAATCATTAATTACACATATATTATAAACTTATTCCCGATCTTAAATAATGGATTCTTTTCTGTACATTTTTTACCGACTATAAATGACAATGCCCTTGGCTTTTGTAACTTCCAATAAAGCACGATGCACAACTGTTCAATAAGTGCATGGTCCCTCGAAAATTATTATGCTTTTTTACTTCATAAATTTACTTCTTCAAACCCTACCTTACAAGCTTTTCATGGCCATGTAAATCCAATCCTTAACCCTAATACCCTCTATCATCTTAATCATCAATCCAAATCCAATCATATTCATCTGCGTTAAAATTTTGACCACCATAGATATGTATCTTCCTCAAGGTACCCACCACGCGTGGCACCCTACCAGCCTTTGCTTTATATCTTTACTTTTACTATTCCATCCATTCACCATGGACGCTTCAACTTCATCATACCCTCGTTCTATCTCTCTCTTCATTTCTCCATTCGCCGTATTCAAAAGCTAGGTTTATTCTGGTGGATGGACTGAGTGAAATTTGGGAGTTTTTTGCTTTGAATTCTAGCTCATCTCCTGTTCAAAGTACAGGATATTTGTGCTCAAGTAAGCTTTTGGACTATTTTCAGTGCTTTTTCAGATGAATTTGTTTGTCTGTCTATGTTTCTTCAATGTCCTCATGCTTTCAGATCTCTTCTTTCCTTCGAAGCAACCTGCCTAGCAGAATTTCGGGTGTTTATGTGTTGAATTCAATACGATTTTAGTTGACTCGATCAAGTATTTTCCAGCTGATTTCTTCTTATTGTATGTATTCTTTTCGCGAGTGTTTGTATGTGTGTGTCTGGATCGATCTTCTCCTGAATTCAATACAATAAATTTGAGTTGATTTGAATGTTTTCAAACAGGTTAAGTATGCTTTATAACTCATTTTCTTATCGATTCTTGCAGGATTCCTATATTGATAATTCCATCCAAGAAAACTAGCTCCAATTATGAGCGAATTGAGATGAATATCTTGAATACAAGAGAATCCGATGACGAAAAAAGCACAAACAACGGTAAGAATATTATCCCAAACCCTAATTTAACAACATCTTCGTGGACAAAACTGAGAGATCCAAGAATCGTTCGAGTTTCACGAGCCTTTGGTGGGAAAGACAGACATAGTAAAGTTTGTACAGTGAGAGGATTAAGAGACAGGCGAGTGAGGCTATCTGTTCAAACTGCTATTCAGTTATATGATCTTCAAGATCGCCTCGGACTTAATCAACCCAGCAAGGTTGTTGATTGGTTGCTCGATGTTGCTAAGCATGAAATCGATGAACTTCCTCCTCTCCAAATGCCATCTGGGAACTTCGGTCAAAATCTTCAATCAATGATCAATGTTGCTTCTCACTCCGAAAATCTTGAAAGTGTTAGAACGAATACTAATGGTCTCAATTGGGAGGATTACTGGAATCCCGATAAATCTAAGGAGAATAAAGATCATTTCTTTGTTCAATCGAGTACTCAATCTTCATCTTTACCAGTTGTGTGCAACAATGTTGTTCCAAATGGTTCTTTCTTGAAATTGAATCCTTCAAATTTGTCATTATCACAGTTCGGAAGCTATGGGTCAATGGCACATCATCAAGAAAATGCAAGTGATAATTTCAATCATATCGCATACCCACTTCCATCTCATGATCATAACGTGAGGTATCAATTTGATCCAAAACAACTAACCTTTGAGATGTTGAGCTCTTCCTCTTCAAGTTCACATCAACAACCTTTGTCTTCTTCACCTCTATATACAATAAACCAAGGGATGGTTAGGCCTTTGCACTTGAGTATGAACCCTAAGCTTTTTCCTTCTGAAGAAAATGGACATTCATGAGCTCCCTTTAAACTTTAAAGTTCTTTTCTTTTACCCTCTTCACATGTTGTGAAAAGCATTTGCATGTGTGTACTTAGCTAATAAGTTGATGACTAAGTGTGGTGTGTTTTGCTGTTCATTTTGTTAACTCTTTTCTAGCTAAAGAATACTTCAAAAACAAAATTATATAGGTTGCAGCTTGAACTTGTGAGTGTAAGAATCTTGATTTTTTCCCCCTATACTATATATGGGGTTCGTTCTTCATGTTAATTCAGATCAATTCATTGACTAGAAGCTTTGTATGCTCAATTTATGTACGAGTAAGCTCATTTTGATTTTTTGTGGTTAATGAAACGGTTTGACCTTGGGTTTTTCTTGATATTAGAAAGTGACCCAGAGACTTATTTATGATATCACAGAAATGTCATTGATTATGTATACCATCATCAACTTTTTTTTTTTTTTTTTTTTTTTTTTTTTTTTTTTTTTTTCCTATCTTCATCTGGGTTGCGAAAGCCGAAAACCATCTTCATGTACTTGACTAATAAACCGATGACTCCGTATGTGGCATATTTCGGAGTTCATTTTTTCATTGATCAATAAATAATAGTACCTCAAAAATGCAACAATTTCTCACACTAAAATCACTTATTTATCGACTCTAAGTAGAGATTTTTCACTATCGTTCCCTTAGTTTTAGAGCGAATTAGCTCATGATTTTGATCTTTGCTAGTTAAAGTTAAACCTTCTCATGTTGGGATTTTTAAACGACATGTTTTAAGTTATCGTAGACAAGCTTTCTTTCTCGATATCAGAAGGAGACCAACGACAGATTGTTTATTATTTCGAAAATTAAAGTTCTTTAATGAGAGAGACAGCTGAGGAGTGCTAGTGTTAATTAGGCAGCAGATCCAATGCACTAGCCATGTAAACTAGCAGCAGAAGTAGGTACAGCAGCAAAGCTTAAAGATGGCAGTACAGCAGGTTAATACACTGACTTATTAGAAGGAATTTGTTGCTTTTTATTGTTGGGTTTTATTATAATTATAATATAATACAAATAAAATAGGAAACTACAAAATGGCAATATTCAGTGTTTCACTTCTGTACCCTAAGATTCATGAAACCCTAAGTATATTGGAGTCATGTGTATTTGGCTATTTGGGCATGTCCGTCTTCATTAATTGGCGTCGTATGTTCTTCATTGGGTATGTCTATTTACTACGTAGGTGTCAATGATCGAGGGTTTCATTATGTTTAGGTGTCATGTAAGTATCACGATATATTCGGGTATGTACCATTAATTAGGGAGTATACTCATTCTATCTTAGTGAGTTCCCATTGGGTTTCGAGTTCATATATTTTTGGAATGTTTCTTGGTGTTGCGTCTCCTTTCATTACTAAAAAATGTTGCCCGTTGATGTGGGTATGAAACATGTCCGGAATCCGTAGGAAACCATATTTACAATACATTTCCGAGGAAACAAAATTTGTTTGAAAACATCTCCTAAGAGAACTTGTCCGAGACATTTGCGACAAGAAATGTTGTCGGAAGGAAGTTTTGACACTATTCCCGCGCACATCGTTTTCTTGGATATCGATCCCAAGGGTTTTCCGAGAAACAACTCATTGATGAAAGTTTTTCGTGATGCTTTTGACAAAAAAATTTCTATGTATTTCCGAAGAAAGACTATTATTATAGTTTTTCATGATACTTGTTAACATTATTCTTCTAAGCATTTCCTAAGCAATACTGCCGAAATGTACGACTTTAAAAAGTTAAACTAAAAAACGGAAAAACAATCCAGATTTTTCTTCAAGAAATATAGAAAAATTTAAGACAAATAACCAAATTATGTTTCAAGTTCATACATAAAGAGTCAAAGATCATAACCATAAATATGAAATTTTTTTTATTAAAACGCAAGTTTTAAAGATTGCCTAAACACAAACATAATATAAATGTCTAAAAAATTATGGTATTTACAACAATAATCTAATTAAGGAGCATTAGTGGTGTAGCACTCGTTTTTCGTCTCCCGCTATGTAATTATTATGTAATTATTGTTTCTTTTTATGCATAATAATAATAATAATAATAATAATAATAATAATAATAATAATACCAATTTATTAAAATTTATGGGATTTATATGTCGAAGGGGTGTTTTTTGTTCAACTTCTAGAAGTTATCATTGTAGAGGAAATTGAATATGAGGTAGGATCCGTTAGCAAGCTAAACTTTGAGGACTAAAAATGTCAAATCTCAAAACTTATTGGATTAAGATGTCTAAGTCAATAATTAAATTGATATATTCATATAATCAGAAACAAAATCTTTTTTGGATTGCCTCATAACTAGAACTTAATTAGAATGACAAGTATAGAGAAATGATGGATTTATTAGTTTATTATATGACAAATAAATTGTAATAAATGATTTGTTAATGTATTATGATTAATATATTACTTTGAAATAATAATTGATTTGTTAATTTATAATTTTAATAAATTAATGAGAAATCGGTTATAAGTCACTAATTATTAATTATAATTAATCTGGAATTAATTCGGGTTCAATGAAATTTAATTAAAGGCCTAATGGTCGTACTGTAATTTGTTCATACTTGAGTAATGAAAGAAAATTCTAGAACCCATATAGTAATGAACGAAATTTGGGGGTGTTGGTTTCTGGAATATACTTAAAGTTAATAAGGATAGCATATTCGAATAGAATAAATTGAAATATTTTATTATTCAAACTTAGGATTTTCCTTGTGTTATCCACATTATAAATAGGACCCAAAGGAGGTCCAATTTCCTGCATATTCTTCCTAGAAAGATACTCTAGTTGAAATTCTCCTCCTTCCTCTCTCTTCTTGTCTTCTAGTTCCAGGGTTTGGGTGTGATCCATTAGAGACATCATCCTTTTGGTGTTAAGCTTTCCAAGACCAACACTAGAAGGGGGATTGAACTGATTTGTTTACTACAACAAATCAAATGTATGTAACCCTAATCCCATGATTTCGATTATATTAGGGTTTATGCTAGTTTTGTTGTTCATAATATGTCGCCTTCAAATGTTATGTCATATATCTTTTATAGGATGCATGTACCATATTAATTGTTAATTGTTTTCCGCATTGTACAGTTTTGTTTTCTACAAAACTCAACAGTGGTATCAGAGCTTGGCTTGTCAAACATTTATTGCAAATGAGATGAATTAAACAAAACATAACTTTTGTAAAATTTGTATCTCACGACGTGACAATTCCTCTCTCACAGTGTGAAATTAGTTTTAATCTGATTTTTGGTTGTTATCTGCCTAATATAATTTATTGTATTATTTTTGGTAATTATCTGGTACTAATTCCGCTTGATTCCGAATTTTAAATGTCTTGTATGATAATTAATGAATCCCTAAATACTATGAGATATCCTTATTTGATATTTTTTTAACTAGTTAAATTAAATTGAATTATCCCTTATGAATTTAATAATTAAATTAATTGTAATGTAATTAAAAGATAATTATAAATTCATTATATGTTTAAATTGATTAATTAATTATAAGATAATTTAGATAATTAATATTTAAACCTCGTATTTTGAAAAGATTTAAAATACACCTTATACTATATATAATTAAAAGTTTAATATATTATATGTATAAAACAAGTATGTCAATCAATAGTAGGTCTCATTCATGAAGCCATACTATAAAGGGGTATAAGGAAACGACCTATAAAATGATAGTTAAATGGGTATCTATTCTCACACACCACTCCCTTTCATGGTGGAAGGTTGTTAGTCGAACGGGTTGATAGGACATAACCTCTTAAAAGTATGATGCTATAAAGTACTAGAACTCACTTTACAAAATCTCATTCTAGTTACTTTAGGAAAAATGTAAAATTGTATGCTAATCCATGAAAGTGCACATCGTTTCTTTATGAGTCGTTAGTAGAGTATGTGTGGTTAACCGACACACTAATTTGGGACTATAAATATGAAATGATGAAACAACTCCAGTTTATGATTGTTTATGGAACGTGTGTGATCAACCGGAATGTCAATGGGAGATCATAAATCAATCAAGGGCAATTAAGCAGGTTTGCATTATTATTCACATCTTAATTGTGATCCTCGACATCCTAGTCACAATTGGTAAGAGCATAATCAAGATTAAACATGTCATTGATAAGACTCAATGAATCTCAAATATCTAGGAGTTTCATGTGATTAAAATTGGTAAGCTGACTCTACCTACCTAAAATTGATTCGAATCCAATTACAACACCCTATTTAAAGCTCGAATCGAAAATATGGATACTAGCCTTAATTTAAATTATGGGTTAATAATTAAGGATTAAAATCAACTAACTTGAAATCTCTCTTCTCCTAAATTTTAGATGTCCAATCAAGACAATGGTGGTATTCCTCGTTCTTATGGAAATGGTTTTCCTCAACCTGATGGAGATGGTCTTCTGATGTGACATCCTAGAATTTAGGTCTAAAATTGTAGACAGCCAGTTCACCGCAAACCTCTTTATAATATGACCTATTGAGCTTTAATGCATATTTAAAAGAATATATAGTGTCACTACAACTATTATAAGATACGCAATGGTATCTTGCTTCAAATTATGGAAAATCTCAAACGAATCAAACAGCTCAAATTGCAACCCTAGTTAATACGTCTGAAAAACTAAAAGTTCATATTAAGCAGTTACGAGTGAAGCAAACATTCTAGTCCCATAGTACATGTTCCCCTGTTTCTGAAAACACAAAGAACATCCAAAACGGAGTTCGTATGCAAAAGATACAACTGTTATAAGAAACCAAAGTAATATAACATTGATTTTCTTTAAATTGCTAAAACGGTATCGATCCGTTGAGGCACTTACACCTCAGATGGAAATTTCGAGAGCGTTTTTGGACTTCGACTATGGTCTAATATTTAATTTCATACACGAAATATTTTAAGCAAAAATATTTGCAAAAGGAAAAAAAAAAAACAGACGTTTCAGCTCATTTAGACACGAAATTTTAAACATGATTTACAGAGTTCTACAACTCGAAAATTAATCCGTTTGGGTTTTTGGAATCCTTGAACTTTACTCTATCATATGACACTTTAGAAAAAAAATTAGATGTTGGGATTTGGGCACACAAACCTAGGTGTGTTTTTTGGGACTTTATGAGAGTATGACATCGCCATGGCCCTCATTTTTTGCTTGGAAAGAAAATGATCACCCAAGAGACCTTCCCCCCCCCCCCCCCCCCCCTTTTCCCATGTGGGATACCCCCTCCCCTTCTCTTTGGTTGAGTGCACTATAAGAAAAGGTAGAAGGCATGGTATATATGGTGTGCTTAACTTCTTATCCAAGCATGGCATGCATGCTTACATAAGAGGCTTACTTGAGCTATAAAAGGAGAGATTGGTCTCTTCATTTGAGCATCAATTCACAGCCCTTAAATCTTCCTCACTCTTCCATCTCCATTTCTCTCTTTTTCTCATTCCAAAAACCCCCTAATGGAGGTGCCTTCAACCGCCGAGAACCACCACTACTCCACCCCTTTCCCCCCTATTTTGTCGAGCAACTACCACCAATTGGTTGCCATATCTTGCTGCCATTTTTTTGTGAAAAATACAAGACTACGTATCGAATTTTAATTGTTTGTTTCGTGTGTATTGAGTCGAAACAACCAAATAAATATTTGTTGCTGGTTTGTGCTATCTCACGATGCTTCTCGAACACGATCACATTCTCAAGTCTAAACCAGGTTTGCGTATCTAAAGTGAGTGCTTATAGACCCTTCTTTATAGTTTTTATATATTTCCAGGGGGGGGGGGGGGGAATACATGTGCTCACTGATTTCGTATATGCAAAAACACTCTTGAAAAACATACTACAAAATGCTATGATTTTATGTGAAAAATTGTGGTCCATGCAACAATTGTTTTTTCCATCTTGAACCCTATAGTTTACAAAATTGTTTTTATGAAAGTAGTGATCCATACCTTTTATGGGACCACTCACACACATTCATACGATCTTTATACAATTTATTATGATTTTTGAAAAACTACATATCATTGTAGTCCTTTTTCGGACCATTCTGTAAAACGGTCATTTTCATCTTAGTTAGGATTCATATCAGGGCAGAGAAAAATTATGGACAAAGCAAACTTAATTTCTAAACCTTAGGAGTTTATGGATCCTAAGTCCGACTCCCGATGATATTTCTAGAAATTTTCTAAAACAACGACATATCAAACTATTATCATGCATGCATGTAAAGGTGTGTGTGTGTGTGTATATATATATATATATATATATATATATATATATATATATATATATATATATATATAGTAAAGCCCAAAAAACAGATGTACCAATGATCAAAGACAAATAACAGAAGCAAAGATGAAATAATAAGCAAATAACAAAACGAACCAAGCTTGCATACGCCTTAAAGCAATAAAACGTCAGATACAACTTGGAGAAAACACAAAGGCATCAACAACCTTTAAAGTCTGACACAACACCCTATTTATAGCCACGACTTACAACCGCAAGGAGTTTATGGCCGTAAACACATAACAACCGTAAACTAGACAAAAATTGGTTTTTCCTACACAATCACTACCACTAATCAGTATGCCTAGACCAAACCATTAGACATGGTCTTTCATATATACAAGTTGTATTTATTATAACTTAGAGTTAATACATTTACTTACAATCAATACTTTGAAATGTACCTGTAACATCCTGACTCTTCGGTATAATAATTATATATTTATTTTTAGGATTTAATGAGTGAATCGGAGAGTTGTATGCCCGACTCGTCGAGTAAAATTGGATTGGTCACGTGGGTTTAATGACCAACTCGACGAGTCAGAGAACCGAATCGCCAAGTTGGCTCTGTGCGAGGAAACCTTAAATCTCCGGGTTTGTTTCCTATTTAAAGGGCCTTAAGCCCTCATTTCCGCCTCCCTCATCACCCTTGAGCAATGTGTAGAATCCTAATCGAGTTTTAGCTTGTTGTGTGAGAAGGAGAGGCTATCTTGAGCATTTTGGTGCACCTTGAGAGAAGAAGATGAAAGTATCAAGGCTTGGAGCACGAACAGACGTTTGGATCTAAAGGTTCTCAGAGGATAGCTTCTATTTGAGGTAAAAAGATGCTATCTTGATCATTTTTCTTGTGAGATATTAGTTTGGGGAGCTCTAGGGCTTTTCTGCATCCATCTTGTGTTATTGAGTCCCTTGAGCATATCTTCAGGTTGAAAGCTCATATTTGGATTGTAGGAGGTCTTGTGAATCGAAAGACCCAACCTTTATGGGGCTAAAGGCAAGTCTTTGAGCACCAAACCCTTGTGGGAGCTTGTATTGGCATTATGGATCAAATATGTCATGCATGAACATAAAGATCGAAGCTTTACGTGACATTCGAGCCTTAAGAGGCTAGATCTAGGGTTTGGAGTGGTAGATCTACCTTAAAACGTTAGAATGAGAATACAGACTGAATGGACTCGTCGAGTCAATGAGCTGACTTGACGAGTCGGCTAGGGTTTTCCCGATGAGACTGAACACGCCGTAACTCGGCGAGTTGACGGGTCAACTCGGTGAGTTGATTTGGACTTCCATGAGGGTTCTGAGGAACCTAAGGGACTTGACGAGTCGCATAGATGCACTGGACGAGGTGGGTCAACTTGGACTGTTGACTTGAGTGTTGACTTCTGTTGACTTTAGGGTTTGGTCAAACTTGAGGGGTAGAGGTCATGGAAGGGTAAAATGGTCTTTTACCCATCCCAAGAGTTAAAGAGGGACTATCCTGAGTTTATTTAGAGTTGTGATCTTTAAGTGTTAATTAGAGATGCTTATTAGATGTAGGCGGCGGTTAGATTATTCGAGGGGTATTTAGTTTCCTTGCTTGCTTACGAGGTGAGTCTTCTCACTATACTTAACTAGAGTGGTAACCTTTGTGTGACCGGAGGGTCTTATGTGCTTTTATTGACTATTGTGAAATCCTGCATTATGTCTTTTTGATTTATAATGTGTATTATTCTGAGCTTACTGAGTTAGGACCGGAGGGTCCACCCGAGTTGTGGGACCGGAGGGTTCCATTGAGACGCATTGACCGGAGGGTCTTTTTCGAGTATAGCCACAAGAGGCTAATGAGATGTGTCTGGTATTTTGGGGAATCCACTAAGATTTGTGCTTACCGTGTTATGTGTTTCAGGTACTTCTCAGGATAACGGGAAGACACCGACTTGATTGTACACACACGAGTGGAGATATGATTTGGAGGATCCTGGATTGTGTTTTGAACAATTTATGAAGATGTGTTTTGATAACTATATAGTTTGGGGGTTTTTGTGATTGTGATAATGAAATTAAATGTGATTTTTAAAATGAAAAATTTGTTTGGAAATTTACGGTGTTACAAGTTGGTATCACAGTCTTGGTTTTGGGGATTCATATATACCTTTAGGTGTTTCTAGACTCAAACTGGGGATTTGAGAAATTTTTTTCAAAAGAATTGAGTTTTAAAAAAAAACGAGCAAGAGTTTTAAGAGAAAAACGAGATGGGGTAGTGTGTACAATCAGCCAGAGCCCGAACGGTGATTTCCCAAAATACCCTTACTTATTTGTGTTATGAGATATTTATGAGATGTTAGGGATGCATGCTAGAGGATAGGCTAGGTATTTCATATTTAGGGCTAAAGTTGCCTGATTTGTGATGCCTTAGCCTAGGAACTGTTGCTATCTGTTATTGACTTGAGTATGTGCTATCTAGAAAGTGTTCTGAGTTGAGGGTTAATCTAGAAGAGATATCTAGATGAGTATATGAGGAGTCTACTAAGAGAGTGGCCTAATATCCTTGAGAGATAGAGTACTTGTGAATTGGAATCCTAGGAGGAGGACTTGGGGTGACTATAAGTTGGTGTGGAAGGTAGTATTGGGCCCGTACTACTGAAAACACCGGACCTATATGCAGCCCAAGTAAGAATCCTTAGGGTACTAAGGAGCACGTGGGGGCGGGAATCGTGTGTGAGTATGCTCGAGCAAGTTTCTGATAATTTTTTGTGTTCTGTTTCAGAGACACCATGGTGGGCATGTGCCACAACCCCGAGAGCACTGAGACTAGTGACGAGGAGATACGTAGGATCATCCATGAGGAGGTGGCCGCAAATATTCGAGAGGCGATACTGGAGATGTCTGGGTCTATTAAGACCACCCTGATCGAGACTTTTGACGAGCGGTATGCTGCTGTTACTGAGGCCGCTGCTGCTGCAGCCATCGCAGCTGTCGCTGCTGCCAGGCCGCAGGGAGGTGACTCGTTGTTGTTTCGGGAGTTCAGCAACACGAAGCCACCAGAGTTTGATGGGACAATGGATCCGATTGCTACTATGAGATGGATCTCTAATATTGAGGGATGCTTTTATATGTGCTCGTGCAAGAGAATTTGAGAGTTCGGTTTGCGCTGAACCAGCTTCGCTCTGGAGCGAAGGCTGGTGGAAGTTTGTGACAACCAGTTTTACTCCTGCAGACCATGCTGCAGTGACATGAGAGAGGTTTACTTAGTTGTTTTGAGACGAGTATCTTCCCTAGGTGGAAAGGGAACGGTTGGCCCAGGATTTTCCGTCTCTCAAGCAGAAGACAGTAACTGTGACTATGATTTCGAGGATGTTCCATGAGAAGGAGATGTTTTTCCCTAAGCACGTGTCTACCGAGTAGGCATGTGTGAGCCGAGATCAGAGCATACTCATGAGGGATATATAGGAGTTCGTGGCGAACTCTTCGTATAGGACATTGGCTGAGCTTCAGACCAATTCCAGGCAGAGGGAGATCGAGCTTGAGTTGTAGGCCAGGGAGGAGGGAGAGTCCCAGGGGAGGGACCATAGACTAGTGCAGTCGCAGCCAACGACGAAGCGGGCTAAGCTCGCTGATGCGAGAGTTGGAGGCTAGAAGGGCCGCACTTGTGGTAAGTGCGGCAAGAGTCACGAGGGATCATGTCAGACATGGATTTGCTACAAATGTGGCAAGGAGGGGCACATGGCAAAGGATTTTCCCAAGGGGTTTGCAGTTTTCTTTCACTACAACCAGACTGGCCATCGGAAGGCCGAGTGCCCTCATCTCATTCATGGATTAGCTCACGGTTCTGCTCGTGCTGCTTTGTGTACTACTGATAGTTGGCTGGTGAAGGCCGAGGCTCCGAGGGCTCGGAGGAGAGCTTTTCAGCTGACAACGGAGGAGTTCCGTGCAACACCTGATGTCGTGGCTGGTACGTATTTCCTTATTTATTTTATTTTGAGATTTATTGTGCTTATTTTGTGTTGTATTTAGGTACTTTTCTTGTGAGTTATGTACCTGCTTTGGTGTTATTTGAATCGGGTGCAAGTCGATCCTTTGTGTCCTTAGCTTTTAGTCGTCACATTAGTATCCGACGTGAGGCGTTGAGTCGACCTCTGAGGGTTTCTATAGTCGACGAGCATGCGGTTTTCGCTACTGATGTATTTCGAGGATGTGTGCTAGAGATTTTTGGTGTTGAGTTTCCAATAGACTTCATACCTATCGGGATGGGTGATGTCTATGTCATAGTGGGCATGGACTGGTTGAGTCGGTTTAGAGTTATGATCAACTGTGAGCATCAGATGGTGACCATACGAGACCCTAGTGGGAGGAGTGCTTACGATGTATGGCGAGGGTACCAGATCTGGATTAGCTTTATGTTTTGCTGCCAGAGCGAGACAGAGTCTGCAACAGGGTTGTATGGGCTTTTTGGCATATTTGTTGGATATGCGGGTTGCTACAGGGAGGTCGAGTTCTATATCCGAGGTTCCGATAGTGTGCGAGTTTCCGGATGTTTTTCCCGAGGAGTTGCCGAGAGTGCCTCCCGAGAGGCAGGTGGAGTTCTGGATCAATTTGGTTCTGGGTGCGGCGCCTAATGTCAACGCGCCTTATATATCGCCTTGCACCGCCAGAGATGCAGGAGTTATCCTCACAGGGGAAGGGGTTCATCAGACAGAGTAGCTCACCGTGGGGAGCTCCGATCCTTTTTGTCAAGAAAAAGGATGGTTCACACCGGATGTGCATTTATTACCGGGAGTTGAACAAGCTGACAGTCAAGAACCGTTATCCACTTCCGAGGATCGACGATTTATTCGATCAGTTGCAGGGGGCATCTTTGTTCTCCAAGATTGATTTGAGATCTGGATATCATCAGATGAGAGTTTGCGAGGAGGATATTCATAAGACAACCTTTAGGACTCGTTATGGGCGTTACGAGTTTGTAGTGATGCCTTTCAGGCTCACCAACGCACCGGCGACATTCATGGACCTCATGAACCGGGTGTGCAGGACTATGTTGGACTGATCGGTGGTCGTGTTCATCGATGATATTTTGGTGTATTCAAGAACCAGAGAGTAGCATGAGGAGCATCTTAGAAAGATTTTTGGAGTATTGAGGTCGGGGAGGCTTTATGCCAAATTCTCCAAGTGCGATTTTTGGTTACGAGAGGTCCAGTTCCTGGGGCATCTTGTTAATCAAAATGGGATGTTGGTCGACCCAGCCAAGATTGAGTCAGTTATGAGATGGGAGGTGCTGAGATCCTTGTCCGATATCAGGAGTTTTCTGGGTTTGGCCGGCTACTATCTGAGATTTATCATAGATTTCTCCAAGATTGTTGTTCATCTTACCCGATTGACCCGAAAGGGTGTTGCTTTTATCTGGGGGCCCGACAAGCAGGTCTCATTTGAGACTCTTTTCAGAGATTATGCGAAGCTCCGATGTTAGCCCTTCCCGAGGGAGTGGAGAACTTTGTAGTCTACTATGATGCATCTATATTAGGATTAGGTGCGGTGTTGATGCAGAGGGGGCATGTGATAGCTTATGCATCAAGGTAGTTGAAGCCTCATGAGACGAGGTATCCCACCCACGATTTGGAGATGGGGGCGATGGTGTTCACCCTCAAGATCTTGCACCATTATCTGTATGGAGTCCGGTGTGCCATATATACGGACCATAAGAGTCTGAAGTCCCTCATGGATCAGCCCAACCTAGATATAAGACATAGGAGATGGTTGGATGTAGTGAAAGACTACGACTGTGAGATCTTATATCACCTAGGCAATGCTAATGTGGTAGCTGATGCCTTCAGCTGTAGAGCAGAGAGTGCACTGATCTGAGACATGTGTATGAGGATGGCGGTGATGACTCCAGTCCTAGATACCATCCAAGAGGCTCAGGTGGAGGCTGTGAGGCCTGAGAACCGCAAGAGGGAGTGAGTGATAGGATAGGTTTCCGAGTTTGAGACAAATAGTCGGGGGCTTATGATTTTTCGTGGGTGGATTTGGGTGCCCTATACAAGTGGAGCTCGGCGTATACTGATGGAGGAGGCACATAGATCGAGATTCTCGATCCATCCAGGAGCCACTAAGATGTATTTGGATCTGAAGAGAGATTACTGGTGGCCCTGTATGAAGAGGGATGTGGCATGGGTAGTTGAGAGGTGCTTGAACTGTCGTCGGGTTAAGGCGGAGCACCAGCGTCCACATGGCCTGTTACAGCCTCTAGAGATTCCCCAGTGGAAGTGGGAGTAGATTTCAATGGGTTTTATCACCAAATTACCGAGGACCGCACGAGGTGTCGACGCGATATGGGTGATTGTGGACCGGTTGACGAAGAGTGCTCACTTCCTTGCTATCAGTGAGAGCTCTTCCGCAAAGAAGTTGGCCGAGATTTATGTGACAGAGGTCATGGCTCGGCATGGAATGCCGACATCGATAGTGTCAGATCGAGATGTGTGTTTTACTTCCAGGTTTTGGAATAAGTTCCATGAGGATTTGGGAACCCGATTACACTTCAGCACCGCATACCACCCACAGACAAACGGGCAAAGTGAGCGGACGATTCAGACGTTGGAGGACATGCTGCGTGCATGTGTTATGGACTTCAGAGGAAGTTGGGACACTTATTTTCCCTTGGCTGAGTTTTCATATAACAATAGCCATCATTCCTGTATTGGCATGCCTCCCTTTGAGCTCTTATATGGGAGGAGGTGTTGGACCCGAATGTGTTGGGGGGAAGGTAGGGCAGAGGGTGATGGGTAGCACTGAGATAGTGCTCCAGACGACTGAGCAGATTTAGCAGGTCAGACAGAGGTTACTGACAGCACAAAGTTGCCAGAAGAGTTATGCAGACCGACGACGATCCGAGATTGAGTTCCAGGTTGGAAATTGTGTCCTCCTGAAGGTATCCCCATGGAAAGGGGTGATCCGATTCAAGAAGTAGGGAAGTTGGGTTCCAAATTTATCGGTCCTTTCAGAGTGTTTGTTAAAGTGGGGAAGGTAGCTTACCAGTTGGAGTTACCTGCAGAGTTGAGCCAGATTCATAACACCTTCAATGTGTCTCAGTTGAGGAAGTGTGTGGCCGATGAGACAGCAGTGGTACCCTTAGAGGACATTCAGGTTGATACTAGCCTGAATTACATTGAGAAACCGATAGTAATTTTGGACCGGAAGGTTAAGACCTTGAGGAACAAAGAGGTGCGACTGGTTAAGGTGCAGCGGGAGCACCACAGGGGATCCGGATGGACTTGGGAGTCAGAGTCCGAGATGCGCGAGCAGTATCAAGAGTTGTTTCTGGAGCATGACCTCAAGGGCGAAGACAGATTCTAGTGGGGGAGAATTATAACATCCAGACTCTCAGGTATAATAATTATATATTTATTTTTGGGATTTAATGAGTAACTCGACGAGTTGTATGCCCGACTTGTCGAGTAGAATCAGATTGGTCACGTAGGTTTAATGACCAACTCAACGAGTCAGAGAGCCGACTCGTCGAGTTGGCTCTGTGCGAGGAAGCCCTAAATCTCCGAGTTTATGTGCTATTTAAAGGGCCTTAAACCCTCATTTCCGCCTCCCTCATCACCCTTGACCACTGTGAAGAACCCTAATCGAGTTTTAGCTTGTTGTGTGAGAAGGATGGGCTATCTTGAGCATTTTGGCGCACCTTGAGAAATGAAGAGGAAAGTATCAAGGCTTGGAGCAAGGAGGGACGTTTGGATCTAGAGGTTTTTAGAGGATAGTTTCTTTTTGAGGTAAAAAGATGCTATCTTGATCAATTTTCTTGTGAGATCTTAGTTTGAGGAGTTCTAGGGTTTTTTCCCCATCCATCTTATGTTATTGAGTCCCTTGAGCATATCTTGAGGTTGAAACCTCAAATCTGGATTGTAGGAGGTCTTGTGAGTCCATAGACCCAAGCTTTATGGGGCTAGAGGCAAGTCTTTGAGCACCAAACCCTTATGGGAGATTGTATTGGCATTGTGGAGAAAATATGCCATGCATGAGCATAAAGATCGAAGCTTTACGTGATTTTGAGCCTTGGGAGACTAGATCTAGGGTTTGGAGTGGTAGATCTACCTTGAAACGTTTAAATGAGAATACTGCCTGGATGGACTTGCCAAGTCAATGAGCTGACTCGACGAGTCGGCTAGGGTTTTCCTGATGAGACAGAACACGTGGTAACTCGGCGAGTTGATCGGTCAAATTGGTGAGTTGAGTTGGACTTTCATGAGATTCTGAGGAACCGAGGGGACTTGACGAGTCGCATAGATGCACTCGAGGAGTTGGGTCAACATGGACTGTTGACTCGAGTGTTGACTTCTGTTGACTTTAGGGTTTGGTCAAACTTGAGGGGTAAAGGTCACGAAGGGGTAAAATGGTCTTTTACGCATTCCAAGAGTTATAGAGGGACTATCTTGAGTATATTTAGAGTTCTGATCATTAAGTGTTACTTAGAGATGCTTATTACATGTAGGCGACGATTAGACTGTTTGAGGGGTATTCAGTTTCCTTGGTTGCTTTCGAGGTGAGTCTTCTCACTATACTTACCTAGAGTGGTAACCTTTGTGTGACCGAAGGGTGTTATGTGCTTATATTGAGTATTGTGATATCCTGCATTATGTCTTTGTGATTTATGTTGTGTATTATTCTGAGCTTACCGAGTTAGGACCGGAGGGTCCGCCCGAGTTGTGGGACCGGAGGGTTCCACTGAGACACATTGACCGGAGTGTCTTATTCGAGTATAGCCATGAGAGCCTAATGAGATGTGTGTGTTATTTTGGGGAACTTGCTAAGATTTGTGCTTACCGTGTTATGAGTTATGTGTTTTAGTTTCTTCTCAGGATCACAGGAAGGCACCGACTAGATTGTACACACATGAGTGGAGATATGATTTGGAGGATCCTGGATTGTGTTTTGAACAATTTATGAAATGTGTTTTGATAAATATATAGTTTGGGGTTTTTGTGATTGTGATAATGAAATTAAATGTGATTTTTGAAATGAAAAACTTTTTTGGAAATTTACGGTGTTACGGAACCTCTTTATAAAGGCGATTACATTACACATTTATATACATACATACATAAAACATGCTCGGATTTTATAAACTTTATGGAATTCATTATGTCTAGTAACTTATCCACATATAAGTTAGTGCTAAGAGCTATTCACGTACCCAAGTTAAGGGGTTTATCATGAGACACTATTCATTAGCTAAGTCTAAACACTTAGCATACCCACACTACTATAACCGTTAATCTTCGGTATGTATGTATAGATATATATGAGGTTGACATCCCCACATGTGGTTGCTAGCTACAACCTCGACCGATCAATCAAAGCGGGTGATAAGTATCTACAATCGTTACTATGACGTATAATGAAGCATTGTAGCGGGGGTACATTCAGTCACATAACTCGATTATAGGACTCACAATAAACATTAAATAGAATCTCTCTCTCTCTCTCTCTCTCTCTCTCTCTATCTCTCTCTGTCTCTCACTCTAAACCATGGGCTTGGTTTCTCTCAAAACAATTTTAAGTATGGATTTACTCATGTAAAGACACCTTTTGGTTTTCAAAGTATATTTAAAGACTCTTTACAAACACAGTTTTAAGTATGGATTTACTTATGGTTTCTCTCATTACAAAACAATTTTAAGTATGGTTTTACTTACAAAGAAAATACTTTTTAAACTTTTTTAAAGTATCACTGTTGTTAGCAGAAAACCTGTGACTCTCACAAACCTTGTGTTAACCCTAAAAACTACATGTATTCTAAGGGAATCAGTCATCAAGCAATTTAGATGACGGATTAGTCATGGATTTAAGGCTTTCTAATTTACTAGTTTTTGTTATGTTTTCCTACTTGTTTAACGCAATTCATGTACTATACTATTATATGTAAGAACCATGTATTCAAACAACAAGATGAAATATAAATTTTGTTTTATTTATTGTTGTACTTGTGCTATATATTCAGTTTACTTGTGATCCATGAACTACGTCGCATAACTCGGCATGTTCTGCAGCCTCGGTCGGGGGTGCGACAACTTTCATGTCAAGGTGGAAATGTCTTCACTTCCTTAGGAAATGGTGGAATTGGACATTTTCTCTATTCAACTCTTCCACCTCCTCCTCCCGCGACTATCGTAACTATAGGGTGTCACACCCCCAAACCTGAATGACGAAAACATTCGGGGGCGGAGGACGTCATGTACACTATCATAACAAATGTAAAATAGTAATCAAAGCAACAACAACCATTGTATTGATAATAATGTGTTTACATTTTTTACATAAACCAAAGTGATTGATTTCAAAAGTAGATAACACAAATAAAGGCGTGAAGCAACTATGCTCCATCTTCTCGAAACTTGTGCGAGTACCTGTTTACTAGTTTCCTGAGAATACAAGTGATTTGGAAAGTGTATCAACATTTAAGTTGGTGAGTTCATAAGTATCTTGTTTTAGAAAGTAAGTTCTTTGTTCCTTGAAAATGTTCGTGTATTACTACAGAAAATCCTATATTTTCTTAATAACATGAAATGTAGTCTTAAGCCTTAAGACCAAAATATATATGTTTCTTACGTTTAAAGAGTGATATATGGCGCTTTGAATTCGCATACGTAAAGTGACCATTACTAGTTATTATCATGATTACCTAGTGCATACAAGTTATATAAAATTAAAGATCGAACAGACAGTCGAATGGGTGGATCTGCCCTAATCCCACAACCAAACGAGGAACAGGAAATGAGGCAGAAGTCACACATTCCACTATCTATCGAATCTTCATTTTATATAACCCAAACATATCCACTAAGTAATCACACCAATATGTAAACTATTGTATATGTTTTCCAGAAAATCCGATATTTTCTATAAAATGAGATATGATTCGTTATGTCTAAAATGAATGTACTAGATCCAGAAAATCCTATATTTTCCCGAAGAATGAGTTTGTAAAAGTGTTTACTTGTAAAGTGATAGTGTTTAACCCAGAAAATCCAATATTTTCCTGAAAGCTGAGATGTAGTCTAAATACTCTGAGACCGTAAGTGTAAGTAAATATGTCATACTTAATTTGATAACTTGTAGTTTTATTATCAAGTAAAGCTAGTTGAAGATGTGTTTATCCGAAGTTCTGAATGTATTGATAATACCCTATCATGATTACTTGGTTCCTACAAGTTATATATAACTAAGATCTGAATCGGCAGTCGATTGGGTGATTTTGCCCTAAGTCCACAACCAAACAAGGAACATGAAATGAGGCGGAAGTCATACATTCAACTGTCTATCGAATAAAATTTATATATAACCTTGATGTAAATATGAAGTAATCATATAGTTATGATCCCTTGAGCTTGATTGAGTTGTGTATTACTACGTGCATGAGTCATTGTTTCTGTGTGCGAGTTCTTATAACCATACTAGTATGACCGTTATCTAGATAGTTAATGACATTTGTCACCCCAGAACTTCTGTTCCAACTGCAGCTAACAGTCATGGCGTGGGATTGTCAGTCCCGTATAGATCTATACACAAACTCACGCTCTCCCTCCAGGAGATTCTGGCGATAAGTGGGGGACTTTCGTTTGATACTAACAAAGCCTTTGTGTCACATAATTTGTTGCCAACAAGTTCATGTGTAATATGTTAAAAAATCTTTTAGTAAATAAAAATAACATTTTTTATTTATAACTTTGTACGCTAGAAAGAGTGGATTGACTCATTAATTATACTTATCACGATTTATATGCTTGTTTTCATATTGTTTTCCTTCTAAATGAACTAACCTATAATTTCCATACAACTATACCTATCATAGTTTATATGCATATTATTTATATAATGAAACCATGTTACTAACAAATTTTAAAAGATTACAGGTTTGATAATAGCATTTATTATTCGTAGTTGGTATTTGCATGTAATGAGTACGTAAAGTATAAGAAAAACATAAACAATAGTTTGTAACACAAGTTTCCTTGTGTTATAGTTGTATCCCCCCCCCTACAAAAACATATAAAGAGTTTGGAAAAGTGTAGGGGTATGAAATCACTTGATAAGTGGTGAATCGGGCAGCGTTTCGTTTCAAGAAATGATCTTTCTTGACGTAACTGTGGGTTTCTCATGAAGAAACGAGCTTTACGCGGGCATCACTTTGACTGGAAAGAAGTTAGTTTCTCGTTAGATTCGGGGCGTCGGTCCTTGCATTATGTGCTAGGGGTGTTACCGAGGCTTCAGGGTGGTTTAGAGGGGCTTGACAGTGTGTAGAAGTAGGAGAAAGGATGGATTTCAGCAACCAAGGTCGGAAGGCTTCGACTTTTGTCACTACAAGAAAACAGACCTTTAATGATACGCTTTTTACGACGCACACTGATTAAAGATACGCAAATGGGCGTACCCTAAAAATAATGTCAGATCTTTAGAAATTTGATGAATTTTGGATGTGCATTTTTGCGTGCCCTGAAATTAGTGTCTCAAAAAAAAAAACATGGAGGGCGCTTATGTTAAACACGTGTCGTCTACAAATGTCGCTTTATAATTTTACAAACGCGCTCTTCAGCAACTAGCAGCGGGAAAAAGGAAATCAAAAAAATTAGAAACCCGCCTTCCTTCCTTGTTTCCCCTCTTTAGCTTTGGTCTTCCTCCGCCTCCCTTCGATGTTGATTGCTTCTTTCCCTTACACTCTGACCGCCGCCACCGATTCTTCCCCGTTCGTTGACATCGATCAAGGCAACAAGCACACGATCTTCCATTCTCTCTTGCTGATCAAGACATTTAAGTATATACATATTTACATTACGCCTTCAACAATTGAAACCGTAACCCTAGTTGCTCCTCAGTTATATGCACTACACTATTTATGTAGTGAATTGACTTGTTTTTCGTGTCCATTATCCTCATCACAAAACGGTATCAAGTCTAGGGATTTTTTCACAAAATCACATCCAGTATCCTCATTCCTCACCTCATTGGCGAATCCAATTCCACTCTACCTTACTCCAACTCGGTTGGACTCGCCTCACTTACTTCTACCCACTAGAACCGATCAAGTAAGTTTATCTTACATAGATAAGACATAACTAAAAATAATGATGCTGAAGTTGAAGCACAAAGAGGCAGATGGAAGGGAGAGGTACACTAACTTATTTCTCCTATCTGTTTCTTTCACAATCTCATCAGTTTGCTCTGTTTTGGGTACTTATTACATATAACATCTATGCTCTATTATCGTCATTCATTGTGTTTCTTTTGTGTTTTTACGGGAGCATGACAGTTACTTGAGGTCAATGCAAAAGTATGTAGGTGCTGATATCACATCAATGGTGACTCTAC
Source organism: Lactuca sativa (assembly GCF_002870075.4). Classification (NCBI taxonomy): domain Eukaryota; kingdom Viridiplantae; phylum Streptophyta; class Magnoliopsida; order Asterales; family Asteraceae; genus Lactuca; species Lactuca sativa. The sequence goes on from NC_056626.2 coordinate 379,559,474, forward strand.
CAATACTCATTTTTTAATCCATGACAATGCTACAAAAAATGGTAGAGGTACTTCCCAACTCCAATATGTTTCTATAATCTATATCTTCTTTTTCTTCTTCTTCTATAATTGTTCATAGTAAATTAGTAATGAGTAAGAGAATTTTATTGTTTTTGTAGTTGATGGAATACGCCCATCTTTTAGAGCAAGCTGATAATTGTGAGGATCCATACATGCGATTAGTATATACAGGTAAGAATCGTTACCCTTAATTCCTTAGACACATAGACACACACTACACTGATACACTCCTCTTTCTATATAAATTTTCAAAACTATGAATTTTTTTTTTATTACAACATCATGATTTGTATCAGTATATTATGTTCTACAACGAACCTGGAATCCTTTCAATCCAATTCTTAGTGAAACATATGAAATGGTTAATCATTGTGGCATTACATTTATTGCAGAGCAGAAAAAAAAACATTAAAGATCTTTCATAGTTTTAAGGCTTGATTAATTTCATAATACTTTAATGTAAAAATTAGGTGAGTCATCACCTTCCAATAAGTGTTGCACATGCTGCAAATGAGCATTTTGTATATGATATAACTTCAAAGGTGAAGACCAAGTTTCTTGGTAACTCTGTTGATGTCTATCCTCTTGGAAGGTAAATAACTAACTCTACCATGTTTTTTTTAAATATAAAAAATAAGGATGATATGTTGTTATAATTGCAGAACTCGTTTGAAGCTAAAGAAAGATGGTGTAACTCTACCATGTGTATCCTCTTAGAAGGTAAATAACTAACTCTATCATTATTTTAGCCTATATGCTTGAAAGAAGAATCTTTAGTTTTTTATTTTTTATAAATATTCATAGTCTGGCGAATCTCAGTCGTTGCTCACCACCACTTCCATATATGTTGTTGATCACCACCACCTCCTTGAACTGTCATCTCTAAAAAAAACCCTGAGAATTTCAAGGTGACATTCTTATACTCCAGATTTCATCATCTTCTTGCGACTTTCCCAATTAAAACCATGATTGCTCCTTTGTTTTTCTTAATTTTCAAGTCATCAAAATAATCCCGTATATCCGTCTCTCGTCACCTGCTCCTGTTCTCTCGGCTGGAGAGAATCCATTGCTGCTGATTACATTTTGCAGTTTAAAGTTCAAGCTTCATACTTCATTTCTTTTTGTTGGTAGGGTTAATAACTTCGCTATTTTGTTGCTTATTTTGTTAGGGTTCATAATTCCATAGTCCAAGCTTCATTACATTGCATCTGAATACACTTTGTGTTGTTATTATTCAATATTCATAATTTTATGTTGGAAACATTGATTGAAATTGAAGAAAATGATTCAATTTTGGGTGAGGTTCACTCTTTTTCCTAAAAACTTATGAGACCGTTTTTGCAGACGAAAATGCCCCTGTGTGCCTAATATTAGAGCCAAGTTGTTAGTCCTTCAAAAGGGTTTGTGTCATACTGTTATTAGTCATACATTTAAAAGGTTGTTAATTAGGTAAGTATGTTAAGTTTAGTTTTTCCATAATTAACATGTTATATTGCAAATGGTATTTATAACCCTTAGCGCTAAGTAGCAACTATGTTATTACCATAATTGGGTACACCTCTATGTTGGGAGTGAAGAACGTCTCTCTAAAGCAGATGGATTCTATATGTTGTTTCTCATTGCCTGTTTGTTGTAAAATATCAATTGGCTCTTATCAAATTCGTATACTATTGGATTAATGAAAATACAGACAAAGTACAAAATCAGTATGCCATTGAGAGGCCACCATCTCTCGAAAATTATTTAGTTAACCTTAATTTGTGAGTCTAGCATGTTCTTTGGATATGTGAGTGTAACATTATATATTAGTCTCCTTACTTATGATTTTCTTTATGTTTCAATGTCAAACATGGTTACTCAACATTTTATATGCTCAAAATTGTTCTCGTCCAATACAAGTCAAATCTTCAATTAGTGTCTTTACTTTGTTCTGTGTGATGTTTTTATAAAACATGCTTATAAAGTTTTCATGATGACTTGTTTTATTCCATGTATTCTATGTTTTCTACATTTAGGAACTGGTGGAGAAGTTAGAAATGCCACCAGATGCAAAAATAATGCGATAAGGTGAACATATATCTATCTTTAGGAAGCTAATCCGTATATTCTATCATTCTATGTTTTCTACATTTAGGAAGCTTGTCAGCATAAAGCCCATAAGGTGAACACACATCTATCTTTCTAAAAGACGTAAATACCCTCCTCGTCTTCTTCTAAAAGGCTCTTTATTTTTGGTAACAAATGCTCTTTGGTTTCTATGACCCTATTCATCTTCCAAACAACCCGGGATGGCCTCTTAGCAACTTTCTTGTCTTCATTTCTACAGAATGGAACCTGAAAAATATTCAGTTTTTATGCTATCATGAGAACCATGGGTTTGCTGATTTGGGTTTATCCCTTGTTGGTGAAGCTTTGATTCAACCTTCACAAGGTGGATCAGACAAAATTGGGTAACAACAACTCTTTTAAAAGTCAAATTCTTGACTATTGTAGTCTTCAAGTGTTTCTTGTAATATGAAATGTTTTTTTTTTTACTTTTATTTGAATCAACAAGGCAAGATATGATGCAGAGCAGCAAACGAGCCTGGTTACAGGTTTGTTTTTTCTAGAAAGAAGGGCAAAATGGTCATTTTACCGTCTTCATATCATTCATTCAAACCTTGTTCCCAATGAGGTGGTAGAATCAGAAACCAAAAAGGTGTGTGACAATTACTTTTTTGCCCTTTGACTTTGGTTTAAGTAATTTGACCATATTGTTATTATGTGTTATAGGTTTCTGATGAACCAAGATTGTTTCTTCATGAAATTGGAACATAAGAGTAACCACCAAATGATGTTGCTACTGCTAGGCAGTAAGTATGTTCTTTTCTACAAACAAATTTTTCTCATTTCATGCTCTCATTGAATACAAGTATCTGAAGTTGATAATGGTTTTTTTTACTTATTGTTATTCATTTCAAATTATTGTTTTATAATCTATTTGTTTCAGCTCAAAGATCTATTTGTCCAATTACTTGGAAAAGAAAGGTTGACTCATGGTGATATTTTTGTATTTGGCACCCCCAAGAGACTTGTGGTATGGTTTCCTTTTATTATTTTTTTGTTTTCCTTTTATAAAAAGATTTTAGTTTTAAAATCATTTTTTTTAATTTGTTAATATAATAATTTAACTTGCAGATTGGTGTTGAGAATCTATGCTCTAAGCAAGTGGCAAATGAAGTTGAGGTTCGAGGACCTCCAGTTTCAAAAGCTTTGATTATCAAGGAAATCCAACTAAGGTATTATCATTCCTATTTATTTTTAACTTGAAGAAGGATAGTTTTGTCTTTTCACTTTTGTAGTTAACTTATACTGATTGATGGTTTTTCGAGCAGTAGAAGGGTTTTATCGTAGAAGTTTTGTACCAGTGGACTCGTTGTATAAAAAAAACTAAAGGTATATCTTTATATAATCATCACTTGGACTTCAATAAAACTTATTTTATGTAATAAAAGGATTGTGTGTTTTTAAATTTTTTTTCTTATTTGATAGGCAAGACAGAGTATGTTTATGTTCGTGTGATGGAGTCTGCATAGCTTGCTCTGGACGTACAATATATAATATGCAATTAGTTAAACATTTGTTTGAGTTCTCTTTTGATTCATCTATTTAAAATCAAATATTGCATAGATGCTTTTATTTATAGGTTTTATGTAATAATATCTTGATCAAATTAATGAATCTTATAATGCATTTATTTATGATAGGTTTTATCAAAAGAGTTGCCTGGTGCAATTAGTAAAGTATCAATTCCAAAGTCCATGCGTATATATATGTTTAGAACTCCGAGGTGTGTCCCTGGTACATTTTGACTTTTGAATGCAAAACTTGCTGCTTAATATAAAATCACAGATATACTCTTATTACCAGTTACAACATAGTTTTTTTCTCAGATTTGTTGTAAATGACATAAGATATTCGTATATGTGTTTAGAGCTACCTTTTCTGTGAAGATTTCTCTTTCACTAAATTACAAGTTTATCATGCTTATGATCTTGTTAGGTTTCACTTTCCCATGATGTATGCTAAAATATTAGTTTGGTTTTTGCATATATGCGAATGGGGATTGAAGTTGCAGTTGGCATTATCACTTTGCGTTCTATTTTGTTTCAGAAGGGGGTGGGGCTGTATGTCATATAATTGAAATTTGAGAAAGAAACACTTCAGTTTCAGGGTTTATTTAGCCTATGCAGGTAGGTTCATTATATATATATATATATATATATATATATATATATATATATCCATGATTTTGTTTTTCTTTTGAATTTTGATTGAAGGTATGACATCAAACTACAGGAACAACAAGAGTCTCAAAGAAATGAAAGAAAATCTCAGGTCACAAGAATTATCAGAGCAGGGGTTCATTAGTCTTAAATTAAGATTTATGAAAGGCAAGATGCAACTCTATTTAGTTGGAATTTGATGTTTATCATCTTTGTGTATATCTTTTTAGTTTCTATAGCATTACATTGTAGAAGGTGTCCCCTATTAGCAATGTAGGAGTATTAAGTTAGATAGTTAGGGAAAACTTCTTAATAACAATGTACAATTAGATCCCATTAATATCAATGTATTACAATTTTGTGACATGATGTTATTGGATGAAATTGATTGTTTTTGTATATATTTGTTTACATATTTTTGTATTATGCGTAAATGAGTATCGTAAAGACGCGTCGTAAATGCATATCGAAAATTGTTACTGAAGTTTATGACACGCAAATACATGTCATCTTCGTTTATGACAAGGGCTTCCTTGATACACATTGCGTGTCATAAACACGTGCGTCATAAGGTTACGACACACAAATGCATGTCGTCTTCCTTTATGACAGGGCCTCCTTGATACGCATTGCGTGTCATAAACGTGCGTCGTAAATGCGCGTTGTAAATGAGCGTTGTAAATGCGCATTGTCTATAGACGACGCACAAAAGCGCGTCGTCTCTCTATATGATAGGGCCTTCTTTGACGCGCATTTGCACGTCGTCTGAGCGTTTTACGACGCACAATGAGCGTCGTAAAAGGCTGTTTTTCTAGTAGTGTGTATATAGCCTAAATTTTGACTCTCACATCATGAGTTTTTTCATAACTCACGTCGTGAATTTGGTCCTTATCCGCTCATGGCTTGCGTCATATGTCCACTTGCTTTGGAAGGGTCAATCAAACTGTTCACGTCGTGAAATTTGCACTCATGACGTGAATACTGACATGTGTCAAAGTTTGTGCCCCGAACTTCCTAAAATTATATCTTTTGCATACGAGTTCCATTTTTGACGCTCTTTTGTATCCACACGTAGGTGAGATTATGGTCTACAACTTTCGTTTAGACTCCGTCAGCTAATTTTGACTTTATTTTTAATATTATATTTTTAACAGGACGGGACAGGAAAAGTCCATTAAAAATTCATAACTCCTTCATTTGACGTCCGTTTTCTTCTGTCTTTTTACCGTTGTACTACTATTGTTGAGATCTTCAATTCTCGTTTAGGTTGCGTCTGCTAAAAGTCACACGATCTCTATTTCGAGTTTTTAGCTGTCTACTGCTATATCCGAAACTTAGAAAAATCATAACTTCCTCATGCGAAGTCAGATTTGGACATTCTTTTTCTGTATGTTTACGGTTTAATCATATCTACGAATTTAATTTAGATACCTAAGGCTAAAATGTATTTTATTGAAATTTCGCATTTTACGCTTAACAGTGTTTTACTAGTATTGTCGTGGATTTTCGATTCGTCATAACTTCTTCATTATAACTCAGATTGTAGTGTTCTTTATATTTTTGCAAACCTATTTATGATGTCTACTACTTTATTTTTACCAATTGAGATTATTGAACAATTTATTTTTGACCTAAATTTTCCCGGTGTTATATTATCCTTAGAGAGAATTTCGCCCGAAATTTGCATTTTGAGTGGGGCATCAATGGTTGAGGAAATGTGAGTGTACTTTTGTTCCTTTTGTCCTTCTTGTTCTCCAGATAATCCAGATCCTAGCGTGGGTGTTCTAGTGGAACTTTATTATTCCGTTTGTTGTTTTGATTGGTAGAGGTCGTATGGATTTGGGCTTATTTGTTTACGTTAATCTAAGTGTTAGCATGTTCACTTGTAATACATGTTAGATTTGTTTTGAAGTTCATGGTTGAATTCATACCTGGTTCGTCTATCATCGCCTTGTGTACACAAGTTGTATATATACTTTGTAGTGATAGGTTAACCGTATTCATTCCTAGCCTCTGTGCTTGATCTTGACTCATTGCACGCGTGCTATTCCTAAATGGTTTGTCGGGAATACTCCGGGAAAGTTTCAAAAGATATAGCACTCCTCACATGAGTACTTCGGGGTTTTGAAACGAGTGATGATTTGAAAGTTGTGTCTGGTTTGTCGTTATAGATCGATAGAGTTTCATTAGTTGACGGTTGAAGCGAAGGGTCTTTCCGTAGTACACGGAGCTGGTATAGAGAGGACCAAGCCAATCCATGTCTACTGAAGATGTCGGAACTTCTTATCGTAACAGGTGTTAATCTGATTAGGAAAAAGTGTTCGCTAACGCGATAGTGCATTCTATGTGTATGTTTCCCATGCTTTTAGTTTATCCTTGTTATTACTACAGTGAACACTGTACTTCGTTTAGCGATTACTAGCAGACGGGTGTTTTGATGATTGAAAATGATGAAATTTTATAATATAATACCTACCAGGAGACTCTATGATCGCTTGGTGTATACAAGTGATGTATAATTCAGATTGGGAAGACAGTCGACTGAGTGGCTCTACCTTAAATTCACAACCAGACATGGAACAGAAAATTAGGTGGAATCACTCCCTCTAAGCCTAGAAATCTTAATTATAAACGACCCTTATGTACGCATGAAACCATCATATCTCACCCGCAAGGATCCTTAATTCTTATATGAATGCTGCGATTTGTTCAGACGAGAAAGTAATTTATAATTACTTTTTATTTGATATTAGATATAGTAAAAAGTTAAGCTTCATATATATTTTATCGGGAAAGACATACCGATGTTCACAAGGGTTCCATAATAGTCTCTCCTGTGGTGATCATTAGTACTCTTCCATCTTCGCCAGAGTTCCTTGTTATTGGACAATCCCTCTGGAAGTGTCCTGTTTCGCTACATTTGTAATAGCCGGGGATCTGAGAGATTGGTTATGCTGGTGCTCTAAAGAAATGAGCAGTGTGCCCCTTTCTATTGCAGTTCTTGCAATGCATCCTTCGACAAGCTCCCATGTGATGAAAGTCACACTTATTGCATTTCGTAAGGTTTCCAGCATACCGACTAGTAGGTGCTAGAGTGTCAGGTGTTGTGGCAGTATGAACAACAACTATATTTTGTCTTTTTGAGGCCTCTTGTGTTGGCTGACCCTCTTTCTTACTCCACGACTTTCGCTTATAGACTTCCCTTTTTGTTAGCTCAGGAGCGGGGGTGATCACGCCTTGGCGGACTCCATGGTCGACTAGTCTCTGGGCCAAGCGTTTGGTGTTATCGAAAGTAGTTGGGTTTGAAGCCAATACATGTCCTTGAATCTGAGGAGGTAGTCCCCAGACATATCTCTCTACTTTTTTGTTCTCCGGGGTAACCATCCCGGGGCATAGTGCTGCTAAATCACTGAATCGATCAGTATAGGTTACTATATCAGAGCCTGTCATAGTAAGGTTCCACAGTTCTTGCTCTAGCTTCTGTATCTCACCCCTTGGACAGTACTCTTCTATCATCACTGCTCTGAGGTCCTCCCAGCCTATTAAATTTGCCACCATGAGTGTTAGTGACTTGACATGGCCATTTCACCATGTAAGGGCCCTATCAGAGAAGGTGCAGGCAACAAACTTAACTTTGCTTCCTTCCAGGCACGTACAGATCTCGAATACCGATTCGGCTTTTTCAAACCATTGCATCAGAGTAATGACTCCCCCACTTCCAATAAAGGATTTGGGTTTGCAGTTCATGAAGTCTTTTTATGTACACTCCATATAGTGTCTGTGGCTATTTTTGAAGTTAAAGTTGTTAGTACCACTTCCCGCCCCACTGCCACCATTCACATGAATTTGAGTCATGACAGCTGCTACATCGACAGTTATGATAGCCTGAAATGCAACAAGATCAAACTGTGGTGGAGGCGGTGGTGGATTTTTTTGACGCGTTGTTGTTACACAAGCTATATCTACGAGGAGGCATCTTTATGCCATATAGTTCAAAAGATGAAAGGTTGGTAAGATATTGGTAGAGGTTATAAATCGAATGTCATAAGAACTAGGATATCTTAGCTTTAAAAATATCATGATCCGAAAGTGTTTCTTAAACAATTCATAACAGGGGTTTATTTTAAATAAACCGATGAATATTTAATAGAAAACATCCTCAATTGAAATTTTGTGACTCGATTTACCGTTAATTGTCACGACGTAAAAGCAATAAGCCTAACACATAGAGTGAGTAGTGTAATCACCAAATCACTAGGTTATATCAATTATTAGTTATTAGTATGACGCATCAGGTTCTCTACCACTTCGCATGTCTCATGAGTGGTTTCCTCTGTTTCTCTGTCCTATTCTTGGTGGTAATGATTTGTTATCTCCTGGTATCTATATGGTGTCCTTGCTCTTCTTAGGCATGTTGAATCTCGTTTTGTCATGCTTCAGGTTTTGACAATGATCCCCATTACTTCATAATGGACGGTTTGAATCTGAATGTTTGAGATAGCTTCTCACATCTGCTCTCGATAGGTTAAAGGCCCTTGGGGATTTTTCTATTTCTTTAATCCTCATCTGTTTCCTTCTCGGAATCCTCCTTACGAATCTCTTGTTAATCTTCCTTGTCTCCTCTACTGACTGCTATGATAGAGTGGTTACATCTATTCGGGTTTGTCGTACGAGAATGGAAGTGTCTAAAGAATCTATGAGGTTAAGTGTAACATTATGGGGTGATCCTTACTGGGTCCTCCTATAATTGCGCAGTGTATACAAGTTGTATATAATTTAAGATTAAATAGACCTTCGAATAAGTGATCCTACTCCAAAACCACAACCAAACAAGGAACAAGAAGTGAAGCATAGATCACAAATTCTAAGTCTATAAAATCTCAATTATATAAAACCTTGGAAGTATACACTCCAGAATTATAGACCTACTAGAAGGGTCTTTTAAATTCTCACATAAGTTATTTATAGTGCCTAAAATACTCCTATAGTATTTTAATGTAATGAACTTGGTATGTTTTAAACTTGTTGTTGTCTTATAGTATCATAAAATACTCCCATAGTATTTTAACTTTATGTTCTGATCTAGAAATCCCTTGAATAGAGTAAGGTAAGTTTAAAGACTGTTGCAACACCACATCACTCCCAAACACATGTCGGTCACATCTCAAATGAATATAGTTGATCAAGCTATATTGATCCCATATATGATTACATAACTGTCCAGGTTTGACCGCAATGTCCAACCTTTAAATCCTTCTGTTTTGTTCCTCTTGTGATACTTATTCTAGTATGTATATATGTATAAGCATGTATGTATACTTTTATAAAGTATTTTTATGTTTTTAAAATATACTTTTACTCAAAGCACTTCGACCCCATTGTATTTATAGTTGTATATTTGTTTATAAGTTGATATACCTAGTTCACTATAAACAATGCTCTGATGCCAATATGTCACACCCCTAAACCTGAACGGTGGAAATATTCGGGGGAGGAGGACATCATGTACAGTATCATAACAAATGTAAAACAGTAATCAAAGCAACAACCACCATTGTATTGATAACACTACTAGAAAAATAGCCTTTTACGACGCTCTTTGCCTGTCGTAAAACGCTCAGACGACGCGCAAATGCACGTTAAGAAAGGCCCTGTCATAAAGAGAGACAACGCGCATTTACGACGCTCATTTACGACGCCCAATTACGACGCGCGTTTACGACACGCAATGCGTATCAAGGAAGGTCCTGTCATAAATGAAGACGACACACATTTGCGTGTCGTAACCTTACGAAGCGCGTGTTAATGACACGCAATGCGTATCAAGAAGGCCCCTGTCAAGAAAGGCCATGTCATAAATGAATATGACACACAGTTTTGCGTATCATAATTTTAAATGTTAAAAAAAATATTATTTATAGATTTACTAATTTTCAAATTAAATTTGTATTTAATGTGTCATAATAGAAAATAAAATATCATATACAAAAAATACAATCCATTACATAAAAGTTAATGTCATACAAATAATCGTTCCATATATAGAAAAATAAAACAAATCAATAGAAGTTGTAACAAAAATTTACAAGCTAATAGTTCTAATAACCTAATGTGTGCCTCACTGTAAACAAGATTTGTGCTGATTTTTTTAAATGTGTGCCTCACTTGTCTCCACTGTTCCTTAATAACACCACTTAAGGACTATAAACCTATGAACTTGCTCATAGTATCTATATTGCCTACAAAAAAAACATAACTACAAAATAAGTGTAAAGATGGATTATTACTGTCACACACCAAAACCGGAACGGCGGAAACGTTCGGGGGCGGATGACTTCATGTGGTAACGTAACAAATGAATACATAGTAAAGAAAGCAATACAACTATCATATATATATAATTGAAAGTTTACATTGTTAAAAGGTACATGTTCAAAACCAATTACAATATGATGCCAAAATATGAATTTAAACTGGCGCTGCAACGTCCCTTCTTCAAAAGCTGTTTGTTACCTGTAATTACTGAATCCCTGGGACATACAAGTAGTTTTGAAAGAGTAGATCAGCATTTAAGCTGGTGAGTTTCATAAGTATTAAATGAAAATGTTTGTATGAAATGAAATGTTTTGTTCTTGTTTGTTTGTTCCTAGAAAATCCTATATTTTCTACTAGCATAAATGTAGCCTTCTTTCAAGACCAATGTTTGTTTCTAGAAAATGTATGTACGTATAAAATTTCCAATACATCTGAAAAACCCTGTAAATCAATGTGTTTTTAATACTCCATGTGAGTTTTATAACCATGCTATTGACTAGAAATGTCTATACACAACGTTCTTCAGGCGTTGGAATGTTCTGACGTTTGTCACTCCAAATGGTGGACTATAGCTAACAGTCAGGGCGCGGGTTGTCTAGCCCGTATAGATCTATACACAAACACCATGCTCCCTCTCCAAGGGATTCTGGTATATAATACAGGACTTGAAATGCGTACTCGAACGTACGTGAAGTTGATGTCTCACAAAACTTAGTATAAAACGGATTTACGTGTGAAAATGTTCGTTTAAATGATCATCCCCTAAGATTGGTGATGAGATTAAAAACCTTTAATCTATGAAGATCGATTAGATCTCAAACAGGTAAGTAAATATAAAACTGTAAGAACACGAAAATAAGAACGAGACAAGAGTGAATCAAACGTGTCGAATGATTAAATAAAATCCTCAGAAGAGCTCGATTAAGAACATCAACTGTAGAGGATTGGTAGGTTACAAGAACGATCAAAGAAATCTGTAATACTATCGTTACGCTCTAGAATAATCGTTAACCTAATATGCATGCAAGCATATACTTATATATTAAACATAATGGGCTCTCGGTTGGACAGGCCCAAACCGGAATACAAATAAAATAAATAAACATTCGAGCCCAAAGACGCAACACTTGAGCAAATCTTCAACCCAACAATTGGGATAGCTATGAAAAACGACGTGAAATCTTTAGATATGCATTTGACAATATTTTACCCTTTGCTCAACAGGATACAAATGTAGTAGAGTTTCGTAAACTATATATGTATATTTTTGATGTAGAAGACAAGTTTGTAAACAAAACATATATATGTATATTTTCGATGTAGAAGACAAGTTTGTAAACAAAACATATATATGTGTATTTTCGATGTAGAAGACAAGTTTGTAAACAAAACATATATATATATATATATATATATATATATATATATATATATATATATATATATATATATATATATATATATGTATATGGTTATATATGTGTATCAATTTTAAAAGATGATTTGGTATGTTTCGTAATTTTTGTTCATATTCTTACGTTTTTATTAGAAACTTTGCATGAAATAATCCTTAAGTTTGATACTAAAGACCTTTTTGTACTTATCACTTTTGTAAAAATGGTAATTAAACGTATTTAAATGATTGTGTTTTAACTTCCTCAATGTATAAACATTGCTCAAAAATGTTAGAAGGTGTTAATAAATCTATAAACCACTTTTGACAGTTTTACCCTTTACTGTCCCTGTTTTTAGGAACTCATAGAAAAATCATCGTAAGTCAAAAACTGAACCCATCACCTCTGAGAGTTTATAAAATGAGTCTACTTTGTTCTTAATTTTTATTATGATTTTTAGTGGTCTCAAACTAGTCTGCAAATGAACATCTTCACAGACTAGTCCGAAATCACTTCTGAAATGACAAGCAGTTTTACAAAAATCGCCATAAATTGTAGAAAAATCATATAACTCGTGAAAGTAGTCCTTAGAAAGGTATAAACTTGAACTATTTGCATATTGTACAGTTTTGAAAGATATTAAGTTTAAGATGGTCAAAACAGTCCGTGAACAGGACTCAACTTTTCTGTAGAAAGCTGTCATTTAAATTTAAGTTATGTTTAGTGTTCTAACTTGTATTCCCCCCCCCCCCCCCCTTAAAAATTGAAGAAAACATGAAAATGTAGGGGTATGAACTCACCTTATGTGAATACTTAAAGAATGGAAGGTTGAAGATGAACTTTTGGTTGTTGGTTTGATGCTCCAAAACAACCACTCTTTTGGCTATGTTGCTGTCACGAAAATTTCACAGCAAAAGAGCAAGAAAAAGGGTAGTTTACTCATTGTTTTGAATCAATAATTTTGAGTATCATTACAAGTAACTTCCAGGGGTATTTGGTGGTAAAAATATCAAGCAAAAAGGAAGGTGTAGATGGGTGAAATGGTGGTTGAAACACAAAAGGGACAGCAACCCTTTAGTTCATGGTTATGATGGCTTTGGAAGGAAGTTCTTGTGCTTGAAAATGTGATGAAGGTTGAGAGTAATTCCCTGGAGTATTGGCTGGTCAAATGAGGGTAAAATGAAGAGGAAATTTCGTGGATATGAAGGAGGAAAGAGTGGAAGAGGATAAGGGGACAAAACCTAGACTAGCTTGTGATGGGATGTAAGTTTAAGTGATGTGATCTTGTCTAGCCACTTGCTTGGGTGGTTGCTTAGAGATTGGGTTAGTTAACTAACTAACTACTAGTTATTTAGTTAGTTAGGAGTTCTAGTTAAGGAGAGGGAATGTGTTAATCTCGAAAAATAGAAGAGGGATTAAGAAGCATTCTTAGCAAAATGTCTTAAGTGATTAAGCACTTATTAGTTAAGTTGGCACTTATCTCCACCAATTCTCTTATCTTAATTGATTTAGACATCATAAAACTTACATGAAATCACTTTAAGTCATGACTGATAACTAGTCATTCACTAGATAATAATACATATAGACAATACATACATGTATACTTAGTATAAAATAACAATGTAGTTTTTGTGTATTTGAACTTTAATGTTTATGTTTTATTCTTTTTATTCAAAAACACTTAAATACATTTTAATTATACCTTATAATAATTCATTTTATATTTTAATTTATTTAAATATAAAATTTATTGACCAATATATAATTTCGTGACATTTAACCGGTTAACCATATCGTTAAACACGTTTTGTCACTTTGGTTCGTATATTTATCAAATTTACATCTTCCACAACTATTAAGCACACGTTTTACATAGAACCTAACTTAGTTATCAACTAGATACATGTTGATACAAAAATTAAGTTTGTTGCGTTCAAATGATGTTATATGCTAATTTTCACAAACCGGTGATGGTTCGTAGTCATACATCATAACGAAATTATCATTAGTTACTTGTTTTATATTTCACAAGAACTTATTTAAGTAAAAGAGGTTAAATTCCTTCAACCATTCTTGATAAAATACTCATATTGCTTAATAATCAAAACATAGCATCGTACGATCGTTCCTATTTTTTTTTTTACCAATTGTTACATTCTCCCCCCGTTAAAAGAATTTCGTCCCGAAATTCAACTTGTAGACAGGATATCACTAAACAATTGGGGGTGTTTCTTTTTTTTATTTGATTCTCGCATTCCCTAGTGAATTTCGGTCCTCGCTTAGCGTTCCAACGAGCCTTCACTAGGCGCATGCGACTTTGTTTTGTCCTTTTGACCTCCTGACCCATGATTTCCACCGGTTGTTCGATGAAGTTTAGACTCCCGTTGATTTCAATTTCATCCAGTGGAATAACAAGAGTCTCATCAGACAAGCTCTTCTTCCGATCCTGGGATGCCTTCAATCGTTCACGGGTTTGACCAATCTTCTTTATAGTTTCTCGTATGATCTGGGGGCTGGTGAGAGTGTTGTTAGGAACTTGCATGTTAGCTATTTGCGTGTCACCTACCTCATCCCATCAAAGAGGTGATCTACACTTGCTTCTGCAGAGAGCTTCGAATGACGCGACTTTAATGTTAATGTAATAGTTGATGTTGTATAAGGATTCGATGAACGGTTCTTCCTCTTTGTCTTTCAGTTTGAGGGTGATAAAAAGGACTTCTTTAACGACTATTGAAAACACGAGGCGAATCGCCTGTCCCTTATCCAAAATGATAGATAGTGGTATACTATGCAGTCTCGCAATTTTCTTGTGATATGCTCCAGTCAGCTTTTCTATTTTTCTTTGTATCCTTGGTCGGTAGAAAGTTTGTGGGTTTGGTTGATTTGTCTACAATCGCTCAAGTGGTAGCATGTCCATCCACTGTCCTAGGTAACTTTTCATGGAGTTCATGGTATGACTCATAACTGATTCATCTATCATCTCTTTGTGTTTATAAGTCATATATAATTAAGATTGAAAAGACAGTCGAATCGGTGATTCTATTCTAAGCCCACATCCAAACAAGGAAAAGGATTTAAAGCAGAATTACCAACCCTAAGTCCGTAGAATCTTAATTACATAGGGCTCCAATATATACACTTAGTAATCATAGATTCACTAGTATGGGTCCATAGTCTCTACTTGAGTGGGGTGATTAACTTGGGTGAGATGGCATTTACAACAACCCTTTTCCACAACTATTGCACTTAGGTTGATTTTTGAACTCGGGTTGCCGTACGGATGGTATTCCTAGGAGATTTTCTGGGAATATATCGAGAAGGTTACGGGCTTTTTCAACATCCATGATGTTTTTCTCTTCTTGTTTTTTATCCATAGCACGGGCTAGGACGGCTTGGTACCTCATGTGTAGGTACTTCTGAGTCTTGTTGTAAAAGGTGAGTCGGGGGTTTGTGTCCGGTTTGTCGCCATAGACAACGAGGGTTCTATTACTCGATGGGTTTAGGCGAATGGCCTTTTCGTAATATATGATATCAGTATGGTGAGGAAACTAACTAATACATTGTTAAAATGAAAATGTCGTAAATTTTTATTGTGACCGGTTTTAGGTTGATTTGAACGAATTGGTTGATTTAGTGTTAGAGTGCACCCTATGTACACGTCTTTAGTGCTTTTGATTATTCCAATTCTACTGTAAATATTTCGTTTAAGTTTTTGAGGTTTTTGGTTGAGAAATTGATTAAATCTATGACTCACAATACTCCTCTCCGCGTTGCTATTATATAGTATCCATGCATATGTGATATCGGGAATGAACGTACCGGAATCTCAGCGGGGTCTATTACTGCTTTCCGACGCTCTGTTGCTAAAACACTTCCGACACTCCTAAAATCTTTGTTTTTAGTCTCCGGGAACTCCTTTATGAAATGCCCTACTTCTCCACATCTGTAGCAAGTCCGACTCATCCCAGCTTTTGTGTTCTGGGCGGTCTGTTGAGCCGGCACCCTACAGAAATTTGTGGTATGCCCCTTTTCATTACAGTTCTTGTAGTGCATTTCCCTGCACTTTCCTTTGTGATGAAAGCTACACTTGGTGCATTTTGGCAGGCTTCCAACATATGGTCTTGTCGGCACTGAGGTAGTAGGGATGGTGGTGGTATGGAATGTCACTGTTTGTTGTCTTTTGGTAGGTCCTTAATTTGGGGCGTCGTTGCAGGAACATACTCGGGGTGTCCTTGGTTGTTATTACGATTGGAACTTTCGGCGCTGTTCCCGATTTTGTTTGTGTTGTTAGCGCTGAGGTGTGCCATGACTGCTGTCACGGAGGCTGTTACCGCAATTTGAAATATTGTAGGGTCTATTTATAGAAATAGTGTTGCACCAGTATGCAGATTACCTTCATGTGTCGGCATGATTCTATTTCGCGAGTGGCCTCCTCTGCTCTCAGTTCTGTGATGATTGTCCAGGTTGTAGCTGTAAGGGTTCTTTGTCCTCTAACGACTATCTCCTTTTCTAAGGAGTGTAGGTGATCCGTATTGTTCTCTTGATCTGCTTGCCGGTCTATGGGTGTTATGGCCCGAAGTACGGTGCAGTGAGTTTATGTCGGTTGTGGATCATCGGTTGTCCTCTCCAGTCTATATGTGTGGCTAGGTAGTTAATTGCGTGTTGCTTCCTGAAATGAGAGGTGGAGGTTCTCACACTCCTCTTGATAGGGTAAGGTTTATTGATGGTATCTCCCGAACTTCTTTCTCCATCTGGTCTCTTCTTGGAAATCTTCTTCCTCGTATTTCATCTATTGGTACTCTTTGAAATCTTCTTCTGGATCCTTCTAGATCCATCTATTAGCTTTGGTGGCAGGATAGTAGGGGTCTATGTGGAGATGAAGTCTAGCTAATATGCCTATGCGAGAATAGGGGTAAGAAGCATATGAAGAATCTAAGTGTGTGGTTCTATTGTAACGCAAAATACTCCCATAGTATTTTAAATTTGTATGTTAAAGTTTTCATTGTATGGTTTGTTGGTAAGTTTTAGACTCGTCATCCACTACGACCATTCCTCGGCATACGTTGGTCACCTCTTGGATAAATATAGTTGATTAGGCTATATTCATCCCAGACATGATTACATACCCCGAGGCTTACTCGCAGTGTTTAACTTATCTTAATACTTTTTGTTTTGTTGCCAATATGACTCCTTACTAGTATGTTTGTATGCACTTATATTTTTCGTGAAATCTCGGTCCATTCCTGGTCCTTCTATGGTTGCCTTGTGTATACAGGTCATATACAGTCAAGATTAAATAGTCAGTCGAATAAGTGATCTTACCTTATATCCACATCCAAACAAGGAAAAGGAAGTAAAGTGAAAATCACAAATTCTAAGTCTATAAAACTTTTAGTATATACCACCTTAACGTATACACTTAGTAAACATAGACTTAACATCAAAGGACCCCTAATGTTCCTATTTTGAAATTGTTAAGTCAAAGAGTTTTAGTCCCTATGTATTTATAGTTTGTATATCTTATGTAGTTTGATATCCTTAGCTCACTATAAACAATGCTCTGATACCAATCTGTCACACCCCCAAACCGGAACGGCGGAAACGTTCGAGGGCGGATGACTTCATGTGGTAACGTAACAAATGAATACATAGTAAAGAAAGAAATACAACCATCATATATATAATTGAAAGTTTACATTGTTAAAAGGTACATGTTCAAAACCAATTACAATATGATGCCAAAATATGAATTTAAACTGGCACCGCAACATCCCTTCTTCAAAAGCTGTTTGTTACCTGTAATTACTGAATCCCTGGGACATATAATTTATTTTGCATGTATTTAGACAAACATAGATCCAAGATTTATTAGGGTTGCATGCACACTTAGAAAGTGTTAGATTGCTCAAAACCCAACAAAATGGACTTCTTCTTTTCTAGGAGCTCTGTCTCCTTTAGTTGTTGCTCAAGTTTAGCCTGTTGTTTCTTGAGCTTTTCTGCCAGCTCTTTATCGGAGGACTTTGCCTTCTGAAAAGGCTTTGCAGGATTCTCAGCATAGACATCGTCTTCATTATCAGTGTCATCCTCCCCAATCTTCTTCTTCTTCTTGTCTTTATTACTGACCGAAGCTTCATTACCCTTCAGTTCAATGGATGGTTTCGGTGCAGGAGGAGGTCTAGTTGATGCCTTTTCTCCCCTTGTTTCGGTTGGACACTAGCCACCGGAACACCCTCAATACAACTAAGGATGTCCAATGCTGGCTTGAGCTTGTCAGCCAAGTGCCGTCTAATAGTAATGGTGATGATAGGATCATGGGCTTCAAGGAGATGAAGGAGGATGGAGTGAACATCAGCAGTAGAGCTTCGAATAACCTCACTTTCAGACTTCAAGTCATTAAGCTCAGCAGTGGCAGTACGAAGCTTGAGATTCTGCATCTTCAGCTGAGAGGTTTGCCTGTCAAGCTCATCCATGATACGATTCTCTACAGCTAATTCTGCCTCAAGTTGAGTCAGGCAATCATTAACATTAGCATGCAGAGATTCGTTGGCAGCTTCTATCGCTTGGCGTGTAGCTTCAAGGTTGGACCTTTCAGAGTGTAGAGACCGTTGAAGATTATCCACCAAAGCATTGACAGTTTGAGCATTCTTCTTAGCAGCCGCCAACAAAGAATCTAGAAAAAGGTGAGCCTCAAAAACTAGTTTATCGACTTTTGCAGTCGCATCCTTACATTCCTTGGTGGAAGCCTCAACAGGGAGAGAGGCTTGCTAACATTGAGAAGTGGAGGTTTCAATTGCCTTAGTTGCAGTAGAGAGCGAGGCACTGTGTTCTTGAACAAAAGATGAGAACAAGGCCTTTAAAGCAGCTTCAGAGTAGGCGCCAGAGGAAGAGGAGGAGAGCAGTTCATCGAGCTTTTCAGTTATTGCTTTGAGATGACGCTTGGTAACAGACTCATCATCATCTTCATCACTTTGGACACGGTAAGGACTAAAATAAGTGGAATCAAATTCCAAGTCCTCACCGCCTAGAACAGGAGTGGTTTCTGTAGATTGAGTAGGAGATAAGGGTTTGGTAGTGGTTGGAGATTCGGTTGTTTTTGGTGGTTCGGTTGTAACTGGTGGAGTGGGAGCTGTAGAGTGAGTGGTAGTAGTGGTAGTAGTAGTGTCTATGAATATAGGAGTAGGGATGGGAATAGTGGTGGATGGTTGAGTAGTGGGGATGGGAAAAACTGGAGGGATGGATACTGCGATTGTAACAGGTGGAGGAGAAGGAGGTTGGGAGCGAGCTGGAATTTCTGGGGTAGGGGAGCGAGGCGGAGTATCACCTCGACCCGAAGCCTCATCATCAGAGCTTTCACTCTCTGATTCTGAAAGAGGAGCAGACTTATGTTTGGGAGGAACATACTCTGAGTCGGAATCACTGGAAGATTGTAGAATGAGCTTCCTAGCAGGTTTCTTCTGCTTCTTCGGTTGAGATTGGGATGGATCAGCCTTGTCAGACTTTCGCCTCTTAGGGGTTGGCCCCTTGGTTGGTTTAGAAACGTGTGCCTCCTTCTGGGTTTCAATTTTCTTGCACCTTTTCGCTGTCTTGTCTGCCTCTTCAATGGAGCGAAGCATGGATGGCGTCAGCTCCTTGGACCCGAAGACGGAATCTTGCGATATTGTTGCAGAACATTACTCGCTGTAGAAACACAAGCAAGCATGGTTTCACGAACGGATCCAACGAAGGAGTACTTGGTGGGATCTATGACGATGATATTGGTTGTGTGAAAAGTGGCGATGGAGGAGAGAAGAGAATCTGCCATGATTGGAACGTGAAGACGATCCATAGCCCGCTTGGTGATTATAGACTAATATCACCCACAGGAGATCTTTGAGTGTCTGGACGAAGAGACCAAGCTTTGAACCAGTTGCTGCCAAATAATGGTTCCATAATCCAAATCGATCCCATGGTACAGTCCATAGAGCACAGTCATAAAAGACTTGCTCGCCCCATCTGAGTCGGCGCTGTGTGTAGAGAGTTCTTTGAACAACAAAGTAAAAAGGCCATTCCATTGAGGAGGAAGGAAGGACTTCTTGAACTTGGTTATGGTAGTGAGGTTTCAGTATACCCCATCTGATAAAACATAAAAAATAGTTGACCAGTGGTGATTGATTCAGGGTTTACCAGAGTTTGTTCTTGAGAAAGACCAAGTAGGGAACAGAAGCGGTGCTTGGAGATGGAGGTCTTCTCATTGTGGATTTCAAAGTGAAGTCTTTCATGAATCTTGACATAGTAAGCAGTGGAGAAGACAAGTGACAGGCAGGACATGGGAACAACCTCGACTTTGGACAAAGCATCGACCAAAGGTGAGTATTTGAGACACTCGACTACATACAACATGTAGGGTTCATAGACAAAAGGGTTGAGATCAATGATCAGGTTTTGTTGAGGTTTGATAGTGAGAAGGGGTTGGCGAACAGAGGTATCATGAACTAAGGAAGAGTCTGCCATTGTAGAAGCTTGGAGAAGATGATGAACAGTGAGAGAAATCGCCTTTGTTCTTTGAGAGAGTGTTGTAAGTGATGAAAGGGTAAAGATTACCATTCCAAATCCTTTTATACGTAGAAGGAGGAAAGAGAAAAATCTAGCTGAGATCTTGGATATTTCAAAAATAGTGCCTGATTAGACGGATGAACAGTTGGCATACCGATGATGACGCAGGAAAGAGAAAGGACGTTTCCTTTTTGCACGTCATTCCATAAAATTCGCTTTTTCAAATCGCCAAAACGATTGGATAACCGCTGATTCAGCCTTCACTTTATCCTGATCGTCACCCCAAAATACATTTGAATCACCATTGCCAGTTGTGCTTTATTGAACAGCCTTAAAAGAACCACAGTGTGGAAAATTAAAAATTATCGTGCATAGGGTGTAAAAGATAAAGAAATAAAGCAAACTTTTTGTGATAATGTGTGATGTCTTAAAGAGACATAAAACTACGGATTCTGGGCCGGAGTCGCTTCCTTCAAAGTCAAGAGAGACATTAAAGTGCTTGTTTGGTTTCCCATTAAATAACGATCAATAACTTGTTAAGAAGTATTGAAAGGCATATTTTTAAAGGTTATTGAAGGGTGGCTTTCGCTTCAATTCATAATTTTGATACTTGACATCAGACCGAAATTGAACAAAGTACTTGTGAGATCAATGTGATCTGTTGAACAAGTAGGTAGGATATATGTTATAATGGTAAAAGGAAGTATATAAATCTCAAAAAAAGTAAATTGGATCTTTAGTGGAAGAAAAGCCTTGGTTTCAGACAAATTCATAAAAGATCACTCAAAAATAAAAGGAGATTTCAGTAGGTAACAATTTAGATCTTGAATATGATAATTCACCGTCAATTCATTATTGGTGTGGGATTGTCGGTTTCACTTAGTTCATAGTTGCATGAAACTAAGATCGTTAACACAGATTTTGCATAACCATAAACCTCAGTGGTATATTCTGAGAGTCTCAAGGGTTATATTCGTGAAACGAAGTAGAATGGAGAAAAATGATGGAGATGGTATAAGAAGCGAATGCACCTCTGCTATAAAAAAGAAGGACCAAGCAGAAAACTCTAAACTCAATATGAGTAGAGTAAGGTAGCTCATTATTAGAGTGAATATTGCAGCCTAGTTTGGGAAAACATGATTTGTATATATCATGTTAGTAAGGCTTCACTCAAAATCTTTTTAGGCTTTAGTCAACATACAGTAGCATGCTTCTAGGGACATGTGGATAGGTGTAGAAAAGATATCATACCTTATGGATCTTCATTATTGAGAATAACACTTAAAAAAAACTTGATTAAAACGAAAAATATTTTTGTATTTTGTGAAAAATAATTAATTGAACAAAAAGGAAAATATTTTTGAGTTTTATAGATATAAGAAGGAGTATTGGAAAGAATGTACATATTAACACCATCAAAATGCCTTGAGAAGAAAAAGAAGCTAACAAGTTCAGAAGGACCGAACCCGAAATGGATCGAACATTCGGTTCATTTCAGTTCTGGTCGAACTTCACCCGAAATAGACTAAACGTTCGGTTCATTTCGGTTCGCTCTATATCGCTTGTTAAGTTTATTGGAGCGAAGGCAATTTTGGTAGTGATTCTGCTTCCATCATTCCTAGGCCTTGTAAAATCTTGTTGAAGCTCGCTTCAGGTAAAGCCTTAGTGAATATATCTGCCAGTTGATCAGTTGTCCTGACGAAATGGATTTCCACGTTACCATCTTCAACGTGATCTTTGATAAAGTGATACCTTAGTGCTATATGTTTAGTCTTTGAGTGTTGCACTGGGTTGTGACAAATCCTAATTGCGCTTTCAGAGTCGCAATATAGAGGGATTTTCTTCATGTTTAGCCTGTAATCCCGAAGCTGACTTTGTATCCATACCACTTGAGATGTGCAAGATGCTGTAGCAATGTATTTGGCTTCTGCAGTGGAGAGAGAGACACAAGTTTGTTTCTTCGATTGCCAGCTAACCAATTTACCGTCTAGAAATTGGCATCCTCCATTAGTACTTTTACGATCTAATCCACAGCCACCTAAGTCAGCGTTTGAGAATGCTTGAACAAAGAATCCTGAGTTGGCTGGATACCACAGACCGAGAGAGGAGGTTCGCTTCAGATAGCGAAAGATGTTTTTGACGGCTTGCAGATGAGGTTTGCGGGGGTTAGCTTGGAATCTTGCACAGTAACAGACTGAAAACATGATGTCAGGTCTACTAGCTGTGAGATACATCAGAGATCCAATCATTTGACGATAGAGCGTCATATCGGCAGCTGGTTTCTCCAATGAGGGTGTAAGCTTTGTCCCAAAGGCCATTGGTACTTTCACTTTGGAGTTTCCCATCATTCCAAAACTAGCCAATATTGTCTTGGTATATGCCTCCTGATTAATAAAAATGCATTTGGGTCCCTGTCTAATGTTTAAGCCAAGGAAAAAGTTAATTGGACCCATTGAGCTCATCTCAAATTTAGTTTCCATCAACTTCCTGAATTAAGTTGTTAAGCCAGGATTCGAGGAGCCAAAGATGATGTCATCAACATAAATTTGGACTATCATAAGGTGGTTACCTTCTCTCTTGCGAAAGAAAGTTGGGTCAACCGAACCTTGTTTGAATTTTGACATTTTTAAGAATCGAGTTAGAGTTTCATACCATGTTCTTGGAGCCTGTTTTAGGCCATATACCGCTTTTTCAAGTATGTAACAATGATCTGGATACTTCTCGTTCACGAAGCCTGGCGGTTGCTCAACATATAGTTTCTTCAAGTTCTCCTTTGAGAAAGGCACATTTGACGTCCATCTGATAGACTTTAAAGTTTTTGTGTGCAGCATAGGCAAGAAAGATACGAACAGACTCTAATCTTGCAACAGGAGCGAAGGTCTCTTCATAATCGATGCCTTCTTCCTGACAGTAACCTTTGACAACCAACCAATCTTTGTTGCGAATGACATTTCCCTCCTTATCCATCTTGTTTCTGAATACCCATTTGAGACCGACAACCGAGGCATCCTTTGGAGTTGGAATAAGTCGCCATACTTTGTTTCTTTCAAACTCGTTTAACTCATCTTGCATGGCTTGAACCCAGTCTGAATGATCAAGGGCAGAATTAACGGTCTTCGGTTCAACTTTGGAAACAAACGAGTTGAACATGCAAAATTCTACTTGTGAAAAGAGTGCAACTTGTTTCTCTTTGATTTGAGATCGAGTTAACACCTTTTCTAAAGATTCCCCAATAATTTGACTTTGAGGATGATCTTTGGTCCATTTGATAAGCGGTGGGTAATTTGGATCACAAGTGGGATCCAATTCTGCATTAACTTCTTCCAATTCTGACATAATGTCATCATCATTGACATTGGTGTTCTCCCCCTCGAAGGATGACGCCTGTTCAGTATTTGGATTGGTATCACCTCCTTCAATTGAATCTTCAGAGGTGCTTGAAGATTGTGATGATAGAATCTCCCCCTCGAACGATGAACTTTGATCATGTCGAAGAGATGGACCCTCCCCCTGGACATTAGGAAGATCATTTGAAGGTTCGCTTGCTACTGGCCTCTTGGTTTTCTTGGATTGATCATCAGCCATCTTTTGAGCAGCATCACCGATGATTCGTTTTAAATCATCAATCGTGTTGTCTTTCGCCGCTGATTCAGAATCAATCGCCTTCTGAGGCTCATCAAACAGAAGCAAATATTGCTCAAAAATATTTGAAATAGTGGTAATGACTTGACCATTCTTTGGAAAGATTTCTTGCATTGCACTTTCTGTTGATTTCATCTTCTTAACATAGCTATCGTCAAAAGTGACATAGTCTGTTTCTTCAATCTTCTTAGAGTGCTTATTCAGAACTCTATACACCTTGGAATTCAGGGAGTAGCCCAAGAATATTCCTTCATCAGCCTTAGCATCAAACTTGTTTCGATTCTCTCTGGAGTTAAAGACGAAGCATCTTGAACCGAACACATGAAAGAATTTCACATTTGGTTTACGATTGTTCAAAATCTCGTAAGGAGTGATGGAGAATCGCTTGTTCAAATACGATCTGTTCTGAGTATAACAAGTAGCAGCAATTGCATCAGCCAAGAAATACAAAGGCAAGGATGCGAAGCATAGCATTGTGCGAGCTGCTTCACACAGAGATCAGTTTCGTCTTTCAATGATACCATTCTTCTGGGGAGTGTATGGGGATGAGAAATTATGTGTCGTTCCCTTCTCAGCAAGAAAATCTTCAAAATCTTTGTTCTTGAATTCTAAGCCAATGTCGCTTCTCACGTTACGAACAACTTTCCTTAGTTGAGTCTCTACCTGTTTTATGAAGAGCTTAAGCTTTGGAGTAGCTTCTAACTTTTGCTTCAAGAAGAACACCCATGTAAATCAAGAGAAATCGTCCATTATTACCAGAATGTACTTGTTTCCTCCAATGCTTTCATTAGACGAGTGACCACACAGGTCAATATGTAACAGCTCCAACAGTTCTATCACCTTTGTATTGATAATAGAAGGATGACTTTGCCTGCTTTGCTTTCCCATTTCACAGGCAGCACAGAGATGTTCTTTGTCAAATTTTAGAACTGGAAGACCTAGAACATGATCACTTAAAATGAACTTGTTGATGTCCTTGAAGTTCAGATGAGAGAGTCTTCTATGCCATAACCAGCTTTCATCTGAGTGAGATTTTGTGAGTAAGCAAACTGCCAGTTTACCCCAAATTGGGTTGAGGTTCAAAGGATACATTTCCCCCTTTCGCTTTGACTTTAGAAAAACGTTATTAGATTTCTTCTCGACAATCTCGGAGCCTTCATCATCAAATGATACCTTCAATCCAGTGCCAACTACCAGCTGTGATACGCTGATAAGGTTGTGTTGAAGCCCTTCAACATACACCACTTTTCTTATAGAGAAATAGCCGTTAGTGATCATTCCATAGCCTTTGATATTGCCAAATGAGTTGTTGCCATACTTCACAATACCACCATCCTTGAGAGACCGAAACTCCCTCAGTTCTTCCTTCCTACCTGTCATGTGACGCGAGCAGCCACTATCAATATACCATTCTTCCTCGAACTGCTCGTCACGTATAACCTACAAAATGTTAAGCAGATTTAGGAACCCAAAGTTTCTTGGGTCCTTGTGAGCCTCTGATAGGACAGGGAATAGTAAGAGAAATATCAAACAAGTAAGTACGTTTAATTACAGTTGTCTCATCTTTTCTTTTTATGGTGAAAACATTAATTTTGGTTGGTTTAGTAGGATTGGGATCTATGGTGTTGACGTCAGTATTCTTTTGGACCTCTTTTGGACGTCTGTTATCTTCCGGAAAGTGCTTTCCTTTTCCCTTTAAATCTTTTGAAGAAAGAGAATTAGAATGTGAAGTGTTGGGTTCAGAAGAGGCATTGGATCTTCTATGTGCCTGATCTGACTTGTAGGGATGAGGACCGAAACTGCTCTTTCGGTTGCTATTGGGTGGAGAACCGAAACCACTCTTTCAGTTGCTGTTGGGTGGAGAACCGAAACCGCTCTTTTGGTTGATATTGCTTTGAGGGCCAAAACTTTCCTTTTGGTTCCTTTTAGTTGAGGGACCAAAACTACCCTTTCGGTTGATGTTGTTCTGAGGACCGAAATTGCCCTTTCGGTTGATGTTGTTCTTAGGAGCGAAACCCTCCTTTCGGTACCTTTCGTTCGAGGAACCGAAACTCCCCTTTTGGTTCCTTAATTCCTCTTGAGATTTGTGCTTCCTATCGATCCTTACAAAGTGAGGATTTTGCGATCTCCAAAACTGTTTTCTTTCTGAGAGATTCCTCTTGTATCTCAGATTTCGTTGGCGTTTTCGATCAGCCACCTATTTTGGATTTCTGTGGATTTTAGCCTTTTTCTTTGAAGCAGGAGCATAGTAGTCACTCTTTGCTGAGGATGTTTCACTAGTGGTTTGCGCAGGTTCGCCCAATGACATTTTGGTTCCACTTGTGCTTTAGTGGCTCATTTAGTGGTTCGGGTATATATCTACCTTTCACTCTCCATGAGGTCTTCTGAGATAGGCCCTTCGTTTCATCAACGTTGTCTATTGGTGCTGACCAGAAGAATTCGTCACATCCGACAACATTATCTTCTTCCACTATAGATGTCAATTCAGCAGTTTGTTGTGGAGTGACACCAGGGACCGTGTAAACTTGATTTGGAGTGGTTTGCACTTTTTGGTACACAACAACTTTTTCCTTAAGAGTTTTGGTCTTTTCTGTTGATGAGCGAGCGAACTCAACAGAATTTTCAGAAATCAAATTGTTGCGTGTTTCGGGTTCGCTCTTGACAAATTCTGAACAGTCCACCAAATCTTCTACAGAGATTTCACTCAGATCATCATCCTCATTAAGTTCAGATGCATTTTCAACATTAATTTTATTTTATGAACTTAATTTGGCATTCAAAGAGTCAAATTTATGTACAGTTTCGATTCTTAACTTTAATCGATCATTCCCATCTAACAGATTTTTAAGCATGTCCTTTTGGTCTTTGGAATTTATGTAGGATTCAATTTTGTCAAGACCAATTTTATATGCAGGAGAGAATTCGTCAGAAGATAGAATGCTTTCACAGTTGTAGGCTTCAGTGTCGATTTCATCCTCCTTTAACTCAAGGAAGAGTAAAATCATGCGATGTATCTTCTTTCCTATTTCACAATCAAGATGCAACTGAGTGATATTAAAATAAAGTCTTTTAGCAATCAAACAAAACACATTTCGTTGTTTTAAAATTTTAAGATTGTCTCTTTTAAAATAAATCGAATCATCCTTAGACCTAATCAACTCTTTCTCCTTCTGCTCAATCCACATCCTCCTTTCCTCACTCTTCGACGATATCCTGCTAATTTGATTAGTTAGGTTAGAATTTATGAAACAGGTTTGGGTGAGACTGCTACTTATGCTTGAAAATTTTGATTTTAAGTTATTTAATTCCTTTTCATAGTTAGCAACAGGTATATTTAGAGAAGCAAGAATATTTTGTACCTTCTTGATCAACTCATCACATTCGTTGATCTGTGCACTGACAGGTTTAGCAGCAAAACATGTAACGACCCAATTTTCACGTCCAAAAATTTCGTTTTAAAAACATTACTTTAGGAAATATCATCAGTTAAAAACATTGTTGGATCAAACCATAATACAACGTAGACCAAGTTTAAAAGTCAAATCATACAACCCATCAAAATATCAGAGTATAAATCCCAGAGAATCTCGTAAATGGGGAAACCAGAGTGTGTGCATGATGTGTCGCTACTGCGCCAACTCCTTCCCCTTCGATGAAGAGGTACCTGAAACCAAAACTGTAAAACGTAAGCACAAAGCTTAGTGAGTTCCCCCACTGTACCACATACCACATAATCACATAACATACGTAAATTGTCAGGCATATCTGGGTGCCCGACCTACCCCTTCGATCCTCTCGACCGGATACTGCCTAGCATATCTGGGTGCTGGCCTCCCCTTCGGCCCTCTTGACCGGATACTGCCTAGCATATCTGGGTGCTGGCCTCCCCTTTGGTCCTCTCGACCGGATACTGCCTAGCATATCTGGGTGCTAGCCTCCCCTTCGGTCCTCTCGACCGGATACTGCCTAGCATATCTGGGTGCTGGCCTCCCCTTCGGTCCTCTCGACCGGATACTGAGGAAACCATGTCTCCCCTCTACCACTACCACATAACATGTAACACAATATCATAATCTGTCTAACATGGCTGGGTATGACTACCCCTTCGGCCCTACCGACCGGATATCTTGGGGACTATCTCCCCCTACTGTCACTAGTACATAAATGCAACACATGTAGTAGTAATCCCTTAGATGAATATCACAGAGACAATCATCTACATACAACTCCTACTGGTGGGCCGACATTGTAGCCAAAGACCCACCACTACTGGAAGGTAACTCACCTCGAAGTAGTTGCTGATCTGGTCGGGAACTGACTGTCTATTGCTGCTGCTGCTACTCCGAAAATCCTCCGGCTGCAATTCCCACAACATACTCAATCAAATACTGTTGGCTGACCTTTGGGTAAAATGACCATTTTACGCCTGATCACGCCCTAAGTCAAAGTCAGGGTCAACTTTCAGTTGACCCGACTCGCCGAGTTGGCTTTCCAACTCGCCGAGTCCCTACCCAAACGATTGTCCTGGGTCTCGTTTCTACTCGTCGAGTTAGGCTATGACTCGACGAGTTCTTCTTCTAAACTGATATTCAAGTCCTTCATCCTACTCGCCGAGTTGTATGAACAACTCGCCGAGTTCATCTTCATCCGATGAACACATATGCTAAGACTCGCCGAGTTGTGTGAACAGCTCGCCGAGTCTGTTCTTGATCTAAGGAGATTGCCTTGAACTCGCCGAGTCAGGGAATCGACTCGCCGAGTTCCTCCATAGATGAGTTCAGCTGCCAACTCACTGAGTCACACCCCGTGACTCACTGCACACTCGACACTACGAAAAGGGGACAAACTCGGAGATTCGCGAGCAGACTCGCCGAGTCACATGAACGACTTGCCGAGTCGTTGCCATGCACCCACTAAATATACAGATTTGCTCGATTCCAGTCCATGCCATTCACAGATCTGGACTTCTAGAACATGAATCAAACGTAAAGTTTCCAACTTTACGTGTAGATATTCACCCATGAGGGTTTTAGGGTTCAAAATGTACTCAAGAGGGTAGATCTAGGGTCTTCATGCAATGAGGGTCCATAAAGGCAACAGATCTGAGCTCCTGGAGCTCAACCATGCCTAGATCTAAGGGCCAATCAGCCTATTAAGAGATAATTTGCACATACAGACTTGGGGATTGGCTCAAGAATGACTTACATGAAGTAATAAGCATAGAAACAGAGGAAAAACAGATTATACCTCAAAGGAACTGCTGAAAGAGTGCAAAGGTGCCTGGATTCCTTTCCTTCCTCTTGATCTACTTCGCCTTTTTGCCTCAAAACCTTCAAGAACACACACAATAGCCTCAAACTCTCAAGGAACAAGCTTAGAACGAGGGTTGGGAGCTCTGGGGGTGAATGGGGGCTGGCTTGGGGTGGATATGTTGTTGAAATAGGGTGCAAACCCCTGAAACTTAGGGTTTCAGCCAACAGCGGTGACTCCCCGAGTCAGAATATGGACTCGCCGAGTCGCCAACTTAAACATGTCCCGGGTCCCGTCCTTACTCGGCGAGTCTGACCTATGACTCGCCGAGTCCAAGGCAAAAAGAAAGAGAATACTCGACTAAGATTTACGTACCAGGCACTAGGTGCTACAAATCTCCCCCACTTATTTTAGACTTCGTCCTCGAAGTCTTCTGCTCGATCCTGAAACAGCTCGAGGTAATGCTCCATCATCTCGTCCACCGGCTCCCAAGTCCATTCCAAACCCCTGCGGTGCTGCCATTGCACCTTCACTAGCTCCACCCTCTTGTTCCTCAAATCCTTCGACTTCCTGTCGAGGATTGCGACTGGGCGCTCAATGTAATTAAGGCTGTCATCAACCTGAATATCCTCTAACGGCACTACCGCTGAATCCTCCACTAGGCAGTTCCGCAGCTGAGAAACATGGAAAGTGTTGTGGATCTGGCTGAGCTCGGCTGGCAGATCCAGCTTATATGCCACCTTGCCCACCCGGGCTACAACCCTGAACGGTCCGATGAATCTCGGGCCCAACTTGCCCCACCTCCTGAATCGAATGACGCCTTTCCAAGGCGACACCTTCAGGAGAACCATATCCCCGACTTGGAACTCCAAGTCGGATCGATGCTTGTCGGCGTAACTTTTCTACCGACTCTGAGCAGTCTGAAGCCTGCTCCGGACCTGCTGGATCCTCTCGGTCGTCTTGAGCACCACTTCGGTGCTCCCCATGACTCTCTGGCTAACTTCACCCCAGAATATCGGGGTCCTGCACCTTCGTCCGTACAACAGCTCAAAAGGGGGACGGTCAATACTCGCATGATAGCTGTTGTTGTATGAGAATTCGGCCAGGGGAAGATAGGTATCCCAGCTACCACCGAAGTCTAGCATCAATGCCTGCAACATATCCTCTAGAGTTTGGATGGTCCGCTCGCTCTGGCCATCCGTCTGCGGGTGAAAGGTGGTGCTAAAATGCAAACGAGTGCCTAACTCGTCATGAAATCTCTTCCAAAATCTGGAAGTAAAACGCACATGCCTGTCCAAGATCACTGATACCGGCACCCCGTGCCGCGCCACGATCTCCCTGATATAGATGTCGGCCAATTTCTTAGCCGATATGCTCTCCTGAATCGGAATAAAGTGAGCACTCTTGGTCAATGGATCCACGATGACCCAAATCGAATCCACTCCACGCGCGGTCCTAGGAAGCTTCGTAATAAAATCCATCGTGATATCTTCCCATTTCCACAGTGGAATATCCAACGGCTGCATCTTACCATGCGGTCTCTGATGTTCGGCCTTGACCTTCCTGCAGGTCAAGCACCACTCAACGTACCATGCCACATCCCGCTTCATGCAGGGCCACTAATAATCCAGACGAAGATCCCTATACATCTTCGTCGCCCCGGGATGAATAGAGAATCGGGACTTATGCGCCTCCTCCATCAAAATCTGGCACACGCCTCCGTGATATGGCACCCACACCCTACGGTGTAGTGTTAATAGTCCTCGGCTATCATAATCAAAGGACGACACCTGACCCACCACACGCTCGCTCTTCCGATGCTCCTCCTTGATAGCCTCCTGTTGAGCCTCCCGAATTTGCTCCAATAGGGGAGTCACTACGGTCATCCTCAAGCAAACGTCCCTGATCAGCGCCGCCTTGCGGCTAAGCGCATCGGCCACTACATTGGCCTTCCCCGGGTGGTAGAGGATCTCGCAATCATAATCCTTCACCATGTCCAACCACCGACGCTGCCTCATGTTTAGATTTGGCTGATCCATGAGGTACCTCAAACTCTTGTGGTCCGTGTAAATGATACATCGAACCCCGTAGAGGTAATGTCGCCAAATCTTGAGGGCAAAAACAACCGCCCCCAACTCCAAATCATGCGTCGGGTAGTTCGCCTCATGAGGCTTGAGCTGCCTCGAGGCGTAGGCAATGACATGCCCCCTCTGCATCAAAACCGCGCCCAACCCTGAAATGGACGCATCACAATAAACCACAAAATTCTCTACGCCCTCTGGCAGGGCTATGATCGGCGCCTCGCACAATCTCTGTCTCAATGTCTCAAATGCAGCCTGCTGCTCGGGTCCCCACCAAAAGACCACGGCTTTCTTCGTCAGCCGCGTCAAGGGTACGGCTATCTTGGAGAAATCCCGAATAAATCTCCGATAGTAGCCCGCTAATCCCAGGAAACTCCGAATCTCAGATGGAGACTTTGGAACCTCCCATCTCATCACGGCCTCGACCTTGGCCGGATCAACCAGAATCTTGTTCTGGTTGACGAGGTGTCCAAGAAATTGCACCTCGCGCAACCAGAACTCACACTTGGAGAACTTGTCATACAAGCTCTCCCTCCTCAGGGCCTCCAATACCTCTCTCAGATGCTCCTCATGCTCCTCCTGAGTCTTGGAATAAACCAAGATGTCATCGATAAAGACTATCACAGACCGATCCAGCATCGGTCTGCAAACGCGGTTCATGAGGTCCATGAACGCAGCAGGAGCATTGGTGAGCCCGAACGGCATCACCACAAACTCATAATGGCCATAGCGCGTCCGAAACGCGGTCTTCTGCGTATCCTCCTCCCTGACCCTCATCTGATGATAACCCGAACGCAAGTCAATCTTAGAGAACCAAGATGCTCCCTGAAGCTGGTCAAAAAGGTCATCAATCCTCGGGAGTGGGTAACGGTTCTTCACAGTTACCTTGTTCAACTCCCGGTAATCTATACACATCCGATGCGACCCATCCTTCTTCTTCACAAATAGAATCGGGGCTCCCCAAGGCGAACTGCTCGGACGAATGAATCCCTTGTCTAGCAGCTCCTGCAGCTGCGTAGACAATTCCTGCATCTCGGGAGGAGGCAACCGATACGGTGCTTTGGCTATCGGAGCCGCACCGGGGATAAGGTCAATCCTGAACTCCACCTGTCGCTCCGGAGGTATCCCAGGTAGCTCCTCCAGGAAAACATCTGCAAAATCTCGAACCACCGGAACCTCGCTCACTGTCGCCTTACCCGCCTCCTGGGTATCCATCACATACGCGACATATCCTGCGAATCCCTGCTGAAGATAGCGCCTAGCCCTCGCTGCTGAACATACAGTGGGTCCACACTGCGGCCTCTCGCCATGAATCACTAACTCTCCCCCGCTTGGGGTCCTGACCCGCACTAGCTGTTGCGCAGAGTCTATCACCGCTCCATTAGGGCTCAACCAATCCATGCCAATAATCACCTTGTTCCCACGCAACGTAATGGGAACCAAGTCTACCAGGTAACGCTCCTCAAACAAACGCAGAACGCAATTGCGAAACAACATCGATGCTCGCACCGATCGATCATCAACAATCTCTACCTCTAAAGGGCAATCTAACTCGCCTGAAGTCTCATGAAACCTCTTGCTAAGCGCAAGAGAAACAAACGATCGGGATGCACCCGAGTCGAACAATACCTGAACTTGGATGTCCTTCACATGGAACGATCCTAATGCATACATATACATACGGAGCACATATCAATATCATAATATCATAAAACAAAAGATAGAGGGAAAGAATCATACCCGTCACCACATCGGGTGCGGCGCTTGCCTTCTCGGTAGTCAACTGGAATGCTCGGCTCCTCACCACCGGAGCCCTGCCTTGCCCTGCCGGCCATCCGTGATCCGCAGGGTCGCTGGAGCTGGCGCCTTCACCGGTGCTGAAACTGTCAACTGGGGGAAATTGGCCTTCTTGTGGCCCCTCTGGTTGCAGTGGAAACACAACAACTCTGATGTCTGAATAACTGCTGCCGGGGAAGTGCAATCCCTGCTGATGTGTCCAAACTTGCCGTACTTGTAGCAGCCTGATGACCCCATCCTGCACGCCCCCTCGTGCGACTTGCCGCATTTCCGGCAGCGTCCCCGTCCCTGTTGGCCTTTCGGCCCCACATCTGATCCCTTGGGCTTCTTTCCCGAAGCCCCTCCAGTCTGACCCTCCTTTGACTTCCGTTTCCGGATATGCTCCAAATCTATCTCCCTCTCCCTCGCCCTGGAAATCATGGAGTCCAGGGTGGGGTAAGCTGAAAAACTAACATGCTCCCGGATGTCTGCCCGTAGCATATCGTGATAACGAGTCCTCCTCATATCCTCGTCACCAGCATACTAGGGCACCAACAAAGCCCTCTCCCGGAACTTGGCGGTGATCTCCGCCACAGTCTCCGTCGTCTGTCTCATGTCCAGAAACTCCCTGGCCAGCTGCTGAAGCTCGACAGCCGGCGCAAACTCTGCCTTGAACCTAGTCACAAAGTCCGACCAGGTCATAGCCTCGATGGCTGAGGCTCCCAATGAGTCACCCACTAACTCCCACCAATCCCGGGCTCAGTCCCGTAAACACCCTGCTGCATACCTCACTTTCGACCCCTCGGGGCAGAAGCTAGTCAACTGTGCAGACTCGATGTCTGCAATCCATCGCCTGGCAGCAATGGGGTCTTTCACCCCATGGAAATACGGCGCACCACTGCCCATGAAGTCCTTGAAGGACAGTGTGCGAGATCCCGACTGGCTAGATGCCAAATCACTCCTGAATGCCCGCAGGCGATCCTCCATCAACTCCATGATCCCTTCCTTGATCAACCCAAAGAGGATGGGGGTCGACTCAAGAATGCCTCTGGTGATCTCTGACGTGATGAACTCGCGTAGCCCCTCATCTACCGGCTCGGAACCTGATCCCGAACCTGACCCCTCTCCTGAACCGCCATCCACCGGCCTCGATCGAAGTACCACCATTCTGCAATACATCACAACAATCATTAGAGATACTAATACTTCCTGAGGGATCACAGCTACTTACAAGTTCCCTGGTCTTGTCTTAGCCTTCCTTGGTTCGGGTACGGATCCTCTGCTTTCAGTAGTACGGGCCCATACTACCTTCCACATCTATCCGTGCCTTCTTCAAGGACTGCCTCGACTCCACCAGATCCCTTTCTCTAAGGCTGATCACTACTATACTCATCCCAGGCTCGCCCTAGGGAAATCTTCGACTCTACTCGATCCAGTCCTCAGCTGCTGCAGGCCTCCTTGTAATGCCAATTAGCCATCACCCGAATACCATCACATGCGACGAGACTCAGATAATCCTTCGAGTACCCGACTCGTCCCTACAACGGTTGGACTCAAACAAGAGTTGCGCAGTAGGATCAAATCCGGTACTCTAAGATTATTCAATTTTGATCACATGTGACGTGACGTATTCGCCTAATGGCTAATTCCCATTATTCAGAGTCCCACGTAGCATGAAGCAAGCAGCATTCAGACAAGGGTAACAACCTCAAGCAATTCCGCTCTCATAGAGAGAAACTGAACTAGCACACCATGCTAACTCATACTATCAGGCACACCCTAACAGGCTACCCTACTGCTGTCTACTCTATACTAGCATGCAATTCTCATACAGCTGGAACACATAAAGCAGGCACATAAGGCATCACTCCTAGATCCTTAGTCCTATTCTAGCATGCTGTTCTACAAAAGCTGATAGACATAACATAAACTTGTATGGGTACTTTGGGGAATACTTACTTGAGCTCGGCTGGTCACGCACATCACACACTTCGTTCTTTCTTAAACTCTTTTCTCAATTTTAGAAAATGTTTTCTTTAAAAAAAAATCTTTTAATCCCTCGATTTGAGTTCAGACACCCCCGAAGGTGAGTCCGAATCCCTCAAACCAGGGCTCTGATACCAACTTGTAACGACCCAATTTTCACGTCCAAAAATTTCGTTTTAAAAACATTACTTTAGGAAATATAATCAGTTAAAAACATTGTTGGATCAAACCATAATACAACGTAGACCAAGTTTAAAAGTCAAATCATACAACCCATCAAAATATCAGAGTATAAATCCCAGAGAATCTCGTAAATGCGGAAACCAGAGTGAGTGGATGATGTGCCGCTACCGCGCCAGCTCCTTCCCCTTCGATGAAGAGGTACCTGAAACCAAAACTGTAAAACGTAAGCACAAAGCTTAGTGAGTTCCCCCACTGTACCACATACCACATAATCACATAACATACGTAAATTGTCAGGCATATCTAGGTGCCCGACCTACCCCTTCGGTCCTCTCGACCGGATACTGCCTAGCATATCTGGGTGCTGGCCTCCCCTTCGTCCCTCTCGACCGGATACTGCCTAGCATATCTGGGTGTTGGCCTCCCTTTCGGTCCTCTCGACCGGATACTGCCTAGCATATCTGGGTGCTGGCCTCCCCTTCGGTCCTCTCGACCGGATACTGCCTAGCATATCTGGGTGCTGGCCTCCCCTTCGGTCCTCTCGACCGGATACTGAGGAAACCATGTCTCCCCTCTACCACTACCACATAACATGTAACATAATATTAGAATCTATCTAACATGGCTGGGTATGACTACCCCTTCGGCCCTACCGACCGGATATCTTGGGGACTATCTCCCCCTACTGTCACTAGTACATAAATGCAACATAGGTAGTAGTAATCCCTTAGATGAATATCACAGAGACAATCATCTACATAGAACTCCTACTGGTGGGCCGGCATTGTGGCCGAAGACCACCGCTACTGGAAGGTAACTCACCTCGAAGTAGTTGCTGATCTGGTCAGGAACTGACTGTCTACTGCTGCTGCTGCTGCTCCGGAAATCCTCCGGCTGTAATTCCCACAACATACTCAATCAAATACTGCTAGCTGACCTTTGGTTAAAATGACCATTTTACGCCTGATCACGCCCTAAGTCAAATTCAGGGTCAACTTTCAGTTGACCCGACTCGCCGAGTTGGCTTTCCAACTCGCCGAGTCCATACCCAAACGATTGTCCTGGGTCTCATTTCTACTCGTCGAGTTAGGCTATGACTCGACGAGTTCTTCTTCTAAACTGATATTCAAGTCCTTCATCCTACTCACCGAGTTGTATGAACAACTCGCCGAGTTCATCTTCATCCGATGAACACATATGCTAAGACTCGCCGAGTTGTATGAACAGCTCGCCGAGTCTGTTCTTGATCTAAGGAGATTGCCTTGAACTCGCCGAGTCAGGGAATCGACTCGCCGAGTTCCTCCATAGACGAGTCAGGGAATCTTTTCGGCTTTAACTTCCCTGCCAATATCAGCTCTTGTTGGCTGGGAATTTCCTTTTAATGAACTTTCTTGGATTCAATACCATCATGGCATATTCTTCACCGGTTAGATCATAATCATCAAGATCCAACTCCTCTTCTTCTTCAACAGATCTTTTTCCTTTAGAGACAAGGGCTAAAGAACCCAAACTGGAAACCACACTCGTTTCCTTAGACAATGTACTTTCATGGGATTTTAAAATACCCACTAGTTTCGCCATAGAATACGACTTGAACTGTTCATGTGCTTTAACAGTAGACACAACAGCCATCCATTTGGGTCTAAGACCGTTCATGAAAGTGACCTTTTCTTCAATAACATTCCTTTCAATCCCATGTTTTATCATCTTGCTTAAAAGATGATTAAAGCGATCAAAAGCTTGAACCAATTTCTCTTCGGGCTTCTGCTTGAAATCACCAAATTCAGAAAGCAAGAGAGTTTGGATTGAATGTTCCAGATCTTCATCAGTGGAATACAATTCTTTTAATCTATCCCAAATCTCTTTAGTAGTAGCACAACAACTTACCAAATGAATCGTATCTGACTGCAGAGCAAACCTAATCATCCTCAATGCCTTGATGTTGCATTGAAACGTTTCCTTCTCGTCTTAAGGAATATCTTTGACATCATTAACAAGTTGATTGTACTCCTTCTGAGTTTTTACAATCTTTGAGATGCTTGAGTGAGCAAATGGGCCAACAGTGATTGCTTCCCAGATCAAGTACCCATTATCCTCTGATCCAATCACATAATCTTTAAAGTGATGTGTCCAAACTTCATAATCTTGAGTATACAAGATTGGAATCCTTGTCGTAGAACCAATGCTGTTGGAGATGTTAATTGGATTGGTTTGTGAATCATCCATGGACATTGTGATGACTTTTGATCGACTACCTGTTTAAGATCATACTTGTAATATATTGTTAGGGTTAGATCAACGATTAATGAGATACATCAATATGGAATGATGGCTCAATTAATATCAATCCATGCAGAACTAAAACCCTAATAACTTCTTTGACAGAAGAGATGTGTATGAATTACATAGTCTCCTGCTCTGATACCAATTGATGAGAATTAATCTCTAGATCGTTTAGATCTTTCACAGGTAAGAATATGAAAATCAAACAAGACCAACACAATAATGATATGAAGACAGAATGGAATCAACAATGTGCTTATGATTCAAATAAAGTCACGCCTCAGCAGAGCTCGATAAAGAACTACCACTGTAGAGGCAAGCTAGGGTTTTACAAGAACTCAATGAGAAAATAATAAAAGTGATAATTACAAAGACTGCATGCATGCAACTTATATACTAAACCCTAGAACAAAACATGCACGGTTGGACAGGCCCAATACCTGCAATCAAAACTGGGCTAAGGACCGAGCCCATGACGCAACATAATAATCCCAACAAAGGTCAAAGAATTTGGTTTCTCTAGGAGTGAGGATGAGTCCTGTGTATATGTCAAAGCTAGTGGGAGTATAAATAGCTTTCTAGTATTGTATGTTGATGACATACTGCTCATAGGAAACAACGTTCCAACCTTATAGGAGGTTAAGTCCTGACTTGGAAAATGTTTCGCTATGAAGGATCTAGGAGAGGCTGATGGGTTTTAGCCATAAGAACTTTCCTATGTGCGCATGCAAAACCCTAATGCTTGGATCTAGGCTTTCTAATAAACATGCTTTGAATCCAAGTCTTCTAATGACTAATTAGGTTAAATAACAACATTGAAACAGATCTAGAATCATACCTTTGAGTTCCTTGTTGATCTTGAGGTCTTGGAGCTTTTAGAGTCACAAATGTCACTCCTCTAATGGCTTACAAACGCCAATAGCAAGAAGAATGATTTAGGAGAGAGGAGAGGGGAGGAATTCGGCCAGGGTTCTCTTACTTTTGGAGATGTGTCGAATTCCCTATGCCATGGGGTCTATTTATACTTGTAGACTCCTTAAGGGTTACAACCTAAACCCTAATTGGATAATCTTCTCTTAAGGCTATCCAAATCCTTTCCATAGATAAGCCTTGGATGATTTTAGCTATCCTATATCTCATAGAATTCGTCCATAGCATGTCCAAATGGATTTACAGTCTAAAGCTTAACTATCAAACAATTGACAGTTTATACCCCTTTATTTAATTAATCTCTTTAAGTCACCAAATTAATTCTAATTAATTCTATGACTTATATTAATCAAATAACAAATATATTATTCTCATAATATATTAATAATATTTACTCTCTCTTAATAAATCATCCTATCAAGTTGCTATGGTGAAGGCAACCCAAAAGGACCATGCATAACCGGGTCAAATACTTGTCTAATATAGTTGCAGCCTTAGACACTTTTCCAACAGTCTCCCACTTGGATAAGTCTAGTAACTATATGCACAAGTACAATTCGGTTTGCAATCGTAGCTCTCGAAGACGCTGTCAACTCTGATCTAATCAATCTTGTCCTTTAGATAAGGGAACGTACAGTCCTCTGTTAGATATCATGCTGACAATCCTATGGAATGGTTAGTCAAGCATTTAGGTTTCTCGATCTCTGATTTATTTGACATAGAACTTAATCGAACACATCAATTCAGTTCTGACCAGGCCCGGCACATAAGTCAAATCAAATCATCGAGCGGCCGAGATATCGCTTTTACCTTCTTAGATAAAAGTTACAGATAAACTTCGACTTATATGCATTTACTTATTCATTAACCAACTATTCACAACAATACGTTTTATAACACCAAGTTACTGATGCGTTTTCGTATTATCAATGTACAATCAATTAACAAATAATAAACCATATATCTAGGTTTTAAGACTATATGATATTATCGTCTTGTGATCACCTTTTATATCGTATTCCATAAGGTGATTCCAGCAAGCGCGGGTTTATTCTAATGCTCAAAACTAGTTCATAAGCACTCATGAACATTGCAGCAATCCTTTGCTATGTCTAACACCATTTAGACATTCTACACACCAATTCATGACAATCTTCATTCATATCTACTCCTAACATATGAACGGTTGTGGACCATTTGAACAATTCGATTATTCCTAATAAACTCAATTATTCTGGAAGTCAAAATATGCAAAGTGAAACAATAGCTAAACAATTAACATAAGATAGTAACATTACTCATAAATAAAACTCCTTTATTTAATCATCAAATGTCAATTACATTTATCTATTACACGTTTCTAATACTATCTAATCTATGCTAATATCATCCTTCAGCCCAATACTCCTAGCATGCTGCAAGTGCTTAAACCTACTCAGTCCCTTCGTAAGCGGATCTGCTGGGTTATCTTCTGATGATATCCTCTTCACTACGAGTTGTCCTTCTTCTACACGATGTCTAATGAAGTGATACTTTCTGTCGATATGTCTTGATCTACCATGATCCCTCGGTTCCTTGGTCAAGGCAACCGCACCTTCGTTATCACAGAAAATC
The DNA here is from genome assembly GCF_002870075.4 of Lactuca sativa. Taxonomy (NCBI): domain Eukaryota; kingdom Viridiplantae; phylum Streptophyta; class Magnoliopsida; order Asterales; family Asteraceae; genus Lactuca; species Lactuca sativa. The sequence continues at coordinate 379,599,788 of NC_056626.2, forward strand.
TCCATTGGCTCCTTTATGGCAGGTACAACTCCAAGATCACCGATGAATTTCTTTAGCCATATTTCCTCCTTCGACGCTTCGCTCGCTGCAATGTACTCTGATTCACACGTTGAATCAGCTACGGTTTCCTGTTTGGAACTCTTCCATGTCACTGCTCCTCTATTTAGGGTAAAGACCCAGCCCGACTACGAATGGTAGTTGTCCCTGTCGGTCTGAAAGCTGGCGTCACTATACCCTCGCACCTTCAAGTCATCACTCCCTCCGAGGACTAAGAACCATTCCTTCGTCCTCCGAAGGTACTTAAGGATGTTTTTCACCGCAATCCAATGTGCCTTGCCAGGATTCCCTTGATATCTACTAACCATGCTCAAAGCGAAGGCTACATCAGGGCGAGTACAAGTCATAGCATACATGATTGAGCCAACTGTGGAAGCGTATGGTACTCGGCTCATTTCTGCTATCTCAGCTTCGGTACTCGGACTTTGAGTCTTACTCAATTTGGCATTACTTTGTATCGGTAGTTCTCCCTTCTTTGAGTTTTCCATACTAAAACGTTTTAGTACCTTCTCTAAGTAAGTATTCTGACTAAGTCCAATTAGTCTCTTACTTCTTTCTCTTACTATCCTTATTCCCAAAATGTAAGAAGCCTCTCCGAGGTCCTTCATAGCGAAGCACTTCTCGAGCCAGGACTTAACCTCCTGCAGAGTCGGGATGTTGTTTCCTATGAGTAATATGTCATCGACATATAGAACGAGGAAGCTTACTATACTCCCACTGGCTTTGACATATACGCAAGATTCGTCTTCGCTTCGTACAAATCCAAACTCTTTGACTTTCTCATCGAAGCAAAGATTCCATCTGCGAGACGCTTGCTTAAGTCCATAAATGGACTTCTCAAGCTTACACACTCTATCCGGATGCTTCGGATCCACAAACCCCTTTGGCTGAGCCATGTAAACATCCTCAGCCAACTTTCCGTTAAGGAAAGCGGTCTTGACATCCATTTGCCAAATCTCATAATCATGAAATGCGGCAATTGCTAGCATCACTCTAATAGATTTAATCTTCGCAACTGGTGAAAAGGTCTCATCATAGTCAACTCCAGGAGTTTGTGTAAAGCCCTTCGCGACCAATCGCGCTTTATATCTGTGTACGTACCCATCCACGTCGGTCTTCTTCTTGTAGATCCATTTGCACCCAACAGTCTTACGTTCGGGCACGTAATCAACCAAATTCCAAACTTGGTTATCATACATGGATTGGATCTCTCTATCCATTGCCTCTTTCCACTTTACAGACTCCGGGCCTGCCATGGCTTCCTTATAGCTATTAGGTTCATCAAGATTTACTAGTGTACCATCACTAATATATGTGTCCCCTTCGGTAGTAATATGAAAGCCATAAAACTGGGGATGAACTCTAACTCTATCGGAACGTCTAAGAGGTAAGGATTCGTCAATCGGTTCAACCGGAGTTTCCTCCTCGGGTTGAATGCCAGCGGTAGAGGTTCCTTCATCTATTGACTCTTGAATCTCTTCAAGTTCGATTTGCCTCCCACTGTCTCCTTGGCTTATGAGTTCTCGCTCTCGGAAAACTCATCTCCTCGCAACGAAGACAACATTGTCCTTCGGTCTATAGAAGAGATATCCAAAGGATGTCTGCGGGTAGCCGATGAAAATACATCGCTCACTTTGAGGTTCAAGCTTGTCGTGAGTATCTCGTCTTACGAAAGCCTCGCAACCCCAAACCTTGATATGTGCCAACGGGGGAGCTTTCCCTGTCCACATCTCGTGAGGTGTTTTGGCAACCTTCTTAGTAGGGACTCGGTTAAGGATATGGGCGGCAGTCTCTAAGGCATACCCCCAAAAAGAGATTGGTAGTGAAGCACGACTCATCATAGAGCGAACCATATCTAATAAGGTTCGATTACGCCTTTCTTCCACACCATTCAACTGCGATGTCCTAGGAGGCGTCAATTGTGAAACTATTCCACACTCCTTGAGATAATCGTGGAATTCGAGACTTAGGTACTCTCCTCCTCGATCGGATCGAAGCATCTTGATTTTCCTGCCCAATTGATTCTCCACTTCATTCTTGAACTCTTTGAACTTTTCAAAGGTGTCTAACTTTTGTTTGATTAAGTAGATATACCCATATCTACTATAGTCATCAGTAAAAGTCACATAGAAGCGGTTCCCATCCTTCGTGGTTGATCTAAACGGTCCACATACATCGGTATGTATTAGGTCCAATAGACCCTCGCCCCTTTCACATGTACTCGTGAAGGGTGACTTAGTCATCTTTCCAAGCAAACAAGACTCGCATGCGTCATCTTCCCTAAGGTCGAATGACTCCAACACTCCATCCTTTTGGAGTTGGGCTATGCGTTTCTTGTTGACATGTCCAAGACGACAATGCCACAAGGATGCTTTATCTATACTAGTGGAAGAATCAATATTCAAAACATCATTTCCTAAGTTATCAACAATCATAACGGTTTCATATATTCCATTACATGGTATAGCTTCAAAGTAAAAGACACCATTTAGATAAGCCAAAATAGAACCATTCTCATTATTAAAAGAAAATCTAAATCCTTGTCTATATAAACCATGAAATGAAATGATGTTTCTAGCCATTTCTGGCGAATAGCAACAATTGTTCAAATCTAAAACCAAACTATTCCTAAGCACTAAAGAATACACTCCAATCTTGGTCACAAGCGACGATCTTCTGTTCCCCATGATTAGATTGATCCTTCCTTGCTCCACATCCCTACTTCTTCTTAGTCCCTGCACATTAGAACAAATGTGATAACCACAACCGGTATCAAGAACCCAAGAAATAGCATGATTAGAATCGTTAGATTTGATTGTGTATATACATGCGAAAGATGGCTTGATCTTTCCCTCTTTGATTGCTTGCAGGTAATCTGGGCAGCTTCTCTTCCAATGTCCTATCTTGTGGCAGTGGTGGCACTCTGCCTCCTTCGGGTTAGAACAGGGCTTAGCGGGATCAACTTTGGTCCCACTAGAAGAGGCACCATCTCGGGCTTTTGCCTTGCGATAGTTCTTCGATGAAGCTTTCCTCTTCTTTCCCTTCCCTTAACCAATAGCCAAGACAGGAGCAGCGGACGGATTGGGAGTAGGTGCAACAGACTTGTCCTTGAAGTTGCTCTCAGCAACCCTCAAGAGACCTTGGAGCTTGCTTAGGGTGACCTCTTCTTTGTTCATGTGGTAGGTCATCCTAAATTGGTTGTACATCGGAGGCAAAGAGTGAAGCACCATGTCGATCGCCAAGTCCTCACCGAAGTCAACATTTAACTTGCGAAGGCGGTCGACATACCTTTGCATCTTTTGCAGGTGCACGGTAAGAGATTCTCCATGACCCATCTTCGCGGAAATCATGTTGGTGAAAATCTCATAACGCTCTTGTCTCGCATTTTGATGGTATCTCTCCAATAAGTCTTGGTGCATCTCGTACGGGTACATGTCCTCGTAGGACTTTTGGAATTCGGAGTTCATGGTGGCGATCATGATGCAATGTACCTTCGTTGCATCTCGCTCATGAGTTTCAAAGGCGGTGATTTCGGCTGGAGTAGCAACTTCGGGGTTGATTTTCTCGAGCTTCTCATCGAGGAAATACTCCTTATCCTCATAGCGAGCAATGGTGCGAATGTATCTTATCCATTCGCTAAAGTTCGTTCCATCGAAGGTGACCTTTTGGCAAAGGCTCATCAACGTGAAAGAACTAGCAGCAGCGTTGTTTGCGTTTGACATCTACAATTAGAAAAGGACAAAGATAGATTAGAATAAGAATCCCTAATTATCACCCAATAAGAAAATTAGGGCTAGGATCCAACAATAACATTTACATACTAGAAAAGGGATGCCGTAATCTAACATGCAAATAAATTGAAGGTAAGTGAATGACGATTCACTAATTCTCCATCACAAAACTTAAACTATTAGTCCTAAGTGTTTTTGAGAATTCCTAGGTTCGGATGAGATTCATTGAAACTATTCAATGGCATGTTTAAATCTTGATATGCCCCTCTCGTTTGTGACTGGGATGCCGAGGATCACAAAGCGGGTGTGAATTACCATGCAAATTCACATGGTGCCTTCATTGTAACGATCACCTATTCGATGTGCCGGTAAACCACACACGCTCCATCGAACTATGATAAACAACGAATCACCCTTTGCCACCTTCGCTTAGAACCAATTAGTGTGCCGGTAAACCACACACGCTCCACTAACATCTTAGCAAGGTGCAAAGTGTAATTTCATGGGATTGCATCAATTCACTTTTCCTAAAGTAACTAGGATTGGGAAATTTTAAAAATATGTGTAGTTACTTCGTATTTGTTATTATACTTTTAATGAGAGGATGAGGTTTCCCTATCCTACCCGTTCGGCTAACGACCCTCCACCAATCAAGCAAGCGGTGGGTGTGAGTGTACACCCATTAAGCGCCATTTTATAGGCCGCAACCTTATACCCACCTTATAGATCGGCTTCGTGAATGAGGCCTACTAACGGTAAGACTAGCATTTAGTTATACATACATATACATATATATATATATATATATATATATATATATATATATATATATATATATATTATTCTAGTAATATCATATTAGTATAGGGTTGTATTTTAAAACTTTTAAAATCTAGGGTTTGAAATTTAAGTTGTCTAAATTAAAACTTTTAATCACAAATATAAATTTCAAAACTTGAGGGTAGGTTTTAAACATTTAAAACATGGAGGATCAAATAACAAATAATTCCAATTAACAATTAATATCCTAATTATCTATATTTGATTTTATTCAAGATAATTACCAAAATAATTAAAATAATTAATTAATTATCATATAAGGAAATTAAATATTTTATTAGTTGATAAATACCTTTAACTAGATCAAGATAATAGTCATATATATCAAAAAATCGGATTTAGATTGATCTATTATGATTAAGGTAAGTTTCCATAAGATAATTATGAAAAAATCCCGAATCTGGCCATTCCTGACGCCTGGACTCGCCGAGTGCACAAGGGGACTCGCCGAGTCAGGCCTAATCGCCGAGTCCACCTTGGGACTCGCCGAGTCAGTGACTCAGAAACCTAAAAATTGAATTTTGCAGGTTTGTTTCAGATAATCAAGCAACAATTTAAAGAAAACCAAGCTAGTCTCTGATACCACTGATGGGTTTTAGCCATAAGAACTTTCCTATGTGCGCATGCAAAACCCTAATGCTTGGATCTAGGCTTTCTAATAAACATGTTTTGAATCCAAGTCTTCTAATGACTAATTAGGTTAAATAACAACATTGAAACAGATCTAGAATCATACCTTTGAGTTCCTTGTTGATCTTGAGGTCTTGGAGCTTTTAGAGTCACAAATGTCACTCCTCTAATGGCTTAGAAACGCCAATAGCAAGAAGAATGATTTAGGAGAGAGGAGAGGGGAGGAATTCGGCTAGGGTTCTCTTACTTTTGGAGATGTGTCGAATTCCCTATGCCATGGGGTCTATTTATACTTGTAGACTCCTTAAGGGTTACAACCTAAACCCTAATTGGATAATCTTCTCTTAAGGCTATCCAAATCCTTTCCATAGATAAGCCTTGGACGATTTTAGCTATCCTATATCTCATAGAATTCGTCCATAGCATATCCAAATGGATTTACAGTCTAAAGCTTAACTATCAAACAATTGACAGTTTATACCCCTTTATTTAATTAATCTCTTTAAGTCACCAAATTAATTCTAATTAATTCTATGACTTATATTAATCAAATAACAAATATATTATTCATTATATTATTCTCATAATATATTAATAATATTTACACTCTCTTAATAAATCATCCTATCAAGTTGCTATGGTGAAGGCAACCCAAAAGGACCATGCATAACCGGGTCAAATACTTGTCTAATATAGTTGCAGCCTTAGACACTATTCCAACAGAGGCTACTTACATTCTGGGAATAAGGATTTTAAGAAATAGGAATAGAAGACTAATTTGAGCATGGTCATCCGATATCAAGGGAACCCGAGAAAAGCTCACTTGATAGCGGTCAAGAACATTCTCTGCGAAGGACTAAGGACTGGGTTCTTGCGCTTGGTAGCAGTGATGACTTCGGGGTTATAGGGTATAGTGACGCCAACTTTTAGACCAACAAAGACAACTTCCTTCTCAGTCAGGCTGGTTATTTACCCACAATGGAGAAGCTGTGACTTGGAAAAGTTCCAAGCAGGAGACCGTGGCTGACTCAACATGTGAGTCAAAATATATATCCGCGAGCGAAATGTCAATGGAGGTTATATGGTTGAAGAACTTCATTGGATACCTTGGAGTTGTACCATCCATAAAGGAGCACATGGAGATTTTCTACAATAATGAAGGAGCGGTTGCCTTGACCAAGGAACCAAGGGATCATGGAAGATCCAGACATATCAACAAAAAATATCATTTCATAAGACATCGGGTAGAAGAAGGACTCATCGTCATCAAGAGGGTATCGTCGGAAGAGAATCCTGTGGATCCCCTCACAAAGGGTTTGAGCAGGATCAAGCATGTTCCGCATGCGAGGAGCATTTGTCTGAAGTACGATATTAGTTTTAGTGATTAGATAGACATTTAGAAACTTGTAACAATATAAATGTAATTGAAATTTGATGATTATAATGGAGATTTATTTATAAGTATTGTTTACTATCTTTGTCAACTATTTATCGTTGTGTTTCAACTTTGCATGTTTTACTTCCCGAATAATTGGATTATTCAAATTATCCACAGTCAATCATACTTTGGAAGTAAGTAATGAATTAAGACTTTCATGAATTGGCTTGTAGAATGTCTAAGTGTTTAGACATAGAAAATGTTTGCTGCAACGTGCATGAGTACTTTTGAAATGGGGATTTGAGTATTGGATTAAAACCACTCTCATTAAACTACTTCATGGAATTTATCACGAGTAATTATGAGACGATAATATCGTATAACCTTTAAACCGAGATATATGAGTTGTTGTTTACGATTTGGTTGTGCATTTATAATGCGTAAACATATCAGTAACTTGATGTTATAAAACATATTATTACGTATGATTTGATGAGTAAATAGTATAACTATATAAGTCAAAGTTTATATGTTCCTTTTTGCTCTAAGGGGGAAAAGCGATATCTTGGACCCCTCGATGATTTTGTGTTGACTTATGTGCCGGGCCCGGTCAAGACTGATTGATGTGTTCAGTTAAGATCCTTGTCATACAAATCAGAAATCGGGAAACAAACTATTGGACAATGAGAATGATTCTATTCCATATCATTTGTTCACATGATATCTTGCAGAAAGGATGATTATATTATCACTTATCATAAGACTTGTAATTGACTAGGTCAGAGTTCGACAACGGATTTTGAGAGCTACGATTGCTAGTCAAATTTTGATGTCATACTTGAAATTATAGTTACTACATTTATCCAAGTGGGATATTATTGGATTAGGTTCTAATCCCATAAATATAATTGGTGTGTACTTGATTTGATAGTAGCATGGTCCTTTTGGGTTGCCTTTACTCTTGCAACTTGATAGGATGAATATTGGAGAGAGAGGTTGATAAATGATTTATTAATGTATATGAGAATAATATATTAATTAGAAATCAAGTTTTTTAATTAGTAATTAATCCGAAATTAATTTGGAATTAATTTTGGGATTAAAGGAACTGATTAAAGGAACAAGGGTTGTTTTACAAATCATTGATAGTTGTGAAACTGGGCTATTGGACTCCTTAGAGAGGAGTGGACAAAAATTATAGGGAGGCCCTATAATTTTTCGTCCAAGGCCTATTGATGAGGTTTCCATGGGCTTCTTAAGCCTTAAGCAGTAAATTAGGGTTTCCTCCAGCAAACCCTAGTAGCCCTCAGATATATAAAGACCAGCCTCTTAGTATTTTCGGAAATGCTTGCTTTTTCTAACCCTAGCCGAAATTTGGTGCTATTCCATCCTCTCCCCTCTCATCCTCTTGTAAATGGTATTTGTAAGCCATTAGAGGTGTCGGATTTAAGGCACTAAGGTTTCAAGAGTCAAGATCTACAAGGTATTCTTGTTATTACAACATAACAAGTAAGGTAAACATCTAAACCCTAATTTTGTGATAATTTCGACTTATATACTAGATCTTAGGGTTTTGCTTTGGTATTCAAATTTGCTTGTTCAACTAGTGAAAAACCTAGATCTAAAGCAAATAGGGTGGCATGAACATATAGGTTTTTAGTTATGCTCAAAACCCATCAGGATCAACTTCAGCAAAAACTTCCTCATATTCCGATTGTACATCAAAATCATAATTTTCATTCTCCCTCGGGAAGTTTGCATGTGTGTCTTCATTTAGAATTGGATTCTCCCTCTGGTTTGGAGCATTAAGATTTGAGGTGGAATAGGAGCTCTCCTCCTGGAATGAGCATCAGAAGTTGCTGGTTGAGATTGTTGATCAGAAGCTTTCAGAATTGGTGTCTCCTGAGAGGTTTCGATGTTTTTAGCAACTTCATTGACAATTTTATTTAACTCATCCCCTTGATTGTCCTTTACCTTTGATTCAGAAGAGGTGGATTTGTCAGGCTCATCAAACAGATTCAGAAATTTCTCATACAGGTTTGAGAGAGGAATAGTCATAGGATTCTTTGAAGGAAAGATCTCCTCAGATTGACAATCTGCTTCTGAAACCTTTTCATATAGCTATCACCAAAGGTGACATAATAGGTTTCTTCAATCTTTCATGATTTCTTGTTCAGAACCCTATATGCTTTTAAAGTTAGAGAGTAACCTAGAAAAATGCCCTCATCAACTTTCGCATCGAATTTGGTCCTTTGTTCTTTTGAATCGAAAATCAAGCACCTGCAACAAAACACATGAAAGAATTTGGTGTTGGGTTTTCTTTTATTCAGAATATCATAAGGTGTAATTAAGTATCTTTTGTTAATATAGGAGCGGTTTTGTGTGAAACAAGCAGTTGCAATAGCATCAGCCCAGAAATAGAGAGGAAGATTTGCAAATGATAACATCGTCCTCACAGCTTCACAAAGAGAGCGATATTTTCTTTCAACGAAACCGTTTTGTTGTGGAGTGTAAGGAGAAGAAAATTTTTGAGTTATCCCTATTTCAGTTAAGAATTCTTCAAACGCTTGGTTTTTGAATTTCGAACCGTTGTCACTGCAAATGTTCCAAATGGGCTTTTGTAATTGAAGCTCTATCTACTTGATCAAATCTTTCACCTTCGGAGTAGCATCTGATTTCTGTCTAAGAAAGAACACCCAGGTAAATCAAGAAAAATCATCAACAATAACCAAGATATATTTATTACCACCAATAATTTCAATGGCATATGGTCCACATAAGTCAATATGAATTAATTCAAGTGGCTCGACTATTTTGGTATTGACAATGGTTGAGTGACTCTTTCTACATTGCTTTTCAAGCTCACATGCATCACACAGATGTTCCTTGTCAAACTTTAGAAAGGATAAACCACGTACAAGATTGCCCAGTACGGGTTTATTGATATCCTTGGAATTCAAATAAGAGAGCCTTCAGTGACATAGCCAACTATCATCCGAAGATGCTTTCGTAAGAAGGCAAATGGATGGCTTCCCGTTGATTGGTTTCAAGTTTAGTGGATACATTTCTCCCTTTCATTTAGATTTCAAAAGTATTGCCTTGGATTTCTTTTTAACAATTTCTGAACCCTTATCATCAAACGACACCTTTAGCCCTGTACCTAAAACCAATCGATAAACACTTATTAGGTCGTATTGTAGTCCTTCTACATAAGCTACCTTCTGAATAGAGAATTCTCCATTCGTAATCATCCCGCAGCTTTTAATTTCCTCTACGGCGTTATTTCCAAATTTTACTCTATCGCCATCCTTCAACGATCTATATTCTTTTAATTCTTCTCTCCTCCCAGTCATGTGACATGAACAACCGATGTCAATATACCATTCTGAATCCTCCTGTTCGTCACACATAACCTACAAAATTCAGAGAGATTTAGGAATCCAAACCCTCTTAGGTCCTTGTGAAGATTTACCAATAGGAAAAATCTTATTCTTATCAACCCAAAAGGATCTTTTTATCAAAATGCTATTCTTCCCTTTTATTATTTTAAAAACCTCCGATTTATCGTCACCAAGACTAATTTCAAATATATTAGATTTTTGTTGAATAAATTCTTTGGTTTTCTTAGCAATCCTTTTCGCCAATTCCTTTTCCTCCTTTTTCGAGTTAGCTTCGTATTCCTCAAGAGAAATCTCAAGTTCCGAAACAACTTTACTTTTGCCCTAAACATCTTTTGATGTTTTGGTAGATTTTAAAAAAAAAAATTGTTATTGAAGGACAATTAGATTTTGGCTTTTCAACAGCTTTTGAAACATGAGGTTTTAAAACCTGGGGTTTGGAAAAAGGTTTTGATTTTGGTTTCTTAATTGGAGAAGAATTTGCATTTTGAATTGTAGATCATTCTGAATTAACAGAATTTTGATTGGAATTCTTATTTTTCCAAAAACACTTTCTTTTCTGAACATTAAATTTAGGTTTCTCTTTTCTGACTGGCGTTTCATGTTGTTCAGAAGAGCTTTCACTGGAGACATCCTTCGTGCCACTTGGCCCTGCCTAATCGTAACGAAGGTCTACACGATTCAGTGGTTCTGAAACGTATTTACCTTTCGTTTTCCATGAGGTCATTTCAAAAAGACCTTTTGTTTCGTCTGCATTGTCTATGGGTTCTGACCAGAAGAATTCATCACAATCATCAGCATTATCATCATTAACAAGGGACGTTAGTTCTGAAGTATCCTTTTTATTCAGTCCAGTTTTCACAAATACTTGATTTGGAACTATTTGTACTTTTAGATAAACTGTGTCTTTTTCATTTAAAACTATAGAAACTTTATTTTCAATAATACAAATGAATTCAATTGAGTTTTCAAAATTCAGATTTTTCTTAGCCTATTCGGTATTTTGAACAAAAATAGAACAATCTATTTCATCCCCCACAGAAATTTCACTCATATCACTTTCATCAAATTCAGAAATGTTTTCATCATTAAAGTGTTTTCTGAATTCAATTTATTGCATAATGAGTCAAATTTTTGCAAAGTATCAGATTTAATTTTTTCTTTATCCTTATCATTCAACATTTGTTTCACCATATTCTTGTGTTCTTTGGACTTAATGTGTTCTTCTATTTTCTCAAGTCCAATTTTATATGAATCTGAAACTTCATCAGAAGAAACGATGGATTCGCACTCATAACAATCTGTGTCGATTTCATCCTCTTTCAATTCAATAAAGGGCAAAATCATATTGTGCAAACCTTTTCCTATTTCACAATCATGATGCAACTGATTAATGTTAAAATATAAACACTTCGCAATCAAACAAAAAATGTTTCTCTGTTTTTTTTTTTAAAAAAAAAAGCACAACTGTCTCTCTTTAAATAAATGATGTCATCTCTCGATCTATTAAGATCAACTTCCAACTTCTCTATACTTAATATCCTCTCTTCACATTTAAATGTTACCCTACTGATTTGATGATTTAGAATAGCATTACTTAGACATGTTCTTTTTCAACTATCACTAAAATTAGAAACAATATATTTTAAATCGTCTAGTTCTGAATCATAACGAGTCGCAGGTATATTAAGAGATATAAGTATAGAGTGTACCTTATCAATGACCCTCTCGCAATCTGACACCTGCTTAGAAACAGTCTTTGCTGTGAAGAAACTTTTGGAATTTTGACCGCCGTCAATTGCGTAACCTCTCTGTTTAGAAACACCACTTTGAACCATCAAGCATCTGCCTTCCACACTCTGAACTTCTGGCTTCACCACATGCACCCTCCATGGGGTGGATTTCTAACCTCATCATCTTCCAATTTGATTGACCAAACTTTAACTCGTCCAAATTCGGCACTTTCGTCCTACACGATTAATGATGGCTTTGTATTTGATCCGTTCCTTTTCTGAAGCTCCTCAATCTACTGAAGATATTAAGCTTCATCCTTCTCAGATTCCTTCATCTCATTCGCTCCCCTCAGCATGCATTCCTTCGGAAAGTGATTTTTGCCATGACAATAATTGCATTCATAGCAAGAATCACCAAGAACCTTTTTCTCCTTTTTCTCTTCATCAGCTTAAGAGTTCTTGAAACCATCATCTCTGGCCTTTTTAGAACTGGAATTTCCACCCTGCTTATGTTTATTCCGAAAACAAGAGAAATTCTTCTTGTAGAACTTGTAGGGTTGGAGACTAATAGTGCCTTGTCTTTAGAGGAGATTTCACTGTCAGAGAGATCAAATTCTAAATCTTCTTCAGTCGCCTTCTTTCTCTTCGCTACCAATGCTAGGGAACCCATGCCAGCAACAATCTTCACATCCTTCAGAACCTCATCCTCATGGGATCTCAGAATTCCCACAAGCTTCGCCAAAGAATAACTCTTGAATTGTTCATGTGCATTTACAGTGGACACAATCGCTTTCCATTCTGACCTAAGGCCATTCATAAACGGCACTTTTTGTTTAATGACCGTTCGCTCTAGATTGTATCTGAGCATTCTACTTAGTAAGTAGTTGAAGCGATCGAACGTTTGATCAAGCTTCTTATCATGTTTCTGAATAAATGAACCAAACTCAGACAAAAGAGTGTTTGTAATGAATGTTCTAGATCTGCATCTCCAGAATACAACTCCTTCAGTCTATCCCAAATCTCCTTAGCAGTGGACATGCACTCACGAGACGAAAGTTATATGGTGGAAGAGCAAAGCGTATAAGTCTCATCGCCTTGATGTTGCTCATCAACTTTTGTTTTTCATCTTGAGGAACATTGGTGTGTTCAACAAGAAGAGCGTTGTAATCAGCCTGAGTCTTTATAACCTTCCTGATCGCAATGTGCGAAAAAGTCTCTTGAGTCATCGCATGCCAAATAGTTGATCCATGTTCTTCAATACCAAGAACATAGTCTTCAAAGTGCAACGCCCAAACTTCATAATCACGGGGAAAGAGGATTGGAATCCTGCTTGTGGATCTGATGTTGCTAGAGATATTGAACGATAAAGTATGAGGATATTCGTTCTACATGATGTCAAAGATTCACAAAAACACGAATATAGAATCAAATGTGTAAAACGAAACTTTGAGTTTAATATTCAAAGATTTAGATCTAACGTCTACGATCGATAAAAAGGATAGAGACGAAAAGAACAGATCCAAGAGAAACACAAAACCCTAATTCAACTCGACAGAAGAGTAATGAATGAGTTACACTATCTCCTCCTCTGATACCAAATGTTGAAAACAATAACCTCTAAGATCGATATATTCTATAAACGATGTGAATAAAATAAAAAGAACAATGGAGATCAAAGTAGTGTCGAATGCTTATATTGAATTGTTTTAGAAGAGTTCAACATGAACTCCCCTATAAAATCTAGATAGGGCGATACAATCATTAACCTTAAAAATATACATGCATGCACATTAAATAGTCTAACCCTAGCAAAGCACAAGCACGGATGGACAGACCCATCCCGTTAAACAAGACTATTCTAGTACAAAACATTTGACACAACACTTTTATAACCCAACATATACCACTTGTTATGAAACCATACGATAGTTGTCAAGAATCAAAACAGATCTGATGCCACTTGCCAAGTTCCGATGACCCTTGTTAAGAAGTAATGCAGATAACACACGGAACCAAAACCACACAAAGACACAGTATTTACATGGTTCGGTCAAGGCGACCTACGTCGATGGGCAGGAGGGGAGTATTCTTTATTCACAGAGTTCTCAAAACAGAGATTACAAGTACAACCAACAGAGATTCCTCCAACTCACTAAGGATACAAAAGATTAGACACAAATGACTTAGCATGCATCCATATTTATACTTGAGAGATCAGACCTAAAACCCTAATGGTCCAATACCATTAGCCCATAGGCCCATGAATGGTGTCAACCAATCATAATCAGCCATGCAGTAGCTTCTAGAACATTCATCCTTGCATAAGCATCAGCAACACACATGGAGGAGCATCATGATCCATAGTGGCACATCATGATGCAAGACTGACATATCAACCATCATGGTGGCGCACAAAGCAATAATCCTTGAGTATCTTCACCATCTGAGCTTCCTTGAACAATATTGAGCATCATAGAGTACTTCACAACAAAAGTGGCTCACCTGGGATACCATGGCACATCAAGTGTAACACCCGAAATCTAGAAGGTTAATTGTGGCATAATGCCAATTTCAAGCTGAACTTGGCGAGATAAAAATGAAGAATCATGGATTTAATGGGTCTACTCGACGAGTTGAGGAGCCTCAACTCGGAGAGTAGAATTCGGTTTGACTGTGAACTTTAATGAAGAAACTCGATGAGTTAAGGAGCCTCAATTCGGCGAGTTGGCCACTCAGAAGGAAACCTTAATTTTAGGGTTTTTCACCCTATTTAAACACCTTAAGTCCCAGGTGTTGGCCTCATTTCCTGCCTCCATAGAACCTTAACCTAATCTCGAGACCCTAGAGCCTCCTTGAGTGTTGTGAGCCTATGGTGGATGTGCTTTGGTGTGTATGAAGATCATTGAAGGAAGAAAAGCTTGGTGAAAAGTGGTGGTTCGAGTAGGAGCTTTCAGATCTGGGTTCTTTGCGCCATTTCCAGTATATTTCGGGTATTGTAACGACCAAAATTTCGAAACAATTAAAACTTTTCAAAAACAACCCATTTTAATAACGTTGTTACAAAAAGGTTTTCAATCGGGTCCTGAACTCTATCAGCTCCTCCCCTTGCCGCTGCTACAGCCACTGTAGCTGCCGCGGCAGCCGTCTCCACGAGAGCCGCATAACTCTCATCAAAATACTCAACCATGGCGGTCTTGATCGACCCAAACAGTTCCGGCAACTTAGCCCGGAACAATGCAGCAACCTCATCATGCAGGATCTCGTGAATCCTCGCATCCAACTCGCACGAGCTCATCTGACCAATAACCTCGGGCGGCACAGACCTCCCCTGAACCCCTTCTCCTACTCCTGATCCTGACCCAGATCCACACCCAGCATGCCTTGGGATCTCCATACTGAAAAACACCACAAAATCTCAGACACTTCCCACAAGCCTGGGATCCAACTCTCTCAACCCAACCCTAGAGATCATGGTTTCCCTGATACGCGTACGGGTCCTGTGCTTTCAGTAGTACGGGCCCATACTACCTTCCACACCTACCCATATTTGTATGAAGTACTACCACAACACCCTAGAGAAACATGCATAACAACGCTCAACCCTCACCACTAGAGGAACACAGAGAATCTCCCATAAGGGACCCTAGGCTACAGGCATCACAAATCAGGCAACATTATCATGAATTCCTGAAGATCCCTAGCCTAACTCTAGCATGTTGTTCCAACAAAGCTCAATAAAACAGATGTCATGAATGGTAATTTGGGATTACTTACTGGCTCCGGCTGATCGTACCTCCGCGTCCTCCTTTTACTTAATTTAAAAACCATTTTAATTTCTCTTTTAAAAACTTCCTCGATTTGAGACTGGAGTTACACGAGTGTTCCTCCAATTCACTCAAACCAAGGCTCTGATACCAACTTGTAACGACCAAAATTTCGAAACAATTAAAACTTTTCAAAAACAACCCATTTTAATAACGTTGTTACAAAAAGGTTTTCAATACATTATTTAACAGAGTATTCCCCAGGTTCATTTCATAAAACACCAACGCAAGGAACGGTACGATCACGCCTTTGCCTTGTCACAGTCTCATGAGAACCTAAAAACATAAGACCACAACTGTAAGCCCGAAAGCTTAGTGAGATACCCCCAAAATACCAACCACATATACGCCCTTCCAGGCCACGACCTTCCGGTCCAAAACATATCGCCTTCCGGCCCATAACGTATTGCCTTCCGGCCCATAACATATTGCCTTCCGACCCACAACATAAAAGCATACATATCATAACAGAACATAGATCAACCATGCATACCGGGTCACACTCCAGACCAAGTAACCGTGCACATAACATATAATCATATAACAGTTCACAGTCAGCAATCGATCAACAGATCACATAACATAGCATTACCCTAACCAAGATACCAGCCTAGCCGGTCACTAGCATAACATCACCCTACGAATCAGTCAACATACTAAATGCACACATACGCCTTTACAGGCCATGACCTTCCGGTCCACCTCGCAACGCCTTCCGGCCCACAACATGTAATGCCTTCCGGCCCACAACATATAACGCCTTCCGGCCCATAACATAATGCCTTCCGGCCCATATCCCACAATATCATAACAACGGACAACTACCCGAATTTCCATCCAATAAAAGGGTTGGCCTTGGTGCCTTAAACCCTATCGATATAGTGAGGAGAACTCACCTCGAAACTGCCGACTGAACAGATAACTCAAGCTGCTCCGATCACTGAAACGATCTCCACCAC
Source organism: Lactuca sativa (assembly GCF_002870075.4). Lineage (NCBI taxonomy): Eukaryota > Viridiplantae > Streptophyta > Magnoliopsida > Asterales > Asteraceae > Lactuca > Lactuca sativa. The sequence goes on from NC_056626.2 coordinate 379,616,338, forward strand.
TAGACAGCCACCAATGCACTAAACTCAAAACCATAAACAACAATTACCAAAGTACCCCTGGAAACCACTGGTTAACCCTTGGTAAAAGACAAGGTCAAAGTCAACCCCTGACTGACCCTACTCGCCGAGTCAACCCTATGACTCGCCGAGTTCCCATACTCAAAACTTCACTCAATCTGCGACCTAACTCGCCGAGTCACCCCAAGACTCGCCGAGTCCAACAACTCTGAGTCCACTCGCACACAACTCACCGAGTCATCCCTTGAATCACCGATTCTCGACTCAACCAGAGAATATCGGGACTCTTCGACAAAACTCGCCGAGTCTAGGACAGACTCGCCGAGTCTAAGGCTATCTTCAGCCTACTCGTCGAGTTGTTCATACAACTCGCCGAGTCCCAGGCCATCTTCATCCGACTCGCCGGGTTGTTCTTCCAACTCGTCGAGTCCCAACTCACCTTCAAGCAACTCGTCGAGTTCACCCATGTGACTCGCCGAGTACCACCGGTCTGAATCCATACAGAAGCATTCCAGACCATGCAATTGATCCAAAACATAGATCTAGCCTCCTACAACTCATCCATCACGTAAAGTGGCAAACTTTACATGAATCCAAAGAGATCTATGCATTATGCACATTAGGGCTAAGGTTTGGGACAAGATAGCTTCATCCAACACTCAACACAGGGACTTTCCTGCATTCCAACCCTTCTCCATTCCAGATCTGAGGTAGCAACCTCAGATCTAACCTCTAGACTCCAATATCACCCAAGATAAGCTTCCCTCGAACCCCAAAATAAAGAAACAAGATAACAACAGCCTAAGAACAAGATATTACCTCAAAGGAACGCCCCAATCTGCAAGGAAACTCAAATCCAAGCAAAGCCCCTTGCTCCACACCTTCAAACTCCCAAACTTTCTTCAGCAATTACTTCTCCAAGCTCCAATCCACTCAACAATGGTGCTTCTCCACGATTTTAGGGTTTCTGGAACTCAAGGGAGGTGATAAAGAGGCTGGGGAGGAAACATAATGCTCTTTATATAAAGCTCAACCCCGAGAATTAGGGTTTTCTCCACTCAGCGCCTACTCGCCGAGTCCATCTCATTGACTCGCCGAGTCGGCTACTAAACACGCGACCATGTCGCGACTCTACTCGCCGAGTCCATCCATGGACTCGTCGAGTCACTCTTTCCCAAATTACACTCTTAGCCCTTCAACTCAACTCTTGCTATTTCGGGATGTTACAGGTATAAAGTCCTAACCTTGCTTAATGTTTGATTAGATCTCCTTATTTTGGGTTTTGTGGTGTTTTCGTCTCTTTTGGGGATGATGATGGAGTAAAGTCATTTTAGGGGTTGTTCTTCTAGTTTTGGGTTGGTTTTGGTACCCTTGAGCTTAAAGGTGCAAACTTTATGAGGATTTTGGTTTCATGCATGCATTAAGTTAATTATTAAATCCATTCCAAGCTTAAGAGCTTCATTTAGAATTTCATGAACGTAAAGTTGGTAACTTTACGCGGTTTTCCAGCTCAAGGAAGTCAGATCTATGTTTTGGAGTCATGACCTCATGGATTAAGTGCTTAATGTGTTAAGTGGTGGGTTTCTGGCGAACACGGCGAGCTTGTTGGATAAACATGGAGAGTTGGCTCGGTTTTCCCCCATATTTTCAGAATTATTGAGGAACTCAATTAGTTGGTAGGTCAACTCGGCGAGTTGACTTGGTTTTTCCCGATCTATGCAGATTGATGGAGAAACTTGACGAGTTGAAGAACAACTTGACAAGTTGGTCCAACTTGGACCTTTGACTTTGACTTTTGACTTATGTCTCTAACCAAGTTTGTCCCAAGGGGTGTTTGTGGTAACCTGATTTGGATTTAAGGAAAATATGTGCATAGGATAAGACCCATATGGGGTTGGGCCCAATTTGGAAAATTGGGCCTTTGTGGATCTTTTGGTTTTGGGCCTTGATTTTGGTGTATGTTGGGTCAGAGGTAACCATTTTACTCCAAGTATGGATTTTGGATTATGGCATGGAACCCAAGTACTAATTGGGTGTGTTGATTGGTATTGATAGCTCGGGAAGCCGGCAGGGAAGCAACTGGGGATTTCTTTCGGGGAGCTTCTACATTCAACGTGAGTTTTCATCACTGTAATTTTGGGTCTAAGGCACCAAGGTCGGCCCATTGGATTAGATATCTTGTTATGTGATAGTATGTTATTGTTCAATAGTGATCTATTAGATCAGTATCCTAGTAGATAGGATGTTGTGATGTTGTTATGATCTGTAAGATTTGTATCCTGGTAGATAGGATGATGTTATGCTTATTCATCTGTATGATCTATGCTTGCCTGTTGTTGATTATGTGTTTATGAATTATGTATATGTCGACATGTGTGTGGGTGTTTGGGTTGAGGCGGTCCTACTTTGTGCTGAAGGTGTAACACCGTAAATTTTCAAAAAAAAAATCCTTTTCAAAACCACAAAATTCTCAATATCACATTTCAAAAACCACAATTGTCAAATTGTCAAAAACACAATTTCATAAAGTGTTTGATAAAATCCAGGATCCTTAAAAACATAAACTCCATCCCATGTGTACAATCAAGCTGACGCCTTCGCGTGATCCTGAGAAGTAATTGAAACACATAACACATAACATGGTAAGCACGAAGGTTAGTGAGTTCCTCGAAATACCACACATAACTCATTATCCTTTCATGTTTATATCTCAAATAAGACCCTCGGTTCAATGTCTCAGTGGAACCCTCCGGTCCCACAACTCGGGTGGACCCTCCGGTCCGAACTCAGTAAAGCTCAACATAATACACATCATAAATCACAAAGACATAATGCAGGATATCACAATACTCAATATAAGCACACAAGACCCTCCAGTCACACAAAATTACAACTCATGGTAAGTATAATGAGAAGGCTCACCTAGTAAGTAAGCAAATAGACCTCGTACACGAATCACCAATCTAACCTCCGCCTAACACATACGATAATTATCTCTAATTAACACTTAAATCACAACTCCAAATAAACCAAGTTATTTTCTCTCTCTAATCTCTTGAAATGGGTAAAAGACTATTCTACCCCTCCATGGTCTCCATAATCCCTGTCTTGACCAAACCCTAAAGTCAACAGAAGTCAACACTCGAGTCAACAGTCCATGTTGACCTGAATCATCGAGTGCAACTATACGACTCGTTGAGTCCCCTAGTTCCTTCATAAATGTTGCCAAAACCCAACTTAACTCGTCGAGTTGTCTCATCAACTCGCCAAGTTACTCATGTCCAGACTCATTGGGGAAAACCCTTGCCGACTCGTCGATTTAGCTCATCGACTTGTCGAGTTCCTTCAGACCCTTTTATCATTCAGACGTTTTAAGGCAGAGCTACAACCCCAAACTCTAGATCTAGCCTCCCAAGGATGAGATACCACGTAAAGCTGCAAGCTTTACGTCCATGCATGGCACTTAGGGCTTGAAATGCCAAAACAACTTCCATTTAGGGCCTTAAACATAAAAACTCTTCTATTAGCTGGATAAAGTTGGGACCTTTGGACTCTAGGGACCTCACAAGGTCCATATCTGAATTCTCAATCTCTTGGTAAGCTCAATACACTAAAAGCCTCAAGGAAAGATGGAATAAGCCCTAAAACTCCATAAAATGAGATCTAATCAAACTATTGAGCAAGGTGGTGACTTTTACCTTCCAACAGAAGCTAAAGAGTGGATGAACACCAAATCCAACAGTCCCTTCTCGTTCCTTTCTTTGATACTCTTATCTTCTCTTCCAGAAGTGTACTAAAATGCCCAAAGATTAGCTCTCTTTCTCTCTTAGATGAATATGGACGATTAGGGTTTTGCACAGGGGGGTAAGGTGGCTGGTGAGATGGAAATGAGGGCTTAAGGTCCTTTAAATAGGACCAAACCCCAGAGATTTAGGGTTTCCTCTCACAGTGCCAACTCGTCGAGTTGGTCCCTCCGACTCGTCGAGATTTAGGGACGGCACATCTTCTTCTAAGTTGGCATATCTAGACTCCAAGTTGGTGTATCCTCTCCATAATGGCGCATCAACCTCATGAATGACATATCCTATCACTTGGTGGTATATCAAGTTTTAGTAGTGGCATACCTTGACTTCTAAGTGACGCATCCAAGCATAATATGGCGCATAATAATCACAGATGGTACATCCATGCACCAAGATGCTCCATTCCACTTCCAGGTGCTCTTTACTCCCTTTTAAATGATTTGTTCCTTTTTCACATGATTTTTTCCTTTTTGAGATGATTCATTCCCTTCTCAAATGATCCGTTCATTTATCACATGATCCATGAACCCCAAGTGCTCCATTGAGTTCCAAAGACTCCATTGAACTCAAATGATCCATGCGAATGCTCCAAATGATCAAGTCACATTTAACATTAATTCAATAAGATATGGATTCAGTTTCTCCTTGTTCATTCATTTTCTAATATGAACATAATTGTTCCATATATAAGTCATATACACATGAAATAATCTCATGATAAACTTTTCCACATCAAAACTAATTATGCTTCATGTATACTTTGTCAATACGACTTAATCTATCAAGATATCAACTTTACAATCCTATCAATTCACCAAATTTGGGTTCATACCACCCCATATAAATTTAGCTATAAATTTGACATGAATGTGTTAAATATGATTATCAAGTTTCCATAACACCACTACAAAAACTTTCTTTTAAATGAAAAATTAGGTTTCATAACCAAAATTAACTCCACTATTAGAGCTCAAAGGAGATTTAAAGGAAAAAGATGATACCTTAGATTCAAATAGAGATGACTCCTTGATCCTCTTGATTCTCTAGCCCAAGCTCCTACAAGTTCTTTTCCAAAATTTCCCTTAGTCTATTTCTCTTGAGCGTTTGATAAGTTTTAGAAGAAATTAACATATTACAGATCTTATGTATGTTTCTATTTAACATAATTTGGCTTCGATGTGTAGCATCACTTTCTTGAATGCATGTCGCTCTATCTAATAATCCTCCAGACTTCGACATTGTACTTAGAATACATCATGTTCTATCTACACAATTTTTCATGTTTTAGCAAAGTATGTTACCATCTTCTAAAATAGCAATATACACTACTATTCTACATCAACTCTATGCGTTGCGTGATCCTTATGTAAATGTTGCATACTTGGTTCCATACTTGTAAAAATCATAATTAAGTAGCTATACAACACACTCCTTCATGATTCGGCACCAACATATATTTTACACACTTAAGCAAAATACATGTTAAAATCTCCTTAATTTTCCTATAATCAAGTTACACTTCTTATAGTTGTAACGCTTGGTCTACGTGTTATACAGTTTTCAACACTTTTGGACTTTTGGGCTAGGACTTGACGAGTTGGGGAGCTCCAACTCGTCGAGTAGAGATCATTTATGAGGATGCGGGATTTAGATCCTCTTCGACGAGTCGGAAGGCCCTGACTCGACGAGTAGACACTGGAAAGGAAAACCCTAATTTTTAGGGTTCGTACCCTATTTAAAGGCCTTAAGACTTACTTGTAGCTTCCCTTATCGCCCCTTTGTCCAGAGAAACCCGAAATTGTGTCTCTTCTCCCATTTTGAATGTGTGAGGGCTTAAGGAGTGCCTTTTTGTTGTTATGTGGAGAATCTTGAAATGGTTGGTGCGTAGCTGAAGGGAGATGCTAAAGATCTGGGGTTTACTCTGCTGTGGCAACCATTTTAAGGTATAAAGTCAAAACCTTGACCATACATTGCTTAGATCCTCTTTTATGCGAGTTTATGGCAATTATTAGCCTGGTTTGGTACCATTCTTGGTTTTGAGCATGAATTAAAGATATAGCTTTAGAACTGGACATCTCAGGGCCTTTGGGGACTTAAAGTTGCCAACTTTATCAAGTCTAGGCCCTCCTTCATGCTCTAAGTCACTAGAAAAGCTTTGATTAAGTGTTTTAGCCTTGTGAGGCCTTGCATGCACGTAAAGTTTGCAACTTTATGTGGTAACTATACCATAAGGGATTGGATCTGTGATTTGGAGCCTTGGATTCCACTGGAAAGGACTAACCATAAAAAGGACTGAAAGGACTCAACGAGTCGAGTCGGGTTTACCCGTTTTTGAGATTCTGAGTGGTTTCGGTGAAGGATTAGGGTTTTCGGTCTACTTGAGTTTTCAGCCTTCTGGACATTAGGGAACTCAACGAGTTACTCAGGTAACTCGGCGAGTTGATGAACTACTCAGGAAACTCGGCGAGTTGCAGGATGCACTGGACGAGTTGGGGTCAACATGGACTGTTGAACTTGACTGTTGACTTTGACTTTGACCTTTGAATTTGGGAAAATTAGTTCCAAGGAGTGCTTGAAGTAAACCAATTCTAATGAAGGATATTATTAGATTAGAGTAAGGCCCGTAAAGAGTTGGGGCCTAATTTGGAAAATTCGGCCATTGATGAATTTATAGACATCATAGTGTTGGGCTTTTGTTTTAGATTTGGGCCATAGTTTTGGATAATACCGGGATAGGGGTAGAATGGTTATTTTACCCCTTGTATGGATTAAGTATTATAGCATGAAACCCAATTGCTAATTGGGTATATTGATTGGTATTGACAGCTTGGTAACTGGACAGGGCAACAGCTAAGGATTTCATTCGGGAAGCTTCTGCATTCAAGACGAGTCTCCTCACCATACCAATGGGTCTAAGGCACCAAGGCCGGCCCTTCAGTTAGTTGTAGTGTTTATTATAGATTCACTGCTGATATGTCTGGTATGCATGTATATGTCGTATACTAGTGATTATGGGGTATGATATTTGACTATGTGGTATGTGGTATGTGGTATGCTAGTTGTCTTTATGTTACTTTCATGGAAGACCATGGGGGAGCCCATGACGCTTGGATGTAAGACAATGTGGGGGAGCCCATGGCTTTTCAGGTAAAGACCATGGGGGGAGCCCATGCCGCTTGGATGTAAGACCATGTGAGGGAGCCCATGGCTTTTCATGTAAAGAGCATAGGGGAGCCCATGACGCTTGGATGTAAGACCATGTAGGGGAGCCCATGGCTTTTCAGGTAAAGACCATGGGGGAGCCCATGACACTTGGATGTCAGACCATGTGGGGAAGCCCATGGCATTCCAGTTAAAGACCATGGGGGAGCCCATGACACTTAGGTGTAAGACCATGTGGGGGAGCCCACGACATCCTGGAGTAAGACCCTGGGAGGAGCCCACGGCATCCTTATATGTTTATATGCATGGCTTATGTGATTGATATTGTTTATGTACTTGTTATAGCTGATATGGATTATGTGGTTATGTGGATTGTGTGGGGTATGCTCTGGGGAACTCACTAAGCTTCGTTCTTACAATTTTGTTTATGTTTTCAGGTATCATCGGTTTTTGAAAGGAAGGGTCCGACTTGATCGCAGTGCACACACCCATGTTTTCCGTGTTATGTGATTTTGGGAAGTAACTATGATAAATGTTTTAATTATACAATGTTTTTGAATGGTTGGATTATGTAACAATTGTATTTGACTATAATAAAAATGAAATTTTTACCCTTGATTTTTGGGTCGTGACAAGTTGGTATCAGAACCTTGGTTTGAGGGATCTGGGTATACCTTCAGGTGTGTCTGAACTCAAACCGAGGAGCTGTAAAGTTTTCAAAAGGAAAAATGCTTTCAAGGAAAAATGAAACGTCCCAAAATTCAAGACTAAAAATTTCTTTTAATAAAAGATTACTTAAAGCAAAATCATCAATCCAAAACATAATCAGAGTATTAATTTCCAAACATATGTTCATTATCAGAGTAAAACATTCCCAGGATGTCTAATCAATGGTGTGTGCCATGCGATCACCCCGAGCTCTTCCCTCCGCTACCGGAAGTACCTGAAACCAAAACTGAAAAATCGTCAGCACGAAGCTTAGTGAGTTCCCCAACCTACCACATACCATGCATAACCACATACTGCACATACTGGGCCACAGCAGCTATTCTGGGCCTCACCCCTACCTCGGGCCTCGCCCGCTACAACGGCCCCGTCGCACCAGGCCTCGCCTGGCTTCAAGCCCTGCTCGGATACAGATCTGTTTCACTTAGGCCTCGCCTGTCACAGGGCCTCGCCCACTACCATATGATAGCACATAGACATACCACAACACATAAGCTAAACATATACTAATGGATCTTGTCCTAAGGCCTCGCCTATCATGGGCCTCGCCCTTGTCCTGCTACTGATGAGTCATGGAACCCCATCCACGCTCCTACTGATAGTGAGATACGGTCCCAGCCCACACTCACTCCTTCCCTAACTTGGGCCTCGCCCCTGTTCTGCTGCTAATGAGATGTGGAACACCATCCACACTCTGCTATTGGTGAGATACGAGACCTCGCCCTCACTCACCTCCCTACCAGGCACATACATGTATCACACAGACAAAAAGTATAAACTATCATATAAACAAATCCTTGGGCACCCACCCGCTATCATTGGACCTCGTCCTGAATATCATACTAGCATACTGTGCCTAGGGCTAACCCCCGGGTCTTCTACTCATAACTACATGGGCCGGGATTGTGGCCTTACACCCATTCACACAAAGGGAAACTCACCTGCACTTGCTGAACTTGCTGATAACCCCACTAGCTGCTGCCCGGCAACTCTCTGAACTCCTGCTCCACTAGCTCCCCAAGCTACCAATATCAATGCAACACTTAGTCTAACTGTCCTCCGAAAGCCAACTAAGTCAACTCTGGTCAAAGTCAAGTCCTGGTCAATGTCAGCCTTCCAGGTCAACCTTACTCATCAAGTCTTCCTACTGACTCGCCGAGTTCACACGCTTAGAGTCCTTCCATTCGCGACTCGACTCGCTGAGTTAGCCCTGACTCGCTGAGTCTACTGATTTCCGAGTCCTGACTTGTCCAACTCACTGAGTCCCCACTCAACTCACTGATCCGAGTCTTAACTCGAAGGGTTTGGGGTTTCGCGACTTGACTCGCCGAGTCCAAGGCAATCTTCAACAGACTCGCCGAGTTGTTCTTCTAACTCGCTGACTTCCTGCCCTACTTCAACCAGCTCGCCGAGTCCACCCATGTGACTCGCCGAGTCGCTCCAGTTCTTAATCCATATAGTGGCTTTTCGAGCCATGCAGGGGCTCCAAATCATAGATCCATACTTCCAAAGCTCAATCCTCACGTAAACTTGCAAACTTTACGTATAACTAAAGAGATCTAGGCTCAAAACACTCTAGGGCTAGGTTTAGGGACAAAAGGGCTTCACCAACTACTCATCTTCTAATGCTTTACGACATATTGGACCATTCCAACACTAGATTTGAAGTGGAAACAACATATCTAATCCCCAAACTCGAATTGGGTCTCAAACAACCATAAAACCCCCAAATCTCATAACAAAAATAGATCTAGATGCAAAGGAGGGAAGATGGCAGCTTATTACCTCCAAGATGAACACAAACTGAAGTAGATCCCAGATCTACACCTCCCCTTTGAAGCAACCTTCTTGATCTTCAAGTTCCTTTCCAAAGTTTCCTTCCTCCAAAGCTATTTCTCTCAAAGGATGGAAGCTCACATGAAATCTAGGGTTTACAGGTTCTCTAGGATGATATGGAGGCTGAGGGAGGGACATAACACCCTTTATATAGGATACAACTCCCGCGATTAGGGTTTTCCTCGATCTGACCAGACTCACCAAGTCCCCTTAGCCGACTCACCGAGTCGGTCACTTACTCCTTGACCTGGATCCCGCTCGGACTCGTCGAGTTGACCCTTTGACTTAGGGTTTTCTTTTCCTTTCTTGGATTCCTGATTTTGGGTGTTACAACTCTCCCCCACTTAAACTAAACTTCATCCTCGAAGTTTGCTATGGCCAACCGCCCTACGATCTGCTTCCAATACTCTACTTATCAATCCAACACCAGCTGCCTACCATCGCTGGCCTTTCGCCCGTTCCTCCTGACGACCATTAATCCATGCGGATAATAATCTGGGTCAACCCTGACCCTGAACATTCTAGAAACACAACTTACTCAACCGACAATCCTTCTGGTACTCTCCGAGTACTGCAACTGAACCCATAGGGGTTCACCCCCTCTTTCCTTGTGCGTTTTCTTGCCTTCCCAAGGCGATGCTCCATAACCAACTATTTCCTTTGTCACTGTGAAGGTCCTATCCTTCACCAAATCCATTACTCCCGCTACCTCCATTATGGGTCATTATCACCAGTATCCACTGGGCATTTCTTTCTACTATAATTTGGTGTCGAGCACCCCATGATCAACTAACTGAATTCCACCATAGACTGCTTACCTACACTGCTACTGACTGACAATTTTTGTCGTTCCTTATCTGCCTTCTGGATGAACCGAGACCACCATGGTCGCTACCAATCTATCAATATCTGGATTACCGGCTCCCACCGGTCGCTAGCCCCAACACAACTCCTAGTCGTTCCCAGCGACTTTCGAAGACACCTCGACTACCTATAACTGCTCAATCTATTCTGCCATTCAGGCACTACAATCCTGGGATCCTCGATCCCCTATCTGACACTACGGTCCCTACCAGGTCTCACCTGTGCTACTAAAACTCACGGGCCTCACCCACGGGTCTCACCCACCTCTATCCTTCTAGTCTCACTTGTCTAACCACTCTCGCACGGTACTCGCCCACGGGTCTCACCCAACCATACTACTGAGCAACCCGGCTCTCAGGTCTCACCTATACTGTTACTCACATATGGGCCTCGCCTACAGGTCTCACCCAACTTCATCCTAGAGTGGCCTCTCCCCAAGGTCTCACCTCTCTAGGGCGATACAGGCAACTCCCTACTATTCTCATCCACTACCCATTCCTGATCCCTATCAGATCACTAAGAGATAAGGGCCTCGCCCCAACTCCACTAACGAAGCTACTATGGAATGGTACAGCTTACCCGCAGTCTTACATCACCTTCCATCTCTGACTGCTAGTGAATGCTACGGCTGCCCCGTAGTCTTACAACACCTTCCACCACTGACCGCTGCTGGAGGAAGCTGCGGCCCTCCCTCCGCTCTACCATGCTCTACATGCTGCCTCTGTCACTGACTACTAACACGAAAGCATCCCATGCTATTTGTCCTCAAGATCTTCATTTCGACTCACTCGAGTCCTACAGGCGATCCTCCAACCTGAATTCCCAACCGTGTAATCATCATCACCATTACACGCACTAACTGATGGGGAGTTTCTCAAACTCCCAATGTCACACCCCAAAACCAAGAACGGCGAAAACGTTCTGGGGCGGAGGACGTCATGTACAGTATCAGAACACTGAAAAGTAGTAAACAAGCAACAACATCATCCATTGCATTAATAATATAATTATTATACAAGTGTGTTCTGTCAAATTATAGTAGACACTAAGAGCATAAATCAAAATGAAAGGTGAGTCTTGAACGAGCTCCATCTTCTCTAAACCTTGCTTCGGTACCTGTCTATTAATGACCTGAGGATACAAGTAATTTTGAAAGCGAGTATCAGCTTTGAAGCTGGTGAGATCATAAGTATTTTAGTGTCTTAATTTGTATGTAAGTATTTGTATGTATATGAACTGTAAGTATGAACATGTTTGTAAAACAACTGTAAATGTTTGAAAAAACCCTAGAAATCCCTATGATTCCTACTACTACAAAAGGGAGTCTTCTACCAAGACCTAACTGTTCTGAATGTAGTCTTCTACCAAGACCTATATGTTCTGAATGTAGTCTTCTACCAAGACCTAACTGCTCTGAATGTAGTCTTCTACCAAGACCTAATTGCTATGAATGTAGTCTTCTACTAAGACCTAACTGTTCTGAATGTAGGTCTCTTGTAAGAGTGTGTATTTTCCCAAGTTTGACTATCATTAACCAAAAATATAGTTTGTACACTACCGTGCGTCATGTGAATGTTCACGAAGTGAATGTAATGGGAAAATGAAATAGTACTATGGTGTAGTGTCGAACTACAACCGTACCAATTACCTTAAGTCTAGGGTAATTCTTCTAAGTACTGTAGCATTTGTAATAAATAACTACATCGGTACTCAACTGCCTTATTTGAGGGATAAGGTATAATGTGATGGCTAGATCCCAGACTATACGCTCCCCTGTCAAAGGGATTTTGGAACCTACCCATGACCCCTGCATGAATGCAAGCCATGAGCATCCACATTACTATGATCATGTATACCCGATATAACTATCACAATCGTGTTGTGATTCATCGGTATAGTTAGATCCTGAACTTGTTCAATGCTATAGCACCTAGTGACGTCTGTTCTATGTATATGTAAGTGTGATCATGTAAGTGATCATGTAGTTGTACTCATGTAAGTGTGATCATGTAAACATATATATGTAATAGTATAGTAATGTACTGTAATATTCTAGCTGTAGTGTATGCTCTATCTATCTAGCAAGTATGGTAATGTACTGTAATGTTCTAGCTGTAGTGTATGCTCTCTCTATCTAGCAAGTATAGTAATGTACTGTAATGTTCTAGCTGTAGTGTATGCTCTCTCTATCTAGCAAGTATAGTAATGTACTGTAATGTTCTAGAAAGTATTGACTCATGAATGAACTGACTCACTGTATGATATCGCGTTCTAGTAATAGTTCTAGTATCATCCTAAACTACCCATATGGTAGATTACTAGTAATCTAACTAGTACGTGAGGACATTGATGTATACCCTTGCTACCCAAGGGCATTGGATGAACCGGAAGGACCTTTATGACTATATATGTACACATGATATATAACTAATATTTAAACGACCTTCGGACGGGTACCCGATATCCCACCAGACCACATCCAAATCGAGGAAAAGGAAACAGGGTGGATAGCCTTCCCAAGTCCTTTCAACATTTCTTATATAACTATACATATATAGGCATGCAATTTATAATATAAAAGCATAAAATGAGTTTTGTAAAACCTTTTAACATAATTATTATCTAAGAAAAGATCGACTTGATGTCAATCTATAAAACGGTTTGAAGGCATGGGTTTGATAAAACAGTTTAAGTATAAGGAAACATTTGTTTAAAACACAATTGTAAATTAGTTTGAATGGAAACATACAGAGTAAAATGTACAGTTTAATAAGGAGTTTTAAACATAATAAGTATTTACGATAAACATTTGAAGGAAATTGCTTGGTAAAACAGCTAATGAGTAGCCAATCATTCAAGTGCTGTTTATTAATCAAAAGTGATTGATATAATAACTAGCATGATTCTACTTGTATCCCCCCCATAAAACATTTAAAAACAGTTAAAACATTGATTAAGGGGTATGAACTCACATGTAGTGAGTGGATTGGATTGAAGTGTCGGGTACGGTGCTAGGTGACAAATGAAGACTTGTACACACACACGAGCCTAGTTATCATATAATGAACACATATATAACTAATTAGCCAAATTACAACTAATGAAATAAGTTGGGGCACTCTAGAACATGAAAACACTTTGTTTCAAGTGTTAAAGGTCACAAGGATTGCATCCAAGTGTTGGTAGGACAAAGCTAGTGTATTTAGAGTCCAAGGGTAAACTCCCTTGGAGTTTACGGTTTGGATGGCCATAACCCAAGGAGTTTACGGCAGTAAACTCTAGAGTTTACGGTCGTAAACTCTAGTCCTAATGACCAAGTGTTGTTTTGTGGTTGAACAAGCCCTTTGAAGCATTTCTACTAAGTGGTTTGATCTTTGGAAGGAACTAGGGCAACAAAACACCTCCTTTGAGGAGTTTACGGCCTCATTGCATTTTCCTTTGGGTTTACTACCGTAAACCCTTATGGAGAAGGGTATTGCCATGTTTTCAAGTCCTTAACACAACAAGGTAAGTGTATGTGCTAGTTTCTAAGCCTGAGGAAGGAAAATAACCCATTTATACACACTTTAGGGCGTTTACGGTTTTGGGAGATCCCCAAACCGTAAACACCTATAAATGTTGGCTTTTTTGTATTTTTCAAGGCTTAAACATAATAAGGAAGGGTTTAAACATGTCAAGGATGGTTTATACATCAACTAGGACTTAGATTAGGGGCTTAGGCACACTTTGGTGCTCTTTATGGTGTTTACAGCCCAAGCATCACCTTGGACCGTGAACACCTCTAGCCTTGTGTTCTTGGCATAATTTCTTGATGTTTAAATGTAATACTATCTTAAGATCACTCAAGGATGGAAGCACTTACTATTAGAAGGCTTGATTTGAGCTAAAAGGCCAAGAACACTTAGTGTGTGTTCTTGGTGTTTTGGAAAAACTAGTCAAAACACATAAATGAATGGATTAAAGGATGTACAATCACTAGATTAAGTGATATACTAACTTTAAAGGGTTAGAACACTTACTAGTTTGAAGATCTAGAACAAAAACTAGGATGATACTTGAGAGAGTTTGGAGTTTACTCTTTTAGAAAATGGGGAGTAAACACAAATGACTAGTTTTTGGGGAGTAAACTCATACATAGGTATGAGTTCACAGTTTTTGGGTGATTTTTCAACCAAAACATAAAAGTTTGGTCGGGAATTTCTAAGACGCGAGGTGTTTGCGGTTTTCAAAAATCAAACCCCGAGATGGCACTTTCTTTCACTCGTTCATTTAAAAATAATATTAAAATAATCAAACGAACTTTATATTTCTTAAAAAATAAGAAATAATGACATTGACTTATGATACGAAGTGGTTGACTTTTAGGGTTTGACCAAATAGAAATTTCGGGTTGTCACACCCAACCCTGAACTCCTCAATCCATCAAACGCTGTACTACTTCTTTTCCTTCTCAGAGATCGCATACTCATTCTGGATCTGCGTGCTCTTACCCTTGTACACTCAGAGGATTCTCCCCTACTTCGATCCTACTTACACCTTGTTGCTCAATGCACGAAAAGAAAACCCAAGCCTTGCTACCATTCCATAATCAATCTGCTGAGGAACCCCAAGCTCACCATAGCTAGGTATCTAACCAGTCCATATCTAAAACTATACAGCTCCGAACAAGCGAGACATACCAAGTCCCTCCCAGGCATGCTACAGTTACTGCATCCTAAGCTTCCTTCTCCAATAGAGCCCATCCCTTAACTACTATTCAAATATCCAAGGTATGTAGATGGCATATAACTCGATCACAAGCAAGCCACACAAAATAAAATACTCATACCGATAATGATGCAAAATCATAACAATATAATCATGCACAAATAAATAACTGAAAATGGTAGTCGCATATCTGCAACGTCCGGCGCTGCTTGCGTCTCCAGGGTAGTCATCTGAAAAGCCCTACCTCCTACCGCAGGCGCCTCTGCGTGGCCCTGACGGCAGTCTGTGATCCTCAAAGTTGCAGGGGCAGGTGCAATCACCCGTCCTGCCGAAAACAAACTGGGGCACTGGGCCTTTTTGTGGCCCCGCTGGTTGCATTGAAAACATATCAAGTCTGATCCCTGTGTGGTGGTAACGGTACAATCCCTACTAAAATGACCAGTCCGACCGCACTTGAAGCAGCCAGACTCACCACCGCTACCACTCCTGCACGCACCCTCGTGCGTCCTGCCACACTTCCCGCATCGGCTGCGGTCCTGATAATCCCTCAATCTCGAATCCGATCACCTTGGGCCTTTTGCCCGAACTTGTGGCTACCTGAACCTCATCCGGCTTCCTCTTCCGGATCTGCTCCAAGTCAATCTCTCTCTCTCTCTCTCTCCCTCTAGCTCGCGTGATCATATCCTCCAACGTTTTGTAGCTGGACCTACTCACTAACTGGCTGATGTCATCCCTCAATATCTCATGATATCGGGCCTTCTTCATCTCCTCATCCGCGACATACTGCGGAACAAAAAGGACCCTCTCCCTGAACTTGGAAGTGATCTCCGCCACAGTCTCAGTGGTCTGCATCAAATCCTGAAAATCCTGTGCCAACTGCTGCACCTCGATAATCAGCGAAAACTCCGCCCTGAACCTGGCCGAGAAATTGCTCCATGCCATCGCGTCCAACGCGGCATCATCACCAATGGCATGACCAACCTCCTCCCACCAATCCCTCGCTCAGTCCTTCAGAAGACAGGAAGTGAGTCTGACCTTGTCCCCCTCGGGGCACCGGCTCGTACGGAACGTGTTGGCAACATCAGCCAACCACCTGCTGCTAGCAATGGGGTCCCTAGACCCATGATAATCTGGTGCCCCGCAAGCCCTGAACTCTCGGAATGTCAAAGTACGTGCTCCCATCAAAGCCATCATCGGTACGGAAGACTCCTAACCTCTCATCCAAGATCTCCAGTATACCCTCCTTGACCGTGCCAAAGATCACAGGAGTCTGATCTAGAATACTGCGCGTAACCTCAGCTGATATCAACTCCCTCATTCGCTCCTCGAGCTGCTCGGCTCCTGAACCCGAGCCTGACCCCTCTCCGGCGCCTGATCCGCCCACTTGTCTCTCTCGCAATGTCACCGTGCTGAAAACATATCGCAATAACTATCAAAATACTCATCACTTCTGAGGGATCATACACACACTACAAGTTCCCCGGTCTCATCTCGGCTTTTCCCGAATCGAGTACGGATCCTCTACTTTCAGTAGTACGGGCCCATACTACCTTCCACATCTATCCGTACTTTCCTCGGGAACTGCTTCGACTCCACCAGGTCCCTTTTCTACTACTACTGCTCCCAGCACTACCTCATCCTAGGCTTATCCTAGGGAAACCTTTGACTCAAACCAAACCAGTCCTCAGATGCTGAAGGCCTCCTTGTGATGCCAATTAGCCATCACCTGGATACCATCACATGTGACGAGGCTCAGATAATCCTTCGAGTAAAAGACTCGTCCCTATAACGGTTGGACTCAAACAAGAGTTGCGCAATAGGCCCAAATCCAGCACTCTGAGATTATTCAACCCTGATCACATGTGACGTGACGTATCCACCTAATGGCTAACTCCCATCACTCAGAATCCCACAATGCACAAAGCAAGCAGCATTCAGACAAGGGAAAATCTAACCATAACATACTCAAGCAATCATAATCTCATATCAGGAATCTGTACTAGCATGCAACAGAAGCTCATAAACTCAGGCATAACCTAAACAGGCTATCCTACTACTGTCTAGCCAGCACTATCATGCAGCTCAAAAGCACAAATAACAGGCACATAAGGCATCATCCCTAGATCCTTATTCCTAATCTAGCATGTTGTTCTATTAACTGATAATCATAACATAAACTTGTATGGATATTTTGGGGTACTTACTTGAGCTCGGCTAATTGCATGCACCACACCCTTTCTCTTATCAAAATTCTTTTCTTTCTGAATTCTTTTTTCTTTTTCTAAAACTGATTTCTTTCTCAAAACTCTCTTTTTACAAATCTGTCTTTTCATTTTGAAAACTTCTATACCAATTCCTCAGTTTGAGTTCAGACACACCCGAGAGCATGTCCGAATCCCTCAAACCAAGGCTCTAATACCAACTTGATATGTCCCAAAATTTAAGACTAAAAATTTCTTTTAATAAAAGATTACTTAAAGCAAAATCATCAATCCAAAACATAATCAGAGTATTAATTTCCAAACATATGTTCATTATCAGAGTAAAACATTCCCAGGCTGTCTAATCAATGGTGTGTGCCATGTGATCACCCCGAGCTCTTCCCTCCGCTACCGGAAGTACCTGAAACCAAAACTGAAAAACCGTAAGCACGAAGCTTAGTGAGTTCCCCAACCTACCACATACCATGCATAACCACATATTGCACATACTGGGCCACGCTTGCTATTCTGGGCCTCACCCCCTACCTCGGGCCTCACCCGCTACAACGGCCATGCCGCTCCAGGCCTCGCTTGGCTTCGAGCCCCGCTCGGATACAGATCTGTTTCAGTTAGGCCTCGCCTGTCACAGGGCCTCACCCACTACCATATGATAGCATATAAACATACCACAACACATAAGCTAAACATATACTAATGGATCATGTCCTAAGGCCTCGCCTATCCTGGGCCTCGCCCTTGTCCTGTTACTGATGAGTCATGGAACCCCATCCACGCTCCTACTAATAGTGAGATACGGGCCCAGCCCACACTCACTCC
Source organism: Lactuca sativa (assembly GCF_002870075.4). Classification (NCBI taxonomy): domain Eukaryota; kingdom Viridiplantae; phylum Streptophyta; class Magnoliopsida; order Asterales; family Asteraceae; genus Lactuca; species Lactuca sativa. The sequence continues at coordinate 379,634,492 of NC_056626.2, forward strand.
TTCCCTAACTTGGGCCTCACCCCTGTTCTGCTGCTAATGAGATGTGGAACACCATCCACACTCTGCTATTGGTGAGATACGGGACCTCACCCTTACTCACCTCCCTACCAGGCACATACATGTATCACACAGACAACAAGTATAAATTATCATATAAACAAATCCTTGGGCACCCGCCCGCTATCATTAGACCTCGTCCTGAACATCATACTAGCATACTGTGCCTAGGACTAACCCCCGGGTCTTCTACTCATAACTACATGGGCCGTCATTGTGGCCTTAGACCCATTCACACAAAGGGAAACTCACATGTAATTACTGAACTTGCTGATAACCCCTCTAGCTGCTGCCCGACAACTCTCTGAACTCTTGCTCCACTAGCTCCCCGAGCTACCAATATCAATGCAACACTTAGTCTAACTGTCCTCCAAAATCCAACTAAGTCAACTCTGGTCCAAGTTAAGTCCTGGTCAAGGTCAACCTTCTAAGTCAACCCTACTCGCCGAGTCTGCCTACTAACTCGCCGAGTTCACACGCTTAGAGTCCTTCCATTCGCGACTCGACTCGCCGAGTCAGCCCCTGACTCGCCAAGTCTACCGATTTCCAAGTCCTGACCTGTCCAACTCACTGAGTCCCCACTCAACTCACTGATCCGAGTCTTAACTTGAAGGTTTTGGGGTTTTGCGACTTGACTCGCCGAGTCCAAGGCAATCTTCAACAGACTCGCCGAGTTGTTCTTCTAACTCGCCGACTTCCTGCCTTACTTCAACAACTCGCCGAGTCCACCCATGTGACTCGCCGAGTCGCTCCAGTTCTTAATCCATATAGTGGCTTTTCGAGCCATGCAGGGGCTCCAAATCATAGATCCATACTTCCAAACCTCAATCCTCACGTAAACTTGCAAACTTTACGTATAACTAAAGAGATCTAGGCTCAAAACACTCTAGGGCTAGGTTTAGGGACAAAAGGGCTTCACCAACTACTCATCTTTTGATGCTTTACGACATATTGGACCATTCCAACACTAGATCTGAAGTGGCAACAACATATCTAAGCCCCAAGCTCGAATTGGGTCTCAAACAACCATAAAACCCCCAAATCTCATAACAAAAATACATCTAGATGCAAAGGAGGGAAGATGGCAACTTATTACCTCCAAGATGAATAGAAACTGAAGTAGATCTCGGATCTACACCTCCCCTTTGAAGCAACCTTCTTGATCTTCAAGTTCCTTTCCAAAGTTTCCTTCCTCCAAAGCTATTTCTCTCAAAAGATGGAAGCTCACACGAAATCTAGGGTTTACAGGTTCTCTAGGATGATATGGAGGCTGAGGGAGGGACATAACACCCTTTATATAGGATACAACTCCCGGGATTAGGGTTTTCCTCGTTCAGACCATACTCGCCGAGTCCCCTTAGACGACTCGCTGAGTCGGTCACTTACTCCTTGACCCGGATCCCGCTCGGACTTGCCGAGTTCCTCCCCGGACTCAACGAGTTGCCCTTTGACTTAGGGTTTTCTTTTCCTTTCTTGGCTTCCTGATTTTGGGTGTTACAAAAAAGTTTTCTAAGACAAGAAAGGGTGGTGTGGTGCGTGCAATCAACCAAGCTCAAGTAAGTTTCCCCAAAATACCCATATATGTTATCTGTTATTACTTGATTTATGAATCTGAGAATCGCATGCTAGATAGGGCTAGGAGAGATGCCCCTATATGTTGTATAAGATGATAGAGTTGCATGCTAGTGCTGAGTAGTCAGCGATAGATTAGCCTGATATGTGATTCTTGTTGTCTTGGAGATACTGGATGTAACGACGTAAATTTTCAAACAAATTTTTCCTTTTTAATTAGAATAAAAACACATATTACATGTCTCAAAACATCAATCATCCATCGACAATATAGCTTTTAAAAGTAATTATCACAATCCAGGATCCATAAAACATATAACTCCGGCTCGGTGGGCATGTGTACAATCAAGACGGTGCCTTCCTGCGATCCTCGGAAGTACCTGAAACACATAAACACATTACATAGTAAGCACGAATGCTTAGTGAGTTCCCCAAAATACCATGTACAAATAATTAGCCACTCAAGGCTATAGCTTTGAAAGACCCTCTGGTCAATGTGTCTTAGTGGGACCCTCCAGTCCCACAGCTCGTTGGACCCTCTGGTCCAGTCTAATTGAGAACCCTCCGGCCTTATAGTTAGTTGGACCCTCTGGTCTGGTCTAAGCAACAAATAATATAGCATGCAATACATATCACACAAACATACATAACTCAAGCAAGCACATAAGACCCTCTGGTCACACATAGCTACCACTCTAGGTAAAGTATAATGAGAAGACTCACCTCGAAGAAAGCAAGCTAGTACACCTCGCACACAAATCACCGAAACAGCCTCCACCTAATATATATGGTGATTATCTCTAATTAGACCAATTATTCTAATAAGCTCCTACTAATCTCACTCTAACTCTTGGTAAGGGTAAAAGACTATTCTACCCCTCCATGGTCTCCATTACTCATAGTTGGTCTAAACTCCAAAATTCAACGGAAGTCAACTTGAGTCAACATTCAATGTTGATTCAACTCGTCGAGTGCACCAGGAGGACTCATCGAGTCCCCTCACTCCCTTAGAGGCCTTATGAGAACCAACTCTACTCGCCGAGTAGACCCGTCTACTCGTCGAGTTACAGCGTAATCAGACTTTATCGAGTAAACCCTAATCGACTCGTCGAGTCTGCACATGGACTCGGCGAGTCCATCCAGTCCAAACTCCCATTCAGACGTTTTTGGGCAGATCTAACACTCCAAACACTAGATCTAGACTCCCTAGTCTTGAATGTCACGTAAAGCTTCGATCTTTAAGTTCATGTATGGCATATATGCCCCATAACGCCATTACAAGCCCCAAGAAAGGTCAAATGCACATGAGCTTGCCTCCAGCTCAATAAAGCTCAAATCTTTGGACTCTCAAGACCTTCTCTTGTCCAGATCTGAGGTTCTAACCTCAACCATGTCCAAATAACTCAAGTCACAAGATGATTTGGGAGAAAACCCTATAAACTCCCTCAAATGAAATCTAACAAATATAAAGCCCAGGTAAGAGTTTTTACCTCAGAAGAGAAGCTAATGACAGAAGAATGCAAGATCTACAGCCTTCTCTTGATTAGATCCACCAAGCTCTTCCAATCTTTCCTCCAAAATACACAAGAATGCTCAAAATGGACTCTCTCTCTCTCTCTCTACACAACAAAAGGGCAGGTTAGGGTTTCTCTCTGGGGAAGGTGGTTGCAAAGGGAGGCCATAAGGGCCTTTAAATAGGCCACAAGCCCGAGAAATTAGGGTTTCCTTCAGCAGCGCTAACTCGGCGAGTTGGCTCTCGGACTCGTTGAGTCCACTCATTAGTTCACTTCACCAGTCACGACTCTACTCGACGAGTTGAGGCACCAACTCATCGAGTCACTCCACATATCTCAAAATAAATACATAAAATATTATACCTGGAAATCCGGGTGTTACACTGGATGCCATGCTAGAATGAGAATGATTATTGATATTGGTAACTGCTAAGTGTATGCTTTAAAAATTGTATACAGTTAGGATCTTATAGCCATAGAATCATGTATTTGGCCTTATATCATGTTCTGTGTATAATTTGCATGCATTAGGAAACCGACAGTGAGGGTGGATGTGGACAGCATGAGTTGTGGTATGTGGGCCGAATGCTCTATGATAGGTTGTGGGTCAGAGATTGCCCTAGGGTAAGCCTAGGACGAGATTACTGACAGGTGTTACCTACCGGCAGATTGTATGTGTAGATAGAATGGCTTGTCTAGTGTATGTTGGTTAGTTTTCTATTGTCTGAATGTTGCTTGCTTTGTGCTTTGTGGGACTCTTAGCAATGTGAGTTAGCTACTAAGTGAATATGCTAAGTCACATGTAGCATAAGATGGATAATCTCAGAGTAATGGACTTGACCCTATTGTGCAGCTCTTGTATGAGTCCAACCGTTCTAGGGTGAGTCTTTTACTTGAAGGATTATCTGATCTCTGCTACATGTGGCTGTATTCATGAGGTAGCTAGTAGACATTGTTGGGAATCCTTCAGCAATTGAGGACTGGGCAGGTTTGGAAACCTAGGAAAGCCTAGGATATGCTACAGTGAGCTAGTGGGACGGTACGATGAAGTTGGGAACCTATGGGGAGCCTAGGAGTTACTTCGGTGGGTATTGTGCTATTGTTTAGCGAACATTTAGTGCATCAGTGGAGTAGGTGACTTGAAGGACTCAGGAGGATTGCTGAGGACAGTATGGATATATGTGGAAGGTAGTATTGGGCCCATAATACTAAAAGCACAGGATCCATACTCGAATTAGCGAGAGTCTTGGAGGATCTGAGAAGCCTAAGGGAAGGGAATTCTTGATTATTCTTGGACCATGGGGATAGCTACTTTGCAGAATGAGGATGAGTACTCATGGGAAGGACCAGGGTTTGGTCTCGGCTCCGGTGGTGAACTAGTTAATGGATGGATTGCCAAGATTTTTGAGTTCGCCTTGGATCTCTTGTATCAGGCGACAAGGATTGATTGTGTGATTTATTTCAATTTCGGGATTAGAAACCATGTCTTGGGGGTAGCTAGTAGCCCGGTTTAGAGCAGAGGTTGCTCCAGATATTGCAGTTCAGCCAATGATGATTGAGTTGGTGAGTGGGTCAGGGTGCGAGACCCTGAATGATGCGGGTCCCAAAGCGGAAGCCAGAAGATCGATTTGGAGTACCTCAATAAGCGAGGTTCAAATCATGTGAATTTATTGGAGGATCTCAAGAAGAGACCCAAGAGTTCGGATCAGCTGTTGAGAGGTCAGCGGGGTCGGATTCAGTGCAACAATCGCGGGAAATTGTGCGATGGAGATTGTCGTTCCAGGGGTCTGGGCTGCTGCAAGTGCGGCAAGGTTGGCCGCGACAATAGGGATTGCCCACAGGGGGCAAGCCCGTTATATTTTCTTTATAATCAGGTGGGCGACAAGGAGGTTGACTGTCTGGTGATCGAGGAAGAGCGGTGAGTGCACCTGCTCCGACTATTTTGAAGATCGCCGACGGACAAGAGGGTAGGGCAGGAGCTCCAGTAGAGAGGGGCCATAATTCGCAGAATCAGACATGAGAGATCGAAACTTCAGCAGACAAGGGTACGGGGTAGGTATCTTTTTGCTTTCTTTCCAGCCTTACCTGTATATGGTTGTTGTTAACTTGCATTAGTGTGAGTGAGCATATCGTGGAGTTGTTACCTCTGTTTGTGGTCAAGTTATATATATATATATATATATATATATATATATATATATATATACATACATATATATATATGTATATATATATATATATATATATATATATATATATATATTCAAGAAGAGTTATACTCCATCTGCATATTATGGACCTTTGGTGGAGTAGCATGAGGTCGTCTCCTTACATATACTGATTTTCCAGTGTTTGAATGCCATTTTGGGTTCAGTCGAAGTTGGTTCAAGGGCTTGTACGAGGGAGTTATAACTAGGACTCAGTATGTTACACCCAAAATCAGAAAGGTCAAGAAAGGAAAGGAAAGGAAAAACCCTAAGTTAAAGACGGTTGACTCGTCGAGTCCAGGGAGGACCTTGGCGAGTCGGAGCGGGATCTGGGTGTAAAGTAAGTGACCAACTTGGCGAGTCGACAAGTGGACTCGGCGAGTCTGGTCTGGGTTGGGAAACCCTAATTCCGGCACTTGGTACCCTATTTAAGCATCTTATTCTCTTCCCTAGGGCTCATTTGTGGCCCCTATAGTCCAGAACCCGAAACCCTAAGCCTCCATTGTTGCTCATTCAAGCTTTCTTGCCATTTTGGGTGATTTGAAGGAAGAAGGAAGAAGGCAACCATTGGGGATTCAAGGATTGGCAGTAAATCCAGAGTTTGTGGGATTTTCTAGAGCATTTGAAGGTAATGAGACGCTACCTTCACTCTTTTGCATGTAGATCAACCGTTATCATGAGATTTGGGGCTTTTAGGGCAAGTTTAAGAACCATTTCGAGTTAGAAGCCTAGATCTGAAGTTGCTACTTCAGATCTAAGTGTATCTTGGCCTAGAGAATCATAAAGCATCAGTCTATGGGTTGATTGTTAAGCCCCTTTGTCTTAAACCCTAGTTCATAGTGTTTTGAGCCTAGATCTCCTTAGCTACACGTAAAGTTTGCCACTTTACGTAAGGAATAGGCTTTAGAAGAGTGGATCTACAGTTTGGAGTCCATGCATGACTCAAAAGCCTCTGAATATATGAAGGACTGAATAGACTCGGCGAGTCCTTCGAGTGGACTTGATGAGTAGTAGGAAGATGGAGATGAATTCGACGAGTTGGATGAACAACTCGGCGAGTCTGTTGAAGATTGCATTGGACTCGGCGAGTCTGTTCTTAGACTCGGCGAGTCAAGTCGCGAAACTGTAACATCCAGATTCCCAGGTATATTATTTTATTCACTTATATTGAATTTTGGAGAGAGACTCGGCGAGTAGGAGCCCCAACTCGCCGAGTTGGATCGCGATTTGAGTGGTCTGATTAATGAGGGACTCGGCGAGTCCATGCATGCACTCGGCGAGTCCACGCTGTTTAATGAAACCTTAATCTCTTGGGTTTGCGCCCTATTTAAAGGCCCTTATGGCCGTCATTTGTGGTCACCAGTCCATAGAGAGAAACCCTAGAGTGCTGGAGCGTTTTGAGAGAGAAAAGAAGCCATTCTTGACTTTTGTGGTGTTGTTTAGCAAGAAGAAGGTGGTTCTAGCCAAGGGAAAGCAAAGGAGGTTGCTATTCTAAGGATTTGAAGCTAAGATCATTTCATTTGAGGTATTACTTCGGCTCTTCTTCTGTTTTAGGAAGAATATATGGTTTTAGGCTTTCTTGTTCCCTTGTTTAAGTTGATTTTGATGGGTTTTAGCCATAAGAACTTTCCTATGTGCGCATGCAAAACCCTAATGCTTGGATCTAGGCTTTCTAATAAACATGCTTTGAATCCAAGACTTCTAATGACTAATTAGGTTAAATAACAACATTGAAATAGATCTAGAACCATACCTTTGTGTTCCTTGTTGATCTTGAGGTCTTGGAGCTTCTAGAGTCACAAATGTCACTCCTCTAATGGCTTACAAACACCAATAGCAAGGAAGATGATTTAGGAGAGAGGAGAGGGGAGGAAATCGGCCAGGGTTCTCTTCCTTTAGGAGAGGTGCCAATTTCCTTATGCCATGGGGTCTATTTATACTTGTAGACTCCTTAAGGGTTACAACCTAAACCCTAATTGGATAATCTTCTCTTAAGGCTATCCAAATCCTTTCCATAGATAAGTCTCGGACGATTTTGAAGCTATCCTAGCTTCTAGAATCCGTCCCTAGCATATCCATAAGGATTTACAGTCTAAAGCTTAACTATCAAACAATTGTCAGTTTATACCCCTTTATTTAATTAATCTCTTTAAGTCACCAAATTAATTCTAATTAATTTTATGACTTATATTAATCAAATAACAATATATTATTCATTATATTATTCTCATAATATATTAATAATATTTACTCTCTCGTAATAAATCATCCTATCAAGTTGCTATGGTGAAGGCAACCCAAAAGGACTATGCACAACCGGGTCAAATACTTACCTAATATAGTTGTAGCCCTAGACACTATTCCAACAGTCTCCCACTTGGATAAGTCTAGTAACTATATACACAAGTACAATTCGGTTTGCAATCGTAGCTCTCAAAGACGCTTTCAAACTCTGATCTAATCAATCTTGTCCTTTAGATAAGGGAACGTACAGTCCTCTGTTAGATATCATGCTGACAATCCTATGGAATGGTTAGTCAAGCATTTAGGTTTCTCGATCTCTGATTTATTTGACATAGAACTTAATCGAACACATCAATTTAGTTCTGACCGGGCCCGGCACATAAGTCAAATCAAATCATCGAGCGGCCGAGATATCGCTTTTACCTTCTTAGATAAAAGTTACAGATAAACTTCGACTTATATGCATTTACTTATTCATTAACCAACTATACACAACAATACGTTTTATAACACCGAGTTACTGATGCGTTTTCGTATTATCAATGTACAATCAATTAACAAATAATAAATCATATATCTAGGTTTTCAGACCATATGATATTATCGTCTTGCGATCACTTTTTATATCATATTCCATAAGGTGATTCCAGCAAGCGCGGGTTTGTTCCAATGCTCAAAACTAGTTCATAAGCACTCATGAACGTTGCAGAAATCCTTTTCTATGTCTAACACCATTTAGACATTCTACACACCAATTCATGACAATCTTCATTCATATCTACTCCCAACATATGAACGATTGTGGACCATTTGAACAATCTTAATTATTCTGGAAGTCAAAACATGCAAAATGAAACAATAGCTAAACAATTAACATAAGATAGTAACATTACTCATAAATAAAACTCCTTTATTTAATCATCAAATGTCAATTACATTTATCTATTACACGTTTCTAATACTATCTAATCTATGCTAATATCATCCTTCAGCCCAATACTCCTAGCATGCTGCAAGTGCTTAACCCTACTCAGTCCCTTCGTAAGGGGATCTGCTGGGTTATCTTCTGATGATATCCTCTTCACTACGAGTTGTCCTTCTTCTACACGATGTCTGATAAAGTGATATTTTCTGTCGATATGTCTTGATCTACCATGATCCCTCGGTTCCTTGGTCAAGGCAACCGCGCCTTCGTTATCACAGAAAATCTCCATTGGCTCTTTTATGGCAGGAACAACTCCAAGATCACCGATGAAGTTCTTTAGCCATATTGCCTCCTTCGACGCTTCGCTCGCTGCAATGTACTCTGATTCGCACGTTGAATCAGCTACGGTCTCCTGTTTGGAACTCTTCCATGTCACTGCTCCTCCATTTAGGGTAAAGACCCAGCCCGACTGCGAACGGTAGTTGTCCCTATCGGTCTGAAAACTGGCGTCACTATACCCTTGCACCTTCAAGTCATCACTCCCTCCAAGGACTAAGAACCATTCCTTCGTCCTCCGAAGGTACTTAAGGATGTTTTTCACCACAATCCAATGTGCTTTGCCAGGATTCCCTTGATATCTGCTAACCATGCTCAAAGCGAGGGCTACATCAGGGTGAGTACAAGTCATAGCTTACATGATTGAGCCAACTGCGGAAGCGTATGGTACTCGGCTCATTTCTGCTATCTCAGCTTCGGTACTCGGACTTTGAGTCTTACTCAATTTGGCATTACTTTGTATCGGTAGTTCTCCCTTCTTTGAGTTTTCCATACTAAAACGTTTTAGTACCTTCTCTAAGTAAGTATTCTGACTAAGTCCAATTAGTCTCTTACTTCTTTCTCTTACTATCCTTATTCTCAAAATGTAAGAAGCCTCTCCGAGGTCCTTCATAGCGAAGCACTTCCCGAGCCAGGACTTAACCTCCTGCAGAGTCGGGATGTCGTTTCCTATGAGTAATATGTCATCGACATATAGAACGAGGAAGCTTACTATACTCCCACTGGCTTTGACATATACACAAGATTCGTCTTCGCTTCGTACAAAACCAAACTCTTTGACTTTCTCATCGAAGCAAAGATTCCATCTACGAGACACTTGCTTAAGTCCATCAATGGACTTCTCAAGCTTACACACTCTATTCGGATGCTTCGGATCCACAAACCCCTCTGGCTGAGCCATGTAAACATCCTCAGCCAACTTACCGTTAAGGAAAGCGGTCTTGACATCCATTTGCCAAATCTCATAATCATGAAATGCGGCAATTGCTAGCATCACTCTAATAGATTTAATCTTCGCAACTGGTGAGAAGGTCTCATCATAGTCAACTCCGGGAGTTTGAGTAAAGCCCTTCGCAACCAATCGTGCTTTATATGTGTGTACGTTCCCATCCACGTCGGTCTTCTTCTTGAAGATCCATTTGCACCCAACGGTCTTACGTCCGGGCACATAATCAACCAAATTCCAAACTTGGTTATCATACATGGATTGGATCTCGCTATCCATTGCCTCTTTCCACTTTGCAGACTCCGGGCCTGCCATGGCTTCCTTATAGCTATCAGGTTCATCAAGGTTTACTAGTGTACCATCACTAATATACGTGTCCCCTTCGGTAGTAATATGAAAGCCATAAAACTGGGGATGAACTCTAACTCTATCGGAACGTCTAAGAGGTAAGGATTCGTCAATCGGTTCAACCGGAGTTTCCTCCTCGGGTTGAATGCCAGCGCTAGAGGTTCCTTCATCTATCGACTCTTGAATCTCTTCAAGTTCGATTTGCCTCCCACTATCTCCTTGGCTCATGAGTTCTCGCTCTCGGAAAACTCCTCTCCTCGCAACGAAGACAACATTGTCCTTCGGTCTATAGAAGAGATATTCAAAGGATGTCTGCGGGTAGCCGATGAAAATACATCGCTCACTTCGAGGTTCGAGCTTGTCGTGAGTATCTCGTCTTACGAAAGCCTCGCAACCCCAAACCTTGATATGTGCCAACGAGGGAGCTTTCCCTGTCCACATCTCGTGAGGTGTTTTGGCAACCTTCTTAGTAGGGACTCGGTTAAGGATATGGGCGGCAGTCTCTATGGCATACCCCCAAAAAGAGATAGGTAGTGAAGCACGACTCATCATAGAGCGAACCATATCCAATAAGGTTCGATTACGCCTTTCTGCCACACCATTCAACTGCGGTGTCCTAGGAGGCGTCAATTGTGAAACTATTCCACACTCCTTGAGATAATCATGGAATTCAAGACTTAGGTACTCTCCTCCTCGATCGGATCGAAGCATCTTGATTTTCCTGCCCAATTGATTCTCCACTTCATTCTTGAACTCTTTGAACTTTTCAAAGGTTTCTGACTTTTGCTTGATTAAGTAGATATACCCATATCTACTATAGTCATCGGTAAAAGTCACATAGAAGCGGTTCCCATCCTTCGTGGTTGATGTAAACGGTCCACATACATCGGTATGTATTAGGTCCAATAGACCCTCTCCCCTTTCACATGTACTCGTGAAGGGTGACTTAGTCATCTTTCCAAGCAAACAAGACTCGCATGTGTCATCTTTCCTAAGGTTGAATGACTCCAACACTCCATCCTTTTGGAGTTCGGCTATGCGTTTCTTGTTGACATGTCCAAGACGACAATGCCACAAGGATGCTTTATCCACACTGGAAGAATCAATATTCAAAACATCATTTCCTAAGTTATCAACAATCATAACAGTTTCATATATTCCATTATATGGTATAGCTTCAAAGTAAAAGACACCATTTAGATAAGCCAAAATAGAACCATTCTCATTATTAAAAGAAAATCTAAATCCTTGTCTATATAAACCATGAAATGAAATGATGTTTCTAGCCATTTCTGGCGAATAGCAACAATTGTTCAAATCTAAAACCAAACTATTCCTAAGCACTAAAGAATACACTCCAATCTTGGTCACAGGCGACGATCTTCTGTTCCCCATGATTAGATTGATCCTTCCTTGCTCCACATCCCTACTTCTTCTTAGTCCCTGCACATTAGAACAAATGTGATAACCACAACCGGTATCAAGAACCCAAGAAATAGCATGATTAGAATCATTAGATTTGATTGTGTATATACCTGCGAAAGATGGCTTGATCTTTCCCTCTTTGATTGCTTGCAGGTAATCTGGGCAGCTTCTCTTCCAATGTCCTATCTTGTGGCAGTGGTGGCACTCTGCCTCCTTTGGGTTAGGACAGGGCTTAGCGGGATCAACTTTGGTCCCACTAGAAGAGGCACCATCTCGGGCTTTAACCTTGCGATGGTTCTTTGATGAAGCCTTCCTCTTCTTTCCCTTTCCTTGACCAATAGCCAAGACAGGAGCAGCGGGCAGATTGGGAGTAGGTGCAACAGACTTGTCCTTGAAGTTGCTCTCAGCGACCCTCAACAGACCTTGGAGTTTGCTTAGGGTGACCTCTTCTTTGTTCATGTGGTAGGTCATCCTAAATTGGTTGTACATCGGAGGAAAAGAGTGAAGCACCATATCGATCGCCAAGTCTTCACCGAAGTCAACATTTAACTTGCGAAGGCGGTCGACATACCTTTGCATCTTTTGCAGGTGCACGGTAAGAGATTCTCCATGACCCATCTTAGCGGAAATCATGTTGGTGAAAATCTCATAACGCTCTTGTCTCGCGTTTTGGTGGTATCTCTCCAATAAGTCTTAGTGCATCTCGTACGGGTACATGTCCTCGTAGGACTTTTGGAATTCGGAGTTCATGGTGGCGATCATGATGCAATGTACCTTCGTTGCATCTCGCTCATGAGTCTCAAAAGCGGTAATTTCGGCGGGAGTAGCAATTTCGGGGTTGATTTTCTCGAGCTTCTCATCGAGGACATACTCCTTATCCTCATAGCGAGCAATGGTGCGAATGGATCTTATCCATTCGCTAAAGTTCGTTCCATCGAAGGTGACCTTTTGGCAAAGGCTCATCAACGTGAAAGAACTAGCAGCAGCGTTGTTTGAGTTCGACATCTACAATTAGAAAGGACAAAGATAGATTAGAATAAGAATCCCTAATTATCACCCAATAAGAAAAATTAGGGCTAGGATCCAACAATAACATTTACATACTAGAAAAGGGATGCCGTAATCTAACATGCAAATAAATTGAAGGTAAGTGAATGACGATTCACTAATTCTCCATCACAAAACTTAAACTATTAGTCCTAAGTGTTTTTGAGAATTCCTAGGTTCGGATGAGATTCATTGAAACTATTCAATGGCATGTTTAAATCTCGATATGCCCCTCTTGTTTGTGACTGGGATACCGAGGATCACAAAGCGGGTGTGAATTACCATGCAAATTCACATGGTGCCTTCATTGTAACGATCACCTATTCAATGTGCCGGTAAACCACACACGCTCCATCAAACTATGATAAACAATGAATCACCCTTTGCCACTTTCGCTTAGAACCAATTAGTGTGCCGGTAAACCACACACACTCCACTAACTTCTTAGCAAGGTGCAAAGTGTAATTTCATGGGATTGCATCAATTCACTTTTCCTAAAGTAACTAAGATTAGGAAATTTTTTTAAAATATGTGTAGCTACTTTATATTTCTTATTATACTTTTAATGAGAGGATGAGGTTGCCCTATCCTACCCGTTCGGCTAACGACCCTCCACCAATCAATCAAGCGGTGGGTGTGAGTGTACACCCATTAAGCGCCATTTTATAGGCCGCAACCTTATACCCACCTTATACATGGGCTTCGTGAATGAGGCCTACTAACGGTAAGACTAGCATTTAGTTATACATATATATATATATATATATTATTCTAGTAATATCATATTAGTATAGGGCTATATTTTAAAACTTTTAAAATCTAGGGTTTGAAATTTAAGTTGTCTAAATTAAAACTTTTAATCACAAATATAAATTTCAAAACTTGTGGGTAAGTTTTAAACATTTAAAACATGGAGGATCAAATAACAAATAATTCCAATTAACAATTAATATCCTAATTATCTATATTTGATTTTATTCAAGATTTCTTTGAAAGATAATTACCAAAATAATTAATTAATTATCATATAAGGAAATTAAATATTTTATTAGTTGATAAATACCTTTAACTAGAATAAGATAATAGTCATATATATCAAAAAATCGGATTTAGATTGATCTATTATGATTAAGGTAAGTTTCCATAAGATAATTATGAAAAAATCCCGAATCTGGTCATTCCTGACGCCTGGACTCGCCGAGTGCACTAGGGGACTCGCCGAGTCAGGCCTACTCGCCGAGTCCACCTTGGAACTCGCCGAGTCCATGACTCAGAAACCTAAAAAATCGAATTTTGCAGGTTTGTTTCAGTTAATCAAGCAACAATTTAAAGAAAACCAAGCTAGGCTCTGATACCACTGATGGGTTTTAGCCATAAGAACTTTCTTATGTGCGCATCTAAAACCCTAATGCTTGGATCTAGGCTTTCTAATAAACATGCTTTGAATCCAAGACTTCTAATGACTAATTAGGTTAAATAACAACATTGAAATAGATCTAGAACCATACCTTTGTGTTCCTTGTTGATCTTGAGGTCTTGGAGCTTCTAGAGTCACAAATGTCACTCCTCTAATGGCTTACAAACACCAATAGCAAGGAAGATGATTTAGGAGAGAGGAGAGGGGAGGAAATCGGCCAGGGTTCTCTTGCTTTAGGAGAGGTGCTGATTTCCTTATGCCATGGGGTCTATTTATACTTGTAGACTCCTTAAGGGTTACAACCTAAACCCTAATTGGATAATCTTCTCTTAAGGCTATCCAAATCCTTTCCATAGATAAGACTCAGACGATTTTGAAGCTATCCTAGCTTCTAGAATCCGTCCCTATCATATCCATAAGGATTTACAGTCTAAAGCTTAACTATCAAACAATTGTCAGTTTATACCCCTTTATTTAATTAATCTCTTTAAGTCACCAAATTAATTCTAATTAATTTTATGACTTATATTAATCAAATAACAATATATTATTCATTATATTATTCTCATAATATATTAATAATATTTACTCTCTCGTAATAAATCATCCTATCAAGTTGCTATGGTGAAGGCAACCCAAAAGGACTATGCACAACCGGGTCAAATACTTGCCTAATATAGTTGCAGCCTTAGACACTATTCCAACAGATTTGAGGTCCAATTAGTCCCTTCTGGTGATGAGGCTTGGGATCTGGATCCATAGAGGTCCAGAGAGCTTTACTCATCAAGCTTTATGAAGAACAATGGAGGTCTTGACCTTGGGTTAAGGTATCTGGGGCTAAATCATCATATACGGTCATATGGATGTTGCATGTGCATCAAGATTGAGACTTTACATGATTATAGTGGTTGGAATGGCCAGATCTATGGATTAGAGGAACAGATCTGACCTTAGAAGGTCGTTTGAGTGTGAGCATGGCATGTACTCGCCGAGTCTATAAGAGGACTCGACGAGTTGATTCGGGTTGCCCCGCGACTCGCGATCTGTGACGACCCGTGGAGTATAGGGTTGACTCAAGGAGTCAAGAGAGGACCAAGGGCGAAGAGGATAGGCATGTACTCGCCGAGTCACCTTAGTGCACTCGTCGAGTAGGGTCAACTGTGACCATTGACTTTCGTTGACTTTTAGGTTTCGGTCAACAGTTGGACTTTTGAGTCTAGGAGGGGTAAAATGGTCTTTTACCCTCCTGAAGGATCATAGAAGGGGGTTTAATCTAGCCTTTGAGAGCCATTACTTATTAAGGATATTTTGTATGTGATTAGGCAGGGGCTAGATCAGTAGATTCGTGCGCGAGATCATCCGAGATACCCGAGGTGAGTCTTCTCACTATACGTTACCTAAAGTGGTAATTATGTGTAAACCGGAGGGTCGTGTATGCTATGTGTATGTATAAGATTATGTGTTTTGTGTATATGTATGTTATGTGTTATATAGACCGGACCGGAGGTGTAACAACCCGAAATTCATATTGAAAGGTCAAGCCTTGAAATATGATAATGTTTAAAACAGACTCAGCGTCAGCGTATGTCTCAGCGTCAGCACCAGCGAATCAGCAGTTCAGTTTATAATAGTTTAGTGTATTCAGTACGTTGTAACAAATCTTGTATTTATCCTGTTTCCTTAGTTATCTTGATTTATTAGCTGGCGTATCCCTGAATTGTAGGGATCGTCTAGAATAGCAGTATATATTATTCTGTATAGGTTTGTGAATCGTTACGCTTTCACAAACCCTAATTGTCGCTTTGTGCACACGATAATCTCTTTGTGAGATTATCTTTCTTAGTGAAAGTTTTTCTTCGTGAATTTCTCTTGTTCTTATTTATAGTCATTGTTTGATATTTCGATTGATCTCAAGGCCTCTTCAATTGGTATCAGAGCAGGTTTCTTTTATCAAACAAATGGCTTCATCTTCATCTTCATCAAACTCGTCAAATCATCCTTCTGCTAAAATCCCTCCTTTCGATGAAACTAACTTTGCTATGTGGAAAATAAAGGCTCTATATGCCTTGGAATCTGTTGATGAAGACATGCTGGACATCGTTGAAAAAGGTCCTTATGTTCCGATGTATCAGCCTCTTAAAAACAATGTTCCTGATGGCACTATGAAGAAAACTCCAAAAGAAAACTGGACGGCAAACGACAAGAGAAAACATGGTTTGGATGTTCGTGCTCGTGCCGCTATTAGCTACTCATTGCCATACAACATCTTTGGGCTGGTTCAAAATTGCATCTCAGCAAAAGAGATGATGGATACGCTGACTGTAACTTTTGAAGGAACTGAAGAAGTCAAGGCTACTCAAATAAATGATCTTAACTGAAGGTATGAACATTTTTTTGCTAAGAAAGGTGAAACCTTGACTCAAACTTTTAACAGATTCAATACTCTTGTTAACGATCTTCGGAGACTAGATCAGTTGAAGCATAGAACTGTTCTAGTGCAAAAGTTTTTGGATTCTCTAGGTGCAGGTTGGGAGAATCATGTTGATGTGCTGAAAAACAGCGAGAAGATCAACTCTATGGACTTACAAAGTCTCTATGGAAATCTTCGATACTATGAAGAATCCAAGCTTCAAAGAAAGGAACTGATGAAGGATTCTCAGCGTGAATCTTCTGTAGCTTTGTTCTCCAACAAAAAGCTTGTGGCAGACTCAGACACTGAAAGTGATTCAGACACTGATTCATCTAAAACAGACACTGATGATATTGAAAAGGTTGTAGCTAGTGCAGCCTTGATTGTGAAGACCTTTGAAAAATCAGGTCGAAACTTCTCAAAGTTTCAAAAGAAGATTGGTGGAAAGTTCTCAAAAGGGTCAGGAGCTGATAAAAGGCATCGTGCTGATAAGAAAGAGAAGGCTCAGTGCTTTAACTGTGGGAGCACTGATCATTTTGCAAAGGATTGTAAACAAAAGAAACAAGGCACAGATGAATACTGGAAGCAGAAGTACAACAAGCTGATTGAGAAGCTGAAAGTTGAAAATTTGGAACATAAAGTGCTTGTAGCTGAAGAAGAAAAATGGAAAATTGATGAAGAGTCATCAGATGATGAAGTCAAGTGTCTCATGGTCAAAATAGAGGACCCGGATATTCCCGATAAAGACAAAAGTACTTTTGACACTGATATCTCTGATGCTGAAAATTCCAGGAAGCACAACATTGACTCTTCTTCAATGTACCAGGTTAAAAACTTTGTTTCCTATTCAATGAATGAAAAAATCAAAATGTTTGAGTATTTGGGTGTCATTAATTCTAAGAAGAACCAAACCATAAGAAATTTGCAAAATCAAATTGATCTTCTTGAAACTGATATATCCATAAAAAATAGAATTATTGAGTCCACTCAGGAAAATCTTAGAATTACTAGTTTGTCTAATTCATCCTTGTCTGCTGAAATTGACGATGTTAAAAATCTTTTGATTAAAGAACAAACTGTGCTCCACACTTGGGCAAAATCTCATAAGAATGTCAATTATATTATTTCAGCTCAAATTCCTCATTCTTGTGAAAAAATTCTTGGGGGTAATTTTGCAGAAGCTGAAAAGGTTTTTAAATCACAAGAAAAGGAATCTGAGGTCTATTCCATGAAAGAGATGAAAAATAATTTCAAAAATAAGTTTGTCAGTAACTCTTTTATTAATCAAAGTTTAATTGATGTATATTGTACTATTAATTCTGATGGTATCACTGAGTGTAATGTTGAAATTACTGGAATTGATCCTACCTCTTATCCTACACATCTTGTTAGACCAACCCCTCTGACTGAGAATATTATTGCTTTTCCTATCTCTAATGGAGTGTTTCATGCTGTTCATGAACAACTCAAGCACTTCCCTGATTGCAATCCATCTGTGAATGAGTCAAAATCAGATACTGATATTTCTTCCTCTAACACTGATCAAATTCATTCTGACACTGAACTCAGTCGTGACTCAGTGATAAACAAAAGGATTTAAAGCTCTATTGGTGAATCTTACATATCAAAATGTGTTAAATTAAAAAATTTGCTCACCAAGAAGAACTTTGTAACTAGAGTTTGTTACAGATGTGGTGACTCCTCTCACAAGATCAGTGAATGTTCTTTTGATAAATCATCCTCAAGAGCTGAAAATATTAAAGTTAGGAATGAAAAATGGACTCTTATGTCAAACTCTTTAAATTGTCTTCCTAAGGAGTGTTATAATTTATTATCAAATAACTTTGTGAATGACCCATCTTCGAATGGGTCAGTGTGTTCTAACTAGTTTCTCAGCACTGCAGGGTCAGGAGCATCTTTGGTACTTAGACAGTGGTTGCTCAAGGTATATGACAGGATCAAAGTCTCTCCTGGAAGATTATGTTAAGAAAACTGGTCCTGCAGTTACTTATGGAGACAATGGAAAGGGGTTCACTAAGGGATATGGAAACATCAAATGCAATAACGTGGTTTTCCAAAACGTTTCATATGTTAAGGGTCTCAAACACAACCTTATTTCTATCAGTCAATTGTGTGATGCTGACTATGAAGTTCACTTTACAAAGAAAGAAGGCAGAGTTGTAAACTTTGACAAGAACATCGTACTCTCAGCAAGTAGAAAAGATGATATATATGTTCTTGACATGTTCTCAAGTGACAAGGCACTGATGCATTGTTTCTTTACAAAGTCTCAGACGAATCTTAGCTGGATTTGGCACAAAAGGTTTTCTCATCTGAACTTCAAGAATCTATCTAAGATATCCAATCAAGACCTAGTTAGAGGGCTCCCAAAATTCAGCGTTGTGAAAGACAAGATGTGTTCAGCGTGTGAACAAGGAAAACAAACCAAGTCCTCTTTCAAACCCAAGTCATGTTCAAGTATATCAGTCCCTCTTCATCTACTCCACATGGACTTGTTTGGACCTATTCCTGTTCGTTCTCTAGGTGGAAATAAGTATACTCTAATGATTGTTGATGAGTTCACTCGATTTACATGGGTAATTTTCTTGAAGAAGAAAAGTCATGCTGCACAGGAAATCATCTCACTGATTCGTAAAAATGAGACACTGATAGGTCTTAAAGTTAAGCAACTAAGAAGTGATCATGGCACTGAGTTCCGAAACTCAACTCTTGAAGAATTTTGTGATCATAAAGGAATTGGACAAAACTTCTCAGCTCCTCGCACTCCTCAGCAAAATGGTGTTGCTGAACGAAGAAATAGAACACTGATTGAGGCAGGAAGGACCTTGATGATCCATGCTGGTCTTCCTATGTCGTTTTGGGCTGAAGTTGTCAATACAGCATGTTTTACTCAGAATCGATCTCTACTTCACAGGATTCACAAGAAGACTCCATATGAAATGCTTAAAGATCGAAAACCAGATGTATCTTTTTTCCATGTGTTCGGATGTCTTTGCTATATTCTAAATCAGCGTGACCCAAGATCCAAGTTTGAACCTAAGGCTGATAAAGGTATTTTTGTTGGGTACTCATCTATTTCAAAGGCTTTTTGTTTTTTTCATGTGAACAGGCAATGTGTTGAAGAATCTATTCATGTGAAGTTTGATGAGGAATCATACACTGATGAAAAAGTCACTCATTCTCCTTCTATCTTTCAAGAGCTTCTCTCTTGTCCATTCGATGAATCACCTTGTGCTGAGGAGAAGTCCGATTCTTTTGATCCTATCATTCCAGTTCCATGTCCCTTGAGTCAAGATACTACAGCCACATCAGCAGATAACTCATTAGATGCTGATGAAACCCTTGAAGCTGAAGACTCTCCAGAAACTGATAATGTGTCAGTGCCTATCTCTCCGGAATCAGCATCAGTCATTGAACATCGAGATCATCCTGTTGATCGAATTATAGGGAATATTCATGATGGTGTCCGAACCAGATCTAGTGTACTTAATAATTTTTGCATGTATGTTAACTTTGTTTCAATGATCTTACCTGATAAAGTACACACAGCTCTTCAAGATGCTGATTGGATCAAAGCCATGCAAGAAGAACTGAATGAGTTTAAAAGGCACAATGTTTGGACTCTTGTCCCAAGACCATCTGGGAAGTCTATCACTGGAACTCGCTGGGTCTATCGTAACAAGGTTGATAAAGATGGAATCATCACTCGCAACAAGGCAAGGCTTGTAGCTCAAGGATTTACTCAGATTGAATCTATCGACTACGGGGAAACTTTTGCCCCAGTTGCTCGCATTGAAGCTATCAGGATGTTTCTCGCATACGCATCCTACATGAACTTCATTGTCTATCAGATGGATGTGAAAACAGCATTCCTTCATGGTGTTTTAGAAGAAGAAGTGTTCCTAAATCAGCCCCCAGGCTTTGTGGACAAAGATCATCCTAATTACGTGTACCGGTTAGATAAAGCTGTTTATGGACTGAAGCAAGCTCCCAGGGCTTGGTATGAGACGCTGACATTGTATCTGCTTGAAAATGGATACAGACGAGGAGCAATCGACAACACTCTCTTCATCAAAAACAAAGGCTCAGATATGGTTCTTGTTCAAATTTATGTCGATGACATTATTTTTGGCTCTCCAAATGAGACACTGAGCAAGGAATTTGCAGAGATCATGTCTCAAAGGTTCGAAATGAGCATGATGGGAAAGATGACCTTTTTCTTAGGTCTTGAGGTTCAGCAACAAAAGACAGGTACTTCCATTTGTCAAAGTAAATATATTTCTGACCTGCTTGTTAAGTATTTTCTTAGTGACTGCAAACCAGCCTCTACCCCAGTATCTAAGACTGATAAGCTACATGCTGATCCAACTGGAACAGATGTCAATCACTCTCTGTATCGAGGAATGATTGGATCCCTCTTATATCTCACAGCAAGTCGTCCTGATATCATGTTTGGAACCATTCTCTGTGCTCGATTCCAAGCTAATCCCAAAGAATCTCATCTAACGGCTGTCAAACGTATTTTTTGATACTTAAAGGGAACTCAAAACCTTGCACTGTGGTATCCTCGCGACTCAGCATTTGAACTTTATGGATACACTTATTCAGATTATGCAGGATGCAATTTAGACAAAAAAAAAAGTACATCTGGTGGATGTCACTTCCTTGGCAACCGTCTCATCAGCTGGTCTAGCAAGAAGCAAACATCGGTTGCCATCTAAACTGCAGAAGCTGAGTATGTTGCCGCTGGGAGATGTTGTGCTCAGCTCTTATGGATTCAAAATCAGCTTCTCGACTATGGGTTCAAGTTCTCAAAGACTCCCATCTATTGTGACAACACCAGTGCCATTCAGATCACACAAAATCCTGTTCAGCACTCAAAGACAAAGCATATCGAGATCAGACATCACTTCATCAGAGATAATGTTGAAAAAGGAAAAGTTGTTCTTGAACATGTCAAGACTTCGGAGCAACTTGCTGATATCTTCACAAAGGCACTGGATTCTCAATCAACTGCTTACATTATTGGAGAGCTGGGAATGATTTCCCTGTAATTAATTTTGATGTTTAATTGTACTAATGTTTGATTTTGTCTTATAAGCTGATGTACATTGTGCTGATGATGACATACTGATGATATTTGCTACTGAGCACTTTGGTTTGATTTCTTATCTCTATCTCTTCCTCAAATCTTCTAAATAAAAGTTGAATGATTCACTGTATTAAACCATACACTGATAACGACTTGAAACTCTTTGCCGATGGTTAGATCAAAACACCAAGATCTATCACACGCAACTACCCCTTCTTACCAATCTTACACTGACTCTGTGATTCAGTGTGCCAAAACACACACTGATGAGAATCTAAAATCTTTTCTGATGGTTAGATCAAAACACCAAGATCTATCACACGCAACTATCCCTTCTTACCAATCTTACACTGATTCTGTGATTCAGTGTGCAAAAACACACGCTGATGAGAGTCTAAAAATCTTTGCCGATGGTTAGACCAAAACACCAAGGTTTATCACACGCAACAATCCATTCTTTACCCTCCTCTTATTCAGTGTCTAATGATTCAATAAGATACACCACTCACTGATGAAGTCACAAAACTCCGTGCCGATGGTTAGATAATGTAACTAGTATCTATCACACGCACCACTCTCCTTGCTAGCCCTGAATAAGCAAGCTGTACCTTGAATTGACGAAGATATATCTTCAGCATGTAACTTTTGTGACACTGAGCTCAGCGCTTCCGCAAACACTGATTGACGTTTCACATTCAGTCAACGGCTCTTTTATCCAACGGCTATATTCTTCTCTGACAGGTTGTTACGATGCGCCGTTATCCTTAATGATGATAATCAAGCAGATCAGAAGATAATCATTACCTTTTAAAAACCCCCTTTTATTCCATATTTAAACCTCTTTCTCCCTTGGTTTAATTTTTCCTTCCAAAAACCTTGAACTTCTCTCAAAAACCCTAGAATTCTCAAATACTCTCCAATGGCGGCATCTCTGTTCACATACTCCTCAACTTCTCGAAGGGTCATTCCTGCCCCAAACTCTCCTCCTCTTCCCATTCACATCAAGGCCACCAATGTAGTCTTCAACCCAAACATTCCAGAGGTTCATCGAGGTCTTGGACTCGATGATTTCGTAAATTTCTTGGCTTCTTGTCGCCTTCGATATGCAATCCGCGATGTACCATCCGAGTTCTTCCCAGAACAAGTATGTGAGTTTTACTACACTGCAACCGTTAATGAAGAAAACAACGCCATCACCGGAACCATTGGCCAAGGAAGACACCCCGTCTTCATCACCGCAGAACTTCTCAGTGCTGCTTTAAGGTTACCAATTTTCGAACCCTTCTATGAACCTCCGTCTATTGAAAGATGTAAGCGCATGTTTGATCAACTGGGCTATGATCACTCAAAGGCTGGTACTCGATCAGCTCTTATTTTGCGTCAGTGCATGACCCCAGGCTGGAAGTTTTTCACTGGAGCTCTATGCAAGTGTGTGGGTCACAAGTCTCGTAGTGGTGACCAACTGAGCAATTATGAGCAACAAGTTGTCTGCTCCCTTCTTCTCAACAAAAGGCTGGATTATGGGGCACTTTTCTTTGATCAGCTTGTTCAGCTTCTACGTGCAAATGTGCGTGCTGATCATGTTCCCTTTCCACGCTGGATTGCCCTGGTATTCGACAAGTTCTTCGCTGCTGACTACTTTTCTCACTCTGGGAATCCAATCCAATGTCCTCGAATGTCAGTTCGTATGTATCAGGATGATCCTTTAGATACCGACATTGGAATCTCCGATCGGATGAGAGAATGGATTGCCAATCCATACACTGTGCCTTCTCTCACTGCTGACACTGATGAAGGAGGTGCTGATGGTAATCATATGGATCATGCTGATCAAGAGGTGGAGCATCTTGATGGCAATCATTTCTCCCCTCAACTGTCTCATCACATCATCTCGGACTCTGGTAAAGCCTCCTCAGCACCACAGGATTCGATGCCTCAGGGGGAGCATCCATCTTAGGGGGAGCATCCCTCACAGGGGGAGCATCAGTCTCAGGGGGAGCATCCGTCACCAACAGCTCACCATTTCTCTCCAAGGATGCCTCCTAGCTCTCCAATTGTCCCAGGTACCTCAATGGTTCAAATTCCCGCTTCAGCATTTTTTGAACTGCTGTCACTGACTCGGGACATGAGTCAGCGTCTGCTTCGCATTGAGGCTGATGTTCAACAAATCAAGGAGGTTCTCCTACTTACTCCTCCCGCTAGTCGCAACCTTGATGATGCTCAAAAAGGGGGAGATACTGATGAAGATGCTGATGCTGATGATCATGCTGATGGTGAACCAAATGAGAAAGACACTGAACCTGCTGCTGACAACACTATCATTCAGCATGAATCTCCCAATCCGGTTCCCGTTCGTGAATCTGATTTTGCGGGGCATAATAGTCCAGCAGCTACTGAAAAGTTGTTTGAAGATAGTGAGCATGATGAACCTGATGACGAATGTCAAATTCTTGACATGAACTTCATTGATCCTCTCATTCCAGTTCAGCAAGAAAGCTCAGATGACCTTGAAGAATCTCATCCGATACTAGCTGATGATATTGCTGATCCCATCATTCCGGTCCAAGGAGAGGATTCGGACGTTGCCAGTGAAGAATCTCATCCGTTGTCTCGAAAGCGGAAGGCAGTAGATACTGACTTGGATCATTCTCAAACTGATAATTCTTCGTTTGTGAAGAAACCCAAGTCCATTGTCAGTATTTCAAACCTTGCCACTGAATGGAACATGTCCCCTGATCAAGTCAAGCAAATTCTTGATGAAGCCAATCGAGCTCAACTTCTAAAGAACATTGCTCAAGCTGATGAATCCCATATTCAGCACAAACTTCAGGCCAAGGGATCGTTTGAAGCTCAGATGCAGAAGTTCCTGGAATTTCAGTCCAAGGCTCAGTCTTCTCAACCTCCTACTGGCTCTAGTAAGCCTAAGGCTGACAGTGTTCTTGACCGGATTGATTGAAAGAAATTTGAAGATGTTTTCAATCGGCGAATGTGTGGTGACAAGATCATCAAGGTCAAAGCTTCCAAACCTCGAAACGAGAAAATCCTTTCGTTTCCGATTACTCGTCAAGGTCCTCAGCATTCATATACTGAGGTTGTCAAAAGAGATGAGCTGATCAGATATGGGTTTTCGGAATGGATGGAACTGCTTGATCTAGCATCCAAGCAAACCTCAGCTCACTCTTCCGAACTGACTTGTGCTCTTTATCTACTGATCAAGAAGGTTCAGCGTTTGGATCTTGTTCCTAAAGAACGACCTTAGCATCAAGGCCAAAGGTCGTCAGTTCCTAGATCTCGAAGGACCAAGTTTCATGTTGATGGTGAAGAAGTACTGGTTTTAGACTTCGGTGCAGATGTGATTAATAATTCTCTTCCTCTCGGTGTTGATCCGGTTCAGCATCAATTCATCTTAGCTCCTGAACACGGAATGTTCTACCTTGATAAAAACAGGAGAATGTGTTTTCAGCGCACTACTGAGATTCCAAAAGCTCCAACCACTCACCTTGTTGGCTTAAGGCAAATGTGCATGAGTCATCAAGATCTATCAGGAGAATTTCACATTCTTATCGCAATGGAGCTGCTGAACAGAAGACAGGAGTTGTTGGACAGTCCTGACTGGCCAGTTAAAATTGAAGCTGAAACTGAGTATGAAGAATTCCTTTCCAGAGGTGTCTTAATTTAGTTTGTTTTGAACATCATCATATTGGGGGAGATTGAAAGGTCAAGCCTTGAAATATGATAATGTTTAAAACAGACTCAGCGTCAGCGTATGTCTCAGCGTCAGCACCAGCGAATCAGCAGTTCAGTTTATAATAGTTTAGTGTATTCAGTACGTTGTAACAAATCTTGTATTTATCCTGTTTCCTTAGTTATCTTGATTTATTAGCTGGCGTATCCCTGAATTGTAGGGATCGTCTAGAATAGCAGTATATATTATTCTGTATAGGTTTGTGAATCGTTACGCTTTCACAAACCCTAATTGTCGCTTTGTGCACACGATAATCTCTTTGTGAGATTATCTTTCTTAGTGAAAGTTTTTCTTCGTGAATTTCTCTTGTTCTTATTTATAGTCATTGTTTGATATTTCGATTGATCTCAAGGCCTCTTCAATCATATCCCTAAATGTAACCCTTCTCGCGACTCGTTCCGATCATCCAATCGCCATTTCCGATTTCGTTTCCGTTTCCGGCCTTTTATTAAGTCGTTATTGTGGGCTTTATTTTGTGACTTAATAAGTGTCTTAATACCCTTAGAACTCATTCTAACGCCTCATATTAATGATCGGAACATTTCGAGAATCAACCAAATCGGGTTACGGCAAATTGGCCGGGTGCGGCCAAAAGCCTCGCCTAACGCCGGTATCGGGTAGAATTCTACCGTGTCCCGAACTTGGACACTATTTAAAGTGATCCAAGTCTCCATTTTGAAGCTTTTGCTCCATTTTACAACTATCACTCCAACCTCTCTCCTCAAACTAGATTTAAGGGTTAAAATCTCAAGTTTAAGGCTTCAAATCACCAAGGTACCTTCCCTAATTTGTTATGCAACCTCTCTAGCCTTCAAATCCGAGTTTAAACCAAGGATTACGACCATTATCATGAGTTTACAGCCCTAGAACAGTCCTAGGCCGTAAACTCATATAAATGGGGTTTTTGGAGTAACAAAACCCTTCCAAACCACAATTAGACCTTGAATATGGCTAGATGACTTTATGAAATGGAACTAGAATGCCTCAAACCATGATTTAAAGCCTTATATATGAGTTTACGGCCCTGGAAGGTACCTAGGCCGTAAACACGTATTTAAAGGGTTTTTAAGCCATTTAACCCTTCCAAGACACAAACAAGACTTAGATACGACTTTTAGAATATTGGTTATGGACCTAGAACACCTTAAACATGAATTTTGAGGGGTTTGTGTGAGTTTACGCCCAAGGCATGTGCTTGGCCCTTAAACTCCTTAAACAAGGGTGTAAACTCACTTCTAAGGTGTTAGAAAGCCATCCAACACCACCAAAAGCCTTGGAATAAATCATAGAACCAACCAAAAATAGTTTAAGGGCTTTAAACACATCAAAACTCTTCATTTGAGAGTTTACGGCCATAGATGGTGCTCCATGGCCGTAAACTCCTAAAAGTATGTCATTTAGTGTCCAAAAATCATTTCAAGGCTTGTAGGAATTTTTAGAATCACATGTGATTAACTTTGGAACCTTAAAAGCACTTATTCAAGGGTATATGAGACTTTATGGCCATAGGCTCCATGCCAAGGCCGTAAACTCCCTTAAGTGTTGTATTTGGTGATTTTAATTCATTCCAAGTCTTAGGTAAAATTATTCCAAGCATTTCCAAGTGATAATAGCCATATATGACCCTTTAAGCACCATAAATCTTGCCAACATGAGTTCACGGCCGTGAACTCATGTGTGAGTGGTGTTTAGGCCATAAACGTCATTAGGAAGTTTACTCTTGGGGAGTAAACTCAAATCCCAAGTCCCTCGCTTCAATTCCCGTCCGTAGATATCACCCGGGTCACTCCAAACACCCGTTTTGAGGTTTTTTCGTTCGTTGGAGTGTAACTTCATATCTAATTAGAGTTTGTGAATCTAATTAGATATATTTGTATGCTATTTCCTGTTACATAGGAACCTCGCATGTTATCATGCCTCGATTCGACGTTTAGCATCCGAAACCGACACACTTTCGCGTCCGGTGAGTTCATACCCCTACCCTTTTTCAATGGCTTTTCAATGTTTTCAGGGGGAGAATACAAGCAAAAGTACAAGAATATCTTGTACTTAAACTCATGATTTTAGTTAAATGGTTTCATAATTGTACATTTTTAAGAATTGAAAACCTTTTAACAAACTGTTTTAACTTGCAGAGTTAATTGCTTTAAACCGATTTTCAATTCTTATTACACACTGTTATATCGTATTCTTTACGTTTGATTGTTCACATCTAAAACTGATAGAACATATAAACCATTGTAATATCCGTAATAAAACACTAAGGTTCGAGTGTAAAAGACCGATACCATTAGAAAACATAAAACATTTGTACGTCCTTAACAATACACCTAGGCTCGAGTGTGATAGATAAGTACCATCATAACACATAAATCACTGTAATGTCCTTAATAATACACCAAGGATCGAGTGTAAAGGACAGTAATCATTAGATAACACCTAGGATCGAGTGTAATATCCTTAATAATACACCTAGAATCGAGTGTAAAGGACAGTCATCATTAGATAACACCTAGACTCGAGTGTAATGTCCTTAATAAAACACCTAGACTCGAGTGTAAAGGACAGGTACGTTAGGACTTAGCTAGTCGTAGATACTACTTTCGTAGTCGAATAGTAAAGAGAAATCTTAAAGATTGGAGACACATCCTTGTAACACTTCCATGGCACGAGATAGTGGAGGACTAACCCTCTAACCAGAATCTCCGAACGTAGGAGAGAGTGGCTTGAGTGTATAGATCTATACGGGACTGACAATCCCACACCTGGCTGCTAGCTACAGCCGAACTGAAAGGTTCAAGGGTGACAAAAGTCATAAAAAGGATATTGACCACGACTGGAGTCATATCTAGTCTGAGTATGGTTAAGGACTCGCAATCTAGATTATTAACGCTTTAGACTCATTTACTAGCTTTATGTACGTAGTAAAGCTAATGTACGTTCAAGGATAACAGGCACACCTACACACACAGTCAGGAAAGCATGGGGTTTTCCTGGGGAGAACACTGAACATAACCAGAATCGGTAATGATACACACACACATAGTCAGGGAAACATGGGGTTTTCCTGGGAAGGACACCGAACATAATCAGAATTGGTAATAGTTCACACACACACACACACAGTTAGGAGAACATGGGGTTCTTCCTGAGTAACAGTAGTACGTAACTAGAAAAGGGTAACAAGTTAAACAACTGAACTACAATTCACAAGAACAATCATGTTTTCATTGTACATCGTTTACTTTACTTTTGGATTTGGAAACTAACTTTACATAAGAAAATATGGGATTTTCTTGGATAACCACT
This sequence comes from Lactuca sativa, assembly GCF_002870075.4. NCBI lineage: Eukaryota > Viridiplantae > Streptophyta > Magnoliopsida > Asterales > Asteraceae > Lactuca > Lactuca sativa. The sequence goes on from NC_056626.2 coordinate 379,663,107, forward strand.
TTTTCAGGAAACCAAAGGAACTCGTACATTTTCAGTAAAACTAACCACTTATGAACTCACCAGCTTTATGCTGATTTTCATACCGCTTGTATTCTCAGGTCCGTGTTAGACAGGTACCCGAAGATCCTTTTGTGCGAAGACGGAGTTCTCAGAAGACTCGTTTTGTGTTGTTCATATATACGATGTATCACATGTATAACTTTTGCTTTTGAAACAAATGTAAAACTTTTCTATATGTAATGTAATGGTTGTTTACTTTACTTACTATGTGCATTGGATATGATACTCAACGTGGAGTCAACCCCGGAAATGTTTCCGCCTTCGGTTTTCGGGGTGTGACAGATTGGTATCAGAGCCCTTGTTTATAGTGAATGAAGTATACCAAACCTTACATGGTATAAAACTATAAACATTAAAGGGGCCTAAGTGCTCTGAACTAAAAGTATCCTTCAAAATATAAGTATTTTCAGAAAGTATATAAGTATACCGAATCGTCGAGATCCATAACTACAAGTAGAACAGAACATAAGTAAATGGGTGTTGTACGCTGCGGTTAAACCTGGGCAGTTATGTAGTCGTGTCTAGGATCAATATAGCCTGGCCAACTATGTTCATTCGAGACACGGCCAACATGTGCTTGGGAGTGACTGTGGTAGGCGGCATGCCTAAAACTTACCCTAATACCACAAACATCGAGCTAGTATCATAACGAATCATGAAATACTATGGGAGTATTTCTCGAACCAATCCTTGGTAGAAATCCTCGTTCATGCATTGTTCTTTGATCATTCCCTTAGCGATAATTTTCCCTCTTGATAACTCTTTCCTGCTTTATCGCTTATTCAACATATATCTGTCGTATCTCGTGATTCAATTCAGAGGACTTATCATCCTCTCTTTCTTGATCTTATTAGATCAAGATGCCTCCAAGAAAGAGACCCAGCTCCAAGACCAACAACCCTCCACCACCACCTCCTCCCCAAATTGATCCTGTAGTATTCCAGGCAGCTGTTACAGCCGCAGTGACAGCTGCCATGTCTCAACGGAACTCTGGTGGTTCCAATGGTTCGGGAGGTGGTACCCAAACCCAAAACCATGAAAGTAGTCAGGGACACCGAAAAGAGGGTTCTTATAAAGATTTCATGAACGCCAAACCCACGTCCTTTGATGGCACTGGAGGTGTCATTTCCCTCATCCGATGGTTCGAGAAGATCGAATCCATCTTTGAAATCTGCGCCTGTTCAGATTCAGACAAGGTGAAGTTTGCCGCTTGCACTTTTATCGACAAAGCCTTGACTTGGTGGAACGGCCGAGTCAAATCCCTAACCTTACCTGTAGCCAACGCCATGGGTTGGGAAGCCATGAAGGAACTTCTGCTGGCTGAGTACTGCCATCGGGGCAAAATGCAGAAGTTAGAACACGAACTTTGGAACTTGAAGATGAAAGGTTCCGACATCACTGCTTATACTTCCAGGTTCGACGACTTGGCATTACTCTGCCCGGGAATGGTTACCCCGTAGAGTAAGAAGATAGAGAGATTCATCTGGGGGCTAACCCAGCCAACTAAAGGAAACGTCATAGTTGCGAGACCGGATACATATGACAGTGCCAAATGCTTAGCACAGATCCTAATCGATCATAGCGAAGACCTTGAGGAGGCAGCTACCACTCCTGAGCCGATAGTGAGGAGTGGTGAGAAAAGAAAACTTGGGAAGAAAGAGAAAAGTCAGGCATCGCACGAGTCTTCGAAGAGACAGCAAACGGTGGCAGTTCACGCTGCCACTTCCCCTGCGACTGTTTCTGTTGTTGGATCCTCAATCCGGAAACCTACCAGTAGGTATATTGGAACCCTTCCTAGTTGTGACAAGTGCAACTATCATCATCTTCCTTCCGGTCCATGTATCGAGGTAATTTGCAACAAATGTGGCATAAAGGGTCACATGGCGAAAAACTGTAAGACACCAATTCAATCAACAAGTCAAACTTCCGGAGCGGGCATTGGTCGGGCCTGCTATGGTTGTGGAGAAGTGGGGCATCTCAAGCGAAACTGTCCCAAGGCTGTAACACATGGCAACACCGGAAGAGTTCTAGCAATAGGACAAGAGGAGACAACCACCGATCCCACCGTTGCCACAGGTATATTTCCCCTCTTTAAATTTATATGCCTGTAATTCTTTTCGATTCTCGCACCGAAAGAAATTCGTTAACCATCCATTTGAACATTTTCTAACCCCGTCGTTTGCGAGTAACCGAAAATGTATATCTTCAAGATGTTTATCGCTTGAGAACGAGAACGCTTGTGTCGTATCCATAGATTGTATTCTCAATCCGAGCGATTATTCTTTTTCCATTCGACCTATTGGCAAACTTTTTATGAAATGCTTTGATGTCACCCTTAGCATGTAATGATCGAGCCTCATTCATACTGTCATTCCTGGATTCGAGAAAGCCGTTCGTTCTAACTTCCCTCCGACTCGACTCTTATAATCTTCGTGCATCGAAGCTTAAAAAGTTTTCCCGTGTATCCCTCGTCCGAGTAATCATCGAGAAACGAGAAGTCTACAATCCATTCCCGATGCTGTTTCTGAAGAATTCTTGAGGATTCTTTCCGAACGCGTAGTCCAGTCTCACATCGACCTAATCCTGGGAATTTCCTCGTAGCCAAACCTCAGTAAGCACGATGTGTGCAAGTCAGCAATCAGGGCATGATACAATCATTACCAGGTAGTAGTGGCGCCCTTCGGTCGAACCATTTTCTTGGTCATGTAAATAAGCAAAGCAGTCATACTCGTAAACCTTTCCAAAAGTTAAAGCAATAAAGAATTAGTCGACACCGGGAACACACATGGAAACCTGTCAATTCTTGGGTTCCGTCGACTATAATCGTAGACTCATGTAGAAGTTTCCCTTAGAACCATCGAAACCTTAGTTACTCTGCCATGTGAATGTGTACCGACTTGTTGGAGGTCTTATCCTGGAAAGACATAGTATGCCTTGGGAAGTGCGGAAAACTTAACTTGTGGAACCTTAGACCCTTCGAGATCTTCGTTAGGAATCGATTCCATAGCCCTCTCCGAGCTATCTTCAGGACTCAGTAGCAACCATCTGGTGTTCTGCATCTTTATTCGTAAGGCTTGCCGACCTGACGCAACCCTAGTAAATTCCTTTGAGGAGATGAAAACCAATTAAAATCCGAACCTTCGTGTTTGAATCAATTGAGATCGTGGATTGAGAGGTTAATCATACGTAACAAAGCCACATCCTGACAGTGAGGGTTCGCTAGAATGTTAAGCGGAGACCCGAAGCAGTAAATTCATCCCCATATCTCTTTTCACTTTGTGATCTGTGTTCGAATCTTTCAATTTCGGGAAGAAATTCCCTCTAACGGTGGGATAATGTAACAACCCAAAATTCATATCCCTAAATGTAACCCTTCTCGCGACTCGTTCCGATCATCCAATCGCCGTTTCCGATTTCGTTTCCGTTTCCGGCCTTTTATTAAGTCGTTATTGTGGGTTTTATTTTGTGACTTAATAAGTGTCTTAATACCCTTAGAACTCATTCTAACGCCTCATATTAATGATCGGAACATTTCTAGAATCAACCAAATCAGGTTACGGCAAATTGGTCGGGTGCGGCCAAAAGCCTCGCCTAACGTCGGTATCGGGTAGAATTCTACCGTGTCCCGAACTTGGACACTATTTAAAGTGATCCAAGTCTCCATTTTGAAGCTTTTGCTCCATTTTACAACTATCACTCCAACCTCTCTCCTCAAACTAGATTTAAGGGTCAAAATCTCAAGTTTAAGGCTTCAAATCACCAAGGTACCTTCCCTAATTTGTTATGCAACCTCTCTAGCCTTCAGATTCGAGTTTAAACCATGGATTAGGACCATTATCATGAGTTTACGGCCCTAGAACATTCCTAGGCCGTAAACTCATATAAATGGGGTTTTTGGAGCAACAAAACCCTTCCAAACCACAATTAGACCTTGAATATGGCTAGATGACTTTATGAAATAGAACTAGAATGCCTCAAACCATGATTTAAAGCCTTATATATGAGTTTACGGCCCTGGAAGGTACCTAGGCCGTAAACACATATTTAAAGGGTTTTTAAGCCATTTAACCCTTCCAAGACACAAACAAGACTTAGATACGACTTTTAGAATATTGGTTATGGACCTAGAACACCTTAAACATGAATTTTGAGGGGTTTGTGTGAGTTTACGGGCAAGGCATGTGCTTGGGCCGTAAACTCCTTAAACAAGGGTGTAAACTCACTTCTAAGGTGTTAGAAAGCCATCCAACACCACCAAAAGCCTTGGAATAAATCATAGAACCAACCAAAAATAGTTTAAGGGCTTTAAACACATCAAAACTCTTCATTTGAGAGTTTACGGCCATAGATGGTGCTCCATGGCCGTAAACTCCTAAAAGTATGTCATTTAGTGTCCAAAAATCATTTCAAGGCTTGTAGGAATTTTTAGAATCACATGTGATTAACCTTGGAACCTTAAAAGCACTTATTCAAGGGGATATGAGAGTTTACGGCCATAGGCTCCATGACAAGGCCGTAAACTCCCTTAAGTGTTGTATTTGGTGATTTTAATTCATTCCAAGCCTTAGGTAAAATTATTCCAAGCATTTCCAAGTGATAATAGCCATATATGACCCTTTAAGCACCATAAATCTTGCCAACATGAGTTCACGGCCGTGAACTCATGTGTGAGTGGTGTTTAGGCCGTAAACTTAATTAGGAAGTTTACTCTTGGGGAGTAAACTCAAATCCCAAGTCCCTCGCTTCAATTCCCGTCCGTAGATGTCACCCGGGTCACTCCAAACACCCGTTTTGAGGTTTTTTCGTTCGTTGGAGTGTAACTTCATATCTAATTAGAGTTTGTGAATCTAATTAGATATATTTGTATGCTATTTCCTATTACATAGGAACCTCGTGTGTTATCATGCCTCGATTCGACGTTTAGCATCCGAAACCGACACACTTTCGCGTCCGGTGAGTTCATACCCCTACCCTTTTTCAATGGCTTTTCAATGTTTTCAGGGGGAGAATACAAGCAAAAGTACAAGAATATCTTGTACTTAAACTCATGATTTTAGTTAAATGGTTTCATAATTGTACATTTTTAAGAATTGAAAACCTTTTAACAAACTGTTTTAACTTGCAGAGTTAATTGCTTTAAACCGATTTTCAATTCTTATTACACACTGTTATATCGTATTCTTTACGTTTGATTGTTCACATCTAAAACTGATAGAACATATAAACCATTGTAATATCCGTAATAAAACACTAAGGTTCGAGTGTAAAAGACCGATACCATTAGAAAACATAAAACATTTGTACGTCCTTAACAATACACCTAGGCTCGAGTGTGATAGATAAGTACCATCATAACACATAAATCACTGTAATGTCCTTAATAATACACCAAGGATCGAGTGTAAAGGACAGTAATCATTAGATAACACCTAGGATCGAGTGTAATATCCTTAATAATACACCTAGAATCGAGTGTAAAGGACAGTCATCATTAGATAACACCTAGACTCGAGTGTAATGTCCTTAATAAAACACCTAGACTCGAGTGTAAAGGACAGGTACGTTAGGACTTAGCTAGTCGTAGATACTACTTTCGTAGTCGAATAGTAAAGAGAAATCTTAAAGATTGGAGACACATCCTTGTAACACTTCCATGGCACGAGATAGTGGAGGACTAACCCTCTAACCAGAATCTCCGAACGTAGGAGAGAGTGGCTTGAGTGTATAGATCTATACGGGACTGACAATCCCACACCTGGCTGCTAGCTACAGCCGAACTGAAAGGTTCAAGGGTGACAAAAGTCATAAAAAGGATATTGACCACGACTGGAGTCATATCTAGTCTGAGTATGGTTAAGGACTCGCAATCTAGATTATTAACGCTTTAGACTCATTTACTAGCTTTATGTACGTAGTAAAGCTAATGTACGTTCAAGGATAACAGGCACACCTACACACACAGTCAGGAAAGCATGGGGTTTTCCTGGGGAGAACACTGAACATAACCAGAATCGGTAATGATACACACACACATAGTCAGGGAAACATGGGGTTTTCCTGGGAAGGACACCGAACATAATCAGAATTGGTAATAGTTCACACACACACACACACAGTTAGGAGAACATGGGGTTCTTCCTGAGTAACAGTAGTACGTAACTAGAAAAGGGTAACAAGTTAAACAACTGAACTACAATTCACAAGAACAATCATGTTTTCATTGTACATCGTTTACTTTACTTTTGGATTTGGAAACTAACTTTACATAAGAAAATATGGGATTTTCTTGGATAACCACTTTTTCAGGAAACCAAAGGAACTCGTACATTTTCAGTAAAACTAACCACTTATGAACTCACCAGCTTTATGCTGATTTTCATACCGCTTGTATTCTCAGGTCCGTGTTAGACAGGTACCCGAAGATCCTTTTGTGCGAAGACGGAGTTCTCAGAAGACTCGTTTTGTGTTGTTCATATATACGATGTATCACATGTATAACTTTTTCTTTTGAAACAAATGTAAAACTTTTCTATATGTAATGTAATGGTTGTTTACTTTACTTACTATGTGCATTGGATATGATACTCAACGTGGAGTCAACCCCGGAAATGTTTCCGCCTTCGGTTTTCGGGGTGTGACAGATTGGTATCAGAGCCCTTGTTTATAGTGAATGAAGTATACCAAACCTTACATGGTATAAAACTATAAACATTAAAGGGGCCTAAGTGCTCTGAACTAAAAGTATCCTTCAAAATATAAGTATTTTCAGAAAGTATATAAGTATACCGAATCGTCGAGATCCATAACTACAAGTAGAACAGAACATAAGTAAATGGGTGTTGTACGCTGCGGTTAAACCTGGGCAGTTATGTAGTCGTGTCTAGGATCAATATAGCCTGGCCAACTATGTTCATTCGATACACGGCCAACATGTGCTTGGGAGTGACTGTGGTAGGCGGCATGCCTAAAACTTACCCTAATACCACAAACATCGAGCTAGTATCATAACGAATCATGAAATACTATGGGAGTATTTCTCGAACCAATCCTTGGTAGAAATCCTCGTTCATGCATTGTTCTTTGATCATTCCCTTAGCGATAATTTTCCCTCTTGATAACTCTTTCCTGCTTTATCGCTTATTCAACATATATCTGTCGTATCTCGTGATTCAATTCAGAGGACTTATCATCCTCTCTTTCTTGATCTTATTAGATCAAGATGCCTCCAAGAAAGAGACCCAGCTCCAAGACCAACAACCCTCCACCACCACCTCCTCCCCAAATTGATCCTGTAGTATTCCAGGCAGCTGTTACAGCCGCAGTGACAGCTGCCATGTCTCAACGGAACTCTGGTGGTTCCAATGGTTCGGGAGGTGGTACCCAAACCCAAAACCATGAAAGTAGTCAGGGACACCGAAAAGAGGGTTCTTATAAAGATTTCATGAACGCCAAACCCACGTCCTTTGATGGCACTGGAGGTGTCATTTCCCTCATCCGATGGTTCGAGAAGATCGAATCCATCTTTGAAATCTGCGCCTGTTCAGATTCAGACAAGGTGAAGTTTGCCGCTTGCACTTTTATCGACAAAGCCTTGACTTGGTGGAACGGCCGAGTCAAATCCCTAACCTTACCTGTAGCCAACGCCATGGGTTGGGAAGCCATGAAGGAACTTCTGCTGGCTGAGTACTGCCATCGGGGCGAAATGCAGAAGTTAGAACACGAACTTTGGAACTTGAAGATGAAAGGTTCCGACATCACTGCTTATACTTCCAGGTTCGACGACTTGGCATTACTCTGCCCGGGAATGGTTACCCCGTAGAGTAAGAAGATAGAGAGATTCATCTGGGGGCTAACCCAGCCAACTAAAGGAAACGTCATAGTTGCGAGACCGGATACATATGACAGCGCCAAATGCTTAGCACAGATCCTAATCGATCATAGCGAAGACCTTGAGGAGGCAGCTACCACTCCTGAGCCGATAGTGAGGAGTGGTGAGAAAAGAAAACTTGGGAAGAAAGAGAAAAGTCAGGCATCGCACGAGTCTTCGAAGAGACAGCAAACGGTGGCAGTTCACGCTGCCACTTCCCCTGCGACTGTTTCTGTTGTTGGATCCTCAATCCGGAAACCTACCAGTAGGTATATTGGAACCCTTCCTAGTTGTGACAAGTGCAACTATCATCATCTTCCTTCCGGTCCATGTATCGAGGTAATTTGCAACAAATGTGGCATAAAGGGTCACATGGCGAAAAACTGTAAGACACCAATTCAATCAACAAGTCAAACTTCCGGAGCGGGCATTGGTCGGGCCTGCTATGGTTGTGGAGAAGTGGGGCATCTCAAGCGAAACTGTCCCAAGGCTGTAACACATGGCAACACCGGAAGAGTTCTAGCGATAGGACAAGAGGAGACAACCACCGATCCCACCGTTGCCACAGGTATATTTCCCCTCTTTAAATTTATATGCCTGTAATTCTTTTCGATTCTCGCACCGAAAGAAATTCGTTAACCATCCATTTGAACATTTTCTAACCCCGTCGTTTGCGAGTAACCGAAAATGTATATCTTCAAGATGTTTATCGCTTGAGAACGAGAACGCTTGTGTCGTATCCATAGATTGTATTCTCAATCCGAGCGATTATTCTTTTTCCATTCGACCTATTGGCAAACTTTTTATGAAATGCTTTGATGTCACCCTTAGCATGTAATGATCGAGCCTCATTCATACTGTCATTCCTGGATTCGAGAAAGCCGTTCGTTCTAACTTCCCTCCGACTCGACTCTTATAATCTTCGTGCATCGAAGCTTAAAAAGTTTTCCCGTGTATCCCTCTTCCGAGTAATCATCGAGAAACGAGAAGTCTACAATCCATTCCCGATGCTGTTTCTGAAGAATTCTTGAGGATTCTTTCCGAACGCGTAGTCCAGTCTCACATCGACCTAATCCTGGGAATTTCCTCGTAGCCAAACCTCAGTAAGCACGATGTGTGCAAGTCAGCAATCAGGGCATGATACAATCATTACCAGGTAGTAGTGGCGCCCTTCGGTCGAACCATTTTCTTGGTCATGTAAATAAGCAAAGCAGTCATACTCGTAAACCTTTCCAAAAGTTAAAGCAATAAAGAATTAGTCGACACCGGGAACACACATGGAAACCTGTCGATTCTTGGGTTCCGTCGACTATAATCGTAGACTCATGTAGAAGTTTCCCTTAGAACCATCGAAACCTTAGTTACTCTGCCATGTGAATGTGTACCGACTTGTTGGAGGTCTTATCCTGGAAAGACATAGTATGCCTTGGGAAGTGCGGAAAACTTAACTTGTGGAACCTTAGACCCTTCGAGATCTTCGTTAGGAATCGATTCCATAGCCCTCTCCGAGCTATCTTCAGGACTCAGTAGCAACCATCTGGTGTTCTGCATCTTTATTCGTAAGGCTTGCCGACCTGACGCAACCCTAGTAAATTCCTTTGAGGAGATGAAAACCAATTAAAATCCGAACCTTCGTGTTTGAATCAATTGAGATCGTGGATTGAGAGGTTAATCATACGTAACAAAGCCACATCCTGACAGTGAGGGTTCGCTAGAATGTTAAGCGGAGACCCGAAGCAGTAAATTCATCCCCATATCTCTTTTCACTTTGTGATCTGTGTTCGAATCTTTCAATTTCGGGACGAAATTCCCTCTAACGGTGGGATAATGTAACAACCCAAAATTCATATCCCTAAATGTAACCCTTCTCGCGACTCGTTCCGATCATCCAATCGCCGTTTCCGATTTCGTTTCCGTTTCCGGCCTTTTATTAAGTCGTTATTGTGGGTTTTATTTTGTGACTTAATAAGTGTCTTAATACCCTTAGAACTCATTCTAACGCCTCATATTAATGATCGGAACATTTCTAGAATCAACCAAATCAGGTTACGGCAAATTGGTCGGGTGCGGCCAAAAGCCTCGCCTAACGTCGGTATCGGGTAGAATTCTACCGTGTCCCGAACTTGGACACTATTTAAAGTGATCCAAGTCTCCATTTTGAAGCTTTTGCTCCATTTTACAACTATCACTCCAACCTCTCTCCTCAAACTAGATTTAAGGGTCAAAATCTCAAGTTTAAGGCTTCAAATCACCAAGGTACCTTCCCTAATTTGTTATGCAACCTCTCTAGCCTTCAGATTCGAGTTTAAACCATGGATTAGGACCATTATCATGAGTTTACGGCCCTAGAACATTCCTAGGCCGTAAACTCATATAAATGGGGTTTTTGGAGCAACAAAACCCTTCCAAACCACAATTAGACCTTGAATATGGCTAGATGACTTTATGAAATAGAACTAGAATGCCTCAAACCATGATTTAAAGCCTTATATATGAGTTTACGGCCCTGGAAGGTACCTAGGCCGTAAACACATATTTAAAGGGTTTTTAAGCCATTTAACCCTTCCAAGACACAAACAAGACTTAGATACGACTTTTAGAATATTGGTTATGGACCTAGAACACCTTAAACATGAATTTTGAGGGGTTTGTGTGAGTTTACGGGCAAGGCATGTGCTTGGGCCGTAAACTCCTTAAACAAGGGTGTAAACTCACTTCTAAGGTGTTAGAAAGCCATCCAACACCACCAAAAGCCTTGGAATAAATCATAGAACCAACCAAAAATAGTTTAAGGGCTTTAAACACATCAAAACTCTTCATTTGAGAGTTTACGGCCATAGATGGTGCTCCATGGCCGTAAACTCCTAAAAGTATGTCATTTAGTGTCCAAAAATCATTTCAAGGCTTGTAGGAATTTTTAGAATCACATGTGATTAACCTTGGAACCTTAAAAGCACTTATTCAAGGGGATATGAGAGTTTACGGCCATAGGCTCCATGACAAGGCCGTAAACTCCCTTAAGTGTTGTATTTGGTGATTTTAATTCATTCCAAGCCTTAGGTAAAATTATTCCAAGCATTTCCAAGTGATAATAGCCATATATGACCCTTTAAGCACCATAAATCTTGCCAACATGAGTTCACGGCCGTGAACTCATGTGTGAGTGGTGTTTAGGCCGTAAACTTAATTAGGAAGTTTACTCTTGGGGAGTAAACTCAAATCCCAAGTCCCTCGCTTCAATTCCCGTCCGTAGATGTCACCCGGGTCACTCCAAACACCCGTTTTGAGGTTTTTTCGTTCGTTGGAGTGTAACTTCATATCTAATTAGAGTTTGTGAATCTAATTAGATATATTTGTATGCTATTTCCTATTACATAGGAACCTCGTGTGTTATCATGCCTCGATTCGACGTTTAGCATCCGAAACCGACACACTTTCGCGTCCGGTGAGTTCATACCCCTACCCTTTTTCAATGGCTTTTCAATGTTTTCAGGGGGAGAATACAAGCAAAAGTACAAGAATATCTTGTACTTAAACTCATGATTTTAGTTAAATGGTTTCATAATTGTACATTTTTAAGAATTGAAAACCTTTTAACAAACTGTTTTAACTTGCAGAGTTAATTGCTTTAAACCGATTTTCAATTCTTATTACACACTGTTATATCGTATTCTTTACGTTTGATTGTTCACATCTAAAACTGATAGAACATATAAACCATTGTAATATCCGTAATAAAACACTAAGGTTCGAGTGTAAAAGACCGATACCATTAGAAAACATAAAACATTTGTACGTCCTTAACAATACACCTAGGCTCGAGTGTGATAGATAAGTACCATCATAACACATAAATCACTGTAATGTCCTTAATAATACACCAAGGATCGAGTGTAAAGGACAGTAATCATTAGATAACACCTAGGATCGAGTGTAATATCCTTAATAATACACCTAGAATCGAGTGTAAAGGACAGTCATCATTAGATAACACCTAGACTCGAGTGTAATGTCCTTAATAAAACACCTAGACTCGAGTGTAAAGGACAGGTACGTTAGGACTTAGCTAGTCGTAGATACTACTTTCGTAGTCGAATAGTAAAGAGAAATCTTAAAGATTGGAGACACATCCTTGTAACACTTCCATGGCACGAGATAGTGGAGGACTAACCCTCTAACCAGAATCTCCGAACGTAGGAGAGAGTGGCTTGAGTGTATAGATCTATACGGGACTGACAATCCCACACCTGGCTGCTAGCTACAGCCGAACTGAAAGGTTCAAGGGTGACAAAAGTCATAAAAAGGATATTGACCACGACTGGAGTCATATCTAGTCTGAGTATGGTTAAGGACTCGCAATCTAGATTATTAACGCTTTAGACTCATTTACTAGCTTTATGTACGTAGTAAAGCTAATGTACGTTCAAGGATAACAGGCACACCTACACACACAGTCAGGAAAGCATGGGGTTTTCCTGGGGAGAACACTGAACATAACCAGAATCGGTAATGATACACACACACATAGTCAGGGAAACATGGGGTTTTCCTGGGAAGGACACCGAACATAATCAGAATTGGTAATAGTTCACACACACACACACACACACAGTTAGGAGAACATGGGGTTCTTCCTGAGTAACAGTAGTACGTAACTAGAAAAGGGTAACAAGTTAAACAACTGAACTACAATTCACAAGAACAATCATGTTTTCATTGTACATCGTTTACTTTACTTTTGGATTTGGAAACTAACTTTACATAAGAAAATATGGGATTTTCTTGGATAACCACTTTTTCAGGAAACCAAAGGAACTCGTACATTTTCAGTAAAACTAACCACTTATGAACTCACCAGCTTTATGCTGATTTTCATACCGCTTGTATTCTCAGGTCCGTGTTAGACAGGTACCCGAAGATCCTTTTGTGCGAAGACGGAGTTCTCAGAAGACTCGTTTTGTGTTGTTCATATATACGATGTATCACATGTATAACTTTTGCTTTTGAAACAAATGTAAAACTTTTCTATATGTAATGTAATGGTTGTTTACTTTACTTACTATGTGCATTGGATATGATACTCAACGTGGAGTCAACCCCGGAAATGTTTCCGCCTTCGGTTTTCGGGGTGTGACAGATTGGTATCAGAGCCCTTGTTTATAGTGAATGAAGTATACCAAACCTTACATGGTATAAAACTATAAACATTAAAGGGGCCTAAGTGCTCTGAACTAAAAGTATCCTTCAAAATATAAGTATTTTCAGAAAGTATATAAGTATACCGAATCGTCGAGATCCATAACTACAAGTAGAACAGAACATAAGTAAATGGGTGTTGTACGCTGCGGTTAAACCTGGGCAGTTATGTAGTCGTGTCTAGGATCAATATAGCCTGGCCAACTATGTTCATTCGAGACACGGCCAACATGTGCTTGGGAGTGACTGTGGTAGGCGGCATGCCTAAAACTTACCCTAATACCACAAACATCGAGCTAGTATCATAACGAATCATGAAATACTATGGGAGTATTTCTCGAACCAATCCTTGGTAGAAATCCTCGTTCATGCATTGTTCTTTGATCATTCCCTTAGCGATAATTTTCCCTCTTGATAACTCTTTCCTGCTTTATCGCTTATTCAACATATATCTGTCGTATCTCGTGATTCAATTCAGAGGACTTATCATCCTCTCTTTCTTGATCTTATTAGATCAAGATGCCTCCAAGAAAGAGACCCAGCTCCAAGACCAACAACCCTCCACCACCACCTCCTCCCCAAATTGATCCTGTAGTATTCCAGGCAGCTGTTACAGCCGCAGTGACAGCTGCCATGTCTCAACGGAACTCTGGTGGTTCCAATGGTTCGGGAGGTGGTACCCAAACCCAAAACCATGAAAGTAGTCAGGGACACCGAAAAGAGGGTTCTTATAAAGATTTCATGAACGCCAAACCCACGTCCTTTGATGGCACTGGAGGTGTCATTTCCCTCATCCGATGGTTCGAGAAGATCGAATCCATCTTTGAAATCTGCGCCTGTTCAGATTCAGACAAGGTGAAGTTTGCCGCTTGCACTTTTATCGACAAAGCCTTGACTTGGTGGAACGGCCGAGTCAAATCCCTAACCTTACCTGTAGCCAACGCCATGGGTTGGGAAGCCATGAAGGAACTTCTGCTGGCTGAGTACTGCCATCGGGGCAAAATGCAGAAGTTAGAACACGAACTTTGGAACTTGAAGATGAAAGGTTCCGACATCACTGCTTATACTTCCAGGTTCGACGACTTGGCATTACTCTGCCCGGGAATGGTTACCCCGTAGAGTAAGAAGATAGAGAGATTCATCTGGGGGCTAACCCAGCCAACTAAAGGAAACGTCATAGTTGCGAGACCGGATACATATGACAGTGCCAAATGCTTAGCACAGATCCTAATCGATCATAGCGAAGACCTTGAGGAGGCAGCTACCACTCCTGAGCCGATAGTGAGGAGTGGTGAGAAAAGAAAACTTGGGAAGAAAGAGAAAAGTCAGGCATCGCACGAGTCTTCGAAGAGACAGCAAACGGTGGCAGTTCACGCTGCCACTTCCCCTGCGACTGTTTCTGTTGTTGGATCCTCAATCCGGAAACCTACCAGTAGGTATATTGGAACCCTTCCTAGTTGTGACAAGTGCAACTATCATCATCTTCCTTCCGGTCCATGTATCGAGGTAATTTGCAACAAATGTGGCATAAAGGGTCACATGGCGAAAAACTGTAAGACACCAATTCAATCAACAAGTCAAACTTCCGGAGCGGGCATTGGTCGGGCCTGCTATGGTTGTGGAGAAGTGGGGCATCTCAAGCGAAACTGTCCCAAGGCTGTAACACATGGCAACACCGGAAGAGTTCTAGCAATAGGACAAGAGGAGACAACCACCGATCCCACCGTTGCCACAGGTATATTTCCCCTCTTTAAATTTATATGCCTGTAATTCTTTTCGATTCTCGCACCGAAAGAAATTCGTTAACCATCCATTTGAACATTTTCTAACCCCGTCGTTTGCGAGTAACCGAAAATGTATATCTTCAAGATGTTTATCGCTTGAGAACGAGAACGCTTGTGTCGTATCCATAGATTGTATTCTCAATCCGAGCGATTATTCTTTTTCCATTCGACCTATTGGCAAACTTTTTATGAAATGCTTTGATGTCACCCTTAGCATGTAATGATCGAGCCTCATTCATACTGTCATTCCTGGATTCGAGAAAGCCGTTCGTTCTAACTTCCCTCCGACTCGACTCTTATAATCTTCGTGCATCGAAGCTTAAAAAGTTTTCCCGTGTATCCCTCGTCCGAGTAATCATCGAGAAACGAGAAGTCTACAATCCATTCCCGATGCTGTTTCTGAAGAATTCTTGAGGATTCTTTCCGAACGCGTAGTCCAGTCTCACATCGACCTAATCCTGGGAATTTCCTCGTAGCCAAACCTCAGTAAGCACGATGTGTGCAAGTCAGCAATCAGGGCATGATACAATCATTACCAGGTAGTAGTGGCGCCCTTCGGTCGAACCATTTTCTTGGTCATGTAAATAAGCAAAGCAGTCATACTCGTAAACCTTTCCAAAAGTTAAAGCAATAAAGAATTAGTCGACACCGGGAACACACATGGAAACCTGTCAATTCTTGGGTTCCGTCGACTATAATCGTAGACTCATGTAGAAGTTTCCCTTAGAACCATCGAAACCTTAGTTACTCTGCCATGTGAATGTGTACCGACTTGTTGGAGGTCTTATCCTGGAAAGACATAGTATGCCTTGGGAAGTGCGGAAAACTTAACTTGTGGAACCTTAGACCCTTCGAGATCTTCGTTAGGAATCGATTCCATAGCCCTCTCCGAGCTATCTTCAGGACTCAGTAGCAACCATCTGGTGTTCTGCATCTTTATTCGTAAGGCTTGCCGACCTGACGCAACCCTAGTAAATTCCTTTGAGGAGATGAAAACCAATTAAAATCCGAACCTTCGTGTTTGAATCAATTGAGATCGTGGATTGAGAGGTTAATCATACGTAACAAAGCCACATCCTGACAGTGAGGGTTCGCTAGAATGTTAAGCGGAGACCCGAAGCAGTAAATTCATCCCCATATCTCTTTTCACTTTGTGATCTGTGTTCGAATCTTTCAATTTCGGGACGAAATTCCCTCTAACGGTGGGATAATGTAACAACCCAAAATTCATATCCCTAAATGTAACCCTTCTCGCGACTCGTTCCGATCATCCAATCGCCGTTTCCGATTTCGTTTCCGTTTCCGGCCTTTTATTAAGTCGTTATTGTGGGTTTTATTTTGTGACTTAATAAGTGTCTTAATACCCTTAGAACTCATTCTAACGCCTCATATTAATGATCGGAACATTTCTAGAATCAACCAAATCAGGTTACGGCAAATTGGTCGGGTGCGGCCAAAAGCCTCGCCTAACGTCGGTATCGGGTAGAATTCTACCGTGTCCCGAACTTGGACACTATTTAAAGTGATCCAAGTCTCCATTTTGAAGCTTTTGCTCCATTTTACAACTATCACTCCAACCTCTCTCCTCAAACTAGATTTAAGGGTCAAAATCTCAAGTTTAAGGCTTCAAATCACCAAGGTACCTTCCCTAATTTGTTATGCAACCTCTCTAGCCTTCAGATTCGAGTTTAAACCATGGATTAGGACCATTATCATGAGTTTACGGCCCTAGAACATTCCTAGGCCGTAAACTCATATAAATGGGGTTTTTGGAGCAACAAAACCCTTCCAAACCACAATTAGACCTTGAATATGGCTAGATGACTTTATGAAATAGAACTAGAATGCCTCAAACCATGATTTAAAGCCTTATATATGAGTTTACGGCCCTGGAAGGTACCTAGGCCGTAAACACATATTTAAAGGGTTTTTAAGCCATTTAACCCTTCCAAGACACAAACAAGACTTAGATACGACTTTTAGAATATTGGTTATGGACCTAGAACACCTTAAACATGAATTTTGAGGGGTTTGTGTGAGTTTACGGGCAAGGCATGTGCTTGGGCCATAAACTCCTTAAACAAGGGTGTAAACTCACTTCTAAGGTGTTAGAAAGCCATCCAACACCACCAAAAGCCTTGGAATAAATCATAGAACCAACCAAAAATAGTTTAAGGGCTTTAAACACATCAAAACTCTTCATTTGAGAGTTTACGGCCATAGATGGTGCTCCATGGCCGTAAACTCCTAAAAGTATGTCATTTAGTGTCCAAAAATCATTTCAAGGCTTGTAGGAATTTTTAGAATCACATGTGATTAACCTTGGAACCTTAAAAGCACTTATTCAAGGGGATATGAGAGTTTACGGCCATAGGCTCCATGACAAGGCCGTAAACTCCCTTAAGTGTTGTATTTGGTGATTTTAATTCATTCCAAGCCTTAGGTAAAATTATTCCAAGCATTTCCAAGTGATAATAGCCATATATGACCCTTTAAGCACCATAAATCTTGCCAACATGAGTTCACGGCCGTGAACTCATGTGTGAGTGGTGTTTAGGCCGTAAACTTAATTAGGAAGTTTACTCTTGGGGAGTAAACTCAAATCCCAAGTCCCTCGCTTCAATTCCCGTCCGTAGATGTCACCCGGGTCACTCCAAACACCCGTTTTGAGGTTTTTTCGTTCGTTGGAGTGTAACTTCATATCTAATTAGAGTTTGTGAATCTAATTAGATATATTTGTATGCTATTTCCTATTACATAGGAACCTCGTGTGTTATCATGCCTCGATTCGACGTTTAGCATCCGAAACCGACACACTTTCGCGTCCGGTGAGTTCATACCCCTACCCTTTTTCAATGGCTTTTCAATGTTTTCAGGGGGAGAATACAAGCAAAAGTACAAGAATATCTTGTACTTAAACTCATGATTTTAGTTAAATGGTTTCATAATTGTACATTTTTAAGAATTGAAAACCTTTTAACAAACTGTTTTAACTTGCAGAGTTAATTGCTTTAAACCGATTTTCAATTCTTATTACACACTGTTATATCGTATTCTTTACGTTTGATTGTTCACATCTAAAACTGATAGAACATATAAACCATTGTAATATCCGTAATAAAACACTAAGGTTCGAGTGTAAAAGACCGATACCATTAGAAAACATAAAACATTTGTACGTCCTTAACAATACACCTAGGCTCGAGTGTGATAGATAAGTACCATCATAACACATAAATCACTGTAATGTCCTTAATAATACACCAAGGATCGAGTGTAAAGGACAGTAATCATTAGATAACACCTAGGATCGAGTGTAATATCCTTAATAATACACCTAGAATCGAGTGTAAAGGACAGTCATCATTAGATAACACCTAGACTCGAGTGTAATGTCCTTAATAAAACACCTAGACTCGAGTGTAAAGGACAGGTACGTTAGGACTTAGCTAGTCGTAGATACTACTTTCGTAGTCGAATAGTAAAGAGAAATCTTAAAGATTGGAGACACATCCTTGTAACACTTCCATGGCACGAGATAGTGGAGGACTAACCCTCTAACCAGAATCTCCGAACGTAGGAGAGAGTGGCTTGAGTGTATAGATCTATACGGGACTGACAATCCCACACCTGGCTGCTAGCTACAGCCGAACTGAAAGGTTCAAGGGTGACAAAAGTCATAAAAAGGATATTGACCACGACTGGAGTCATATCTAGTCTGAGTATGGTTAAGGACTCGCAATCTAGATTATTAACGCTTTAGACTCATTTACTAGCTTTATGTACGTAGTAAAGCTAATGTACGTTCAAGGATAACAGGCACACCTACACACACAGTCAGGAAAGCATGGGGTTTTCCTGGGGAGAACACTGAACATAACCAGAATCGGTAATGATACACACACACATAGTCAGGGAAACATGGGGTTTTCCTGGGAAGGACACCGAACATAATCAGAATTGGTAATAGTTCACACACACACACACACAGTTAGGAGAACATGGGGTTCTTCCTGAGTAACAGTAGTACGTAACTAGAAAAGGGTAACAAGTTAAACAACTGAACTACAATTCACAAGAACAATCATGTTTTCATTGTACATCGTTTACTTTACTTTTGGATTTGGAAACTAACTTTACATAAGAAAATATGGGATTTTCTTGGATAACCACTTTTTCAGGAAACCAAAGGAACTCGTACATTTTCAGTAAAACTAACCACTTATGAACTCACCAGCTTTATGCTGATTTTCATACCGCTTGTATTCTCAGGTCCGTGTTAGACAGGTACCCGAAGATCCTTTTGTGCGAAGACGGAGTTCTCAGAAGACTCGTTTTGTGTTGTTCATATATACGATGTATCACATGTATAACTTTTGCTTTTGAAACAAATGTAAAACTTTTCTATATGTAATGTAATGGTTGTTTACTTTACTTACTATGTGCATTGGATATGATACTCAACGTGGAGTCAACCCCGGAAATGTTTTCGCCTTCGGTTTTCGGGGTGTGACAGGAGGGTCCAACGATATAGACCGGACTGAAGGGTCCAACGAGTTATGACCAAACCGGAGGGTCCAACGAGCTACAGGAATGGAGGGTCCTGCTGAGACACATCAGACCAGAGGGTCGCATTATAGCCTCTAGTGGCGTATGTGTTGCATGTGGTATTTTGGGGAACTCACTAAGCTTTTATGCTTACAATTGTTGTGTGATGTGTTTCAGGTACTAGTGAGGATCGCGGGAAGGTGCCGGCCTGATTGTATACACACGAGGAGTTTCTATTTTATGATCTTGGGATATGATGTTATGATTTGAATATGTGAACAATGGTGTTCTTATAACGATTATGGATGAAAATGTGTTTTATAAAATGTGAAAATTTGTTTCGAAAAATTTGGGTGTTACAAGTTGGTATCAGAGCCTTGGTTTGAGGGATTCGGGTGCATCTTCGGATGAATCTGAACTCAAACTAAGGAATTGAGAAAGTTTTCATGAAATAAACAGTTTTTCTAAAAGAGTAAACGATTTTGAGAAAGGTAGAAGGAAGAAGTTTGTACGATCAGCCAGCGCCCGAACGGTGATTTCCCAAAATACCCTTACATTATGTGTTATGAGACATGTTATGATATGATATGCATGCTAGAGTGGGCTAGGTATTCATATTAGGACTAGAGTGGCCTGATTTGTGATGCCTTAGCCTAGGAAGGATTTTGCTGCTATTTGATGCTTGAGAGCGAGTAGGTAGCAGTGAGGAGCTGATGAGAGGTCTACCGAAGGGTAGCCTATGCCAATGAGATATAGGGTACTTGTGATCTGGGATCACAGGAGGAGGACTTAGGGTGAATACTGATGTGGTGTGGACGGTAGTATAGGGCCCGTACTACTGAAGACACCGGAGCAGTGCGCACTCTAAGTAAGAATCCTTTGAGTGCCAAGGAACAAGTAGGGTTGGGCGATCGAGTGCGAGCATACTCGATCGAGTCTCTGGTATCTTTGTGTTGTGTTTCAGAGACATCATGGTTGGTACACCACACACGCAGGAGAGCAGCGGTGTTAGCGATAATGAGATTCGCCGTATGATTCATGACGAGATGACCACGACGATCCGGAAGGCAAATTCGGAGGGTTCTGAGTAGCGGATTGAGAAATAATGACATGGTTCGAGTACCATGATAAGTTGCGGATTGAGAAGTGATGACATGGTTTGAGTACCATGATTCATAGCAGATCGAGAGGTGGCCACAAGGTTTGAGTACCATGGCATGTGGCGGTTAGTATTCCTGGTTTTTATCGGTTAATCCATGGGAATGGTCTAGACTAAGATAAGAGGTGAATGAGTATGGGGCCAGAGGGCCATGATAAACGAGTTTTAGTGGAGCATTCCTTGAAACGGAAATCGATTTAGCTCCAAGGGATTGTTGGGGAGATGTTAGTTGGAGTCGTAAGACTCAGGGATGAGTAGGAATGGTGCGTTATGGTAGAATACAGTCTGGGCTGAGCGACCGCCCGAAGGTGGAGATGTCATTTTCTGTGACCTGAGCAGTGCTATTTCTGTTCCTATGGGGAACATGAGGGGTATTGAGATTTTCGGTTTCCAAGGTTGGGGGCAAGCCCTGTGGGTTAGTGTTGGTTACGATCTTTCTTTAGAGTATTTTGGCAGTATGTCTGCCGAGAGGTAATGTTAGAGCATGAGCAGGTTGTCAGTGGGGATTGAGATGGTTGAGGACAAGGATACACCCTATTTGAGCAAAGTAGAGCGTGTATTAGCTGCAGCGGCAAAAGATTAAGAAGAGGGTATTGGGGCGGTGGCTCTTATTGTCTATGATGAGTATCGAGTGTGGTGATGAGGACTCCACTCTTACTACAACCCACGTGACGGAACGTTGGTTGAAGAGTCGAGGATGAGTAATGTGTTAGTTCGTTGTTTTCAGACTGAGAGTCAGGGTTGCAACTGGACAGTTGAGATGTACGGTAGTGGGATGGTACGAGATTCTGAATGACTAGAGGCAGTCATGATGAGAAGTTTTTGAGGATTTCATCGGAGATTCGGGGTATTTGGAATTGCTTGACCTCCATCGGGGAGATTATCGAGCATTGAGTACCACCTTCCAAGAGTAGGTGCAATATCATTGGTAAAAATAGTCCGTGGGTTAGATTATTAGTGAACCAATTGGTGATGGTTCGAACCCGGAGTGGGGGAGGACCGGGTACTTTTGAGGAGATCAAAGATTTGTTCAAGAGCGGTTAGAGAACCGGATAGAGAGGCCCGCGGTGCGCATTCTTGAGACCAAGGTCATTGGTGGTCAAGGAGGGGTGCAAAGTGAGATAATGCATGTGGTACGTGTTTGAGAAAGGATGAGTTTCTCCATGGAAAGTGGTTGTTGGTCAGAGACCTTGTGGTGGATAGGAATCCTTCAAGGTTAGAATAGTGAAATTCGAGGTGGTTGGCTTGTGAGGTTAGTTTGGCGGTTGAGAATTTATGGTTCAGGGTATGGGCTATTATATACAGTATGGGAAGGGAAGAAGTTGATTGGGCAACCAACTTCAGGGTCGTTATGAGTATTCTTGCATGAGTTTTGAGCAATAGGGAAGGAAGTTTCGGGTTCTCATCTTCGTGTTCTGAGTCGTTGGCAATTTCTCCGTGTTTTAATTTGGGAGATGGAGTATTCCGGGGGTTACAAGTGGCACGAGAGAAAGACCGGTTGCGAGATTCCGAGGAAGCAATACGGTATCCGAAGTAGTGATGCTTAGCCTGAATGGGTGTGTGTGCACCTATCTATGCTGGGCCGCAGAGCATGAGTTAATGATCGCAGTGTGGTGTTGATCTGAGAATGAGTTGTGAAGTGGTAAGAGCTAGTGGGGTGAGACTGCTGAGAGCTGCAATTAAATGAGTTAGTGCAAAGGGTGTTGTGATGCTACGGGGAGCCGTAGTACTCACTAGTCAGAGAGGAGGTTGTTGTGATGCTACGGGGAGCCGTAGTACTCACTAGTCAGAGAGAGGGTGTTTGTGATGCTACGGGGAGCCGTAGTACTCGCTAGTCAGAGAGGAGGTTGTTGTGATGCTACGGGGAGCCGTAGTACTCACTAGTCAGCGAGGGGGTGTTGTGATGCTACGGGGAGCCGTAGTACTCACTAGTCAGAGAGAGGGTGTTGTGATGCTACGGGGAGTCGTAGTACTCACTAGTCAGTAGGAGGTTGTTGTGATACTATGGGGAGCCGTAGTACGCACTAGTTAGTGAGAGGATGTTATGATAAAGCACTCTTGATTAGAGCATGACACGGAGGAGATGGTTGGATGTGGTGAAGGATTACGATTGTGAGATCCTGTACCACCCGGGCAAGGCTAACGTTGTAGCCGATGCCCTGAGTCGTAGGGCAGAGAGTGCCCCTATACGAGATGTTTGTTTGAGATTAACAGTGATGACTCCGGTGTTGGACACCATTCGAGGGGCCCAAGCTGAGGCCATTAGACCGGAGAACCGTAAGAGAGAGCGGGTTATCGGACAGGTATCGGAGTTCGATACCGATAGTCGAGGACTTATGACCTTTCAAGGTCAGATTTGGGTACCGTTTGTGGGCGGAACGCGTACCATCTTGATGAAGGAGGCGCATAGATCGAGGTTTTCGATCCATCCCGGGGCCACTAAGATGTATTTGGACCTAAAGAGAGAGTATTGGTGGCCCTGTATGAAGAGGGATGTTGCATGGTTCGTCGAGAGGTGTTTGACCTGTCGCAGGGTTAAGACCGAGTACCAGAGACCGCATGGGAAGTTGCAACCATTAGAGGTTCCCGAGTGGAAGTGGGAACAGATTACCATGGATTTTATCACCAAATTGTCGAGGACTGCTAGGGGCGTCGATGCAATTTGGGTGATTGTGGACAGGTTGACGAAGAGCGTTCATTTCCTTGCTATCAGTGAGAGCTCTTCCGCTGAGAGGTTGGCAGAGTTGTACGTGAGGGAAGTGGTATCACGGCATGGAGTGCCGATCTCGATCGTCTCAGATCGAGATGTGCGTTTCACTTCCAGGTTCTGGAAGAAATTCATGAGGAATTAGGTACGAGGCTGCATTTCAGTACCGCATACCACCCTCAGACTGACGGACAGAGCGAGCGGACGATTCAGACGTTTGAGGACATGCTTCGAGCATGTGTATTGGACTTTGGAGGGAGTTGGGACACGTACTTACCCTTGGCTGAGTTTTCCTATAACAACAACCATCATTCGAGCATTGGTATGCCACCCTTTGAGCTGTTGTATGGAAGGAGGTGTCGGACTCCCATTTACTGGGGAGAAGTAGGGCAACGTGTGATGGGTAACACTGAGATAGTACTTCAGACGACTGAGCAGATTCAGCAGGTCCGGTAGAGGTTGTTGACGGCTCAGAGTCGTCAGAAAAGCTACGCAGACAGGCGTCGCTCGGAGCTCGAGTTTCAAGTTGGTGACTTCGTACTCCTGAAGGTATCTCCTTGGAAAGGAGTGATCCGATTTAGAAAAAGAGGCAAGTTGGGGCCTCGGTATATTAGTCCTTTCAGGGAGACCGCCAGGGTGGGCCGAGTAGCGTATCGTTTGGAGCTACCTGCGGAGTTGAGTCAGATTCATGATACCTTCCATATATCTCAGTTGAGGAAGTGTATCGCAAATGAGTCGGCAGTGGTTCCCGTAGAGGACATTCAGGTGGATGCAAGCCTGAACTATGTTGGGATGCCGATCGCGATCCGGGATAGGAGGATCAAGATTTTGAGATACAAGGAGGTGTCATTGGTTCAGGTCCAGTGGCAACATCGAAAGGGGTCCGAGCTGTCTTAGGAGCCGGAATTAGAGATGCGTGAGCAGTACCCAGAGTTATTTGCTAAGAGAGACTTCGAGGGCGAAGTCTGATTCTAGTGGGGGAGAATTGTAACATCCGGATTCCCAGGTATATTATTTTATTCATTTATATTGAATTTTGGAGAGAGACTCGGCGAGTAGGAGCCCCTACTCACCGAGTTGGATCGCGATTTGAGTGGTCTGATTAATGAGGGACTCGGCGAGTCCACGCTGTTTAATGAAACCCTAATCTCTTGGGTTTGCGCCCTATTTAAAGGCCCTTATGGCCGTTATTTGTGGCCACCAGTCCATAGAGAGAAACCCTAGAGTGCTGGAGCGTTTGGAGAGAGAAAAGAAGCCATTCTTGACCTTTGTCGTGTTGTTTAGCAAGAAGAAGGTGGTTCTATCCAAGGGAAAGCAAAGGAGGTTGGTGTTCTGAGGATTTGAAGCTAAGATCAATTCATTTGACGTGTTACTTCGGCTCTTCTTCTGTTTTAGGAAGAATATATGGTTTTAGGGTTTCTTATGCCCTTGCTTAAGTTGATTTGAGGTCCAATTAGTCCCTTCTGGTAATGAGGCTTGGGATCTGGATCCATGGAGGTCTAGAGAGCTTTACTCATCAAGCTTTATGAAGAACAATGGAGGTCTTGACCTTGGGTTAAGGTATTTGGGGCTAAATCATCATATATGGTCATATGGATGTTGCATGTGCATCAAGATTGAGACTTTATGTGATTATAGTGGTTGGAAAGGCCAGATCTATATATTAGAGGAACAGATCTGACCTCAGAAGGTCGTTTGAGTGTAAGCATGGCATGTACTTGCCGAGTCTATAAGAGGACTCGACAAGTTGAGTCGGGTTGCCCCGCGACTCGTGATCTGTGACGACCCGTGGAGTATAGGGTTGACTCAGTGAGTCAAGAGAGGACCATGGGCGAAGAGGATAGGCGTGTACTCACCGAGTCACCTTAGTGCACTCGGCGAGTATGGTCAACTGTGACCGTTGACTTTCATTGACTTTTAGGGTTTCGGTCAACAGTTGGACTTTTGAGTCTAGGAGGGGTAAAATGGTCTTTTATCCTCCTGAAGGATCATAGAATGGGTTTAATCTAGCCTTTTGAGAACCATTACTTATTGAGGATATTTTGCATGTGATTAGGCGGGGGCTAGATCAGTAGATTCGTGTGCGAGATCATCCGAGATACCCGAGGTGAGTCTTCTCACTCTACGTTACCTAGAGTGGTAATTATGTGTAGACCGGAGGGTCGTGTATGCTATGTGTATGTATGAGATTATGTGTTTTATGTATATGTATGCTATGTGTTATATAGACCGGACCGGAGGGTCCAACGATATAGACCGGACCGAAGGGTCCAACGAGTTATGACCGGACCGGAGGGTCCAATGAGCTACGGGACTGGAGGGTCCCGCTGAGACACATCGGACCAGAGGGTCGCATTGTAGCCCCGAGTGGCGTATGTGTTGCATGTGGTATTTTAGGGAACTCACTAAGCTTTTATGCTTACAGTTGTTGGGTGATGTGTTTCAGGTACTAGTGAGGATCGCGGGAAGGCGTCGGCATGAATGTATACACACGAGGAGTTTCTATTTTATGATCTTGGGATATGATGTTATGATTTGAATATGTGAACAATGGTGTTCTTATAACGATTATGGATGAAAATGTGTTTTATAAAATGTAAAAATTTGTTTTGAAAAATTTGGGTGTTACAGAAACCCCAAACCCTTCAAGTTAAGACTCGGATCAGTGAGTTGAGTGGGGACTCAGTGAGTTGGTCAGGACAGGACTCGGAAATCGGTAGACTCGGCGAGTCAGGGGCTGAATCGGCGAGTCGAGTCGCGAATGAAAGGATTTTAAGCGTATGAACTCGGCGAGTCAGTAGGCAGACTCGATGAGTAGGGTTGACCTAGAAGGTTGACTTTGACCAGGACTTTGACTTTGACCAGAGTGGACTTAGTTGACTTTCGGAGGACAGTTAGACTAAGTGTTATATTTGGTATTAGTAGATCAGGGAGTTTTTGGAGCAGCAGTTCGAGAGTGTCTGATAGCAGTCAGAAGGGTATCAGCAAAAACTCCAGCAGTGGAGGTGAGTTTCCTTCCAGTAGGAACGGGTCTAAGGCCGCAATGCCAGCCCGTTTAGTAGTAGTAGTTTCTGGACTTCGGTCCGATGCAGTATTTAGTATGTTTGATACCTTAGTGGCTCAGACAGGATTTATGTGTTATGTGAATAGGGCTACGGCCTGATACAGTATGCAGTATATGTGTTCATGCTAGTTGATGTGTTTATGCCATGCTATGTTCAGTCAGTTCCGGACTTCGGTCCGATGCAGGGGACAAGATCCCAGACAGATCCGGACATCGGTCCGATGCTGTAGTTCCGGACTTCGGTCCGATGCAACGGACAAGGTCCCAGTCAGTTCCGGACTTCGGTCCGATGCAGTTTCCAGACTTTGGTCGGATGCAGAGGGTAAGGCCCTGGTCAGTTCCGGACTCCGGTCCGATGCAGTTTCCGGACTTCGGTCCAATGCAGTGGGCAAGGCCCAGTATCTGCTTTATATGTTTGTATGGTATGTGGTAGTTTGGGGGAGCTCACTAAGCTTCATGCTTACGGTTTCAATTTTTGGTTTTAGGTACTCAGTTTTCAAAGGAGGAGCTCGGAGAGGTTGCAGCGCACACACCATAGTTAGTTAGCCTGGGATGTTTTACTCTGATAATAAGTTATGTTTGAAATTAATACTATGAAATTATGTTATGACTTATGATACGGTTTTTATAAATGTGGTTTTAGTAATGTTTTAAAAGGAAACTTTTAGTCGTGAAAATTGGGTCGTTACACAGTAACCATAGTAACTATGCTTGGAAGGGTTTCCGGGGTTGCCGAAGTAAGAGAGAGTTGTTGCTGAAGTTTTAATTGGAGCATCGACCTTTGGATTGCAAGATCTGAGTGTAATATTAGTTTGAGCATCTGGAGCCACTGGCGTTGTTGGGATTCAAGAAGTATTTGATAGTTTTCAGGAATTATGACTAGTTTTGGTAGTCACCGGTCGTCAATAGATTAATCATTGGAACGAAAGAAAGATTGGGAATCCTTTAATTTTCATCTGTCGAGCAGACTTAGTTGAATCTAAGTAGGGGAGAACTATTCAGATATTCAGTACAGAAGCGAGTGTGAAGTTAGGATGCATTTCACATCCCCATCGGGGGAGGGAAGGCGGCCTTAGGGGCTGAATGAATATAGGACGTTGCAGGACGGGAGTTCGGGAAACTCCCCAATATTTGGATCGCGTCTTCTTGACATCCGATAGAAGACTTTGGGGAAAAGAGACCAGGTCGGGTTCCAGTCAGTACGTTAGTTCAATTTGGGAGGATAGACTGTGTGGGTGCTCAACGTTGAGAAGCATTCGATTGGTAGATGAACGATAGGGCCAAGGGCGGCGGTCATGTAGTTAGGGTGAAAGTGTTGTAAGACTACAGGGGATTCGTAGCATTCACTAATGGTCAGTTAGGGTGAAAGTATTGTAAGACTACGAGGGAGCCGTAACATTCACTAATGGTCATTTAGGGCGAAAGTGTTGTAAGACTGTGGGGGTGCCGTAGCATTCACTAGCAGTCGGATAGTGTGGGAAGTGTCGTAAGACTGTAGGGAACTCATAACATTCACTAGCAGTTGGATAGAGTGGGAAGTGTTGTAATACTGCAGGATAGCCTTAGCATTCACAGATTCTTTCAGATGATTTAGGCTAGGGTAGGCCAGTTCGCGAGGTTGTGGGAAAGCCACAACTTAATTAGACTCAGGACCGGAGGTGTTGGTTCGATCAGTTATCTGTGGGCAAGCCCGGATGGTTATGGGAATTTAGGATGGAACTGGTGGAGATTGTTGAGTCAAGGGTTTGGATATTGAGTTGCAGGATCAATGGATAAGTAGTACGTGATACAGTAGGGCTACGGCTGGGTAGTCCTGATATTTGACCTCTTGGGAACCTGGTGGTTAGACCGGGTGCGAGACTGGTAGTCTCGGGTATCGAATAAGGGTATATATTTATCGGTAAAGTAGGGGATGTCGGAAGTTATGGTGCATTATGCAAATGCAGATTCGTGGATCTCGGGGTATCGCTTCGTTTTGAGGAAGATCCCGAATCGGAATCTGCGCATGTTCAGTGTAGGACTTCGATTCTATGAAATGGGAATTAGGGGTATCTATAGGCCAAGGGAGACAGTTGTGAGGTCCAAGGGTAATGGATGGGCTTAGTTAATGGTAGCCCAAGTTATTGTGATGTGCCCTGGTTGAGTCTTAGCTGTGAAAGAGCCACAACGTACTTGAAGTGAAGAACAGAGGGGTTGATAGAGACCAGGGGCGATGTGAGACAATAATAGTTCTGGTAGCAGTCACTTTCGTTTTGGATTCTGGGGCGACAGATTCCCAGGATATTATGATCGGATGCATCAGAAGGATTGATGGAGCCATTAGTGGTGGTATGGATTGGGCAGATATTGCAAGACGAGGTTTCTTTCGAAAGTCGCGTAGGGCGGGTGTGAGGTTGTTAGTTGGCTTAGCAGCCAGATAGAAAACCGATGTTCCGAATGCAGGTGTTCGGCATCCGGTTATGGTAGGTGAATTCATTCAGTTGGTAACACCAAGATAATCAGGATCAGAGAGAGTCTAGTGTGGCTGGGTCTTGTTGCCTTTGGAAAGGCCGGTGAATGATCGGGGTAGTGGTCGTGTCTCTCGGGACGTTGGGTATCAGTATTCACTGGGTTCATAACGGGTTGCCGATTATTGGTTAGATTTGGATACTTAAGTATCATGGTTGAAATGCTCTAAGGGCTTCGACTTGAGGGGTGACACCCGGTTTGGGAAGCAGGGCTGAAGGCCAGGTATTGTGATTCGGTCAGAATTTGGCTCGGTTGGGCAACGCGATGCATCGTGTAGGAATATTAAGGAAACTAAGACTAATTCATAGTGCATACTATGTATCATCCACGAAAGTGTTTGGAAAATGACTCCGATGTGTTCGATATTCAGGAAAAGGCGTACCCGAAACATAGGAGGAAGTTAATGCTAGTTATTGAATAGAAAATGCAGGCCATGAGGAAGTAAGGTAGCAAGATTAGTGAAGGGCAATGGAAATCATTAGTCGGGTCATAGTAGGTAATGGAAGTGGCGAGCATAGCTCGTGAGCAGTGGCCGGAGTAGGAGATGAGGAAGTATTAACCATACCCTATGCATTAACAGACTTCGAGGATGAAGTCTAGTTCAAGTGGGGGAGATTGTACCACTTGGTTTACCTGTTATTCGTTTTTCAGCATTTTTGGACTTTTGGGCTAGGACTCGACGAGTTGGGGAGCTCCAACTTGTCGAGTAGAGATCATTTATGAGGACACAGGATTTAGATCCTACTCGATGAGTCGGAAGGCCCCGACTCGATGAGTAGACTCTGGAAAGGAAAACCCTAATTTTTAGGGTTCGTACCATATTTAAAGGCCTTCCGCCTCAGTTGTAGCCTCCCTTATCGCCCCCTTTGTCCAAAGAAACCCTAAATCGTGTCTCATCTCCCATTTTGAGTGTGTGAGTGATTAAGGAGTGCCTTTTTGGTGTTTATGTGAAGAAGCTTGAAGTGGTTGGTGCATAGCTGAAGGGAAAGGCTGAAGATCTGGGGTTTACTCTGCTGTGGCAACCATTTTAAGGTATAAAGTCGAAACCTTGACCATCCATTGCTTAAATCTTCTTTTATGAGAGTTTATGGCCAATATTAGCCTAGTTTGGTACCATTCTTGGTTTTGAGCATGAATTGAAGATATGAATTTAGATTTGGACATCGCAGGGCCTTTGGGGACTTAAAGTTGCCAACTTTATCAAGTCTTGGCCCTCCTTCATGCTCTAAGTCCTTATAAAAGCCTTGATTAAGTGTTTTAACCATATGAGGACTTGCATGCACGTAAAGTTTACAACTTTACGTGGTAACTACATCCACTGTTGCAAAACTCGCCGAGTTGGCCGATTAGTCCTCCGAGTACTCGCTACTCCCCCCTTTGCCGAGGCGAGTTACATAATCCCGAGTACTCCCCGATCGGCCCCTTACGAACTGAGTAGTGTTGTGAAATTTGGTCAACTCGGTGATTATTATGTATAATATACTTAATGATTTATTATTTAACACACACACACATGTGATTATTACTACATATATATCTAAAATTTTCAGTAATTATTCACGAAGTGAGACCATTATGTGTTTTTCATTTTTTAAGTATTCACATGTATCCAATTTTGTTATATATTTCAATGAAATTATGATTTTATCTTATGATTTTGACATATATAATTTCCCTAAAAATATTTCTACACAAATTTCCAAATCCGAGTACTCCCCGAGTACTCGCTACTCGGTAGTCGGCCGAACAGGTACCGAGTAACGAGTTCTACAACCTTGACTACACCATAAGGGGTTGGATCTGTAATTTGGAGCCTTGGATTCGACTGGAAAGGACTAAACACAAAAAGGAATGAAGGGACTCGATGAGTGGCTTAGCCGACTCGACGGGTCGGGTCGGGTTTAGTCGTTTCTAAGATTCTGAGTGGTTTTGGTAAAGGATTAGGGTTTTCGGTCTACATGAGTTTTTGGTCTTCTAGACATTAGGGAACTCGCGAGTTACTCAAGTAACTCGGTGAGTTGATGAACTACTCAGGCAACTCGACGAGTTGCTGGATGCACTCGACGACTTAGGGTCAACATGGACTATTGACGTTGACTTTGAGCCTTGAATTTGGGAAAATTAGTTCCAAGGAGTGCTTGAAGTAAACCAACTCTAATGAAGGAGATTATGAGATTAGAGTAAGGCCTGTAAGGAGTTGGCGCCTAATTTGGAAAATTGGGTCATTGATGAATTTTTTGGGCGTCATAGTGTTGGGCTTTTGTTTTAGGCTTGGGCCTTTGTTTTGGATAGCGGAAACGTTCGCGGGTGGAGGACTTCATGTATAGTATCACAACAACGAGTATAATAGTGTTCAAAGTAAATACAGTCATCATAAATATAATTGAGAAAGTTATATCATAGCAAGTTTACATGTTTCAAAATCAATTACATTATGATGACAAAATGAAATGTTTGATGATTTATTGTCCCATCCTCAAAATGCTTTTGGTTTTCCTGTTTCACTGATTTCCTGAGAATACAAGTAGTTTTGAAAAAGTGTCAACAATTAAGTTGGTGAGTTCATAAGAGTTTTGTTTTAGAATGAAACCGTTTTCCTTGTAAAAGCAACAAAGTATGTTTCTAGAAAATCCAATATTTTCCATATTATGTATGAAATGAACGCTTCTATGTTATGCGATAATGAATCCTAGAAAGACCCATAAATTCCTTCTATAATCACTCAGCGTATATAAATTATATAAAAATTTAGTTAAATAAACCATTGAATATAATGGGTCTGCCCTAGGTCCACAACCAAACAAGGAACAGGAGATAAGGCGGGCCCACCAATTCTAAGTCGATTGTGACTAGATTCTTATATAACTCTAGCATATACACTTAGCAATTATAGCTGAAGTCTAACAATTCTAGATGAGATATAGTTTTAATATCATAAAAACTATTTCATGTGAACCTGGTACTTGTATTTGTACCCCTTTTTGTATAAAAACCTGGTACTTTGTATCTGTACCCCCTTTTGTAAAAAAGCGGTACTTTGTATTTGTACCCCTTTTCGTATGAAAACCCGCTACTTTGTATTTGTACCCATTTTTGTATAAAACCGGTACTTTGTATTTGTACCCCTTTTCGTATAAAACCGGTACTTTGTATTTGTACCCTTTTTCGTATGAAAACCTGGTACTTTGTATTTGTACCCCTTTTTGTATAAAACCGGTACTTTGTATTTGTAGCCTTTTTCGTATGAAAACCTTTTGTAATGTAAATGAACATAAACTATACCTATTATAATTTATCAAGATGTTTGAAATGTATAAGCAACCTACCTTTACCTATTATAGTTTAGTATGTTTGTTTGTGGTGTATAAGAACCCTTTTCTATGTAAGTCGAATGTATAGCAAAATATAACTATATTTATCTTGCTTTGTTTTGTACTAATGGTAATGATGGAGGATTCTTACAATTTAGTGAGTATTTTTTGTTATATAATTATACCACAACAAGAAACACATGTAAAATATGAAGTCATCAAAGATTTAACACTTTGCTCGACATGTTACAAAGTGTGTTGAAAGTTATAAGCTGTTAACTAGTTTTTAACTTTTCTGCACTGTTTTAGAAAGATCATAGAAAAATCATACGAAGTCGAAAACTAATCCGTAAATTCTGAGAGTTCCCAAAATGTGTCTAGTTTATTCATAATTTTTATCATGATTTTTGGAAGTCTTTAACTTGTGTTAAAATGTTCATATTCACATACTGGTCCAGATTTGTTCTTGAAATGATAGGCTGTTTTGCAAAAATCACCATAAATTGTAGAAATTCGTGTGGAGATGTGCAAGTAGTCATTTTAAAGCTATGAACTGGAACTACTTGCACCTAAAACAGTTTTGAAATCTAAAATGTTTAAGTTGCCCAAAACAGTCCGTGAATGGAGTTGAACTTTTCTGATGAAGGCTGTTAAATGAGTTTAGTTGTGTTCTTGGTGTTTTAACTTGTATTCCCCCCTTAAAACTTAAGCAAACATGAAAATGTAGGGGTATGAACTCACCTTGTGTGATTTCAGTAGATGAATGTTGGAGTAGGGAAGTTTTCAACTCAAGAACACTTGAAGATGCCTTGAAGATTTTTGAGAATCTAACACCAAAATGATGGAATTTGTGTAAACAATCTATGATTAGAGTAGAATGTGGTGTAGTAATCATATGGAGGATGTTAATACTTACCAAAAGTAAAAGAAAAGCTTGGAGTATGGCCTTGAATCTCGTATTTTAGAGAGAGAAAATGAAGTTTGATCTTGATGGAAGAATGAGAGAAAATGAGAGAAGTTAGGAGAGAGGATGGATGTTCCAACCCTAAGGATGTGGGGAGGGCTGGTAAATGAGTGGAAATGACATTGAAGTGACCTAGGTAAGGTGGGGAGGTGTGGCTGGTCATAGAGTGGGTGTAGGGGTGGTTGCTTGTGTCATAAGGTAAAGCAAAGTCAACACTCAACCTTTATACTTCACCCACTCATTTCTTGGATAATATTTATATTAAAAACGTGCGGATTAATGATTTATGGGATTTAATTGTTAAAATAAAGTTTTGGGTGAAAATCCCGCGTTAAAATGATGAAAAACGAAGTCAAAACAAAGTCGTAATCGAAAACCGGCAAGGAAGGCTGAATCTGCAAGACCTCTCGGTCCTGGCCGAGGTTCGGTCCCTTCTGATCATGGACCAAAGGTGAAAGTGGTTCAGGAAGCGAAAGTAGGTTCGGTCCGAAGGCAGTTCGGTTCGGTTCGCATGCTTCGGTTCGCAGGTTTCAGGTTCGGTCTATGCGAGCTTCGGTCTGAGAGGGTTCGGTTCTGATGCCTTTGCTTCTGACACCTTCGCTTCTAACAAGTTCAGTTCCTAAGAGGGGTTTCGGGTCCTTAAGAGGGTTCGGCTCCTTAAGAGGGGTTTCGGGTCCTTAAGTCCTTTTTATCCGTTTTTGCCCCGTTTTAAGCAGTTTTCGACCTGGTTAAGGGTCGGGATGGCCCGAAAGACTACAAAAAGTTTAAGGAACTTTTGAGAGAGATTTGGGAGAGATTTCACATTCTTGGAGAGATTTCTCATACAAGGAGAGATTTGGGAGAGATTTGACATACGTGGAGAGATTTGGGAGAAATTTCACAAACTTGGAGAGATTTCTCATATGGAGAGAGGTTCGGGAGAGATTTATCATTCAAAGAGAGATTTAGGAGAGATTTGACATATGTAGAGAGATTTAGGAGAGATTTCACCTACTTGGAGAGATTTGGGAGAGATTTGACATACTTGGAGAGATTTTAGATAAAGAGAGATAGATTGTGAAAACGATTGAGAGAGGTTTCATGTGTGACATTTGTGAGTGTTTAGCTCCGCAACGCAAGGTCCGTAAGCCCCGTTAAGCCATGTTTAAGGATCTTACACACTCTCTATGAGTATGCAGCATTGTTTTATCGGTTTGGTTCCTTACTTAACGCCGTTTAAGGTTAATGAAATCTAGATATACGAACTTTTCCATTGGTGATTTCTCATTAGAATGGCGAGTTGTACGAAAATAACATAGCGTAAACCCTAGTACGCAAGGGTTAATTGAGTCGACTGGTTTGACTTGTTGACTTTAGTTGACTTTGACTCGACTGGAATTTGACAGTTGTCACATCATCCCCCCGTTAGAGGGAATTTTGTCCCGAAATTTGCATTTTGATTGGGGATTCAAGAATTTGGAGGAAAGATGGGGGAAACTTTTCATAGTACAAGAAATTGATTATGGTGAGGAACAACCCGCCTGATGTCACATGACGACCTTGGAATTTCTTATTGTTTATGCTCCCTGTTTAATCCTTGGCATTACCACTATGAATACTTTATAACGTAGTTAGCGAGTTCCATCATTACGAATGTTTCACAAATTGTGGCGAAATTTGTATTATAAATCCTACCAGTTCCTTTATAACCGCTTGGTGTAAACTAGTCGCATATCATTAAGATTGCAAGGGCATTCGGATGGGTGACCCCGCCTTAAGCCCACAACCAAACAAGGAACAGGGAATGAGGCGGAATCACGCATTCTAAGTCCATAGAATCTTAATGATATATGACCATAATGTTTACACTAGCCATCATAGACTCACTAGTAAAAACCCTGTGTTTTTATATATGTGATAAGACTTATTTGAGTTTAGTCGTGTTCTCGAGATTCATGGTCGATATACTTTAATCGTTGCTAGATTTAGCAAATAAAAGAAATTTAGAATTTAAACGTCGATGTTATAAACACGTACTGATATTTACGGGCAGTTCCGGGGTGGTCTCTCCTGCGGTGATTGCAAGCACCCTTCCACCATCACTGGCATCTCTTGCTCTTGGGCAGTCCCTTTTAAAGTGTCCCATTTCGCTGCACTTGTAACAGGCTGGGCTTACTCCAACGCCAAGGACCTAGTTGATGGGTCATGCTGGTGCCTTACAGAAAAGGACAGTGTGCCCCTCTCTGTCGCAATTTTTGCAATGCATCTTCCGGCATGCCCCAGTGTGATGGAAGTTACACTTGTTGCATTTCGGAAGTGTTCCAGCGTATTGTTTTATGGGAGTTGGCGCTGTGAGGGTTGTGGCAGCATGAACAGTAACAATAAGTTGCTTCTTAGTGAAGTCCTGGGCTGGTTGGTCCTTCTTGTTGTCCCAAAACTTTCTTTTGTTGTTCCCTCCTCTTGCTTGGTTAAGGGTGGTTGTCGTAGTGTCATGGCTGGCACGATGGTCGATGAGTTGTTGTGCCAAATCCTTGGCGCTGTCGAAGGTAGTTGGTCTTGAGGCCAACACGCTATCTTGAATTTTGGGGGACAATCCGTAGAGGTATCGCTCCAACTTTTTGTCTTCCGGGGTGACCATCGCGGGACAAAGGAGTGCTAGATCACAGAATCAGGTGGTGTAAGTTGTAAGGTCGGAGCTTGTCATTTTGAGATCCCACAGTTCTTGCTCCAACTTTTTCACTTCGCCTCTTGAGCAATATTCTTTCAGCATCATCTTCTTTAAGTCCTCCCAACGTAACGAGTTAGCCATTGCAAGCGTTAGTGACTTAACGTGACTTTTCCACCAAGTGAGGGCCTGGCCAGAGAAAGTGTATGCTGCAAATTTGACCTTGATTGCTTCGGGGCATGCACAAATTTCAAAGACCGTTTCGGTCTTTTCGAACCATTGCATCAAGGTGATGATGCCCTTGCTTCCATTGAAAGAATCGGGTTTGGCACTAGTAAAGTCCTTGTACGAACATTCCCTCGTACGTCTTGTACTGTCCCCGTGGTTAGAGTTTGTGGCTCCAGATCCAGCACCACCGGTACCATTTGTACCAATTTGTGACATTGTAGCTGCCACGGCTGCTGTTACTGCAGCTTGGAACATTGCGGGATCAAACTGTGAAGGTGGCGTTGGAGGTGGTGGTGTTGTGCTGCCGGAAGGTCTGGGTCTTTTCCTTGGTGGCATAGTTCTGTCATAAGTTTGTAAAAATGATCAGATGGTAAGTTCCCAGTAGTAAATACAATTCGGTTGTTATTGAACTAGATTTTTTTGTATTATGCTCCGAATTAAGAATGTCTTGCATGCAATTCATAAGGGAAGTCCATATGAATGAATTTCATGAGTTTAGTAGGTTTTGTACGGGCGTTAAGATTTACTCAACTTAGGATCATGTTTGTCCAAACACACTTAGCTGAGGAGTTTTGATGGGATCTAGTACATTAGTGCTGGTATGATTGCACCCTATAGGTCTACGAAGAAGGCACCCTTTCACCAAAATGTTTAAAGGTGAGACGATAATGATTCATTAGAAAGGTCTATGTGTCGTGAGTTTTCTAACTAAGTTTATCTTAGTTCATTTTGTAACGTATTTCGGTTGCTTTATGGTGTTCTGAATACATTTCATAATGAGAGCCTACATATGATAAACTCATGTATTTTTGTAGTTCTGTGCCCAAGTGAAACCTTGTAATTTGACCCAAGCTACGTCCTTATAGTGACCAATTGATGTATGCTTAGTTATATAATAAAGACTAAATAGACCTTCGAGTCTGTTAGGTATGTCCTAAGCCCATCTTGTTAATATGATTCTAGTAATTATGGTTTCAGCGAAAATTTTGACTTCGATGCAGGTCTACCTGACATCTATGCAAGGAAAAGTTTTGATAGCAATTAGATCTCTTGATTAGTATAACCGCTTAAATCACAACGTCGTGTTTACACCTAGAATAGAGTAGCACCAACGTGTACTCATGATCTTAATTTACAGGGTCTCGTGAGCGGTATGGATTCACTTACGACGATCCGTCCCTTGTGATGCCCGAGGAAAAATCGATGCACCTTGCAGCTTTGCAATTCAACGCTTGGCTGCAATCATCCCCTCCTTGAATGTCGTGTGTCTACCCTGTTACTCTCTTACTTCTGCCCGAGTGGCGATAAGGTCCTAAGGAGAGAGTTGGCCTCTGAAATAGTAGTCTCTTTCTAAGTCTCGGGTATGTGAGACGGTGGGGTCCGTAGTAGCGCGCAGCTTTCAAACTCGGTTTGCAGTCTTCCTGTTTTAAATCCCCGATGTTCGCGATCTGCCGGGTCTTCACCAGGAGGGCTCTGTCAGTCGATCCCCCGTGGCTGAGGTCATAGCACCCTCGTTGGTCTCCACATGGTGATTGCTGTCATTGCTGTCGACTTCAGCCCTCGATCACGGTTGCCCAACGGGGCACAAGTTCGATGTAGTCGAAACGGTTCGCGGGAACCCTTGCTATGCATGGAGGGTTGATTACCTCCGGTTCCGCTTCTGATTCTCCTAATAACCATCCACCATTTCTCTGATTGGGAAAGTAGGGGTCGTCCGATAACTAGGATCTTGCTATGTTGTACGTGCGAGAATAGGAGTAAGAAGATAATTATTGGACGAACTATCTAGATAATTATTAAATGATCTGTATCAGTTTATATCAATACTTACGTAGTGTATACCAGTTATATGAAATCAAGGCAGGATAGTCCTTCGAATAGGTGACTCTAACTCCAAATTCGCAATCCAACGAGAACAGGAAGTAAAGCAACGGTCACAGATTCTAAGTCTATAATGCCTAAAGTTCATATAACCTTAGCATATCCACTTAACAACTATTGACCTACTTGATAGAGACCTGTTTAGTTCTCATGTAAGCACTTATAGTAACACAAAATACTCCCATAGTATTTTAAACTCATGTTCTGTTCTAATGTTCTCATTGTGGTAGTGTTGGTAAGTTTTTAGACTTGTCGCCATATCACAACCATTCTTGGGCATATGCTAATCACTCCTCGGACCAGCATAGTTGATCAGGCTATGCCACTCTCAAGACTAACCATACATCCCCGAGCTTACCTGTGATATTCAACAATCATTACTTTTGTTTTGTTCTAGAATGATGCTGACCTTAGTATGTATGCATGCATGTATACTTTTAACAAGAAACTATTTATTTCTAAAAGTATGGTCATTTTGAAAACTTTAAATCAGAGACCTTAGTCCCAATGCATTTATAGTTTGTATATCTTGTGTGGTTCGATATACTTAGTTCACTATAAACAATGCTCTGATACCAATCTTTCACACCCCCAAACCAAGGATGGCGGAAACGTTCGGGGGTGGAGGACTTCATGTATAGTATCACAACAACAAGTATAATAGTGCTTAAAGTAACAACCATCATAAATATAATTGAGAAAGTTACATCATAGCAAGTTTACATGTTTCAAAATCAATTACATTATGATGACAAAATGAAATGTTTGACGATTTATTGTCTCATCCTCAAAATGCTTTTGGTTTTCCTGTTTTACTGATTTCCTGAGAATACAAGTAGTTTTGAAAAAGTGTCAACAATTAAGTTGGTGAGTTCATAAGAGTTTTGTTTTAGAATGAAACCGTTTTCCTTGTAAAAGCAACAAAGTATGTTTCTAGAAAATCCAATATTTTCCATATTATGTATGAAATGAACGCTTCTATGTTATGCGATAATGAATCCTAGAAAGACCCATAAATTCCTTCTATAATCACTCAGCGTATATAAATTATATAAAAATTTAGTTAAATAAACCATTGAATATAATGGGTCTGCCCTAGGTCCACAACCAAACAAGGAACAGGAGATAAGGCGGGCCCACCAATTCTAAGTCGATTGTGACTAGATTCTTATATAACTCTAGCATATACACTTAGCAATTATAGCTGAAGTCTAACAATTCTAGATGAGATATAGTTTTAATATCATAAAAACTATTTCATGTGAACCTGGTACTTGTATTTGTACCCCTTTTTGTATAAAAACCTGGTACTTTGTATCTGTACCCCCTTTTGTATAAAACCGGTACTTTGTATTTGTACCCCTTTTCGTATGAAAACCCGCTACTTTGTATTTGTACCCATTTTTGTATAAAACCGGTACTTTGTATTTGTACCCCTTTTCGTATAAAACCGGTACTTTGTATTTGTACCCTTTTTCGTATGAAAACCTGGTACTTTGTATTTGTACCCCTTTTTGTATAAAACCGGTAC
Source organism: Lactuca sativa (assembly GCF_002870075.4). Classification (NCBI taxonomy): domain Eukaryota; kingdom Viridiplantae; phylum Streptophyta; class Magnoliopsida; order Asterales; family Asteraceae; genus Lactuca; species Lactuca sativa. The sequence goes on from NC_056626.2 coordinate 379,702,559, forward strand.
TTTGTATTTGTAGCCTTTTTCGTATGAAAACCTTTTGTAATGTAAATGAACATAAACTATACCTATTATAATTTATCAAGATGTTTGAAATGTATAAGCAACCTAACTTTACCTATTATAGTTTAGTATGTTTGTTTGTGGTGTATAAGAACCCTTTTCTATGTAAGTCGAATGTATAGCAAAATATAACTATGTTTATCTTGCTTTGTTTTGTACTAATGGTAATTATGGAGGATTCTTACAATTTAGTGAGTATTTTTTGTTATATAATTATACCACAACAAGAAACACATGTAAAATATGAAGTCATCAAAGATTTAACACTTTGCTCAACATGTTACAAAGTGTGTTGAAAGTTATAAGCTGTTAACTAGTTTTTAACTTTTCTGCACTGTTTTAGAAAGATCATAGAAAAATCATACGAAGTCGAAAACTAATCCGTAAATTCTGAGAGTTCCCAAAATGTGTCTAGTTTATTCATAATTTTTATCATGATTTTTGGAAGTCTTTAACTTGTGTTAAAATGTTCATATTCACATACTGGTCCAGATTTGTTCTTGAAATGATAGGCTGTTTTGCAAAAATCACCATAAATTGTAGAAAAATCGTGTGGAGATGTGCAAGTAGTCATTTTAAAGCTATGAACTGGAACTACTTGCACCTAAAACAGTTTTGAAATCTAAAATGTTTAAGTTGCCCAAAACAGTCCGTGAATGGAGTTGAACTTTTCTGATGAAGGCTGTTAAATGAGTTTAGTTGTGTTCTTGGTGTTTTAACTTGTATTCCCCCCTTAAAACTTAAGCAAACATGAAAATGTAGGGGTATGAACTCACCTTGTGTGATTTCAGTAGATGAATGTTGGAGTAGGGAAGTTTTCAACTCAAGAACACTTGAAGATGCCTTGAAGATTTTTGAGAATCTAACACCAAAATGATGGAATTTGTGTAAACAATCTATGATTGGAGTAGAATGGGGTGTAATAATCGTATGGAGGATGTTAATACTTACCAAAAGTAAAAGAAAAGCTTGGAGTATGGCCTTGAATCTCGAATTTTAGAGAGAGAAAATGAGAGTCTTGATGGAATAATGAGAGAAAATGAGAGAAGTTAGGAGAGAAGATGGATGTTCCAGCCCTAAGGACGTGGGGAAGGCTGGTAAATGAGTGGAAAGGACATTGAAGTGACCTAGGTAAGGTGGGGAGGTGTGGCTGATCATAGAGTGGGTGTGGGGGTGGTTGCTTGTGTCATAAGGTAAAGCAAAGTCAACACTCAACCTTTGTACTTCACCCACTCATTTCTTGGATAATATTTATATTAAAAACGTGGGGATTAATGATTTATGGGCTTTAATTGTTAAAATAAAGTTTTGGGGAAAATCACGCGTTAAAATGATGAAAAACAAAGTCGTAATCGAAAACCGGCAAGGAAGGCTGAATCTGCGAGACCTCTCGGTCCTGGCCGAGGTTCGGTCCCTTCTGGTTATGGACCGAAGGTGAAAGTGGTTCAGGAAGCGAAAGTAGGTTCGGTCCGAAGGCAGTTCGGTTCGGTTCACATGCTTCGGTTTGCAGGTTTCGGGTTCGGTCTATGCGAGCTTCGGTCCGAGAGGGTTCGCTTCTGATGCCTTCACTTCTGACAAGTTCGCTTCTGACAAGTTCGGTTCCTAAGAGGGCTTTCGGGTCCTTAAGAGGGTTCGGCTCCTTAAGAGGGGTTTCGGGTCCTTAAGTCCTTTTTATCCGTTTTTGCCCCGTTTTAAGCGATTTTCGACCTGGTTAAGGGTCAGGATGGCCCGAAAGACTACAAAAAGTTTAAGGAACTCTTGAGAGAAATTTGGGAGAGATTTCACATTCTTGGAGAGATTTCTCATACAAGGAGAGATTTGGGAGAGATTTGACATACGTGGAGAGATTTGGGAGAGATTTCACAAACTTGGAGAGATTTCTCATATGGAGAGAGGTTTGGGAGAGATTTGACATACGTGGAGAGATTTCTCATTCAAAGAGAGATTTGGGAGAGATTTGACATACGTAGAGAGATTTGGGAGAGATTTCACCTACTTGGAGAGATTTGGGAGAGATTTGACATACTTGGAGAGATTTTAGATAAAGAGAGATAGAGTGAAAATGATTGAGAGAGGTTTCGTGTGTGACATTTTTGAGTGTTTGGTTCCGCAACGCAAGGTCCGTCAGCCCTGTTAAGCCATGTTTAAGGATCTTACACACTCTCGATGAGTATGCAACATTGTTTTATCGGTTTGGTTCCTTACTTAACGCCGTTTTAGGTTAATGAAATCTAGATATACGAACTTTTCCATTGGTGATTTCTCATTAGAATAGCGAGTTGTACGGAAATAACATAGCGTAAACCCTAGTACGCAAGGGTTAATTGAGTCGACTGGTTTGATTTGTTGACTTTAGTTGACTTTGACTCGACCGGAAATTGACGGTTGTCATAGTCTCCTCACCATACCAATGGGTCTAAGGTACCAAGGCCAACCTATTCAGTTAGTTGTAGTGTTTATTGTAGATTCACTACTAATATGTCTGGTATGCATGTATATGCGGAATGCTAGTGATTATGTGGTATGCTATTTGATTATGTGGTATGTGGTATGCTATTTGTCTTTGTGATACTTACATGGAAGACCATGGGGGGAGCCCATGGCGCTTGGATGTAAGACCATGTGGGGGAGCCCATGGATTTTCAGGTAAAGACCATGGGGGAGCCCATGGCGCTTGGATGTAAGACCATGTGGGAGAGCTCATGGCTTTTCACGTAAAGACCATAGGGGGAGCTCATGGAGCTTGGATGTAAGACCATGTGGGGGAGCCCATGACTTTTCAGGTAAAGACCATGGGGGAGCCCATGACACTTGGATGTCAGACCATGTGAGGGAGGCCATGGCTTTCCATCTAAAGACCATGGGGGGGAGCCCATGGCACTTAGGTGTAATACCATGTGGGGGAGCCCATTGCATCTTGGAGTAAGACCCTGGGAGGAGCCCACGACATCCTTATATGTTTATATGCATGACTTATGTGATTGATATGGTTTATGTAGCTGTTATAGCTGATATGGATTATGTGGTTATGGGGATTATGTAAGATATGCTCTAGGGAACTTACTAAGCTTCGTGCTTACATTTTTGTTTATGGTTTCAAGTATCATCGATTTTGAAAGGAAGGGCCCGACTTGATCGCAACGCATACAACTGTGTTTTCCGCATTATGTGCTTTTGGGAAGTAACTATGATAAATGTTTTAATTAAGCAATGTTTTTGAATGGTTGGATTATGTAACAATTGTATTTGACTATAATAAAAATGAAATTTTTACCCTTGATTTTTAAGTTGTGACAATAGTAATGCATGTTATAAGAAACAGATGTTACACTCACACTATCTATAGTTTATCTGAGCTCCCACTACTTCCTGAACTTTCATCTATATATTTATTTGAGTACTAATATGTTTCACAATGTATTTATTAGAGATTTCATCAAACTAAACTTGATTCTTCTTTTGTAGTTGCTTTTCCTAGCTAAGGCTTGCTTCAATCTCGTCCTCCTTTAGATATTCGCGTTGAACACTACATATTAGCTTCTAATAACCCTTTTATTCTAGTTATGACAAAAGAGGTAACCCATTTCATCCAACCCGTAACCTATAAAGGTACATTTATTTTCCTTTTCCTCGAGGGTGTCTATTTTATAATCCTTGATCTTCACATAAGAGACACAACCGGAAATCTTCAAGTATGTGAGTGTAATCTCCCGACCCTGTCATTCCTCTTCGGAAGTTCTAAACCTTATAGGGACTATGGGTGCTCTGTTGATTAATTAAGTTAGTGTGCTGTCCGTTCATTTAACAAATTACATTTTTAATGTTTATTTGTTTATGTTCGTGAACATGCTCAACGAACATAAACGGACAAAGATAAACGAACACAACTGAACGTATATGAACATAAACGAACATATAATATAGTAATCTAATAAAAAACAATTGAACATATATGAACATAAATAAACTTAAATAAACGAACATAAACGGACATTCACGAACATAAATAAACGAATGAGACCATTGTTCGTATTCATTCGTTTAACTAAACGAACGAGAATTTGCGTTTATGTTCGTTCGTTTATTAAATAAACGAACTTCCTGCCGAACAATTCACGAATCGTTTGTTGAACATTCAGCTCGTTTACAACTCTAAATATTAGGTCAAAAATAGACATTCTATTCAAAATTGAAGACTTAATTTGACAAATAAATTTTTGAAACCCAAATTGTGAAAATTTTGTATCAGGACTTGAAAGTGTAAGAAAAAAACGTTTTATTCTAGAACTGCATATTGGAGTTTCTACAGGGACCGTTTATGTAGTTTACTCATTCTGCATTAAGCCACCCCGCTCCTCCAATTCACTTCCTATAAAACCAAAGACAACCTCTCTTTCTCTCTCATCAGATCCTTCTCTCTCTAGAACTCGGGTCATCTTTCTACGGATCCGGGGTTTTACTCGAAGGTTTATTCAAAACCCTTTTGATGTTTGATTCACCCAAATCAATTCCCCGCTCTTCAAATTCAAACAGCAAGTGTTCATAAATTTGTTTGTCTAAGTGTTTGAATTCCCGTTTTTGAATTTACCGAATCACTGAAGCCCTGTGCGCGTACCGCCGGTAAGTTCATTTCTTTTTTTGTTTCGGATACTTGTTGCATTAGATTTACATTCGGCGATTTGAGAGTGCATATACATGAGTGGAACAACTTCAAGATTATTGGAAACGAATGAATCGAATTCACGAGAGATTTAAAAATTAGGGTTTTTTTCGTTTAGTTTCAGCCATTTGAGTTTTTCTTTTTCTTTCGATTTGTTTGATATGTCGAAGATGTTGGAATGAAGTGATATGAAGTTGCTAATATGAGCGATGGAGGAGGTGGCGAGAGTTCAAAAGAAATCGAATCAGCTTTGAAGAAGAGAAGGAAAAACGATGAATTTCCACAGGCGATTGCGAGAATTGCAGTGGCTCAAGTATGTGAGAGTGTAGGGTTTCAAGGTTTCCAGCAGTCTGCACTTGATACATTCTCTGATGTGGCCTGCAAATATATCCGTGAGATTGGGAAGACATCAAATTTCTACGCTAATTTAGCTGGTAGAACAGAATGTAATGTGTTTGATATAATTCAAGGGTTGGAAGATTTGAGTCTCTCACAAGGGTTTCTAGGAGCTTCCGATAGAGATCATTGTTTATCAGGATCTGGTATCATCAAAGAGATTTCACAATTCGTTAATTTATCTGAAGAAATAGGATTTGCTTACTCTGTTCCTTCCTTTCCAGTAATCAAAGAACGAAAGTTAACACCAAGTTTCTTGCAATCTGGAGAAACACCCCCTACAGACATCATCCCTCCTTGGTTACCTAAATTCCCTGATTCCAACACATATATTAGCATCCCTCCATCCATTACTGAAGAAACTCGAATGATCCCTAATAGAATTGAGCAAGAACAGAGGATCCTTGAGCAACCATCTTCAAAATTGGAGCAAAATTTGACACGTAATGAATCTGAATTCCCAAACAACCCTTTCCTTTCTGTGCCTCTACAACCTGGGGAGAAGGAGGTTTCTTTTGTTTCAATTCCTAGTAAACTTAAAGAAGAAGATGAGAATGAGGTACAAAATCACAGCTCATGGGGGAATCATGTTTCTTCATTGGATATTGTTCCACCAAATCAGGCAGTTAATCAGAACAGTGGTTGTGATACAGAAGAAGGTAGCAGAAAAGTTCTTTTGAACAATAGACCCTCAGTTCAAATGAAGTTTCACATTCCCAAAAAGCCCTTGGATACTACAGACACACCACACAATGAGAAAGGAAAAGCAGAAGTTGTGTCTTGGTTTGTGAATGATGAGAAAGAAAAGATAACAACAGAGAAACTTGTGAAAGAACAACAACAACCAATGGATATTGAAGAGCATAATGGAAATGATTCAGTTGTAAATTAGGAACATTAGATTAGGGTTTGTATACTAGTTTGGAATCCTAGCAGCACATGCTAATTCCGGAGTAGTCAAAGTCAAAAGTCAAAGCCAAGGGCATATATCTACTAGAGGGGAATGTTGAATGTTCCCACATTAACAGGTTTTCTGAGGTATGTTTGTAGTTCCCAGTCAATGATAATTCTTTTCAATTAAAATTCTTTACTTTTTGCCTACTTGTTTTACTCCATTTATTTAATCTTATGAATGAAATATGAAATATGAAATATGATGTTATATTTTTTTTTAGAAATTTTGCAACTTTCTTCTTTTGAATTTATTTATCAATAGCAGCAACATAAAACAACAATATGTGATTGACTTTTAACATATACAGTAATATAGTTAACTTTCTATTATAATTTATATGCACTCAATAGTTACAATTTTATAATCAGTAGATAAACATTAGAACATGAATCAACTACTAGTTCTACATAGGAAACAATCGCCTACACTGTCTACGTGGCGCCATGTCAGCATTCACAACCTCATCAATCAAGTCTTTAAAAATCAACCGCTCTATGTCCAAAACTACCCCTGGAACCTCATAACAGCACTCACCCCAATCTTCTGATTTATTCACATCTACACTCACAAGATTTTTCACTTCATCATCTTCATCATACACAAATCTCTCAGGGGCAGTTTGGAGATTATCTATTTCTGAACACAATTCTTTCAGTAACTTTTCTCCATTCAGAATCCCTAATCTTCTTTTTCCACTCCACATATCAAAAGAGCCTAAAATTACTAATTTTTTAAGAAGAATGTCGTTCACAGAATCAAATATCAATTTTCTTTTTAATTTTTCATTCTTTTTATGACATTCATCATCTGTAAATCCTTCTTTTTTCTCCAAAAAGTGGAACAAATCAGGTTTTATCAAACTACCCGTTGGATGAATCTGAACTATTCTGATTGCAGATTCTATATCTTTTAAAAAACCTGAAGTTAATAATATCTCACTTATGTATTCATGCTCTTCATTTGTGGAGTTGAAAAAATTCAATTTGAAATCATCTGAATAATCCTCCACTTGATTCCATTCTGTTTCTTGATTCTCCTCAAAGTCTAAAGCCTCATAATCTGAAAAGAGTAACAATCAAACGAAAATTTGTCAATTTTTTTATGCAAATACTTTTTTTTGAAATTTCTGTTTTTAGTATTTACCATTGAAAGCAGTGTCTTTCTTGTTTAATGGAGAAGGTGTGTCTTCTGTGTAGAACACATCAAGAACTGAAACAGGACTCGGTTGTTCAATTGTAATTTTTGGAAGATCAACAATTGGTGTCTGTGTCTCTTCTTCTATCAATCTTTCAACAAAATTATCCTGACAAAAAAAAAAAGGGACAAATTAAGTAATTTATTACTTATTAGTTAGGGTTAATCTCGTAAAAGACTTTCTTTTTTTTCACTTTTTCCGAAAAAACCCTCAACTTTGTCTTTTTTTTTTTTGCAAACAAACCCTCAACCTTCTAACTGTTTCCGAATAAACCCTCATTTTTTTTTAGTTTTTCCCAAAAACACCCCTCACATTTTACAAGTTTTTTTGGAAAAAAATAACTAAAAATGGCCACATCCGGAAAAAATGAAAAAAATGCAAGGTCTTTTTTAGGAAAAAAAAAAGTAAAGGTAAAGTTTAATCCGAAAAAAAAAAACACAAAATATAAGGTCTTTTATGACATTAACCCTATTAGTTATTAGTAAGAAATATATTTGTAAATGTTAAAAGACAGAACTAACCTCAATCACCTTGTGATCTTCTTTTGGCTGATCATTTCTTGTTTCCTCTTTGTTTTTCATTTTGGTTTTTGGGTTTTTGGAATTTGATTGTTTTTTGACTCTGGTCAAATCAGACGAGACTTTCTTTGACTTTTTTCTTTCTCCGGTCAACTTTTCCGAGTTTGAGCATGCCACTAATCTTGGTGGCCCACCAGCCACCTTCTTTTTTCTTGGAGTCAAATCTTTGACCTTTTTCCTTCCAAACGAATCGTTCCCATTTTCACCATGGTTGACTTTAGTCAAAGTCAACTTAACCGGTTTGACTTCCCGGTTCACTAGCTCACGTCTAGTCCCATTGACTGGTTTGACTTTTTTCTTGGTCTCCAAAGATTGTTCCTTGTTCTTTATTCCTTCAAGTATCTGCTTAAGTGCTCTGAGATCCTTCCCTGATGTTTTAAACTCAATTCCACTCAATCTTTTCTCCATCTCACCATAAACCGAAAAAGACCCGTTTTTCACTTCCATTTTCTTGAATCTTGAAACCAATTCATGATCCAAAAAGGGTATTTTAGTCTTCTTCAAGGTTTCAATTTCAAGATTGGAATCTTGAAAACCCTCTAAACCCATCAACCTAGCCACAACACCCGATGAAGGTCTTTTATTACTTCCTGGCTCTTGGGTTTGATCAAGGGTATTCTTGGAATTCTTATTTTGCTTACTATCTAACGATAATCTTGGAACCTCTTTGACTTTCAAACTTGACTTCAAAGAATACTTGGATTCCCTTTCATCACAAGACAATCTTGATGCTTCTTTTGCAAGATTTCTATCTTTTCTTTCATATTCAAATTCAACCGATTTTTGTCTTACAAAAGGCCTTGGGGAATCAATGTGCTTCATTTCTTTTTCTATATTTTTGGCTGATGCCACGCGGATTGTCCTAGTCATCGAGTTCTTCACCACGTCTCTAATATCTGGTAAAGAACAATCTTGTTGGTTTTTTCGTAATTTTGGGGATGTGGATAAAGAGGGAATTTGCATTTCCATATGTACCCTTTTACTACATTCTAAAGATGAGAAAGTGGTTGATGAACAAGATGATGAAAACGAGTTTCTTGATGACTCAATCGACACTCGGCTCTTTTCGATCACAACCCTCTTTGTATTTATCTCCTACATTCAAAATTCAAGTAAAAATTTACATGTTTGCCCTTGTTCACATATGTTAAAAAAGCTTTTTTGGTTTCATTCTTGAATCTTGATATTTACCTCAACTTTCTCAGATGAATTCTTGATCTCCTTTTTGCCATTTTCACCTTCACCTAAAAAAACCAATCCATAATTATCTTGAGATATAAAAAGTTGTAGTATTTAACCATTTATCATTTAAATGCTCATAATGCCTAACTAAATTGCCACTATAATTACATAAAAACCCTTACATTTTTGGCAATTTTGCGGTTTATCTACTTCCAATCATGAAATATATTTTTCCAAACTAACAACTTTGACCAAAGTCAAAATGGTTAATTTGGAAAGAAAAAAAAGTATTAGTGGTTAAAAACTGCAAAACTACCCTTACTTTACCAAGGCCAAATATGGAGTGAATGTTTAATCAAACATTAAAATACACAGTATTTTTTTATCAAGGGCAAAATGGTCAAGTAAAAATATTTGGTACCTGGGGTTAGCATTTTCTGATTCCGGCCATTACGATGTAGACCAAGAAGGTAACGCCTATCAAAGAGCTGAAAAAGTCCATTCATGCATCCAAACTGCTTCTGAAACTCTTTTTTTTCTTCTCTTTGTTTGTACACAACCTTAGTAGCCATTTCCACCACCACCAACCACCACCCACCACCACTGATGCCGCCTTTTTATCTTTCACAAAAGCAGGACATGAGTAAGATGCTTTTCTTGTTCATAGAAGACAGAATTAAGAACTGAATTTTCTCTTTTGTTTTTTGGCTCATCAAAGAAAAGACTGCAAAAAGGTTTAGGCTTTGAAGCAATATATGCAAGTTTGGTGGGATTATTTTATGTCAGGAAAGTTTCAAGATTTAAGAGGGAAAATTGCTGCTATTTTTATATTTGTATTTATATTTTAATATTTTTTTAAAAAAAGAAAAAGTTTGGGTATGGATGTGGTTAGATCTATACTTCCATGTGGATGGGGTCTCATGTCTGGCCCCTTCATGTGAAGTTTGTCAGTTGTGGAGGCTAAAGTGCATGTACATTGTATCCTCTGTCAATTTGCAGCTTCTAAACCCCTTTTGCAGACCATTCTTTTCTCCAAATTTACCAAAATACCCTTATTGCTAAAATCATCGATACTGCTTCATTTTGTAGAAAGATTGCATTTTTTTGCTTCATTTGGTAGAAAGATTGCATTTTTTTTGTTTTGTAAAGATTTCATATTTCTTGTGGGTATATTTGTAATTTCACTTTCTTGGTACTTATTATTGTAGATAAAAACTTTATAACCTTTTAAATAGTCATTTATATAAAATATAAAATAGTAATTTCTCTTTCTTTATATTTATTCTGTAAAAAGATTGAATTTTTCTTTAGATAATCTAGTAAAGATTGCATTTTTCTTGTAAATAAATTAGTAAAGATTGAATTTTTCTTGTGGGTATATTAGTAATTTCACTTTCTTGGTACTTATTATTCTAAAGTTGTTAACTTTATACTCTTTAAAATAGTTTATTAGATAAAATAGTAATTTCACTCTCTTTATATTTATTCAGTTTGTATTATTCTTGTAGATAAATTATTAAAGATTGCATTTTTCTTGTAAATAAATTAGTAAAGATTGCATTTTTCTTGTGGGTATAATAGTAATTTCACTTTCTTGGTATTCATTAATGTAAAGATGCCAACTTTATACTCTTTTCAAGTCAATTCATGCATCGAATACTTGTACCTATGCTTTAAACATGCATAGCAAGTGCTTCTTGTTGAAAATGTGTACAGTGACTTTATCGTTTCTTTCATCTTCTTCGTTTTAAATATCAGCACACTTATATAAGCTTATGTGGGTTGTACTTTATGCTTAAGTAGTAGTACTTTACATGAATGTAGCTATGTAGGGTCTAGAATTATATACGAAACTGGACCAATCTATTTGCTTGGTGGTTAGTAATTTATTTTAGCATGGTGAAAACACCTAGTACATCTTGAAAATCGACTTGGTAACTGTTTTTGTACTATTTTTACTGCATAAGGTACAACTTGTGACGACATTACTAACGTGAAATCATGAGAGGAATGATAAGAATTCATTGATTCATCATGTGGCTCCATGTACATAGGGAGTACAATGATTGTCTACATACATGATTATCAAAGTACAAGTAATGTAAAGCATGCATGCTTTATGTGTATGTACTTTTGTACTTGGTATATATCCATTCATCCATCCAAATAAACTTGATTTTTAAGGGGTAGGGTAGGGTAGGGTAGGATAGGGTAGGGGTATGGTGGGGTAGTTGACTATGATGGTTGGTCTTGGGTGAATAATCACATGCTTAAAGGCCTCACATGAGGATTGTTTGCCTTAATTTCACTAAACATTCACCAACTATTAGCAAACATTATGTGTCATCAATCAAGTTAATCTTACTATGTTACAACAAGAATGGAGCTCCATTAGCATACCACTTTAGCTTACATTTGGACCCCACATAAATAAAGCGGTTTATAAGACAGTGTCGGATGAATCTGTAGCTGTATTTGGATTTTTATCGGTTGTTTTTTCTAGTTTGTTAAAAGTTTAGGTGGATTAGAATCGGGGTATATGATTCTTGTAAGGTGTGTTTGATTTGAATATCTTTGTGTATATTTAATAGGATGTATCTTTTTGTACATTTTTTTAGGGTTCTAAAAAGGGGTTTGAAGATTGTGTGACCATTAAACAAGGGTTACAACTTGTTAAGTGAATGTTATTTGCAAGTCAAGATTCCCTCTTATCTCTTTTTCATCACATGAAAAGAAGTGAAAGAGCATAAAAGTTTTGTGGATCTAAGTTTCGGGTCCAAATCTTAAGGATAAAGAAACACTTTCCATCATCTATTCTATAATAAGCTTCAAGGGTTTTTGTTAAAAATGATCATATTATGATTTTTAGATTGTTTAAGGTTAAAAGTTGAAAAAATTACATATGTATATAAAGTGCTAAGATAGTTTATTCGAGATAAATGAAAATTGTCTACTTAATTACTTTTAGAACTTACATTTGAAAGCTCTCAAAGGCTCAAAGCATGATTTGAGATAATATTTATTTCTAGTTTTTGGTGTTTTGCTTTAATAAAATAATTATTTAAATTGCATTTCAAGTTGAAGGAACAATCATAGATTATAAAATTGGGAAATAAGAATAGAAAGCAAGATGTGGTGTTGAAGTTATTTGGTGGTTTAGGGAGCAAGACATGTTATGAAAAGACTCTTTAACAAAGAGGACATCCCCACTTCTTGTTTCTTAGTTTGCCCACAACCATTTTTAGTTTATAAATTATCTATTTCTTTATTATAAATAAATATAATTTTTGGCAGTAATATTGGATATGACACTACTTTTTTCTCCACGGACTTAGGGGAGGATTATTTAGCCAAGGCCTAAGAGGTCACGAAAAAAATTAATATAACTTTTTAATGTATTAAATATGTCGTTAGCTAAAATATAATTGCTAAAATATAATATTTTGTACAAATTATATATGGGCAAAGTGAATATACCTTTAAATATATATAAGCTTAGGTATCCAAACTTACAATACTATGTCATTTTATATCACACATACATTGTAATAATCTAAAGTTCTTAAAATTCAATTCCTAACTTGATTTACTTCAAAGATTTTTTTAAATTTCATCATTATCTACCTCTTATATAATGTTCATTTTCAACTAAAATATGTATATTCGGGAGAAAGTTGTGATGTAAGAGGAGATAATAGTGAAAGTTCCAAAATTTTGAAAGTAAATCAAGTTAAGGGATGAAGTTTAAGAACATTATAATGCATATATTATACAAAACGACGTATTATGTTGGGTTTAGGTATCTAAACTTATATACCTTTAAGGGTATATTCACTTTAGATTATTATAATGTATATATATATATATATATATATATATATATATATATATATATATATATATATATAGAGAGAGAGAGAGAGAGAGAGAGAGAGAGAGAGAGAGAGAGTTGAGATCATATATAACCTCTAAATATTGTGTGAATGTATAACCAAATGTGGTCCAATCATTTTATAAGATCATTATAATAATTTGGTTAGTTAAATTAATTATTACAAATATTAAATACCTATAATTTTGGAAACTTAATTAATATATTTAATTAAAAATCCACCATTTTAGGGATTGTTCCGCCAATCAAAAACCTATGATCGGTATTTGTTTTCCTTAATGCTAGATTTTAGTTTCATTCATTCATGAAGCATGGAGATAATTTATATGTAGCATATTTATTAATAATATTTAAAAATTCTAGTTTTTTTTTAATTCACTAAAAATTAAATATTTAAATCTATTTTCTAGCTGTTGAAACAAAGGACATGCAATTTGAAAATCAAAAGGAATGGTTGTCATCGATATTTTTTTATGAATGCACAGTGCAATATTCACTAAAAACTCATTCTTTCAGAATGTTTTCAATTGTTTTACAATTATGCTTAAGCGATTAAAAAAAAGATAAACAATGGTTGTGATTATGTTCTTCCTCTATTCTTGCAGAATGCATGTTGCAAAATAACTTCATTCTTACAAAATACATCAAGAATTATAATTTAATTTGTATAAATTTGATTTAATTCTCTAAAGAATATGTCTTCTTATATAGATTATATAATGTTCTATTCTTATTCTTTAAACGTGTTTAAGTCTAATGTATTCTTGAAGCATATTTAATTCTAAAAGAATGTAAATATAATAATCAACAAAATGTATTTTAACAAAATTTTCAATATGCATATTCTAATATACCATATTCTTAAAGAATGCATTAAGAATAACCAACTTTTTCTAAATGTTCATTTGGTTTTACTAATCAGATTATAGGATACGGTTATTAATATAAAATGTAAAATATATAATTCATTTTTTTAAACCTAATTTAATTTTTATCCCTTAATATTCTCACGTTCCATGATATATTGGTAACTAATTTGACTAATTTATTATTGTAGTAAATTAATGTAGTTATATTGTATGTGCTATTCCATGTTATTAGCATGCACCTTAAGATCATAAACTTTTATTCTATTTAATCAAATGGACAAGAACTAGTCACACATTCACACAATATTTGTAATTCACATTTAATCCCAACCATATATATATATATATATATATATATATATATATATATATATATATATATATATATATATATATATATATATATATATATATATATATATATATATATATATATATATATACACTACATGAAATGAAGAAATAAGTATATAAGTTGAAAGTGAGATAAGTGTACTCTTATTCTACAAGTAATGAATTAACATTGTAAAAGGTCGATTTATTAGTGGAAGAATATGATTTATGTATTAAATATTCATTAAATAGTTTAAATTAAATAAAATAAATGTTTACATTCAATTAAAACCAATCTCATCTATACTAAAAATAATGCATCTTGAAAAGGTTGATGATCAATTTTATAATAAGTTCGATTTTCAACTAATCACACAATTGCAAAAATTATCTCATTTTAGGATGAAAAAGTCAAAGTCAAAGATCAGCGTCAAGTATAATCAAATTACAGAAATGGCCAGATAATGAAATCAAAGCTTACCTAATGGCACATGCTCTGTTTTTATTTCACATCCACCTACTAATCCAAATCTTTATATTAATTACTTGTCATTATCGTTTTAATTATAATATTTAGACACAATCCTATGTGATTATTTGTTATAAATTACTTATAAATAAAATGGTTAGATAACATGTTAAAACATGTAACTTATTTGCATGCTTCTAGGATCGATGTGGCAACTTTTTTACTTTTGTTTATTCTTTAGAGTTTATAAATTAATGATATGATTATTACAATCATTATTTTGCAATAGAAGTATATGTAGGACATTTAAAATCACTCATCATATCTTATTTTTGTGTGCTTTTCTTTCTGTATTATAACAAATATAGCATTAGTTCTGAATAATGATAATGATACAATATCATATTAAAATAATAAAGATTCAAGATCAATGGCATCTTCCACAAACACTATACATGTTTGGTTCATAAATTTTAAAAATATTTAAAATAACCTACTCTAACAAAAAAAATATTTTTTTTCCGTCACATGTCATACTTGTATTCATTTTGTCACATGTTATTTGTGGTTATTTTAAATTATTTTTTTTCACATGTCATTTTATTATTTTTTTACTATTTTATTAAATTTCACATACTATTTAAATGTAATAATTGTAATAAACGTAATAATAAATGACTATCAATTTAATTAATATAAATTTCCTTTTACTTTTAAAATTCCTAAATTGAAACACAATTATTTTCTTTGTTTATTTATTTAAATTATTTGATTAAATTTAAAAAAAGAAATTAACAGTTAGTTTCAATAATTCAATAATTTTTTTTTACTTTGTTATAAATTCAAATTTTCTAAATGTTTATATATATATATATATATATATATATATATATATATATATATATATATATATATATATATATATATATATATATATATATATATATATATATATATTGAATAAACACATGTTATACATATCTCACGACTAGTAATATAAATTGCATTAGGATGGGGTTGACAAATTTAAACAAATTGGAATAGAATAATTCCATCAAATTTTGTATGTCAAGAAATTAGTCATTTGGCGAATGGCTAGATTTTAAATTTCATTAATTATATATTTCATTAAAAAGATAAAACTACTTTCCAACATCACTTTTATTTTTAACAATTATTTATTAATCCACATGGAGTATCATCTTTCCTCACACAAACACCTCACACCATCACCAACCTCACCCTCATTCTCACCCCCACCCCCGCCCACACCCACACCCCCACATCCATATGAATATTATTTTACGTCATATCTAAAATTAAATAATTGATAATAGATGTAAAATATAAATTCTTAACAATAGTAAAAATATAGATGTTGTAACCCCTCATCTTTAGAATATATTTCGTCTTCGAGTGAGAAAAACAACTTATGGAGATGTGTTATATGCATGATCCATAATTGTCTTCGTAAATCAGTTACTGATTGGGCCAAAAACTATTCCTGGAACTTAGGGTAATACTGTAAAAACTCTAAACGGGCGTAACAATCTGGGCATCAAATTTTCTTCTTTTTTTGGAACAACGACATGTCTCAACCAAAGCCCATTCATAATATTTCAACAAAAACCCAAAGATTGAATCATACAATAGGGCAGACACGACCCCATAGGGATTCCAGAGAGAAAGTCCGTACATGAGGAGATAAAATATTTTTATCAACTTTAAAGAGTGTTTTGCAGGAGTCAAACTCCCAACCTCCAACCTCATAAGAGTATAAAACAGATGTCTCTTTCCAGCTAGGCTGGAAGTCATTGACATAAATTTGATTTTCAGGTAGAAGATGGTTCTCAAACTCTCTTTTGGCTTGATGATTGGTTAGGAGATGGTGTAACGCCCCGTTCCTAAGAAGTACCTAATCGTGAGTCCTCGGGATTTAAGAGAAGTGGTATTTTGATTATCTTGTGGGAAAAGTAGAATAATGCGGGCCAAGTATGAAGTTTGGGGACTCGCCGAGTACGCCCAGCGTAAGCTGGGATTACGCCCAGCGTAAAGGCGTATATGGACGCGAATGCAAGGCTGAGTACGCCCAGCGTACTAAAGGTACGCCCAGCGTACTCTCAGAGTTCTAAAACCCTAAAATTAGGGTCAGCCACTATATAAGGAACATGTTGGTGCATACCCTAGCCTCCATAAGCTCTCCCTTAACCTCAGAAACCCTAGATAGCCGTTCCACCTCCATTGTTGGGTGTGTTTGGCCTTGAAAAGCTTATTTTGGCAAGGAGAGCATAAAGGAAGAAAGGAGAAGTTGTCAAAGAAGGAGAGAAACAGATGGAGCTTATAGATCTGGGAAGACATCATCCTTTGGAGCCTATTTGAGGTATAAAGCTTCTTGCTTGACATTCATATTGTATAGATCTATGTGTTTTGAAGCTTTGACACCATTCTTGTCCCAAAAGTCCTCATTTTGATGCATGTTTTGAGTTGGCCGAGATGATCTGTCCTTTCAGACCGTTGGAGAGGTCTTGAGTGAGAAAAATGAGGTCCCAAGGGCTGTGGTTGTTCCATGTGTGAGATATGTGGGTCTTAATGGATTAAGACCTTGGATTAAGAGCTTTATGGACGTCCCAAGTGATAAAGTTTGAGACTTTATGAATCTTAGGCATGTTTGGCCTAGGGATATGAAGTTTGGGCTTAAGAGCTTAAGCCATTAAGAAGATATGGGAACTTAATGAGTAGCGAAGTTACGCCCCGCGTAACATGTGAGTACGCCCCGCGTAGCGAGCCAGTGTCCCGATCCCATGTTGCGAGCATTGTTGTACGCCCAGCGTACCAAGAAGGGTACGCCCAGCGTACCTCATCTATGGCATTTTCATTTTGGGCCTTATAGTTTGGGCTGTTATTGGGCTGTTGGATTTATGGGCCATAACTGGAAATTATGGATAGAGTATTTTGGGCCCAATTATTATTATGGACCTTGGATCTAGGCCCATTTGGTGTGGAGGGCCCAATTTGGTAAATTGGGCCAATATTGGGCTTTGTAGAAGATTTGGACTTTGGCCTTGGCCCAAATAAGTGGATGTATGTTTGGCGATTTGTGATTCCACTTGAGGCTTCCACACTATTGGGGCTAAGCTCTTAAAGCTTGAAGACATCAAGCTACATCAAGAGGTATGTATTCTATCTTGTTACATTCATAGTTTTTGTATGCTAGATTAGGATAATACCTTGGATGTTCTTATTTGCATGTATAATAGAGAAAACATAGATCCAAGGTATTTAGGGTTGCATGTACACTTAGGAGTGTTAGAATGCTCAAAACCCAACAACAGTTGCGTGAGCTGAGGCAGGCTCCGGTGCAGTCGCAACCGGCGCCGAAATGGTCCAAGACCGTTGATTCTAGGGTGGGAGATCAGAGCAGCCACGCTTGTGGGAAGTGTGGGAGGGGTCACACTGGAGTTTGTAGGTCCGGTGGTGCATGCCGCAAGTGCGGAAAGGAGGGGCACTATGCGAGGGATTGTCGACAGTCAGCACCGGTTCGGGATTTGAGGATTTGTTATCATTGTCATTAGGTTGGGCACTTGAGGGTCAACTGTCCACAGCTTGCTACAGGACCGGTGCAGGCTCCAGCACCGACCACTTTGAGGATCACGGGTGGAGGTCAGGGTGGAGCGGAGCCCCCAAGGGCTCAGGGTCGTGCTTTTCAGCTTGCAGCAGAGGAGGTCAGAGCAGTGCCGGATGCAGCTGCGGGTATGTTTCTTTCTTGATGTCTTGTTTATCTTGTGGTTATTGTGGAGTATTGTTTATCTGTTAGTCTTATTGTGTGGTTTTCGGTGCGGTATTCGTTGTTCTTTGAGGGTTATGGTTTGCTTATGGGTTAGTGTTGGGAATTTCGTTGGTTATCATTCGTGGGGGTTATTAGTGGAAATCTAGCGTCTGATTTGAGGGATGGGTAGCATCTATATTCTGAGGAGTGGTTAGCTGTAGATTGAGTTCCTTTCGAGCTCGGGTCGATCAGCGTTGAGATGTGTTTTGTTAAGGTTGTTTGCGCTTGCGGGACGCAGTTCGCGTGTAAGTGATTGTGCTGTGTAAGGTTGTTGAGGGAGGTCGATGATGGCGACTGGTGATTGATAGTCAGTGCTATAAGTGGGGGAGAATTGGAAGATTCTCCGGAAGATCGATGAGCATGTGAGGTTGTTTAGCTGTTTGGGATTCAACAATATTCTGTCAGCCAAGAGCGTAGGCTGGTATGAGTAAGTGGCAGGAATGCGGGGCGGGATACAGACCAAGGGTATTTGATTGTGGAAGGCCTGGGATCAGGCCGGGATTGAGTATGTTTGATGGAGATAGAGTTCGGAACCCCTAGAGGGCTAGAACAGTATGCATGGGAGGATTTCCCGGAGAGATAACTCGGAATGATGAATGCTAGTTGAGCGGTCCGGATAGACTGAAGGTCGGAAGGCGTACCAGTCAGGCCGAAGGCTCGGAGAACGGTCCAGCCAGGCTGAAGGCCCTGGAGGGCGGTCCAGATTGGCTGAAGGTTCTGAGAGTGGTCCAGATTGGCTGAAGGCCTGGTAAGGCGGTCCAATCATGCTGAAGACTCTGCAGGTATTGTTAGATCGGTTTGAGGAAATGGATTGAGTATGTTGCGATGTGTTAGCATTAGAGGGTCTGGCCCCGGGTATTGATCTTGATTAGTGGAGATGGTGCATGGACTCGAGAGTCTTTGCGAGTAGATTCAGAGCATGTGTGTTGCATGGATAGCGGTTATGCTATAAAGGAGTAGTGTAGCGTTGGACGAGCACCGTGGCACTTGTCGTAGTGACAAGGCGGCCAAGTGGATTTCCTTGGTAAGAAAAGAGAGAGGAATGTAGTTCCGAGAGGGAGTGTAAGTTCACGAAAGTGAAAGCAGCAGCGCATAGTTATGTTTGGAGTGGTCCAATTATGGTCTTTGAGCAGCATGATTGCGGCAATGGTATGGGATCACATCCGGAATGGATGTCTGCTGAGGTCGCGGAAGGGATTCCGCGGGAGTAGAGCCGAGAGGCTCGGAAGGGGTGCAGGGATGGGGTCTTAGATTGCCAGTTTGATTCTGATCAAGGAATTGTGTATGTAGTAGTGATTCATCCTGGGGGATGTTTGGAGGTGTCGTCAGTGTGTCGGGTTTTCCTAACCCGAGGGTGTTAGAGCTAGTATAGCATGTGCATGCGATTGCAAGAGGAGAACTCATGGGAGTTGCTATGAGGTTGAAGAATGTGTTATGCTGTCAGCATGTGATGGATAGAGCTGGACTCGGATCAGGAACCCGGTGGTTTAGGGTTATATCTGGCTCGTAAGAGCCAAGTGATTGTTGTGATCAGGATCGAGAAAGTGTCATGGAGTGGTACTCGGTTGATAAGTGTGGAGCCTGATAAGTGTGGTTATCAGAGGGTGAAGTCGGTGGCCGGCTTGAGGCGGTAGTCAGGACACCGCTAGAAAGGAGAAAGTGAGTTTCGAGTTTCGATGGTTACGTCTTGAGGAACCTGGTTGGGTTAATGCCAGGTGGTGCGTGGCGGGAGAAGTTCTGGAGTAGAGATGCCGAAGGCTTCGAGGGTGAAGCCTAATTTAAGTGGGGGAGAATTGTAACGCCCCGTTCCTAAGAAGTACCTAATCGTGAGTCCCCGGGATTTAAGAGAAGTGGTATTTTGATTATCTTGTGGGAAAAGTGGAATAATGCGGGCCAAGTATGAAGTTTGGGGACTCGCCGAGTACGCCCAGCATAGGCTGGGATTACGCCCAGCGTAAAGGCGTATATGGACGCAGGTGCAAGGCTGAGTACGCCCAGCGTACTCTCAGAGATCTAAAACCCTAAAATTAGGGTCAGCCACTATATAAGGAACATGTTGGTGCATACCCTAGCCTCCATAAGCTCTCCCTTAACCTCAGAAACCCTAGATAGCCGTTCCACCTCCATTGTTGGGTGTGTTTGGCCTTGAAAAGCTTATTTTGGCAAGGAGAGCATAAAGGAAGAAAGGAGAAGTTGTCAAAGAAGGAGAGAAACGGATGGAGCTTATAGATCTGGGAAGACATCATCCTTTGGAGCCTATTTGAGGTATAAAGCTTCTTGCTTGACATTCATATTGTGTAGATCTATGTGTTTTGAAGCTTTGACACCATTCTTGTCCCAAAAGTCCTCATTTTGATGCATGTTTTGAGTTGGCCGAGATGATCTGTCCTTTCAGACCGTTGGAGAGGTCTTGAGTGAGAAAAATGAGGTCCCAAGGGTTGTGGTTGTTCCATGTGTGAGATATGTGGGTCTTAATGGATTAAGACCTTGGATTAAGAGCTTTATGGACGTCCCAAGTGATAAAGTTTGAGACTTTATGAATCTTAGGCATGTTTGGCCTAGGGATCTGAAGTTTGGGCTTAAGAGCTTAAACCATTAAGAAGATATGGGAACTTAATAAGTAGCGAAGTTACGCCTTGCGTAACATGTGAGTATGCCCCGCGTAGCGAGCCAGTGTCCTGATCCCATGTTGCGAGCATTGTTGTACGCCCAGCTTACCAAGAAGGGTACGCCCATCGTACCTCATCTGTGGCATTTTCATTTTGGGCCTTATAGTTTGGGCTGTTATTGGGCTGTTGGATTTATGGGCCATAACTGGAAATTATGGATAGAGTATTTTGGGCCCAATTATTATTATGGACCTTGGATCTAGGCCCATTTGGTGCGGAGGGCCCAATTTGGTAAATTGGGCCAATATTGGGCTTTATAGAAGATTTGGACTTTGGCATTGGCCCAAATAAGTGGATGTATGTTTGGCCTAATGATTATTTTGTTATGATGGCTAGTTCGGGAGTTTCGGTGAGTCGGTGATTCGGGAATCTGCTTCTTCAGTTCAGAGTTTTGGCAGTGCGAGGTGAGTTATCCTCACTATATCAACAGGGTCTAAGGCACAAAGGCCGGCCCTTTATCGGATTGAGATCCGGGTATTGTTGTTATGTTATTGCTTTGATATGTTTGCATCCTGGTAGCTAGGATGGTGTATGTTAGAGACCTGGTTGAGGTCGGTATCCTGATATGTAGGGTGATGCTATGCTAGTGACCGGTTAGGTCAGTATCCTGGTTAGGATGATGATATGCTATGTGATCTGTTTGATCGGCTTGTTGACTGTGAATTGTTATATGATTGTATGTTTATGTGCACATGGTTGTTTGGATAGGAGTTGGGTTGAAGCGGATCCTGCTTTGTGTTGTAGGCCAAGATACCCAGGGCGGACCGGTTGTCCCGAAGGCCCAGCGAGCGGTCCGGATAGGCTGTAGGCCCCAAGAGGGCAGACTAGACGTGCCGAGGCTCGGAGAGTGGACTAGGCCGACTGAAGGCCCGGTGTGGGCGGACTAGTCATACTGTAGACTCGGAGAGTGGACCAGGTGGATTGAAGGCCCGGTGCGGGCGGACCAATCACACTGCAGACTCGATGTATATGGCTAGACTCGGAGGGTGGACCAGGTGGACTGTTGGCCGGTGCGGCGGACCAGTCACACAGTAGACCCGAAGTGCATGGTTGTTCTGTGTTCTGATATGATATGGCATGATATGCGTGTATGGTATATGTGGTTGGTATTTTTGGGATATCTCACTAAGATTTCGGGCTTACAGTTGTGGTTTAATGTTTTTCAGGTTCTTCAGGAGACCGTGGCAAGGCGAAGGCGTGATCGTACCGCTCCTCATGTTTATGTTGTGATGTGATTCTGGGAATACTCTAAATAAATTGTATTGAAAACCTTTTTGTAATAATTTAAAGAGATCGGGTTGTTTTTGAAAAATTTAAATTGGTTGGAATTTTTGGGTCGTTACAGATGGGATCTTTGAATCTAAATTCCTTTTCCTCTTTGCTTTAGACAGGAGGAAGTCGTGTTTTATTTCCGAGAGATGGACAGGTGACAAGTTTGTTTGGGACTAGAAGAGGTAGCCTGTAGATCAGATTGAGTTGGCTGAGCTCGGATTGCTCAATGGGTTGGTCGGACATTTTATGACTTGCAGCGGATCTGCCTCTTGGAGGTCAAAGATGTCGGGAGATGGGAAATTTATGTTAGTGATCTAAGGGCTATTATTGACAGCAAATTGATGGTTTCGATCAACAATCCCACGGTTTGCACTCATCTTGTCTCTGCTAAATGCATTTGTGTCACTTGGAGGGCTTGTTTGGGACATATTCCTTTGGCGATGGCTTTAGCTCAGAGAGGTGTTCATCTTAACTCCACTTATTGTAGTATGTTTGCTAACGGGGTTGAAGATGCGGATCATATGCTCGTGGGTTATCCTCTTGCATCAGAGGCCCTTGAATGGATATTCAATTGGTGTGGCATCTTATTCCATAAGTTCTCCCCAGTCTCCAATTTTGTTAGCTTCGCAACTTATCGGGTTGTCCCAATAACGGAAGATCTTCATTGCCATTTGCTATGGATTCCTATGGTGTGCGTGGAAGGCTAGAAATGGCGCTTGGTTCAGGGGGGCTTCATTTCAGCTCATCCAAACTGACGGATAATGTATTTTCTTGGTTTTTAAATGGTTAAAATATAAGGATAATTTTGGAAACTGTTAATTTATTATAAATTTATAATGTCACAGATTGCTTGAAAGAAGCTATAGTCTATATCTTTTGGTTGAGTATATCTCCTTTCGACATCAGCTTGACATCCTTTCAAACTTTATACTAGGTCCATCAATAGATTAGTTGAATTGTGACACTTAAATCATTCTTAGATCCTAATGGTCCAAAACATTTATGTCATATTTATTCAACGTTCTTTTAAAATAGTTATTGGCATGTATTAAGCATTTATTTTATTTATGTGGAAGATACCACAATTTTCTGGAACAATTACTAATCTAGTCAAATTAAAGAAGTGATTAACAATTTTTAGCCAAAAATTAGGATTTCTCCCAAACTAGCCCACGAAACCGTAGGTGGTTAAAATGGTCTACTGTTTCGCCCATTTACCTACTGTTTTGATTTTAGTATATAAAGATTTTTTTTTTCATTTTTCACTACAAAACCGTAGACGAAAAAATGGTCTACTGTTTCCTTTGAGAAGTCTACTGTTTCGTCCAAAACCTACGGTTTTAGGGTTTTTTTTTTAAATGAAAAAAAAAACACTAACTTTTACTGTAAAATAGAATTTTCTTTTAATATATAATAGGTACGATATAGTAGTCAAAAAGTTAGTGTTTTTTTTTCATTTAAAAGACAAAACAGTAGATCATTTTTAATCTATTATTTGGGAAACAGTAGACTTCTCAGAGGAAACAATAGACCATTTTTTCGTCTATGGTTTCGTAGTGAAAAATGAAAAAAAAAAATCCTTATATACTAAAATCAAAACAATAGGTAAACGAGCGAAACAGTAGACCATTTTAACCACCTACGTTTGCGTGGGCTAGTTTGAGACAAATCGTAATTTTTGGCTAAAAAATAAAAACTCATTAATGAATTTGATTAGATTAGTAATTTTCCCCGATTTTCTTACTCTATCAACAGTTCTAGTTACTCATCCGTACAACTTTTATTTTTTACTCCACCAAATACCAAATAAATCTCCATATCATGGCATGACTATTTACGACTCGAAGCCTATGAACTTTCTGGCTTTCTAGGTTTAAGACTAACTTCATAAAACCTAACTCACTTTAACGATCTCCTTTATACCACTTATGCCATCTTAATTTCCAAAGATAAAATATAACAAAATAACAATTGGTCCAACATCTATCAAGCCTTCTCCTTGGCCTATCAAGTCTTATTATTTTCCGAAACACAACGAAAGTAATAAAAATAAAATAAGCTTTTCAACTGACTTCAGTTGTTACGTCTTCGTGGAACCCTTCTTCTGTTTTCTTGATTAAGCCTTCTCCTTGGCCTTTTCCACTGTAACATGCTAAATAATTTTTTAAGTTGCACACGTATAAAGTTTTAATTGGATAAGCATAAAACCTAGTGAATTTGTGTTTTTCATGCATATTGACGTCAATAGGAAAAACAATGCAACAACTTTATCAAATATAATTCTTTTTTCTTTTTCTTTCTTTCCACGACCTAATGACACGTGATAAGAAACTAATATATCATTTCTAGAGGAGTTTCATGAAACCCGATTCTCTCTCCTGGGCATAGTAAATATGTTCACGGATAAATAAATTGGAACATAGGCTCTCTGCCACGTACTCACATATCGTACACCAGCTAATCATTCAAGACAATATAGTAAATCACTACACTCCTTCCCTAAGCATATGACACCTTAAACTTCTATATTTCACCACTAGCAATTCATACAATCAATATAAAAACTTTCTAGCAATAGCAACAAATGTAATTGCAAATAATTTCAGTAAATTTTTTTATACAAACAACAATAAAATTCACATGAAACTCACTTCATTGATATTCACTTTTAACCAGAACTTGTCACACTACTCACATCGAGTAGAAAGATTTATAGTTTTTTGCACCACCATTGACGCCCGAACTCTACATTGTTGATGGTCCTTGACACTTGATATCCTCAAGCCAACGTTTGTCCATTCTCTCCACATCATCATCATCATCATCATCATCATCATCATCATCATCATCATCATCATCATCATCATCATCCCTCCTCCAGACAATACCCCCTCTTGACAATAAGGAGATGAAGGATATATATAACGGTAAATATAACCCTTAGGTCTTTAATTGGTTTATATTATTCTAACTAAGATAATAATTACTTCCTTTTAATTTTGAATAATAACAGCACTACCGGCCTACCCTACTAATTGCACCTCATAACTCCATATTAGTTACATTGTATGTTTGTTTATTTTTTGGAGTTATCACATTGTGCCGCCAATTAAAGACAATATGTTTGTCATGCTGTGTAGGTCACCTAGTGGCCCAAACCAAAGCAAGAATTTACAATGATTCATTTTGTTTCAACCTTTTGTCATGCACACCCTGAATTATTACATTTTAATAATTCAAAGTGTTTATTAAAATCCCAGCCTATCTTTATTGTTCCAATCAAATGGCAAATTTCAAAATAATAAAAAAAGGTATTTTCAAACAACTTTTATTTCTGAAAATGTATCTTTAATTCAACATTTAAATTTCTCTGTTATAAACATTCAAAATTTTATACTAAAATGAATGAGAGTTAAGATTATGTTGCTATTTTATATAAAAAAAGTAAACTGACTAAACATAAAATTCATTATTCTATGTGCATTGAACCCAAACTGAAATTTTGGTTTCAAGTTCATGATGATTTAAACGAGTCCGACCCTAAATAATTTCATTGTCAACTAGATATAATTGCAGAACCATCACTTCATCTTATCCTTTCTAGCATATCCTCAAGTAACGCCAATTCCTATCCAATTCTGGTATCCATCAATTACTTATATTTAACTGAAAATAAAAGGGAAGTTACATAATAAAAAAAAGGATATTCTCAATTAATGTCTATTCTATGAAGAATATTTTCAGTGAATAAACATATAACACATACAAAAAAAAAGAATCATTTTCTAAGGATCAGTTTTAATTTTTATGAAAAAAGTATTTCAGACAACATATTCTTTCAAAATCAACTTTGAATGACCTATGATATAATATGACAATGTACATGACGATAAGAGTCTTGTGGTTGATGTGAAAATTCAATAAAAAATATGCGATGTTCAAACTTTGTAATAAAAGACAAATTAATTACTAAATAAGAAATAAGAAAATTTTGATAATTAACCATGCACCTGGTTTGAGTATAACGTTATAAAACAAAGCAGTTCATTAAAATAAGTGTAATCGTATGATCATATTTTTCCGAACTATAACAAAATGACCATTGAAATCATGAATAGTATGTTGTGTATTTGGGAGTCCGTGCATCCTTTAACTATTTGTATGACTCCTCGCCTTCACAAAGTGCATTTATGACATGCTCTAATCTGCATGCATATAGAAACATGGGTTTAGAGAACGACGAATCCGTCGCTAAATGTTGTTGCGATGGATCATCAACAGATAAACTTAAGTAATTAAAACGTGGCTAATGGCTTAGCGAGAATTTTAGCGATGGATCAGTTTTTCCTTGCGACAGAATATCCATCGCCAAATGGTCACTCAATACAATTATTCAAGACATTGGCGACAAAATTTGATAACGATATTTCGTCGTTGTTCTGTCGCAATCTCCATTTGTTTTTGTATTTCGTCGTTGAACCTCTCAAAAAATTTTGGTCAAGATATTTCATTTTCGGTTGCTAATCCCTTGCAAACTTTTCGGTTGCTATTCCATTGCAAACTTTTGGTGAACTACATGACTCCTAGTTCTTTGACTATTTCACCCGGTGTCACACCCCGAACCAGACGGCGGAAACGTCTGAGGGCTCTTGTGACTTAAATTGAATACCATCACAGTGAATATACATGAATCATAACATAAATCATCACCATGCATTAAAATAATACAACTGATATTGTTTACATCCAGTACTTTGTTTTAAACATTACAAATTCATAACATAATTGTATGATAGATATCATAAGCAAAACACCCTGACATTACTTGATACTTATTCTTCGGTTTACCTGTTACCTGAGAATACAAGTTAATTTTGAAAAACGTCAACATATGAAATGTTGGTGAGTTCATAAGCAATGTTGTGATAAAATGATTTGGTGTAGTTCGTAGAATCCAGAAAATCCGATATTTTCTGAAAAGATCAATGTTTAAGAAAAAAAGTGTGAAGATCTGTAAATATATACTTGTTGATTTTCAAAACATGTTTAATTGTTGAACTTCTGTAATGATCGCGCAAGTGAAAATGTTGAACTTCCTAGGAAAACCCGATGTTTTCCCATTACATAAAACACAGTGAATTCTCAATTTGTTATACCGTCACGAAGAATGATTTTTGATTACTCGGGTGACTTTGGATTAATTAGGGTTTGTGAGTCGTTATAATCATGCATTTGAAAATGACTAGTTTATAACTACAGGTTTCGAACGATCCTTAAAGGCGTCGCCCGTTACTACTCACTTAATCCAACAACCATGATTACTTTTGATTAACGTCCTGAATCTGTTTACCTTGATTACTCGTAAGCCTAACAAACGAAAAAAAAGGGAGTACGAAGTCCCGTTATATTCCTTGAGTTATTTAGGCTGTCGGGAATGCGAAAGGCACGTTGGCCCAACTCCCATTTAATTACTTGACCTCACTAGCAATACTAATGGGCCACTAGGGTCCAATAGCACATTAGAGCCATTGAAAGTCCTTTTACATGAAATTGGGTCATAGGAGGCCCAATAGCACATAAGCATATTCTCTTTGGGCCCAAAGATCATGTCAATGGGCTAGCAAGGCCCAACAAGCATGATTTGAAACTTCCAAGCCCAAAGTTTGTAAGTTTGCTCATCGTAGTTATCACGTATTTATTTAGATGGTTTTGTTTAACGCTTGTTGTTTTGTATTGATTTAAGACCGAATCACTTCGTTTGTAACGATATTTGTTGTTGAGAGTGTATTTGTTTTCCGTTTCGTCAGTAGTCGTGGATCTTGTATTTATTTTGTTGACAGCTTCAGCCATTCCAGAATAGTGTTTCTTGGTTAGAGCCCCATTTTTCACAACTTTTACACTTTTGGCCCAAAATCTAAAAACTTTACATTTTTGGTCCTTTTTGATAGTGAAAAGCATTTTTGACTCAAAATGATTTTGTCATGTTAATTACCCCTGTTTTACAGAAAGTTTCATTTCAGCCCCTTAAATTTATCATTTTTTGCATTTTGGGGCTTATTGGGCCGAAAAGCCCAAAATTAGCCCATTAAGCTAAAAATTTACATTTTAAGTCCCTTGAAAATTTTATTATTCAGAAAAATGATTATAGAAACTGTTTTGACCCTTTTGACCCTCAAGAAACCATGATATGTCGATTTATATCCCAGGTTTTGTATTTTTGACAATTTAAGCCCAAAAATGGGTTTTATGTTAGAATATGTTCATCATGACCTTATAAGCTATTATTCTTGACTTGTTTAGTGTAAAATAGCTTAGATTATGTTTGTTTCCTTTCTCATGTCATAGATCTCGGGTTTACACCCTTTTTGGTAACATATTCATCACAAAACATATGAAATCACACACATACATGCATCAAATCACACATACCATACACATGCACATAGATCTACACATTTTCTTGTATTCTCCCCCATAAAACACTTGAAAACCGAAAAGAGAGGGGTATGAATCTCACCTTGAGTTGTGGTTTCGGTTTTGAAGAAGATTTGGAGAAGTTTGGTGCTATTTTCGGCCCTAGCAAGTTCCTTGGATGGATCTCGAACTTAGTGGGTTCTAAGATGCAAGATCATGAATTTGAATGGATTAAGAGGTGATTTTTGATAAAAAGAAGTGAGTTAGATCATAGATTTAAGCACCAACTTACCTTGAATGATGATTTTTGTGGAAGAAACTCCTTGAAAAGCTCTAAATCTCGAAATTTTGAAGAATGAGTGCAAGTGTTCTTGAGAGAATTTGGAAAGAGTTGGAATGAATTTTATGAGTGTGTGTGGGTGTCTCCTCTCGGCCGATAATCAAGAAGAAGAAGAGAGAGAGTTGAGGTGACTATCTTAGATGCATGTTGGTCCATGCATGGAAGTATGTGGTGTATTAATGAGGTGGCAATCTTAAAAGTCAACTCTTCCTCTCTATTTTGTGTAGTTGGGCCGAGAGAAGGAGAAAGGAAGAAAGAAAATTGGGCCTTGTGTGCTTAAGCCCACATTATGGTTCAATTAGATATCTTTTAGCCCAAAGTAAATCAAGAAATTATTTTTATGGCCTATTAGGGCTAATTAGGTTAGTTATGGCCCAATAAGGTCCATTTAGGTATTTTATTTCATTCTAGGCCCAATATGGCCCAAAATATTTAAAATATATGGAAGTGGGTCCAATTAGATCCCATTTAAGAGTTCTAAGCCCAAGATAGTCAAATTGGAAGCTTATTGGCCCATTGGGCCCAATAAGGAAATCCTAGTCCAGAATGGACTTAAACCGGGATTTCTAGGGTTTCCAATTCTTTGTTGACTATTTGCAGTGCTTGTATGAAGTGTTTGATTGAAATTCTGTTGTTATTGAATAAGCATCCTACATGCTTTCACATTGTTGGTTCACATTTGTTATCATTGTTCAATGTTTAGAAGGCATCGAAATTCCTAGTTGTGACACCTGGACCATATAATTCCAATTAGCCTTTTGCTTCAATTGTTGATTTGATAATTCCAATTAGCCTTTTGCTTCAATTGTTGATTTGTTGAGTAGGTTTGTATATGATCATTACCCTAGCTTATGTCTACCCTTATCCTAAGAGGATTACGAAAACATGTAGGAAAAGTTTTGTGTTACAAAAATGGATGTTCATATACCTATTTGGATCCCATTTGTCCAAACTATTTGTAAATGTACCGTGTTGTTCACCATCAACTATCTAACCACCTATTGTTTTCAAACCATTGGTTGATCATGTCAGAGTCAATTATGCAACCATATCATACAAAGAAACAAACTCTTCCACTTCTTGTAGTTAAATATTGCATTATGGTTTATGAGATATCGTTGTTTTATACTCTTAAAAGGGGAAAAAATCTAGGCTCGTGCACCAAGTGTTCACGAGATTCATTGATTTCAAAATTTATCCTTTTTTATGCAATTTGCACAACCAAGTACTCACGATGTTCATTAATTGTGGCTATTGTATTTTTTGTTATTATATATTTGATATATTTTCGTTTCATTGAGGAATTATCAACTTCTTTAAAGAGCTATTTGAATATATTCCATTATCTTGTTGGGTTAATCGGTTTAATGCAATGGAGTCTCAAAACACATGTAACATCCCAAGATTTCCAAATAAAAATTTCATTTTAAATAAGTCAAAAACATCCATTCATTATCCCAAAAGACAAACAGAATAAAATTATTCTCAATACATCATAATAAAATCATAAACACTCAATGCGATCAAGTTGGACACTTCCTTTTGAAACCAGAGTCCCATCCTTTGCCATGTAGCAGTAGTTTTTATTCAACATTGCTGACCCATCATCATCCGCAGTGGCCAGCATGCAGATTTTCCCTTTTCCTTTAACACTGCTGATGGTCTCTTCTTCATCTCCTGATGACCAAACTTGATGGTCTCTTTTAACTTGGGCCACATATGCCCTTGCTTTTTCTTTTTCTTCCAACTCTTGAGCCATTCTAAGATAGAATGCTCTGTCCTTGACTACATTGGCCTTACAATCTTTTGCAAAGTGATTTTCTTTATTGCATTTGTGACAAATCACAACCTCAGTCTTGTCTTCTGATTGAGTACCGAAGTCATTGTTTTGAGGAGACTGCGGTACCTCCTTTGGTTGATTGTTTTGAGAGGCTTTGGGATATCGAGAATGGTTGTTCTGAGGACCGAAGTTACGGTTGAATGGAGGTTTGTTGAATTGCTGATTCTTGCGGAAAGAAGAAGGTGGTATGCGGTTGAACTGTTGGCTAACCAGAGCAATAGCCTTCTGAAATTCTTCTTCATCATCATACTCAGAATCCACTTCGTATGACTGCGGTGGGGTATCATACGGTGAAGAGTAGGGTGACTGCGGTGGAGCTTGTGCTATGAGAGCAAGCGGTCCTCCGAAGTCAGCACAATCTTTGAGTATAGTGGATTCTTGTGCTTAGAGCTCTCCATAGAGTTTGTAGAGTGATAAAGAGTGAATCTTCCTGTCGCCTTGGACTATCATCTTAGCCGTAGTCCAATGTCTTCCTAAACCATTAAGGAACTGGAGATTGGTTTCATGGTTGCTGCGGATGGTACCGGCATTTGATAACTTTGTGACTATCAGGTTGAACCTCTTGAAGGAGTCTTCCAAACTTTCACCCGTATGAGCTTTGAAGTTGTTGAAGTCGTTGAGTGCGGTAGTGAGTTTCTTATCTTGTGCTTGTTCTGAGCCTTCATACAGATTCTTGAGTACATCCCACATCTCTTTTGCTGATTTGCAGTTTATGATAATATCAAAGTTGTCAGGAGCAACACCACAAGAAATTTCATAAAAAATAACAGCATCATTTTCCATTTTATCGAGATCATCCTTGGTGGGACGGCTCATGGTTGGTTGACCTCCTCCTAGCCTAGTTGTTGTGCCGTCATTTTGGACTGGGGTAAGGACTGGAACGTGTGGTCCTTCTTCCACGGATCGCCATACATCTCTTCCCAGTCTTCTTAAGTACCTCTCCATTCTTTGTGACCAGTGATGATATTCATTTGCTACCAGTATTGGAGCTCGATTAGAACCACCAACACTATTGGAAACATTCAGAGATAACGATTGTGCCATTTTTGTTTTTTTTTTTTGTTTGTTTGTTTTTTTTTTTTTGAAAAATGAGCTTTAATGGTATAGAAGGACTAATGAAAAATCAGAGTTCCGATATTCAAGAAGCAACCACTTTGGCTCTGATACCAATTGTTGAGAGAAAAAAACTTGGAGACACACTTGAACAAACGTTAGAACAAGCATATTGCAGAATAGTTAATCTCAAGGATCTAAAAGCTCAACAATAATATAGTTAGATAGTTAGATAGTTAGTTGCGGAAAGTAAAGAAATGTAAGTGACATTAATTGTTATATCAAGAATACACTTAAACTGATTCATAACAAGGAATGCATTCACTCCGAGTTAATAAGGAAGATCAAGTTTAGTGATTAAGTCTAAAAGACTTGCTCCGGAGAGAGGTTATAGTTTGATATGTTTCAGCAACAATTTAGAGTAAGAAGAATAGAAAGATAGAGAAATGAAGCAGATAACTTGGAGAAATATATTCAAAATAATTCACAAGTCATCGAGTGATAAGAGAGATTGTGAAGAAGAAATTCAGTAGTAAGAAGTTGTTTTAATACATCAGAAGAAGTCTCTATTTATAGAGTCTCAGAACTAAACAACTACTCTATAAGCAGCCGTGCAAAGCATGCTGGATAATAGAGTATATTACATAAGGATAAGAGAAACATAAAGATGGACTGCGGATGCTGAAGAAGAACTGACTCCGGGTGCTGAGATGATCGCGGATGGTGAACCGTTGCGGTAGGTAGATGGTTGCGGTATCTGAGTTCAAGAGGGTCACTTTTATGTTTCAACAATTGGGGATTTATTAGCTTGTTTGGGAGCTATCTTGAGTTTGAGGCTTAGATCTGAAGTTGCTACTTCAGATCTAGACTTGTGATGGCCCAAAAGGTCCTAAAAGTTCCTGTCTAAGAGTCATTGGTGAAGCCCTTTGTCTTGAACCCTAGCCCTAGAAGTGTTTTGGGCTTATATCTCCTTGCTTTCACGTAAAGTTTGCAACTTTATGTGAGGGTTAGGCTGTAGAGGAATGGATCTATGGATTGGAGTCCCTGCATGACTTGAAAAGCCTCTATTTGGAATAAGAACTGAAGAGACTCGGCGAGTCACATGGGTGCACTCGACGAGTTGTGTGAATATGTGCATGGACTCGGCGAGTTAGAAGAACAACTCGGCGAGTCTATTGAAGATTGCCTTGGACACGGTGAGCCTGTTCTTGGACTCAGTGAGTCTGGTCGTGGAACCATAGCCTTTTTCTGGTTAAGCCGTGTCTCAGTGAATTGAGGGACAACTCGGTGAGTTGAACAGGATGGGACTCGAAGATTGTTGGACTCGACGAGTCTTGGGGTGACTCGGCGAGTTGATTCGTGATTGGGAGTTTCTGAGTATAAGTACTCGATGAGTCAACGCGTTGACTCGGCGAGAAGGGTCAACCAGGAAGGTTGACTTTGGCTGAGGACTTTGACTTTGACTAAGGGTTGACTAGTTGACTTCCAGGGGTATTTTGGTAATTATTTGTATTTATTGGATTTGGTTATTTGGTAATATTTAGTAGTGGAGTTCGTGTCGGTGGTCGGAGCAGCGTAATCTTATTCTTCAGTCGCAGTTACAGGTGAGTTATCCTCACTATATCAACAGGGTCTAAGGCACCAAGGCTGGCCCTTTAATGGATTGAAATCTGGGTATCTGTTTGATATGTTATGGCTTGCTATGTCTGTATCCTGGTTATTAGGACGGTGTATGTTAGAGACTTGGTTAAGGTTGGTATCCTGGTATATAGGATGATGCTATGTTAGTGACCGGTTAGGTCGGTATCCTGGTTAGGATGTTGTTATGATATGTGATCTGCTAGATCGATTTGATTAGATGTGAATTGTTATATGATTATATGTTTATGTGCACATGATTGTTTAGATTGGGGTTGGGTTGAGGCGGGTCCTGCTTTGTGTTGTAGGCCAACATACCCAGGGCAGACCGGTTAGACCGAAGGCACGGCGAGCGGTCTGGATAGGCTGAAGGCCCCAAGAGGGCGGACCAGACGTGCCGAGGCTCAGAGAGTGGACCAGATAGACTGAAGGCCCGGTGCGGGCGGACCAGGCATACTGTAGACTCGGAGAGTGGACTAGGTGGACTGAAGGCCCGGTGCGGGCAGACCAGTCACACTGTAGACTTGGAGGGAGAGTGGACCAGGTGGACTGAAGGACCGGTGCGGGCGGACCAGTCACACTGTAGACTCGGAGAGAGAGTGGACTGGGTGGACTGAAGGCCTGGTGCAGGCAGACTAGTCACACTATAGACTCATTATGCATGGTTGTTCTGTTTATGATATGATACGATATGTGTATGGTATTGTGGTTGGTATTTTGGGGGTAACTCACTAAGCTTTCGGGCTTACAGTTTTAGTGTATTGTTTCAGGTACTTCAGGAGACCGTGGCAAGGCGAATGCATGATCGTACCGCTCCTTTGTTTTATGTTGATGTTTCTGGGATACTCTGATAATAAATGAGTTGAAAACCTTTTTGTAATAACTTAATGAATATGGGTTGCTTTTGAAAAGTTTAAATTGGCTGTAAATTTTCACGGTGTTACAATTTATCAGCTCCTTTATGTCAAACGTTACTAATACTCTGAGAGTAATTAGGATTATAGATCAAAATAGAATATCAGAATACTAGTGTTGTTATAAACCTGGACATTTATTGAAACTTAACATTGTATAACATCAATGATATCCAATTAGTCTTGTTCTAGATTTTGTTCTAGAATATCTGATACATAATTTGATGTTATTCTCCAACAATTATATATAAATGTTTGGTTTAAACTTTTCTGGAATACTAACTCTAATTTCAAGGAATCAAAATAATAACTTTAAAAATTTAATGAAATGATGAATAATTAGTTAGATTATCATAACAATTTTGTTGATTTTGAGTTTTCATAAGAACTCAAAATCTTTAATTAAAACACTTTTAAGTTACCCGTAGAGTTAAAATCTAAATGTAAATCTCTCAGGATTTCATATATTCTAGATGTAAATCTCTTTAGGATTTCATATATTCTACATAAATATTCTATAAATATTTATAAGCATAAAAATTGAATATATAACAAGTAATATATTATGTTGTTAAATCAATCATATCTGAAAACAAACAAACTTAACTTAATCACAAACATCAAACATTAGTAAAATTTACAACTTTACAACATACAAAACATTAGTAAAATTTACAACTTTACAGCATACAAGAGATTTCATTAGCTACCAATTCAAAAAAAATAAATAAATAAATAAAAATAATAATAATAATCAATGGATTTATAGGATTCAGAATCATATAAAAATATCTAGAATACTATATCATACCCTATTTTACTAATTTAGCACTAGATCATGTCATTAGTTAACATATTAGCATCTCAAATTAAAATTAGAGTTCATCAATAAACAAATTTAAGACTATTAAGAAATTTAAAAAATGATAAAACCTAATTTATCAATTACTGAAACCTAAAATACCTACAATAGTTTTAACTTCTTCATGTTTTGGATCTTTTAATTTATCAATATCAAACATTCTCCTAATAACGTATAAAGAGTTGTTCTTTGAATAATACGTAAATTTGTGATAAAAGAAAATGTAAAATATTAGAATGTTATATATATATATATATATATATATATATATATATATATATACACACACACACACACACTACCTCCGTCCCAAATTAATTGTCCACATTTGACTTTGAGTACTTTTGAAGTCTTTATTCTTCAACTTTGACCTTAAATATTTTTGTTTTTGATAAATAATATTTGATGCAAAATATATGAATAGATTCTATTTTAAATGTATTTTCATTTTTATAAGTTTTATAAAGTAATATATAACACAAATAAATATATTTAAGGTCAAAACTGAAGAAAAAAGACTTCAAAAGTTAAAAATGGTCAATTAATTTGGGACGGAGGGAGTATATATATATATATATATATATATATATATATATATATATATATATATATATATATATATATATATATATATATACACACACACACATTAACTTTACACAATAAAGTCATTGGTGTATGAATTAGTTTTACTTATCAAAATAAGCAGTAACATCTGGTTAATCAATAAAATAACATCTGAAATCAAATTAATGAAGTAACACCTAGCTTAACAAATAAAAATAACAAGAATATTAAGTTATGAAAGAATATTTTACTAATATTTTTACTAGATCATCTAACTAAACAAACAAAATAACATTTGAATCAAATTAAGAAGTACCATATGAATTATCAAACATAAATACTCTAATATAAAGTTATCCAACAATATTTCACTAAATTTTTACTATATAATCAAATTACTCAAACAAAATAACATTTAAAATCAATTTAAGAAGTAAGTTATGTCTTATCATATTAAATTCATATAGAGATAAATTCGACGATTGTAACACATTAACTCAAAATCACACACTAAGATAAAACTGTGAAGAGATTATAGTATTATACATTACCTAGAATAATTCTAGATGCAAAATCTAAATCCATTTATCTAGAATAAGCCCTTTGTTGGAATAACAGGCTTTAATTTCTTTTATTTAGGAATGGTTGATGATCCAAAACTTGATATGGTTTTAGAATCAGAATCACAAGGTTGAAAATCCAAATGAGAAGGATTCATAAATTGTGTTAAATCAAAATGCCTAGAATAGTTATGTATTAAACCTTATTTCAATGTATATGTACTACATTATCTAATAAATCAACAAAATAACATAAGATCTTAAATTTTACTAATCATAATACTTAGAATATTACATATTTTAAATTAGAATATGATATATAGTTTAAGAATATATGCCACTACTTCATTATTTTGACTAAAAACTATTCTATAATCAGAACACAAAGTTTTATAGAATATTTTATAGATGGATACATTAACTCAAAATTATACAGAGAGAAAAAATTCGCCAATTATATCATAGTAACTCAAAATCACACACGAAGATAAAACCATGAAGAGATTAGAGTATTATATGTCACCTAGAATAACTTTAGATGCAAAATTTGAATCTGATTGTGTAGAATTAATAAACAATTTGCTGGAATAACAAGCTTTAGTTTCTTTTATTTAGGAATGGTTCATGATCTGAAACTTGATATGGTTTCAGAATCAGAATCACAATGTTGAAAATCTGAATGATAAGGAATTAGAAATTATGTTACATCATTTTGCCTATAATATTAATGTATTAAATCTTATTTCCATGCATGTACTGCATTATCTAATTAATCAACAAAATAACATTAGAACTCAAATTTTACTAATAATAATACTTAGAATATTACATATTTTAAATCAGAATATGACATAGAATTTCAGAATATATGACATTGCTTCATTATTAATCAAGAATTATCACAATACTTCACAAAAAGGTTCAAAGAAAAGTTGTTCAAACAAAAGAAGAATGTCTAAAATCAGATATTACACATCATTTAACAAAAAGATTCAAATCAAGTTGTTTCCAACAAAATCATAATGTCTAAAGCCATAATATGACACATAATTTCTGAATATTTCACATTAATTCATAGTAAAAGGTTTAAAGAAAGTAGTTTCTAACAAAATAACATATAAAATCAAAATAGGAAGCAAGACCTCACTTATCAAGTCAAAATATGTATAATATCAAGTTAGCTAGCACAAATTTACTTATCTTTCACCAGATCATCTAATTAATCAAACAAAATAACTTCTAAAATCAAATTATATTTAAAATACCTCCAATCTGAAATGTGCGATTTGGTTCAATCTTCTACCCAAAATATGATTAAGTTGAACCATCGATAATCTATGATGAATGTGCGAATTCTGGTGTTCTTCACTGCTAAAACTTGAATAAAAGG
Organism: Lactuca sativa; assembly: GCF_002870075.4. NCBI lineage: Eukaryota > Viridiplantae > Streptophyta > Magnoliopsida > Asterales > Asteraceae > Lactuca > Lactuca sativa. The sequence continues at coordinate 379,740,490 of NC_056626.2, forward strand.
CTAGGGTTTTTCAATCCTATGGGTTTGTCGATGCTAGGGGTTTTTTGAATACTGGTCATTTGTTTTTTTGATGATGAGTGCGATTATTAGGGGATTTGGTCGAAAAACTATTGGATGAAGATTGACAAATGATTTTGATCGAGAAGAATTTGAAGCGGGAGAAGGATATGAATGAACTCAAAGAAATTAGGGAGAAGAACGATGTGAGCGCTGAAGTGATCAGATCTAATCTATTGATGCTCAAGCGATTTCACAATCAAAATCAAAATGAAAGGTTGATAAAACCAGAGCTTTCAAATCTGAATCTAAAAGAAACAGAAGATATTGATGATTGAGATTAAATCAAACGAGTTTTAGTGTTTGTCTCGAGGGTTTTATGAATCAAAATGAAGAAGATTTAGAAGAATACCGAGTGTTTTTTCTTTCTAAATGAAATAGAATGTAAAATTCCATTACTGCCCCTCCATGCCTTATTCTAATCCCAAAGTTCCATTTAATTACAAAAATACCACCGCCTACTTGTGGTTCCTTGTTGTTTAATATGATTAAATTCCAGCCTTTGATTATTCAAGATGAGTGATCAAGATTTGGTGCCCTTGTCTCACAAAATACTATTGTCATTATATATATATATATATATATATATATATATATATATATATATATATATATATATATATATATATATATATATATATATAGGGAAAAGTGAATATACCCTTAAGGGTATATAAGTTTAGGTACCCAAACTCATCATAATACGTTGTTTTGTATCATATAATACATTCTAATTGTCTAATGTTCTTATAATTTAACTTCTAACTTGATTTACTTCCAAGATTTTTATAAATTACACATTTATCTTTCTCTTACATAATTTTCATTTTCATCTACAATATATAGCCTAATAAGTGTTTGGCAAAAAGATGTGATGTAAGAGAAAGATTATACGGAAATTTCGAATATCTTGAAAGTAAATCAACTTAAGATTGAAGTTTATGAACATTATAATGAATATATCAAACAAAAAGACGTATTATGGTGTGTTTGGGTACCTAAGCTTATATACCCTTAAGGGTATATTCACTTTTCCCATATATATATATATATATATATATATATATATATATATATATATATATATATATATATATATATAATGACACTCTAGTGACTTTTTTCTTATAAAAATAGTTGTAATTACTACAATTTGTTGATATGTACATTCAAGAATCATTCATGACCATTGAGCATAATAGACGATGTCCACTTAGGGATGTATGTAGGCACCATTTTTCTTCTTGTTATTGATTAAAACAACCAAAACTTACATTAGTCTTTGAAGTGGACAAGAATGAGAGCATGACAGCATGACGACTTAAATATGTTTTTAAGGAAGGTGCAAGTTGCCTTTGTTGGGATCAGTTGCCCATGCACTTACGATGAGATATGAACTTACGACTAATGTCAGCCTTTGTTGGGATCAGTTGCCTTTGTTGGGATCAGTTGCCCATGCACTTACGATGAGATATGAACTTACGACTGATGTCAGCCTTTGTTGGGATCAGTTGCCTTTGTTGGGATCAGTTGCCCATGTACCTTAAGTGTGTAAAAGCTTGAAGAAAATTGATACAAAAAGTGGGTACTTAGCACTTTCCTAGGTTGCATTATAATATAATGACTTCCAATAATGTCGAATCCATGAATGTATTAATCAAACATGCACAAAAATACATGATTGTTGTGCTTGTTTTTTAAAGCACATTACAATACTTGTATTATAAATATGCATTCTTCAATGTGGATATGTTTCCTTATCATGGACCACTTATTTAGAGTACATAAACATCATAAAAAAAGTGGTGTTGATCTAAATCTAAATCTAAATCTAAAATGTGCAAGTATTTCATACATAGAGTACAACCACTTGATGCAATACAAAACGAGCTGCACAAGCTTTTCATGTTTTCACTACTACAAAAGGCAGCAAACTACTTTTCGGCTACAACAAATTTAGAGTTAAGCTCGTATTGTGTTTTTGTGCTACTTAGAGTTGTATCATATGTTGGTTATAACAAACTTATACTATTTTTGACTCTTTAGAGCTTTTGCATAAAAGGCCCAACTTGGGTGTGTTTGATCGATAGCTGATTGGCCAAACGGATGTTGCTCTACATACGTCTTCACATCTTCAGTGTCTGCCAACACTTCAAGATACTTTCGGAGATCACCATTGGGACCTTAAAAAAACAAGGATGATTTGATAAGGCCATTAAATAGCAATGTACTTTTTGATTTGTCTCACTTAATTGGGTAATTAAAAAAAAAAAAAAAAAAAAGCAAATATTAAATCATTCTTAAAGTATATTTTAATTAAAAGTAAACAAAAAATACAACAGTAATCTGAGTGTTTAGTTGGATTGGAATTCAATAATAGCAGTTAAATAATGTTGAATATTCACTTATATATATAATAATATTTGAGTAAATTACATTTTTAGTCCTTGATTATAGTTTACTTTTGCAACTTTGGTCTTTATTTGAGTTTTTTTAACGTTTTTTATCCATGTTCCAAGTGAAATGACTACATTTGGTCCCTAAGTATAGCTGATTTTTCATATTTTGGTACAAAAATATCATCATATTACTTGGAACAAGGACCAAAATTGAAAGAGACAACTTTTTCGGGCCATAACTGCAAAAATCAACAAATTGTCAAAGGAATTGTAACTTGTGAGGCGTTCTTTTGCAATTTTGATCCTTATTTAAGGTTTACATAACATTTTAGGTCCATGCTCCAAGTAAATTGACTACTTTTCTTCCTAAGTATAGCTGATTTTCAGAAATTTGGTCCCAAAAATAGTCATATTACTTGGAAAGGGGACCAAAAACGTTATAAAACCTCGAACAAAGGACCAAAACTAGAAGAAAACATTTTGGGACCAAAATTGCAAAAACCGGATATACTCAAGGACAAAACATGGAAATTGGACGAATATGGCAGAGAATTAAATTCCATCCATTTAGCAAACAAAGAAGCGGCGGAATGGAATCATGAATTCCAATTCCACCATGATCCACAAACCAAACAAAGCATAACATATCATACCTAGAAAGTCATCATTCCTATCCTTGTAGCTGTAAGATAGAGGAAAGATTGCAGTATTCTTCTGCAAGATAAATAATGTAAAAAAAATAAATAAATAAGTAATTGGTAAAGAAATTAAACTATGAGTAAAAAAAAAGGTGATTGATAATCTTACAGGATTCAACAATGCTTTATATGGAGAATCATCCAATAACAATGTATTTGATTCATGAAAAGTTCCATCGAGCCATTTCAGCCAAATCTTTCTCAAATCCTTGAAAACCATTGGCTTGTATTTATCTTCAAGAGTTTTCATCCCTGTATTCGTGCAAAATGAATTATCCTGAAAATTTCCACTTAAAAGAATATTACTAAAAAGTTGAAATTAGCGTATGTGTTTAATAAATATATAACTAAAAAGTAAAAAACACTCACCCAAATAAAAAGCAGATTCTTCTTTAAATCACCTAACAAAAAGTCAACCACTGGGTACAAAACTTGCTTTGTTCTTGAAGACCAGATGCCAACATTAAATCTCTCAAAACAAAACCGCAAAAAACCATCCAAATAGGGTCTTTTGAATACTGTATCAAAATGAAGCTTTGTAAAAAAAAACAATTCATTGTTATATGATTATACATAATAAAAAATAAAAAAAGTGAGAAACTTTTAATTTTCGATTGGAAAGAATAAAGTATAATTGGTTAAACCACAAACTTGACTAAAACGTAATCGGTTTCCCGTAATTTCTCTAAACTCAATAAATTAAATTACAAAAAACCGTTATATTTTTCAGCAGTTTTGTAGTTTAATAACAAATACTTCATCTTTTCCCATCAAAGTACCATAAAAGTCACATTTTTTTTCAAAAATAACCATTTTGATATGTATATAAGATTATAAGCTCAAAATGGTTAATTTGGAAAATTATATGGATCTTTCATGGTTTGATTGGAAAAATAAATTAAGTATAATTGGTTACCCAAAATACAAGGGTTTTTCTGTAATTTTCCCTTTAACTTAAATAGCAGAATGAAAACCAAATCATACTTGCTCGTTTTGGAATATAATAATCTGCTTGCACATCTTGTGGGCGAGGTGACACAATATCTGCAAGCAATCCATTTATATCAAAAATCAGAAGCTTTTTCCCTGGTTTTGTAGTTCCAGATAACTTCTCTTTTCCTGTTTGTATTACACTTTCCATTTTTACCCTTTTTGCACCCATACTTGCATAACAAACTTCATGTTTCTTTCCTTCTTGTTTATCTTTATTTTGTCCTCTTTCAGTTGATCTATGAATCTTTTGCTCTGTTACTCTACCATTCTTATAACTTTTTGTAGTTTTAATTAAACCCTTGTTTGCATTGGTAACTTTTGTGTGATTTTCTCCTTTTGACACCATTTTTGCATCATTAGTTTCAGTTTTAGTTGAATCTTTCTCTACATTTACCATGTCATTTGAGGCTTCTTGATTCTTCTTCTTTTTTTTCCTGCTCTTTTTCTTTTTTGGCACTGTATTATCTGTTGCAGTTGTATCTGAAACCATTTTCACAACATCAGTTCCAGTCTCTTCTCCTTTTGACACCATTTTCACATCATCAGTTGCAGTTTTACTCAAGTCTTTCTCTACAGTTACCATGTCATTTGAGGCTTCTTGATTCTTCTTTTTTCTTGGCCTCTTTCTCTTTTTTGACACTGTATTATCTGTTGCAGTTGTACCTGAACCCATTTCACCATTGACAACTTTTGTGTCCTCTTCTCCTTTTGACACCATTTTCACATCATCAGTTCCAGTTGTATCTGAAACCATTTCACCATTGGTAACCATGTCATTTGAGGCTTCTTGATTCTTCTTCTTCTTTTTCTTTTTTGGCATTGTATTATCTGTTGGGGTTGTACCTGAAACCATTTCACCATTTGCAACTTTTGTTTCATCTTCTCCTTTTGACACTGTCTTTGCATCAGGAGTTGCAGTTTTATCTGAGATCATCTTGTTACTAGAAGTTTCCATATGATTTTCTCCTTTTGACACCATTTTCACATCATCAGTTGCAGTTTTACTTAAATCTTTCTCTACAGTTACCATGTCATTTGAGGATTGATTCTTCTTTTTTCTCAGCCTTTTTCTCTTTTTTGACACTGTATTATCTGTTGCAGTTGTTCCCTCTTCTCCTTTTGCCACTATCTTTGCATCAGGAGTTGCAATTTTATCTGAAATCATCTTGTTACTAGAAGTTTCCATACAATCTTCTCTTTTTGACCCTGTATTTGCATCACCAGAAGTTGGAACTGATGCTGCCTGTTTCTGATCAAAAGATGCAAGGGATGACTGTGAGATGATATAAAAATGAGGAAGTACGCGTTTGCTATCAGAATTTTCAGCACTCAACTTGACCTTTTTTTTCTGTCTCCTTTTTTTTGATTTAGTCAGCTTAGCAGAATCATCACCTCCACCATTTTCCATCATTAAACACTCCTGAACAGGAGATGTCATGATTACCTCCATTCTAGCTACAGTTCTGATGCCTGAGCAACAGCAAAAGTGATAAATTAAACACTCAATCGAAGAACAAAAGCAGACTTCAAATTTTAGGTCTTGAGAGAATGACAAGTTTGTAACTCTTCAGTGACAGATTGATAAGAGCATATGGAGCAATGTTCTTATTGAAATCAAACAAAACAAAACAATTTTGAATTAGGTTTTGCCGACTTAATCAATTGAGTGCAGTAATCACACTTCCACGAGTATATCAACTGAATTGAAAATCAGAGAAGGTACAAATGGAGCAATGTTCGTATTAAAAATTAACTAGAACAATCATGCATTAGTTTTACAGTTTATACCGATCTATCAATGTAACTAATAATCACATAAGTATACCAATTGTTGTGAGAATCATTTGAAGTATCATAAATCGAGCACATTATCACCTTACAGAACATCACATATAACGACGCTATAAGAAACGATAAACGCTTTCGAAGATTCCTGTTATGGTTTCCGAAGTATTAGAGAACTGCGTAAGCGTACCTAATGACTATTTCTTCTTCCTCCGGGAACCTTTTTCATCGACGGCGATCAGGAAATGATAGTTTAAACGGAGTTCACGGATACTTCACGACTGCACGACGGCGGAACGTATAGGGCTTAGACAGGAGGTGCTGTTATTCGTTGTTTCAGTTTAGTCCCTCGAGAATTTCAATTTGTTCAATTGTTGCTATGAACTTTCAAAGGGATCTGATAAATCCATAAACTTTCAACCCTAAACAAATGGTCCTTCCAAAATAGGGGTGTTGATGATTTGAGCATTTGACGAGCCAAACTTTACATTATCGATGATTGAAAATAGGGAAAATAACATAAAAGCCTTTAAATTTTCATAAAAATGTCGGTTTTATCTTTGGACGTGTTTTAGATCGAGTAAAACCGGATGTTTTACCATTCTTATACTTTTGGGTCCCTTATTTCAAAAGTTTGTGTTTTTTTAAGATTTAGCCACAATATTTTCCATAGTTTAGCAAGTTTAGTCCCTTAATTCTCAAAAGCTTAAGGAATAATAAAGTTTCTTTGTTTTAGACATTTGTCATTAAACTTTTTGATTCTTACATTTTTGGTCCCTTATTACAAAAGTTTGTGGTTTCAAAATTTAGCCACAATATTTTTCACAGTTTGACAATTTTAATCTCTGTCGCTTTCTATTATAAAAAGGACCAAGTGGGACTAAAGGGTTTTTTTTACTAGTTATTATTATTGGACATATCTATGTAATATTTTTAATTGGTTTGTAATTTTAAAATCAAATATTATTTTAAAAAATTTAAAGAAGTATTAAATTTCATAATTTTCTTAAAGTAGAGTATATAACAAAATACTTCATATTGTATCTCAAATCATTATTTCTAAGTCTTTTTGGTTTCCTATTTCTACCACAAATTTAAACTCTTTTAAGATCTTTAGATTTCATAGTTTTCGAAAAACCGAGTCGAACTGGCCAATCCGAAACCAAAAAAAAAAACGAAACTTAAAAAAACCGAAATCGAAAAAACCGGATATCAACGGGTCGGTTTTGGTTTGGATACTTACGTATCCATGGATAACCGAACCGAACCGCTTGATATATATATATATATATATATATATATATATATATATATATATATATATATATATATATATATATATATATATATATATATATATATATATATTAAAAAATATATTATTCATTTACATTGAACTGTTAGCCATATCCCAAACAAAAATCATGATCGGTAATTCCAGTTTTACATTTCTATTTTTGTTACCTTTTTCACAAACCTGCTTTTATACAGTTCGGTTCGGTTCTTTTTTTTGTTAGCGCACATAAAGTGTCTGCCCCATGGTGACGGTTCACAATTTTATTATTATCCGAACCGAACTGTTAACACCCATACATGTCAAACACAAATTTACTTGTTTAAACACGTATAAGACATGAATTAAATATGTGTGACACATTACACTTATAGATACGAGACATGCGACACGTACATACACACATAAACACATATACACACGAATTAAATGCATGTTTTCCAAGCTTAAAAAATGTTATTAGACAATACATGTATTAATTCGTGTAAATCTGTGACTTCGCGTAACATGTTTAAAAGGGTGTTTATTTGTATCGTATCACATGTCACACGGATTAATTACATGGCGTGTTCATTTTTGATACCCAAAATATGTTTTACAATTTGTGTCGTGTTCATGTTTCATAAATTGTTTTCATGTAAATCTGTGTTTGACACGTATACATGACATGGAAACACGAATTGTCATGTCTATATAGAATAGATGAGCATGGTATCGAACTGGTAGCGACCCAAGAAAATGGAATACTAAAACGGGTGGAAAAACAATACCAAGTATGGAAGTACCGAACCAAATTAGAGTTTAACGGTACTGATACCGCTACCGAGTACGCTACCGGTTATTGGTACTAGAAGTGAACTGAAGGGTAAAACAGTCAAAATTATAACGTACCATTTTAGGGGAAAATATGTCTAGTTTTGGGTGTACTTGCTGTTAATAAATATGTCCAGTTTTAGGGGCAAATCTATCCGATTTTCGGTACTCCATGTATTCACATGCAATTCCTAGTTGTGAAAGAGGGGAAAGTATGCCCAAAAGTTAACATGCAATGTCTAGTATTCACCAGGAGTTTTGTCAATGACAATTCATTAATATAACACCAAGTTGGGCTTGAATTTCAGGGGAAAATATGTCCAACGGTTAACTAGCGGTTAACAAAAAAACATATAATTCATTATTACCATTTTTATCACCATTTCTAGGGATTGATAATTGTGAAGCAACATCTTTTGGTTGCGTCTTTCCTCTTCGCATGTTGTGACCTGTAAGTATAAGCCTACAACTTCGCTTCCCTCATCAACCTTAAAAAGACGGTGGAACCTAGAAACAAGTTTGTGAAAAAGGTAACAAAAATAGAGGTCAAAAGATGTTTCTTTATATTGACAATTAAAAGTTAATTTCTAGCCTTTTATCCTTTCAAGTTCTAATAGTCAACAAAAACAAGATAAAAAAGGTACATGTTGTGGTTAACTCATATGGTAATAATAAATACAAATAAATTAACAAGATATTATATAGATTAAAGCAAACCAAGACAGTGTATTAATTTATGATTTTCTATTAGGGATAAGATTTTGAAATATCTCAGTATAGTTATAGATGATTCTATCCTTATATTTTAATCTTTATTGTTATCTTGTACTATAAATATACAACAATATTCAAGGTGATTTCTATAATCCTAATTTGGTATCAAAACAGGTTACGATCCTTAATCCCTACCGTTTAATCACGAAAACCAACGACTCTTCTTCCTCCTTCGATTCTTATGTCTCTACCCACTATCATTTACATAATCACCGTGAAGCTATAAGGAAAAAGGCAATTAGCGGCGACTTTTGTCACCAGTAATGGTAACAGCAGCAACACGTCGCCGGTAATAAGTCGCCACTATTGATCAATTTGTCGCTGCTAAAGAGAATAGTCGCCGCTAATGATGAAGTCGCCGATAAGTAATGATAATAGCGGCGACACGTCGCCGCTATTGATCAATTTGTCACCACTAAAGAGAATAGTCACCGCTAATGCTTGTGTTGCCACTAAAGACTATAGTCGCCGCTAATGATGAAGTCACCGGTAATAACAATTTTCATTTTTTTAATTTTTTTTTAATCAACGATTTTGGTTGCCGGTAATAGTGTCGACAATAATTATATAACAACATCCGATTAAATATCAAAAGTAATAGTGTCGCCGGTAATTACATAACAACATCCGATTAAATATCAAAAGTAATAGTGTCGCCGGTAATAAGGTCGTCGATAATTACATAAAACAACCAAAAGTTTTACAATTCTAACAAATAGCACAACGTGATAACAAGTGTAATATACAAATAAAACTCATCCCTACATATCATCATCTTCATTTCCTCGATTATTTTGTGATTGAAAAAACGAATAAAGTTTATCCCTACATGTCGGGTCGTTGAGTATTGTCCGAAGATTTTCCAACTACATAATAAATAACAACATATATAACTTATAAGCTAAATTATCAAACATAAACAAAAAATATCAAAGTACATTGCTATTTTTAAATTAAGACAAAAAGCAAAAGTACATTGCTATTTCTTGCACTTGGGACAAAAACCCAATTACCAAAGTTTTTAGCAAATAATCACCACAAAAACCAAAATTACCAAATCAACATGCATTTTATGATGCCAAAATAGATTACTATTTTTAAACTAAGACAAAAAGCGAAAGTACATTGTTATTTCTTGCACTTGTGACAAAAACCCAATTACCAATGCTTTTAGCAAATAATCACCAAAAATCAAAATTACCAAATCAACATGCATTTTAAGATGCCAAAGTAGATTGCTATTTTTAAACTAAGACAAAAAACCAAAGTACATTGCTATTTCTTGCACTTGGGACCAAAACCCAATTACCAATGCTTTTAGCAAATAATTACCACAGAACCAAAATTACCAAATCAACATACATTTTATAATGCCAGAGTAGATTGCTAGTTTTAAACTAAGACAAAAAAAAAAACCAAAGTACATTGCTATTTCTTGCACTTGGGACAAAAACCCAATTACCAATGTTTTTAGCAAATAATCACCACAAAACCAAAATTACCAAATCAACATGTATTTTATGATGTCAAATTAGATTGATATTTTTAAACTAAGACAAAAAACCAAAGTACATCACTATTTCTTGCACTCGGGACAAAAAACCCAATTACCAATGCTTTTAGCAAATAATCACCACATAACCAAAATTACCAAATCAACATGCATTTTATGATGATAATCATAAAATGACTTATCGAGGTAATAAACATACTTGAGTATAATTATTATTGTGTGTGAGTTTATGTGTGTATCTGATAATCATCTCGACATATTCTGATGATGGATTAATAAATTTGGTGGTCTTTCCGAAGGTGTACAATTGTAGGGTTCGCAGAATTAGAAGCTTTTGCACAATTTGCTTCTGATCTCGATAAAGCTACTCAGAATCAATTGGCAAGAGGTCAACGCTTACGTGAATTGCTTAAACAATCCCAATCCGCAAGTAGATATAACATATGTTATTATGTTTTTTTTTCTTTTCTTGAAAATCGATTTTATCCTTTGCTTGGATAGAGTTTTAAAAGTTTGTTATATTGTTGGTTGCCATAGTACTCTTTTCTGATGTCTACTCTGATGTCTACCTTTATGAGTCTACGCATATTTAATAATTATTAAAAATTGTTATAAGAACTTAGTATTAGGCGTGAATATATAAAACATTGAAATATATGTAAAAGAAAACCAACACGATTGGTTTTTATGACTGTAGTATTACTTTTTTGTAGTGTAACTTAATCTAATGTAATAAATAGGCAACCGGTGATAAACTATTAATTGAATATAATGAATATTTTATTTGAATATTTACTGTTAAGATCTTTCTATTATAATGAAAGTATTATAATGAAGGTATGAATCATATATTTGATTAAATAGATATAATCATATGAGGTTAAATATACGAGATCGGCTATTGAATAAAATAATGTGTCGTACAGGTCAATCACAGGTGATTTATGTGATTAAATACATATAATCACACATGATTTATGCCATTATATGCATTTAATCACATATGATGTTGGTGGTTGTAGGCAGCGGGTGGTGGTGGTGGTGTAGTGGAGATGGGTGGTAGGTAATGGTGGGTAGTGGAGGGTGGTGGTGACTAGTGGTGGTGGTGGTTGGTGATGGGGGTTATGGATGATAGTTGGTTTGTGGTGGCTGTGGTTGGTGATAGGTAGTGGGTGGTGGTAGGGGTGGTGGTTATGGTGGATGATGTTGATGGGTGGGTGATTCCGTGTAGTGATGATAGGTGGTGGTGGCATGTGGCGATGTTTGATGGTGGTGGTCGATGGTCGATGGTAGTGGTAAGTAGTGGGTGGTGATGGTAGTAGGTAATGATGATGTTGGCGGGTGGTGGTGGTGGGTGGTAGGGATTGTGGTGGCGGTTGTGGGTGGTGGTTCTGGTGGTGTTGATGAATAATGAAGGCGGGTGATGTTAATGGGTGTTAGTGGTGGGTGGGGGTAGTGGTAGTAGTGACGGGTGGTGGTGGTGGTTTTGGTAAGTGATGGGTGGGATGGTAGTAATAGGTGGTGATGGCAAGTGTTGGTAATGGTAGGGTGTAAGGGTGGTGGTGGGTAGTAGAGGTAGATAGTGGTGGTGGTGGGTGGTGAAGGTTGGTGGTAGTGATGGGTGGTGGGATGATGGTGGTGGGTGGTATGTGGAGGTGGTGGGTGGTAGGTGGGTGTGTGGTGGTGGTGGGTAGGTGTTTGGTGGTGGTGGGTAGTAGTTGGTTATGGGGTGGTAGTGGTGGGTGGTGGTAGGCGGTGGAGGTGGGTGATGGTGACGGGTGGTGGTTGGTGGTTGGTGGTGGGTATGGTGGTAGCGGGTGGTGGTGATGGTGGTGGGTGGCGGACAGTGGTTGGTTGTGGGGGTGGTAGAGGCGAGGTGATGGTGATGGAAGGGTGGTTGGGCGGGTGTGGGTGATGGAAGGGTGGTTGGGCGGGTGTGGGTGATGAATGGTGTTGGTGGCGAGTGGTGGTAATAGTGGTGGGTGGTGGTGGTGTTGGATGCTTAGGTGGTAGTGGTTGGTGGTGGTGATGGTGATGAGTTGTGGTGGCGGTGGTGGTGGTGGGTGTTGGAGGTAAGTGGCGGTGGCTGTTGGTGGTAACGAGTGATGGTGGTGGTGTTGGGTCGATGGGTGGTAGTGGTGAGTGGTAGTGGCGGTGGTGGGTATTGGAAGTAGGTGGTGGTGATGGGTGTTGGTGGTGGGTTGTAGGTTGTAGTGATGGGTGGTTGGTAGTGATGGTGGACGGTGGGTGGATGATGGTGGTGGTGGTTGGTGGGAGGAGGTGGTGGTGGGTGGTAGGTAGTGGTCATGGGTGGTGTTTGTTAGTAGAGGTGGCAAACGGGTCGTGTCGTGTCGGGTTCGTGTCGTGTCGAAACTTAAACAGGTTGGAAATATGTGACACGGACACGACCTGTTTATTAAACGGGTCAAAAATTGTTGACCTGAACTCGACACGTATAAAACCCTCTAACCCGACACGACCTGTTTAACCCGCGAAACCTGTTTAACCCATGTAACCCGTTTAACCCGTTTTACCCGTTTAACCTGTTTAACCCGTTTAAAGAATAAAATTTTCTAAATTTTACATCAGGAAAGTAAACAACCAAATCAGTAGATCAAAACTTTTAGTTCACAAGTTAAAGCATTAAACATTCAAAGTATTAAGCGAAGTTTACAATCCAAAATAATAGCAAGTTTCCAAAACATCAAACATCCACAACATTAAAATAAAAAATACAAGTAATACGAGAATTCAACTTCAAATCTTTAACCTAAACCGGATTGTTGAGTTTGAATACTAGGAGCACTTGGTACATCACTTTCATCTTCATTCACATCGCCAATCTTCATTGTTAAAGTCTGTTTGCATAACGCCTCAACATCTGGATGCATTGAACCTACAAAATACAAAAAATTATATTAGCATTACTTTTTATTTTATTTTATTTTATTTTATAAATGCAGTTTTTATAAATGCATAAATTTAAATGTTGTTTTTTTGTAAATGCAAAATTTTAACTCTTTAAAAAATGCAGATTTTACTCTTAATATTTGTTGAAATGCAGTTTTTTTTTTTTTTTTTTTTTTTAAATACAGAATTTTATAAATGAAAATTTTACCTTCACTAAAAACCCAATCTCTAAGACAAACCAAGGCTTCAGCAGCATTTGCCTTCAATGAACTACGATAAGCATCAATAACTCTTCCTCCAATACTAAAAACAGATTCGGAAGCAACAGTAGATATTGGGATGGCCAAAATATCTCTAGCCATTTGAGAAACAACAGGATACCGTCCTTGAAGATGTTTCCAATACTCCAACACATTCAAATCACCTGTGCGAGGTAATTTTGGCTCCTCTAGGTAAGATTGCAGCTCAGATTTACCACCAGTAGTAAATTCACAGCTAAAGAAATCATCAAAATCCTAGCAAAAAATGTAGAAGTTAGGAAAATACAAAAAAAATCATAAAATAAGATAGGAGCAAAATATTACCGTCATATATGTGTCCGACTTATCATTGGCAACACCGGAATGAGATGAACTTTCATTAGCCTTGGTTGTAGCACTAATAGCCGTATACTCATCAAACAAGGAAAACAATTTTTGTTTAAACAAATCCAACTCAACATCAAAAGATGAACCATATATCTTTTTGAAAGCCCATTCAATAAAATGAAACTTGTAACGGGGATCAAAAACAATTGCAATGCCCATAATAGTGCTAAACTCACACCAATACTTGTCAAACTTCAAATGCATATTTTTAGCCATGTTCTTTATAAAAGTATCACCATTTTCCTTCTCCTCTTGCAAAAGCAATCTTATCTTTAAAACATTAGGAAAATAAAGATTGGAAGTGGGATACTTAGAACCTGAAAAAGCTAAAGTCACATCATGGAAAACTTGCAAAAAGTTGCAAATTTTTTCAATCCTACTCCACTCTTCGAAGCTTGGGCAATGAACATAGTTTGCATCAGTCTTTGCCAAATGAAGAATTGCTTTTTTGTGATATAATGCACTATCTAACATGTGATATGTAGAATTCCAACGAGTTGGAACATCTTGCCTTAGCCCTCTTGTGGAATCTATGCCAACATATTGAACAGAACGCAAAAATGACTTTTTCCGAGCTTGAGAACCTTTGCAATACTTAACAGTATCTCTCACCTTAACGATAGCTTCATCTAATTCTTTTAAGCCATCTTGTACAATCAAATTAAGGATGTGAGCACAACAACGAACATGAAAATAATCACCATCAGACATCAAATTCAAATCAAACTTCAATGCATTAGCCATAGAATCATTTGCAGAGGCATTATCTAAGGTTATGGAAACTATTTTCTTATCAATTCCCCACTGTTTTAACAATCCACAAACTCTTTCTGCTAAGGAAGCACCATTATGGGGAGGGGGCATAGAAGTAAAAGCTAAAATACGTTTTTGCAAGCACCAATTATGATCAACAAAGTGAGCAGTCAATGAAATATACCCATCAGTTGTTACAGAAGTCCAACAATCTGATGTTAATGCTATTCTACCAGGAACAAGTCGCAACAAATCATAGAGCTTTGATTTCTCAAATGAATACATGTTGAATATTTCTTTTTTATGGTATTTCTGCAAAATGTTTTAACTTCTGGATATAAGTAAGCAAAACATTTCCTAATACCTTCATATTCTACAAATTGAAAAGGAAGATTATGTCTAGCAATAGCAACAGCAACCAACTCACGAAATTCATCAGCATTAAAAGCAGGAGATCTAGTACCCAAAGTCCCTTTCAAATTAGATTGTATAAGAAGCTGTCCAACATCTTTATAACTTTTGTGTTTCAAATCACAAGCCCTTTTATGCCTAAGTAGATTCCCTGTCCCGTGACTACTTTCAGCAATATATGTAGTCCCACATTTCTTGCATTTGCACAACATATTCCCCTTACTATCCGATTCTTTAAGTATTTCAAAGGATTTCCAAACACGAGAAGTAAGCTTACGTTTTCGTTTGACAGGTGGGTTACCAGACAGATTCGGTTTATGCATATTCCGATTAGAAATTGGTGGTGCACTACCAACTTCCTCTTCCATCTCATCTCCTATTTCGTCATTAGAAACATCGATTTCATCACCAGACAAGTTGATTGGTTCATCCATGATTACCTAACTGCAACAAAAAAAAAACCGAACACATAAGAGGAAAAGAAGATGAGAATCGATTGATATGTTGGAGGAATTAAACCGATAGTTGTTGCGACTTGCGACTCACAAGGAACGATTGATCGAACGCGTACGAGGAAAAGAAGATGAGAATCGAGTGCGTTCTTCTGTCTTTTGTCGTCACTGCTCACTGGTGTGCGGAAGCCGGAAGCTAGGAGTGTGCGGAAACTAGGAAAGAAAATTAGAAATCACGAATTAGGTCATCACGATTCACGTATTCACGTAATTAGCCAATTAGGACAAAAAATCTCTTTATTAGCCCAATAGTCCAATACCCTTTGAACACAATAACAGCCCAATATGTTATTTTAACCCAATACACACTATATATATATATATATATATATATATATATATATATATATATATATATATATATATATATATATATATATATATATATATATATATATATATAAACGGGTTATTTTCGTGTCATTTTCGAGTTGAAAATCTTAACCCTAACCTTACCCATTTAATAATCGTGTCGTGTCGTGTCAACCCGTTTAATTAAACGTGTCGAAATCTCTAACCCAAACCCATTTATTTCGTGTCGATTTCGGGTCGAGTTTCGAGTCGTGTCAATTTTTGCCACCTCTATTTGTTAGTGAGATTTTTTAATTGTTTTTAAATATTTGCTGATTTATATGATCATGAATATTATTTTATAATTGTAATTAAAAAAATTATGTTGTCCAAATTTATTCTCAAATTAAGAAAAAATTTCGATTGAACATTCTCATATATATATATATATATATATATATATATATATATATATATATATATATATATACACTATTGTCTATTATATATGATATGTTGATGATTGATTAAAAGTCTAAAAAGTTTATGCCGGCAGGTAGCATTTGAGGAAAATATAATAATTTTGTAACACAAAAAATTATTTCAAGTTTAGAAAACGTGAATAAAGTTCAAAAACATTAACCGACCAAAACAATATCACTTACAAATCTATAACCCTTGACCCAAAAAAACCAATGTACCGGAAAAAAAACAAGATTACTACCCGTTAATTAGACCCTGTTCCGGTTCTTTCTTTCAAATCCAATTCCGGTTCTCACTTTCAAATTCGATTCTAATACTCGGAATACTCGAAACTGTTTGACTCGTATCCTGAATACCCGAAAACCGTTAGACTCGTACCCCGAAATCAGGATAAGACTACTTTTTAGACCCAAAACCCGGACCGGTTTAGCATATTCCAATTGTACCGATTCCGGTTCCAGTCAAATTCCGGTTCCTATTGGGTTTTTTGGTTTTAAATCCCATCCATAACTCTAAGTTCACCTCAACCAAATATTCTTCTTTTTTTGTTGTTCGGCAACCATAAGCCAAGGAGTGAAGAATTTTTGTCGTGGCGAGATAAAGGGAAGTGTTTGCCGAGTCCAACTCAACTCTACATTCTTTTCGATTAGCCTTGTTCTCCACTCCTCCGAGCCTTATAACTATTATATCACATATGATTAATAATTATCGAATTTAAAAATTATAAGAAAAAGAATTGTTCTAATGAGTTAGCTTGTTTCAATAACAAACTTCATAACTCGATTTCGATTTAATACATCGACCGGCCATTGTTTAACATGTATATTTAAACACTTTCTTACTTGCATTCATATCTTCAAGTTCTTTGCAATATAATGAATCAACAGTCGATAAGAATTTAGTATTAAAAGTTAAATAACTAATATATTTTTAAAATTAAATAAAAAAGAATAGTGAAATACATACTTTGCATTATTTTCCAATTATTCAATTATAATTAGGATACTATAGCAGCCTTTCTCTTGAAGAGTAATGATGACTGTCTTGAAGGCTGAAACCCTGATAAATGATAAATAGAATATGAAGTGGTCCAACCTTCTGCTCACAGCGTCACAAGTCATACCGTGGGCTGGACCACCTTAAAGAGGCCCAAAATCACATACGCCTTTTGCAGCCTTCCGAGTTCCGACTTCTGACTCCAAAATATAAATTACAAATAACTTATAAGGTTAGAACGTTAGGTTTTTATAAAGGAACAAAATATAAAAATAAAAACCTACACTCGTTAAAAGAACCAATTTTATTTATTAGATAAACAGTCCAATATTAAATAATGCTAAGAGTAAATTACAAAAATTGTCTAGTTTAGTCAAATTCTCAGTTTTGGTCCTTGGTCGAATAAATAGGTAAGTAAGATCCTTGTGGTTTTTTAAAATTACATTTTCAGGTCTTGGTCCATATAGAAGAATTGATTTACCCTTGCTAACATCTTTTTTCTTTTTCTTTTATTTCTTTATGTTTTTAAATAATAGAAAAATTGTCTCTTGATGTTTTATAACTCTGAAATATGGAGAAGATATATGGATGTGATGGGGTTGAAGTGTGAAACTGTTCAAGCTTAACTTTTCGGGAAGATATTTGGATGAAAATTATATTTAGACGTTATTGTTTACTTATTTATTGATTTTGAATGTTCAATCTTCTATACTTTATTTATGTACTATTAACCGTTTAGATGTTTTTGGTACTCATTCATTTGTATTCGTTTGTTTATGTTTATTCGTTTATATTCATTTAGCATCCTAATGAACAAACACAAATAAGATAACCTTATAAAATCACGAACATAAGCAGAAAAATATGATTATTTATATGTTCGCGTTTGTTTGTTAGTTCGATTAAACTTAAACAACAAACATAAACAATGCTTGTATGTATTTGTTTGGTTCGCTTACAACTTTAGTTGTCTCATTTCCTATGTATTATTATTGTGGATTGCTTAAATGTGGCTCCTGGGGATGCTAGAGCAAAATGTATTTTTTTTGTGGAGTTCAAGTGTGCTTAGAGAATTTTGAAATTTCATACTTTTTAATTGATAATTTTATCCTTCTAGGTGAATGGTAGGATGATAATGTTTTATCTATTGTTTAAGTACTTATATGCTTTTATTTACCAATCACGTAAAAAAATAAACCTACTCAAGAATAACATCTTTTGTATTGTAGTGCGGTTTGATGAAGTAGAATGAATGAGGGCCTTGTTAACTGTTCTCTATATAAGTACCATGCTCTCGTAAAGTTTATCGTTCCCTACCCGTGAGAATTTTATAAAAATTTATTGAGATGGAAGGTAAGGACTTTGTCTTTTACAGATAGAATCAATTTTAAAATTCGTCATCTGTAGTTTGGCAATGTACTTTTCTTGATTTTCAAGATTCCTATAAAAAATTTAAATGAATTTAACATGATCAGTCATTGAGATACCCTCCATCTTCAGATTCACTAACTATCATCAATAAAATCTTATTTGTAGTTGATGGTGTTTTGTACATATTACATATCACATTCACCAAACCATGAGTAGTCTTTACATTGACAATATTGTACGCTGCATTCTTTCCTAATGATAACCTCACTACACCAAGTGCATGTCGTTCTAACAAGTCACACTCCCTTGGCGCCATTTCCCGTGGTTATCTACTGATCAAGGGTAGGTGCAACTTTTTATGGTAAAGATAGTCTTCGATTCGTGTTATCCAGAATTCGAAATCACGACCTTTAAATTTTTCGATCTTAACTTTATCATATTCAACCATATCAATCACTGATACCAGTTTGTTGGGATTCAACAAAATAAGTTAAGAAACTTTAGACAAATAATAAGCGATTTCAGTAAAAACCATGCATAATAAACTTCTGAAAAACTGTAACCGAAAACTATAAAAATGACCACAATATTTAATATGGTTCGATCGATGTGACCTATCGACGAACAAGAGAGAGAGAGAGAGAGAGAGAGAGAGAGAAATAAAGAGACAGTGAGAGAAAGGATTTTATTAAATTTTCAAGAACATTGACAAACTCATAAATAAATGCACCTCACTTGAGATCTCAAACAAAAGGAATATCTCTTGCTGACAAACTGCTTCAAAGGATATGCTCTCAATCTCATAATGATTGCTCTCTTAAAAACTATGCTCACACAAACTATGCACAAATGTTAATGGAAATGAAAAACCCTATTTATAGACAAGCATATGGATGCCCTAATTTTGATGGGTCATGCTCATCTATAATTAGGCCCTAAAAGGAATCACCCAATCACATATCGCCATGTAGTTGCTTATAGTTACTTTAACCATGAGGGAATGTACATGGCCACCCGTCATGCATCTTGGAGCGCTTTTACTATGCATGGGGCACATTCTATATGCATGGATCACTTTCTCATTCCAGGCAACGCTTGCCCCTTCTTGGTAGTGCTTTCTGATGTCTAGCAGTGCTTTCTCCTTCCTGACAACACTATCTGATGCGTAACAATGTTTTTTGATGCATGATAATGCTTTTTGATGCCTAGAGCGCATTAGTCAAATGCTACAACACATTCATGACATAACCTTAGTTCTGCAAGAGAACATTCTCCAACCAAGGAAACATTCTCTCACGAGGATAACTTCTTTCACAAAATGGAACATTCTCATGAGGTGGGCATTCTCTCACCAAAAGGAGCATGTTCTTACCAGGAGTGCATTCTCTTGATCTATGGAACATTCTCTCAATATGGGAGCTTTAGATCAAGTATTCAAACCTAACAAGTGTGTTCTCTATTAGTGCGACACAATTTCATATATAAAAACTCCTGTAAAAAATAAATCAAATACTCCACACAATCATTTTAAAAAACATTCCACGGAAAAATATTTGATATTTGATTCAATAACTGCTACATCCTATACTTAGGTTCGTCTCTGACATTTCTGAGGTCATGTGCGAAAGATAAAGTGAGGCCCATAATTTATTTATTTTGTAAAATATTTTTAGGTATTTTGCTATGGTTAAATTAAAATTTTAAATTTGTTAACAAAAATATGGTAAATTCACCATCATAATATTATTCATTCACTCATTAGTAATAAGTTGTAACTGGTATAAGAAACTCAAAAAAAAAAGTTAAAAAGTCAGTGTATCACTATTTTCTAAACGTAGATTTTTAGTATTTTTAAATGAAAATTCATCTATTACACTTTCACAATCAATATTATCAACAAATTTGTTCTCAATTGATATTAAAAATTAAAGTGAGGCCATTATTTATTTATTTTGTAAAATATTATTAAGTATTGTGCTATGGTTAAATTAAATATTTAAATTTGTTAACAAAATCTGGTAAATTCACCGCCATAATATTATGTATTCACTTATTAGTAATAAGTTGTAACTATTACAAGAAACTTAAAAAAAAAGTTAAAAAGAGAGTGTATTACTACTTTCTAAACATCGGTTTTCTAGTATTCTTAGATGAAAATTCATCTATTACACTTTCACAATCAATATTATCAAGAAATTCGTTCTCGACTGAAATTAAAGCCAGAGCATTTAATATTTATTGAGATATGGTCAGACGCAAATAAGATTTTAAAAGATTTAGTTTTGAAAGTTTCTTTATGCTGATACAATGGTAATGGAAACCGTCAACAATATTGTGTATGTTAGACAATAAACTAGATAAATGTTTATCATTTTTAAGAAATGTAGTATTCTATTAGATGTATTAATTATTTTCAACTGGTAAATCTTTTGTAAGAATTCTAGTTCGTTCGATGAATCATCAGCATCAATGTTTGAGATATGACTATTTTGCAACCTCTTTTCAAGATTTTTACAACTTGCATTTAACTCACTAGTATTCATCGACTTCAACTTTAGTAGTTGTGAATAAGAAACCAAAATGTCTTCATATTGTTTGTGTTGATTAAACATTCGTTTCAATGAACCAATAACTTGATTAACTATCTACACAAAATATTGAATCATGAATGACTATTGAGGTGATAGTTCATGTACTGGTTTTGATGACCCAAAGTCACTCTCATAAAAATGTTCTTTTACTATTTTTTCCAAAAAATATCAAATCAAATCCTAAATAATAAGTTATAGCCTTATGCATAGTCCAAGATTGATTTTTTTTTTGTTCATATTCACTTTACCCAATATATGATGCCATATAACTATACCGGTTATAAAGTCAAATCTCTCAAAATTATATTATCCTAGACAAGTAGCTTCACTTTTAATCTTTGTATGTCTCTTCATCAACAAGTTTATACAAAACTTCTATTTTTTAGGAGTTTGAGTCACTATTATTTTCACACTTTCCATTTTAATTTTCCATCTTATAGTTGACAAAGATTTTAAATTGAGATTTTGTTTGGGCAAAGTGTCTTAAAATTTATAATTAAATTTTGATTTTTTGTATTATATTTATTTTTGGGTAAAATGTCTTTTATAAAATATGAAATCTTTTGATAGAATTTACATTAAAAAATATTTGTATTTTCCTTTGGATATATACATTTTCTTTAAATTGTTGATATATTTTAGAATTTATTATTAGATTTAAATTTTTCGATTTTCTTTGATTTTTTCATAATTATAATGACTTCAAGATTATGAATAAATGTTATATTGTATATATAAGTAACGAACACGACTAATTTTCTTTAATGATAATATGTAAAAATATATTTTACAGAAATACCAACACCATAACTATAGATTTATCCCAAAATTTGGAGATCCCATGCGACCGTATAGTCGGCACACTACCACTACCTATACTATCGATTAGCGGTGACAATTGAATAAACGGACACCTCAAAATTAGAATTCAATAGCCTACCAATTCTGGGTCTAAAGTCATCTATCAAAACCAAAATGCACATTAAAGTCTTCTTGAAAGTCGTATATTTACTGGTGGGTCCCTAGAAGATTTGAGAACCTTCAAGATCCGTCCATAAAGTTTTCATGGGATTGCATCCTTAAAAGCAGGGAAGGGTCGGACCTTTTTTTATGCTGTATTCCTGTACATGAGAAGATACATGTGAGACAGTTGCAAAAGTGATGGGTTGGTTTTTTACCTTCAAGGTTTCACTTTTTAAATATTGACACCACATTATTTCTCATTCCTTTTTAGCATGCTTCTCAACTACCTACTTTCCTCCCTTTAATTTGCACACTTCTTATTTGTTTTTTCTTTTATTCATGCATGAGATACTAAAAAGCAAAAATGTTAAGTATTCTGACAATTTCAAAACGGTCATAGTTATTTGTTTTTCTTTTATCAAAATGGAGTCATGTGTTGTCTCATTGTCTTAGAAAGTGAACTATAGTTACTTCAGGTTTATTTTCAAGTGCCATAATTCTTGTTGAATTTAACTTGTGAAAAATAAAATCAGTCACATATAAAATGATTATTTTGTAACTTAGAAACCATTATACACTAAGGTGCTGTTTGATTTTCTGAAACAAAAATCCATGAAGTTTGCGGACCACTCTGCAACCCTCTGCAGTAGAAAATGTGGACCAAACGGCGGCAGACTGTAATAAGAAACGTGTTTATTTTTTTTAACATCTGCATACTACTGCAGATATTAAAAAATTAAAATAAACTAATTTTATAAACCGAAAATAGCTTTTTAATACGTAAAATTTAATAATGTATAACATTTCGGTAAAAATTAATGATATTTCAGTAAAAAATAATGATATTTTAACAAAACGTAAAAATATTTTAGTAAAAAATAATGATATTTCATCAAGAAATTATCATTATTGAATATAAAAAACGAAAAATAAATTCAACAAGAATAAATGCAAAAAAAATGTGAAATAAAATTTTAACAACATAGAATCAAAATTTCAGCAATAAAAAAACAAAAAGAAGAGGTTAGAAGAGGCAATACAAATACTGCGCCAAACAGAGCACGTGCAGAGGTTTTTGACTCAGAAGACTTTTAAAAAACAAACAACTGCGAGATGAAAAGTGTTGCGCCGCGCAACAATAAGAGGTTTGAAGAGGTTTTTTCCAAAAAAATAAACAGCACCTAAATGATTTTTTAAGCGTGTGTTATACCACGCTTTTGCCATTTAGTGTAGGACAAAAACAACCAAAAATAGTACATTGCCATTTATTGTAGGATTTAAAAAAATCTAACCAACAAACTAAAGTACATTGCTATGTAGTGCATTTATGAAAAAGAAAAAAAAAGAATATTACATTTTTAATCTTTTTTTTTACCAATTTCTTTGCAATAACCTAGATAACAAAACAATCAGGTCTTTTTCCTCATTAACATTTTCCACAGTATCCTTCACTTTCAACGCCAATTCCTCCACAAAAATCAAAGACCCAATAAAGATGTTTGCATCTTCAAGGTCTAAACATAAGCTCTTGTAGTTATTTTTGTCTCTAAGCTCTTCAGCATACAAATTCATCATAAAAAATCAGCATACCAATACTTCAATTTCAGTATACAAATACTTATATATTTCTGATTTCTTAAATGAAAAAACATCTCATTAAGTTCAAAAACAGCACATACTTCGAACAAAATTTGGATTTCATAAATGAAAAACAACAAATATACTTCAAAC
The DNA here is from genome assembly GCF_002870075.4 of Lactuca sativa. Taxonomy (NCBI): domain Eukaryota; kingdom Viridiplantae; phylum Streptophyta; class Magnoliopsida; order Asterales; family Asteraceae; genus Lactuca; species Lactuca sativa. The sequence continues at coordinate 379,764,475 of NC_056626.2, forward strand.
AAAATTCAGCATATATACATAAAAAACAACACATATAAAAAAACAACACATATTCAACAAAGCAACTATTTTTAGGGATATCAGTAGAGATGAGGAAAAAGGAATGATTGTAAAAAAGAATCAAGAAAATACAACAAATTCATGTCGCTTGATGGAACAAATTCACGCTTTATACTCCAATCAGATTGGAACAATAAATGTAGGAGAGAAACTTATACTTCAATCAAATTGGAAAAAACAACTTCATAAACATCATATTTTTAATAATCAATCACGATGGAACAATCAAATTGTGTTAATGGCAGGAAAATATAGATCCTACATATTTTGCATCAACGTTTGCTTGCAGAAAAGAAAATCAATATCAAGAAGATTAATAGAACAGGAAGAAGAATTGCTTTAAAGTGTTTATTGGCAGAAAAAAAAACAAACAATTTCGTATGCATCAATTCAAGTTCGTGAAAAAAAAACCTTTGTTGTAATGATGTAAATTTTCAAACCAAAATTTTCAATTTAAAAACATATTTATCTCAATAATAAAACCACAAAAGTGTCACAATATCAAATCAGCAAATCTAATATCCAAAAACAGTATATATAAAAACTCTAGGATCTTCTCAATCATAACTCAATCTCTGATGTGTGTACAATCAAGCCGGTGCCTTCCCGTGATCCTGAGAAGTACCTGAAACACATAACACATAACACGGTAAACACGAAGCTTAGTGAGTTCCCCAAAATACTACATACATAAATAGTAAGCCTCTCATGGCTATAACTCGGCATGGACCCTCCACTCTCATGCATCTCAGTGAGGACCCTCCGGTCTCACAGCTCGGTATAGACCCTCCGGTCACGTGTCTCAGTGGGACCCTCCAGTCCCATAGCTCGGGTGGACCCTCCGGTCCTACTCAGTAACTCAGAATAATAAACATCATAAATCACATATACATAATGCATGATATCACAATACTGAATAAGCACATAAGACCCTCCGGTCACACAACTCATATTACCACTCTAGGTATGTATAGTGAAAAGACTCACCTCGTAAACAAGCAAGTAAAAGTCTCGTACTCGGAAATCTCGAACTAGCATCCGCCTAACACATAGGATAATTATCTCTAATTAATACTCTAATCGTGCTCAAAATATACCAAGGGTTGTTCTCTCTTTCTCTCTAACTATTGGGATGGATAAAAGACCATTTTACCCCTCCATGGTCTCCATTACTCATGTTGACCAAACCCTAAAGTAAACAGAAGTCAAACTCAAGTGAACAGTCCAAGTTTGACCTGACTCGTGGAGTGCACTCATATGACTCGTCGAGTCCACTCTTTTCTCATAAGTATCATGAAGGTCCAACTCAGCTCGTCGAGTTAACCCCTAACTCGCCGAGCCATCGCATAATCCAGCTCATCAGGACAAACCCTAACCAAATCGTCGAGTCAGCTCATCGACTCGGCGATTCCATTCAGACTTATTTCGTATTCAGACAATTTCAAGGCAAAAAACCCTCCCACACTCTAGATATAAACTCTCAAGGCTCGTTTATCATGTAAAGCCACGAGCTTTACGTCTATGCATGGCACTTAGGGCTTGAAATGCTAAGAACATACTCTATTAAGGGTTTTTCACTCAAATGCTCTATTATGGCTGAATAAAGCAAGGATCTTTGGACTCTAGGGACCTCAGAAGGTCCAGATCTAATGTCAAAATCTCTATATGTACTCAATACACTCAAAGTCCCAATATTAGATGGAAAAAGCCCTAAACTCCAATAATATGAGATCTACCCAACAAAATGAGAAAGGTATGAGATTTATACCTTTCACAGAAGCTCTTGGATGAATAGCAATAGATATAATAGCCTCTTCTTGTTCCTTGCTTGAAATCCTTCTCTTCTCTTCCAAAGAGGCACCAAAATACTCAATATTAGCTTAACACTCTCTCTATTAGCTCAAAGGGCAATTAGGGTTTCTCTCAGTGAAGGTAAGCAGCTGGTGAGCCGCAAATAAGGCTATAAATGCCCTTATATAGGCCCCAAACCCGGGGATTTAGGGTTTCACCTCACAGCGTCTACTCGACAAGTCGACTCTCTGACTTGTCGAGTAGATCATTAATCTCATGTGGCCAAGCGCGACTCTACTCCACGAGTTTTAGCACCAACTCATCGGGTTGCTTAATAGTCCTCAAAAATAAATAAATAAATAATATACCTGGGAGTCCAGATGTTACAATTCTCCCCCACTAGAATTAGACTTCGCCCTCGAAGTCATGCTCTGGAAATAGCTCTGGGTACTACTCACGCATCTCGGATTCCAGCTCCCAAGTCAAATCGGACCCTCTCCGTTGTTGCCACTGGACCTGAATGTCCTCTAATGGCACCACTGTCGTCTCATCGACTACACACTTCCTCAGCTGAGACACGTGGAAGGTGTTATAGATCTGATCAACTCTGCAGGTAGCTCTAACCGATATGCTACCTTACCCACTCTGGCGGGGGACCGATGTATCGGGGCCTTAGCTTGCCCTGTTTCCTGAATCGGATCACCCCTTTCCATGAGGATACCTTCAGGAGGATAAAGTCTCCAACCTGGAACTCTAGCTTGGAACGTCGCCGATCTGCGTAACTCTTCTGGTGACTCTGGGCTGTCAGTAACCTCTGTCTGACCTGCTGAATCTGCTCAGTCGTCTTCAGCACTATCTCAGTGCCACCCATCACTCTCTGACCCACCTCTCCCAAACAAATGGGAGTCCGACCCCTCCTACCGTACAGAAGCTCAAAGGGAGGCATATCAATACTTGAATGATGGTTGCTGTTGCAAGAAAACTCAGACAGGGGTAGGTAAGTGTCCCAACTACCTCCGAAGTCGATAACACATGCACGCAACATGTCCTCGAGCGTCCGAATCATCCGCTCGCTCTGCCCGTCCATCTGCGGGTGGTACGCAATACTGAAATGAAAACACGTGCCCAACTCCTCATGAAATTTCTGTTGGAATAGTGTCTAAGGCTGCAACTATATTAGGCAAGTATTTGACCCGGTTGTGCATGGTCCTTTTGGGTTGCCTTCACCATAGCAACTTGATAGGATGATTTATTAAGAGAGAGTAAATATTATTAATATATTATGAGAATAATATAAAGAATAATATATTGTTATTTGATTAATATAAGTCATAGAATTAATTGGAATTAATTTGGTGACTTAAAGAGGTTAATTAAATAAAGGGGTATAAACTGTCAATTGTTTGATAGTTAAGCTTTAGACTATAAATCCTTATAGATATATAGTGGACGGATTCTAGAAGCTAGGATAGCTTCAAAATCGTCCATGACTTATCTAAGGAATGGATTTGGATAGCCTTAAGAGAAGATTATCCAATTAGGGTTTAGACTGTAACCCTTAAGGAGTCTACAAGTATAAATAGACCCCATGGCTAAGGGAAATCTGCACCTCACCTAAAGTAAGAGAACCCTGGCCGATTTCCTCCCCTCTCCTCTCTCCTAAATCATCTTCCTTGCTATTGGTGTTTGTAAGCCATTAGAGGAGTGACATTTGTGACTCTAGAAGCTCCAAGACTACAAGATCAACAAGGAATTCAAAGGTATGGTTCTAGATCTGTTTCAATGTTGTTATTTAACCTAATTAGCCATTAGAAGTCTTGGATTCAAAGCATGTTTAATTAGAAAGCCTAGATCCAAGCATTAGGGTTTTGCATGCGCACATAGGAAAGTTCTTATGGCTAAAACGCATCAGTGGTATCAGAGCCTAGCTTGGTTTTCTTTAAATTGTTGCTTGATTAACTGAAACAAACCTACAAAATTCGATTTTTTTGGTTTTTGAGTCATGGACTCGGCGAGTTCCAAAGTGGACTCGGCGAGTAGGCCTGACTCGGCGAGTCCCTTTGTGCACTCGGCGAGTCCAGGCGTCAGGAATGGCCAAATTCAGGATTTTTTCATAATTATCTTATGGAAACTTACCTTAATCATAATAGATCAACCTAAATCCGATTTTTTGATATATATGACTATTATCTAGATCTAGTTAAAGGTATTTATCAACTAATAAAATATTTAATTTCCTTATATGATAATTAATTAATTATTCTAATGATTTTGGTAATTATCTTTCAAAGAAATCTTGAATAAAATCAAATATAGATAATTTGGATATTAATTGTTAATTGGAATTATTTGTTATTTGATCCTCCATGTTTTAAATGTTTACAACTTGCCCTCAAGTTTTGAAATTTACATTTGTGATTAAAAGTTTTAATTTAGACAACTTAAATTTCAAACCCTAGATTTTAAAAGGTTTAAAAACAACCCTATACTAATATGATATTACTAGAATAATATATATGTATAACTAAATGCTAGTCTTACCGTTAGTAAGCCTCATTCACGAAGCCGATCTATAAGGTGGGTATAAGGTTGCGGCCTATAAAATGGCGCTTAATGGGTGTACACTCACACCCACCGCTTGCTTGATTGGTGGAGGGTCGTTAGCCGAACGGGTAGGATAGGGCAACCTCATCCTCTCATTAAAAGTATAATAAGTAATACAAAGTAACTACACATTTTTAAAATTTCCCAATCTTAGTTACTTTAGGAAAAGTGAATTGATGCAATCCCATGAAATTACACTTTGCACCATTGCTAAGAAGTTAGTGGAGCGTGTGTGGTTTACCGGCACACTAATTGGTTCTAAGCAAAGGTGGCAAAGGGTGATTCATTGTTTATCATAGTTCGATGGAGCGTGTGTGGTTTACCGGCACATCGAATAGGTGATCGTTACAATGAAGGCACCACGTGAATTTGCATGGTAATTCACACCGCTTTGTGATCCTCGGTATCCCAGTCACAAACAAGAGGGGCATATCGAGATTTAAACATGCCATTGAATAGTTTCAATGAATCTCATCCGAACCTAGGAATTCTCAATACACTTAGGACTAATAGTTTAAGTTTTTGTGATGGAGAATTAGTGAATCGTCATTCACTTACCTTCAATTTATTTGCATGTTAGATTACGGCATCCCTTTTCTAGTATGTAAATGTTATTGTTGGATCCTAGCCCTAATTTTTCTTATTGGGTGATAATTAGGGATTCTTATTCTAATCTATCTTTGTCCTTTTCTTTTGTAGATGTCAAATGCAAACAACGCTGCTGCTAGTTCTTTCACGTTGATGAGCCTTTGCCAAAAGGTCACCTTCGATGGAACGAACTTTAGCGAATGGATAAGATACATTCGCACCATTGCTCGCTATGAGGATAAGGAGTATGTCCTCGATGAGAAGCTCGAGAAGATCAACCCTGAAATCGCTACTCCGGCCGAAATCACCACTTTTGAAACTCATGAGCGAGATGCAACGAAGGTACATTGCATCATGATTGCCACCATGAACTCCGAATTCCAAAAGTCCTATGAGGACATGTACCCGTACGAGATGCACCAAGACTTATTGGAGAGATACCACCAAAACGCGAGACAAGAGCGTTATGAGATTTTCACCAACATGATTTCCGCAAAGATGGGTCATGGAGAATCTCTTACCGTGAACCTGCAAAAGATGAAAAGGTATGTCGACCGCCTTCACAAGTTAAATGTTGACTTTGGAGAAGACTTGGCGATCGACATGGTGCTTCACTCTTTGCCTCCGATGTACAACCAATTTAGGATGACCTACCACATGAACAAAGAAGAGGTCACCCTAAGCAAACTCCAAGGTCTCTTGAGGGTTGCTGAGAGCAACTTCAAAGACAAGTCTGTTGCACCTACTCCCAATCCGCCTACTGCTCCTGTCTTGGCTATTGGTCAAGGAAAGGGAAAGAAGAGGAAGGCTTCATCGAAGAACTATCGCAAGGTCAAAGCCCGAGATGGTGCCTCTTCTAGTGGGACCAAAGTTGATCCCGCTAAGCCCTGTCCTAACCCGAAGGAGGCAGAGTGCCACCACTGCCACAAGATAGGACATTGGAAGAGAAGCTGCCCAGAGTACCTGCAAGAAATCAAAGAAGGAAAGATCAAGCCATCTTTCGCAGGTATATACACAATTAAATCTAACGATTCTAATCATGCTATTTCTTGGGTTCTTGATACCGGTTGTGGTTATCACATTTGTTCTAATGTGCGGGGACTAAAAAGAAGCAGGGATGTGGAGCAAGGAAGGATCAATCTAATCATGGGGAACAGAAGATCGTCGCCTGTGACCAAGATTGGAGTGTATCCTTTAGTGCTTAGGAATAATTTGTGTTTAGATTTGAACAATTGTTGCTATTCGCCAGAAATGGCTAGAAACATCATTTTATTTCATGGTTTATATAGACAAGGATTTAGATTTTCTTTTAATAATGAGAATGGTTCTATTTTGGCTTATCTAAATGGTGTCTTTTACTTTGAAGCTATACCATGTAATGGAATATATGAAACGGTTATGATTGTTGATAACTTAGGAAATGATGTTTTGAATATAGATTCTTCCACTAGTATGGATAAAGCATCCTTGTGGCATTGTCGTCTTGGACATGTCAACAAGAAACGCATAGCCCAACTCCAAAAGGATGGAGTGTTGGAGTCATTAGACCTTAGGGAAGATGACACATGCGAGTCTTGTTTACTTGGAAAGATGACTAAATCACCCTTCATGAGTACGTGTGAAAGGGGTGAGGGTCTATTGGACCTAATACATACCGATGTATGTGGACCGTTTAGATCAACCACGAAGGATGGGAACCGCTTCTACGTGACTTTTACCGATGATTATAGTAGATATGGGTATATCTACTTAATCAAGCAAAAGTCAGAAACCTTTGAAAAGTTCAAAGAGTTCAAGAATGAAGTGGAGAATCAATTGGGCAGGAAAATCAAGATGCTTCGATCCGATCAAGGAGGAGAATACCTAAGTCTTGAATTCCACGATTATCTCAAGGAGTGTGGTATAGTTTCGCAATTGACGCCTCCTAGGACACCGCAATTGAATGGTGTGGCAGAAAGGCGTAATCGAACCTTATTGGATATGGTTCGCTCTATGATGAGTCGTGCTTCACTACCTATCTCTTTTTGGGGGTATGCCTTAGAGACTGCCACCCATATCCTTAACCGAGTCCCTACTAAGAAGGTTGCCAAAACACCTCACGAGATGTGGACAGGGAAAGCTCCCTCGTTGGCACATATCAAGGTTTGGGGTTGCGAGGCTTTCGTAAGACGAGATACTCACGACAAGCTTGAACCTCGAAGTGAGCGTTGTATTCTCATCGGCTACCCGCAGACATCCTTTGGATATCTCTTCTATACACCGAAGGACAATGTTGTTTTCGTTGCGAGGAGAGGAGTTTTCCGAGAGCGAGAACTCATAAGCCAAGGAGACAGTGGGAGGCAAATCGAACTTGAAGAAATTCAAGAATCGATAGATGAAGGAACCTCTACCGCTAGCACTCAACCCAAGGAGGAAACTCCGGTTGAACCAATTGACGATTCCTTACCTCTTAGACGTTTCGATAGAGTTAGAGTTCATCCCCAGTTTTATGGTTTTCATATTACTACCGAAGGGGACACGTATATTAGTGATGGTACACTAGTAAATATTGATGAACCTAATAGCTATAAGGAAGCCATGGCAGGCCCAGAGTCTACAAAGCGGAAAGAGGCAATGGATAGCGAGATCCAATCCATGTATGACAACCAAGTTTGGAATTTGGTTGATTATGTTCCCGGACGTAAGACCGTTGGGTGCAAATGGATCTTCAAGAAGAAGACTGACGTGCATGGAAACGTGCACACATATAAAGTGCGATTGGTTGCGAAGGGCTTTACTCAAACTCCCGGAGTTGACTATGATGAGACCTTCTCACCAGTTGCAAAGATTAAATCTATTAGAGTGATGCTAGCAATTGCCGCATTTCATGATTATGAGATTTGGCAAATGGATGTCAAGACCGCTTTCCTTAACGGAAAGTTGGCTGAGGATGTTTACATGGCTCAGCCAGAGGGGTTTGTGGATCCGAAGCATCCGAATAGAGTGTGTAAGCTTGAGAAGTCCATTTATGGACTTAAGCAAGCGTCTCGCAGATGGAATCTTTGCTTCGATGAGAAAGTCAAAGAGTTTGGATTTGTACGAAGCGAAGACGAATCTTGTGTATATGTCAAAGCCAGTGGGAGTATAGTAAGCTTCCTCGTTCTATATGTCGATGACATATTACTCATAGGAAACGACATCCCGACTCTGCAGGAGGTTAAGTCCTGGCTCGGGAAGTGCTTCGCTATGAAGGACCTCGGAGAGGCTTCTTACATTTTGGGAATAAGGATAGTAAGAGAAAGAAGTAAGAGACTAATTGGACTTAGTCAAAATACTTACTTAGAGAAGGTACTAAAACGTTTTAGTATGGAAAACTCAAAGAAGGGAGAAATACCGATACAAAGTAATGCCAAGTTGAGTAAGACTCAAAGTCCGAGTACCGAAGCTGAGATAGCGGAAATGAGCCGAGTACCATACGCTTCCGCAGTTGGCTCAATCATGTACGCTATGACTTGTACTCGCCCTGATGTAGCCTTCGATTTGAGCATGGTTAGCAGATATCAAGGGAATCCTGGCAGAGCACATTGGATTGCGGTGAAGAATATCCTTAAGTACCTTCGGAGGACGAAGGAATGGTTCTTAGTCCTCGGAGGGAGTGATGACTTGAAGGTGCGAGGGTATAGTGACGCCAGTTTTCAGACCGACAGGGACAACTACCGTTCGCAGTCGGGCTGGGTCTTTATCCTAAATGGAGGAGCAGTGACATGGAAGAGATCCAAGCAGGAGACCGTAGCTGATTCAACATGCGAATCAGAGTACATTGCAGCGAGTGAAGCGTCAAAGGAGGCAGTATGGCTAAAGAACTTCATCGGTGATCTTGGAGTTGTACCTGCCATAAAGGAGCCCATGGAGATTTTCTGTGATAACGAAGGAGCGGTTGCCTTGACCAAGGAACCAAGGGATCATGGTAGATCAAGACATATCGACAGAAAATATCACTTCATTAGACATCGTGTAGAAGAAGGACAACTCGTAGTGAAGAGGATATCATCAGAAGATAACCCAGCAGATCCGCTTACGAAGGGACTGAGTAGGGTTAAGCACTTGCAGCATGCTAGGAGTATTGGGCTGAAGGATGATATTAGCATAGATTAGATAGTGTTAGAAACGTGTAATAGATAAATGTAATTAACATTTGATGATTAAATAAAGGAGTTTTATTTATGAGTAATGTTACTGTCTTATGTTAATTGTTTAACTATTGTTTCACTTTGCATGTTTTGACTTCCAGAATAATTGAGTTTATTAGGAATAATCGAATTGTTCAAATTGTCCACAATCGTTCATATGTTGGAAGTAGATATGAATGAAGATTGTCATGCATTGGTGTGTAGATTGTCTAAATGGTGTTAGACATAGCAAAGGGTTGCTGCAACGTTCATGAGTGCTTATGAACTAGTTTTGAGCATTGGAACAAACCCGCGCTTGCTGGAATCACCTTATGGAATATGATAAAAAAGGGTGATCGTAAGACGATAATATCATATAGTCTTAAAACCTAGATATATGGTTTGTTATTTGTTAATTGATTGTACATTGATAATGCGAAAACGCATCAGTAACTTGGTGTTATAAAATGTATTGTTGTGTATAGTTGATTAATGAATAAGTAAATGCATATAAGTCGGAGTTTATCTGTAACTTTTATCTAAGAAGGTAAAAGAGATATCTCGGCCGCTCGATGATTTGATTTGACTTATGTGCCGGGCCCGGTCAGAACTGAATTGATGTGTTCGATTAAGTTCTATGTCGAATAACTCAGAGATCGAGAAACCTAAATGCTTGACTAACCATTCCATAGGATTGTCAACATGATATCTAATAGAGGACTGTACGATCCCTTATCTAAAGGACAAGATTGATTAGATCAGAGTTTGACAGCGTCTTTGAGAGCTACGATTGCAAACTGAATTGTACTTGTGCATATAGTTACTAGACTTATCCAAGTGGGAGACTATTGGAATAGTGTCTAAGGCTGCAACTATATTAGGCAAGTATTTGACCCGATTGTGCATGGTCCTTTTGGGTTGCCTTCACCATAGCAACTTGATAGGATGATTTATTAAGAGAGAGTAAATATTATTAATATATTATGAGAATAATATAAAGAATAATATATTGTTATTTGATTAATATAAGTCGTAGAATTAATTGGAATTAATTTGGTGACTTAAAGAGGTTAATTAAATAAAGGGGTATAAACTGTCAATTGTTTGATAGTTAAGCTTTAGACTATAAATCCTTATAGATATATAGTGGACGGATTCTAGAAGCTAGGATAGCTTCAAAATCGTCCATGACTTATCTAAGGAATGGATTTGGATAGCCTTAAGAGAAGATTATCCAATTAGGGTTTAGACTGTAACCCTTAAGGAGTCTACAATTATAAATAGACCCCATGGCTAAGGGAAATCTGCACCTCACCTAAAGTAAGAGAACCCTGGCCGATTTCCTCCCCTCTCCTCTCTCCTAAATCATCTTCCTTGCTATTGGTGTTTGTAAGCCATTAGAGGAGTGACATTTGTGACTCTAGAAGCTCCAAGACTACAAGATCAACAAGGAATTCAAAGGTATGGTTCTAGATCTGTTTCAATGTTGTTATTTAACCTAATTAGCCATTAGAAGTCTTGGATTCAAAGCATGTTTAATTAGAAAGCCTAGATCCAAGCATTAGGGTTTTGCATGCGCACATAGGAAAGTTCTTATGGCTAAAACCCATCAATTTCTTCCAAAACCTAGAAGTAAAGTGCACTTCTCGATCTGACACTATCTTGGTCGGCACTTCATGCCGTGCTACCACCTCTCCCACATAGATCTCGACCAATCTCTCTGCACAAGAGCTCTCACTAATAGCGAGCAAGTGAGCACTCTTCGTCAGCTCGTCTATAATCATCCAAATCGCGTCAACTCCACGCGCAGTCCTCGGTAACTTGGTGATAAAGTCCATAGAGATCTGTTTCCATTTCCACCGGGGAATCTCCAGAGGCTGTAATGGACCATGTGGACGCTGGTGCTCTGCCTTAATGAAACATCCCAAAAATACAGTCTAAAATTTTCGTTTGAAAAACACTAACAAAACATAATCATCCATGATCAATAAAAGAAACCAAGTATCGTGTATCTCAAATCTCGTATCAAATACTATATCAAAACAAAATGGGAAATATCATAGTCAATCAATCCTAGGCTGAAGACTGTGGTGTGTGTCATGCCATCAACCCGCGCCCTTCCATTTGTTCGCTGAAGTACCTGAAACCAAAACTGAAACTATAAGCACGAAGCTTAGTGAGCTCCCCCAAACTACCACATACCATATAATAACATATAAAGCAAATATTGGGTCTTGCTCACTGCATCAGACTGAAGTCCAGACTAACTAGGGCCTTGCCCACTGCATCAGACCGAAGTCCGGAGTAACTAGGGCCTTACCCGCTGCATCGAACCAAAGTCCGGACTAACTAGGGCCTCGCCCACTGCATCAGAACGAAGTACGAAATAACTAGGGCCTTGCTTGCTGTATCGGACCGAAGTCCGGACTAACTAGGGCCTCTCCCTCTGCATCGGACCAAAGTCTGGAATAACTAGGGCCTTGCCCGCTGCATTGGACTGAAGTCTAGAATAAACTGAACATAGCATAAACATGATCGTAACATATAACATAATCACATATACATGCATGAATCATAAAGACATCAAGCATACAAACTACTTCTCGGGACTACCCCGACATCGGACCCAAATCTGAAACTACTATCATCTAAACGGGCTGGCATTGTGGCCGTAGACCCGCTCCTACCGGAAGGAAACCCACCTCGCGTAGCTGACTGCTGAAATACTGAGCGGGAAATGTCTGACTGCTACTCCGGCGTCTCCCCGACTATAATTTCCACAATGACACTTATTCAAAACATTGATAACTATTGTCAGGGTAAAACGACAATTTTACCCCTAGCTAGAGTCAACATCCTGGTCAAATTCAACTTCCGGTTGACCTGACTCGCTGAGTTAGCCCGCCAACTCGTCGAGTCCCTTAGTCCTTCATTTGTGCTCAACCCGATTCTGCTCGCCGAGTTTAGCAAGAACTCGACGAGTTCTCATTTATTCATGATATCGGTACAACCTTTAATCGACTCGCTGAGTTGTATGAACAACTCGTCGAGTCTATCTTCATCATATGAACATGTCCAGTCTGTGACTCACTGAGTTGTATGAACAACTCGTCGAGTCTATCTTCATGGGTTGGGAGATTGCCTTGGACTCGCCTAGTGTGCTCTTCCAATCGCCGAGTCCCATGGTTTCCAGGTCATGGCTATGTCCTAATACGTTGAGTCACTCTTCTGGATTTATCTAATCTCTTCTAAAACTCAAATGGGTTCCTTTGAACCCCAAACTGATTTGGGGAATCAATCCACGACTTGCAGAGCTCAAAAACTGACTCGTCGAGTTTACGAATGACCAAGCCCATAAGTTGATTTTTGATGTGCAAAACTTAACCAAAAGGTAGATCTGGGCTCCTAAGGTCGATATAACACGTAAAGTCATAAACTTTACGTGCTTGCATGAAACATTTGAGCTTAAAAGGTCAAAATGGGGGTTAATAGCATGCATGGGGGTTCTCATGGCCATAAAGATGGTACCTTTATGCCATGAGGACCCTTTAAGGTCCAGATCTGAAGGTGTATCAACTTGGGACATCCAAATCCCAAGGATCAAGCTTCAAAGTCCAAAATAACCAGAAGAAGATCTAGGAAATCATAAGTTAAGTGTGAAGTTTTATTACCATAAAATGAGGAGAAGATGGTGCTGATTCTGGATCTGAAATCTCCTCTTGAATCCTCCCTCTTCCTTTTCTTCACCCAACTTCAATCACACAAGATAACTTAAGAAATAGCACTCAAATACTCACAAAGCTCAAGGGTGGTGGTTTAGGTCTTTTTGGATGTTGAGGGAATGATAAGGGAGACTACAGGGGCGTTATGTTCTTTAAATAGGGAGGCAAACCCTTGCAATTAGGGTTTCCATCAAACAGCACCTACTCGCCGAGTCTGTCTTCCGACTCGTCGAGTAGGCTACTTAGTCCACGACCCGGATTCGTTCTTACTCGATGAGTTGGGCCTTCAAATTTTCAAGTCCAAGGGTATAAATTATAAAATTAACTTACCTTAGATGCATACCTGGAACCGGGTGTTACACTTAACCCGACGGAAGGTTAAGCACCTCTCAACTACCTAAGCAACATCCCTCTTCATACAGGGCCACCAATAGTTTTTCTTCAGGTCCAAATACATCTTAGTGTCCCCAGGATGGATTGAGAATCTTGATCTATGCACCTCCTCCATAAGCATTCGTTGAGCTCCGCCCATATAGGGAACCCAAATCTGCCCTCGGAAAGTCATAAGCCCTCGACTATCCATCACAAACTCAGACACCTGTCTAATCACCCGCTTCCTCTTGCGGTTCTCCGGTCTCATGGCCTCCACATGGGCCTCTTGAATGGTATCTAAGAAAGGATTCATCACCGTCATCCTCATACACACATCTCGTGTCGGAGCACTCTCTGTTCTGCGGCTCAAGGCGTCGGCTACCAAATTAGCCTTGCCTGGATGATACAGGATCTTGCAGTCATAGTCTTTCACCACATCCAACCATCTCCTCTGTCTCATATTTAGGTTGGGCTGATCCATGAGATACTTCAAGCTCTTGTGGTCAGTGTATATGGTACACCGAACCCTGCACAAATATGTTGGATAAGGTGTCTAAGTCTGTAACTATATTTGGTATGTACTTGACCTGACCCGACATGGTCCATTTGGGTTGCACTTCACCGAAATAATTTGTATGGATAATCTTGTGAGAATAGTATGTTTATGATTTATTAATATATTATAAGTTATAATATATTAATATGAAATCATATTATTTAATTAGTGTTGATCAATAATTAATTTGGAATTAATTTGGTGATCAAAAGAGACTAATTAAATATGGACTCTTATATATATAGAATGGGCCAATGTTTATTTAGGATGGGCTAAGCTCGCATGGATTGTCCATGGAGTTTTTAACCCATGTTCATTTAGGATGGGCTAAGCTCGCATGGATTGTCCATGGAGCTTTTAACCCATGGATCATATGGAAATGAAAAGTCATGGTTATTAGGGTTTACATGGAGATAACCCTAATCCACCATACTATATAAAGAGGTCTTTGGCACATGAAATGGCACTAGTGTGTGTGAGAACACAGGGTGGCCGATTTCTAGTATGCACCATACTCTCTCAAAGTCTTCCAAGTTGTTTTGGTGATTTTTGATTCCACTTGAGGCATCCACATTATTGGTGCTAGGCTCTTGAAGCTCCAAGCAGTCAACCACAAGAAAATGTATTTCATCCTACCAATTTTTTGTATTACAAGTACCCCATGATATGCTAGTTTGGATGAGAACCTTGGAAAAATCAAATTTGCATGTATAATAGAGAAAACATAGATCCAAGGTTTCTAGGGTTGCATGTACACCATAGCAGTGTTAGAATGCTCAAAACCCATCAAAATAATGGCGCCAGATCTTGAGGGTGAACACCACCGCCCCCAACTCTAGATCGTGTGTTCGATATCTCATCTCATGAGGCTTCAACTGCCTTGATGCGTATGCTATCACATTCCCTTTATGTATCAGCACCGCACCCATCCCTAATATAGATGCATCATAGTAAACCACAAAGTCCTCCACTCCCTCGGGGAGGGCTAACACCAGGGCTTCGCACAATCTCTGGCGAAGGGTCTCAAAGGAGGCCTGCTGCTCGAGACCCCAAATAAAAGTAACACCCTTCCAGGTCAACCTGGTGAGGGGGACGAAAATCTTGGAGAAATATCCAAAAGTAGCCGATCAATCCCAGAATACTCCTGATCTCAGTAGAGGATCTTGAAACCTCCTATCTCACACCGCCTCGATCTTGGCCGGGTCGACCAATATCCTATTCTGATTAACAAGGTGTCCCAGGAACTGGACCTCTCGTAACCAGCAATCACACTTGGAGAATTTGGCATAAAACCTCTCCGATCTCAACACTCCAAGAATCTCTCTCAGATGCTCCTCATGCTGCTCTCTAGATCTCGAATACACCAAGATATCTTTGATGAACACAATCACCAATCGATCCAACATAGGCATGCACGCCCGGTTCATGAGGTCCAGAACGTTGCCGGCACGTTGGTGAGCCCGAAAGGCATCACCACGAACTCGTAGTGCCCATAACGAGTCCTAAAGGCAGTCTTCTGGATATCCTCCTCGCGGACTCTCATCTAATGATATCCAGACCTTAAATCGATCTTGGAAAACGAAGACGCCCCCTACAACTGATCGAACAAATCGTCGATCCTCGAAAGTGGATAACGGTTCTTGACCGTCAGCATGTTCAACTCCAGGTAATCAACGCACATCCGGTGTGAACCATACTTTTTATTGACAAAAAGGATTGGCGCTCTCCACAGTGAGTTACTCGATCTAATAAAACCCTTCCCCAACAGCTCCTGGAGCTGTGAGGATAACTCCTGTATCTCTGGTGGCACAAGGCGGTAAGATGCCTTAGCGATAGGTGCTGCTCCCGAAACAAATCAATCCGGAACTGCACTTGCCTCTCGGGAGGCACACCTGGTAACTCCTCGGGAAAAACATCCGGAAACTCACTCACTATCGAAACCTCAGCGACAAAACTCGATCTCTCAGTAGCAACCCACGTATCTATCACATACGCTACAAATCCCCTGCAACTCTGCTGTAGACTCTGTCTCGCTTTAGCAGCCAAGCAGAATGCTGACCCAGATCGGGTACCGTTCCCATACACTGTAAGCACTCCCCCACTCGGGTCTCGTATGGTCACCAACTGACGCTCGCAGTCGATCATAGCTTCGAACTGGCTCAACCAGTCCATGCACAAAATGACACAGACATCACCCATCGCGATCGGTACCAGATCTATCAGAAACTCAACTCCGAAAATCGCAAGCACACATCCCCGAATCAAATCAGTAGCAAACACTGCATGTTCATTGGCTATAGAAACTCTTAGAGGTCGACTCAACGCCTCACGTCGGATACAGATGTGGCGACTAAACACTAATGACACGAAGGATCGACTCACACCCGAGTCAACTAACACCAAAGCAGATACAGAACTCACAAGAAAAGTACGTATACACATCACAATATAAGCTCAATATAACTCAAAATAGAATAAGTAAAAGAACACATACCAGACATGACATTAGGTGCTGCGCGGACCACCTCCGTTGTCAGCTGAAAGGCTCTCCCATGAACCCTCGGTGCCTCAGCCTTCGCTGGCCGACTCTTGGTAGCTCGTATAGAAGCAGGTGCAGATCCTTGTAGCAACTGGGGGCACTCGGCCTTCTGATGGCCGGTCTGGTTGCAGTGAAAGCAGACTTCAAACCCCTTGAGGCAATCTCTCGCCATATGCCCCTCCTTGCCACACTTGAAGCAAATACCCGCTCGACATGACTCCTCATGACTCTTGCTGCACTTCCCACAAGTGCGACCCTTCTGGCCTCCTGATCTCGAATCTGCGGGCTTAGCCTGCCTGGCTGCCGGCTGTGACTGTGTCGGCCACTAGTCTCTCCCCTGTGACTCCGCCTCCTCCCTGGCCTAAGTCTCTAACTCAATCTCCCTCTTCCGAGCATTTTCCTGAAGCTCAACAAATGTCCGGTAAGACGAGTTCGCCACGAACTTGTTGGATTAGTGTCTAAGTCCATAACTATTTTGGTATGTACTTGAACCGATTATGAGCATGGTCCTTTTGGGTTGCCTTCACCATAGCAATATGTAGGATGAATTAAGGAGAGAGAGGTTTAAATATGATTTATTAATATATTATGAGAATAATATATCAAAGGAGAAATCATATTGTTTAATTAATATTAGTCAAGAATTAATTGATAATTAATTTTGTGGCTAAAAGAGATTAATTAAACTTAGGGGACTGAAGTTGTAATTATAAGATAATTATAATTGGCCTATGGATCACCTAATAATATATAGGTTGGACGAATTCTATGGGAAGCCCATTAGAAATCATCCAAGGGATATGTTTAAGGAGTCCATGGGCTGCTTAGGGCCTAAGCAGTCAGATTAGGGTTTCCTAGTTGTAAACCCTAATAGCCTACATGTATATAAAGGACCCTTAAGCCCCAAAAACGTGGACAACACTTCCATTAGGGTTTCCAGCCGTTTTTGGTGCCTCCCCTCTCTTCCCTCTTCATCCAAGTTGCTTAGTGGTATTTGTGACTCCATTAGAGGTGCAACACTTGAGGCACTAAGCTTTTGAAGCCAATTCAAGCAAGGAATTGATTGTTATTGCTATATAACAATCAAAGGTAATTCTATAAACCCTAATTCAGTTTATCATATGTTAGATCTAAGTTTATTAGTCTTGGATTCAAAGCATGTACAATAGAGAAACCTAGATCCAAGCATTAGGGTTTGTATGAGCACATAGGATTGTTCTTATGCCTAAAACCCATCAGTGGTATCAGAGACTTGATTGGTTTCTGTTGTATGTGATGCCTTGTTGTATTATTTACTGAAAAACGATTTTTTTGGCATCTGCCCGACCTGACTCGGCGAGTCAGTGGACGAACTCGGCGAGTCTGTCTGACTTGGCGAGTCCAGTCCCTGACTCGGCGAGTCCAGGGGTCAGACAGAGGGATTTTCAGGTTTTGGCTGCTGTTTTGTCTTAGACTTGATGCTTAATTCGTTTTATGAAGTTAAAATCCGAATTTTATCTTAAATTAGTAATTATCCTTGCCAAAACAATAGATAATTTCAAATCTTTTAAATAATAGTTTCTTTATATGATAAATATGGATTATTTAAATTTTTTGGTAATTATCTTATTAATAAAATGAGATTAGGTCAAATATAGATAATCACCAAATTAATTGTTTAATTTATGTTATTTGTTATTTGATCCCTAATGTTTTGAAATGTTTCAAAACTTGCCCTCAAGTTTTTGGAATTTAAAAGTTAATTAAAAGTTTAATTTTGAAATGTTAAATTCTAAAACCCTAGTATTTTGAAAAGTTCAAATCACACCCTTATGGTTTTATTAATTAATTAAAGTGTATAATTAAAAGTGATTTAATAAACCCATAAAGTTTTGGTTTACATTTAATTAAATTAAACGTATAATTTTACTAAATTAAACTACCTAGTATTTTAAAAGTGTAAAATACACCCTATACTATATATAACATTAAAAGTCTAATATTATATATATGTATGAGTAAACAGTCAGTCTTACTGTTAGTAGGCCTGATTCACGAAGCTGGTCTATAAGGGGTGTTTAAGGAAATTGCCTATAAAATGGCGATTGAATTGGTATCCACTCTTACCCACCGCACTCTTGACTAGTGGAGGGTCGTTAGCCGAACGGGTAGGATAGGACAGAAACCTTCCATTATAAGTATAATAAAGTACAAAGTAACTAAATGCTTTTTCAAATTCCCAAATCATAGTTACTTTAGGAAAAAATGTGAAATTGTATGCTAACCCATGGAATTACACTTCGTACCCTTGTCAAACGTTAGTGGAGCGTGTGTGGTTAACCGGCACACTAATTTGGGGATGACATTGGTGGCGAAGGGTGGATCGATGCTTATCATAGATCAATGGAGCGTGTGTGGCTAACCGGCACATTGATTAGGTGATAGTAGCATTAGGCGCACCACGTGATTCGTATGGTTATTCACACCTTGTTTGTGATCCTCGGCATTCCAGTCACAAATAGTAGGGCATAATCGAGATTAAACATGCCATTGAAAAGTTCAATGAATCTCAAAAGATCTAGGAGTTTCAATTCATTTAAAACTTAAACTTCTTTTTCGTTTTTCATGGTGGAAATTGGTAAATCGTCATTTACCTACCTTCAAATATTTTGCAACTAGATTACGGCATCCCTCTTCTAGGTTGTAGAGTATTGTGTTGGATCCTAGCTTGATTTTTCATTTGGGTGTTGCATCAAGAATTCTAATCAACTTAACTTGAATTTTCTCCCGTTTTGTAGATGTCTACATCTTACAATGGTCTTCCCAAATCCTTTGGAACAAGCTTTCCAAATGAAGATGACGTTCCGAGATACGATCAAGGAAATGAGAGTCATGCTTCACTTCCTCCGCCTCCTCCAATTGTTCTCCCTGACCCACAAGTTCAAAGGCTTGAAAAGTTCAAGCTCACTCAAGCCCTTTTGGCGAGTAAACACGAAGATGGGAAACCTATGTGTGCACACGTCTTAGAGATGAAGTCACACATTGATAGGTTAAGCATGTTGGGTGTCGAGATTTCAAGCGAGTTGGCTGTTGACTGGGTTCTTCAGTCACTTCCTAAATCATATAGTGAGTTCGTTAGAGAGTACTATATGATGGACCACGACGTGACCCTAATTGATCTCACCTATTTGCTTATAGCTGCTGAATCAGCAATGATTTGGCGTGCTGGTCAAGCAAATTTGTCTGGTGAATCAAACTCCCAAACTTCAATGGACACTGGCAACATTGGAAGTCCAGAAAGAACTAAGTCTGTGATTGTATGATGTGCTGTACCAAAGGAGTCCATTTGCTTTTATTGCCAAGAGAAGGGGCATTGGAGACGAAGCTGCCCTAACTACCTGAAAGATCTAAGAGATGGGAGAGTCAAGACGTATGGATCTACTTCAGGTAAAATCCATTATCTAACTCTTTTGAGTTCCTATTCTAGATTCTTAATACATGATGTGATAAGATTACATTTTGATGTTTTGTAGGATCGAAGAAAAGAGAGGAAGGTTGAGAAAAGAAGTGAGCTGAATCTAATCATGAAGAAATGGATTTCGATCGCATTACTTGAAGAATGGATTCTTGAGCTACTACTTGGAATTAGAATAGATTGTTAAGAAATATGTGATAACATAGTTTTTTTCAATTGAATTGCATTGCAAGGACAAAAATTTTTTTCCGCAATAAAATGAATTTTGATTTTATCTTATTTATTTATCCTTGCGATGGTATGTATGAAAACTTGATGTTTGAATGTTTCTATTATTAGCAATAATGGATTTGATTCTTAATTGTATTATTTGTGGAAATATCAAAAGTTTACCAAATAGGGAGAGTTTCTCTTCGCCCAAGTTTCAATTGGACAGAAACTTGGAATCATGCAATGTGTATTGTATGATGAATGAAAAACTTTCACATTTGGGAAACTTAGACTAATTCTTTGACAAAGTGTCAATTGAAGGACTAGGAGATCAAATACACTAGGTTGTGAGTTGATCAAGTCCACCACAAGAGTGACAAAGATATTCGTCATGATTTACTAAAGTTTAGTAAATATGATAATACTTATAAGATTAAGTGTAATTCTGAGTTGATTGAAAGAATTTCAATGAATAGTAGAACGAATAAAGAATAATCAAGTAGGCGGAAAGATAAAAGTTTCTCTATTCTAAGAAGAAGGAGAGTACCTTTTATTGAGTTTTATGATAAGTCTTAATGATTAAGAACCATGTCTCAGTTGATCCTCTAAGTGAGTCTTAGTGCAATCTAAGAAGAGAAATCGAGAACTGTAGAAATGGTTAAATCAAGAAGTCAATCATACTTCGTTCCAATATCAAGTCTTAGAGTCAAGACTGTGACTTGAGTGAAAAAGTCTTTAGTAGGTTTATAACACTTAACAAATGTGGAATTCAGAAAAGTTTTCTTATTCTTGCACATTTGAAATTGGTAAGTTGTAAGACAAAGACCAACTAGGACCAATTATGTGAAGTGTTTTGTCTTGATAAGAACTACACTAACTCTTGAGTATTTGCTTTGTCAAGAAATGTTTCTTGACAAGAGAATCTTATATGTCAAAGAGTCAGTAGGAGTCTTAATGGTCTTGAAAGGTTTCAAGAACAAATCAAGAATAAACCTTATCGATCATCACTAGCACACGACTTGAGGTTTACAACCTATCGTGCTGACATTATTTTGTTTCTTTGCCATTCCAATTGAGTTAAATGTGTATGTGAGTTCTATGAGTTCTCATTTGAATGCATACTAACGCCTTAGTCGATGGAAAGTACATTGATATGAAAGGACAAGTTACTAAACTACTTGGAAGACATGGTGGGCACTCGAGTTACCATTAGGCAAGAAATCAAGATTAAGAAAGTTCAGTCCATATGAGTTTGGATTTGTCATAAACCTTGTTTTTGGTAAATTCACATGGATAGGAACTCATACACCATAAAATCTAAGTGTCATAAGTTTCCCTCCTTCATGAAAATGACTGTGAGGAAATGTTTTCACTAAGAGAGGTTTTAAGAAGATAGCGACTGTGAAAATTGCATTCTCAAATTCGATTATGGTTACGACATCCCTTTCCATAGTTCGAATTATGAGATTTGGCAATTAGTTTCAACATTTGGAACTTAGTAACATAACTTCTGAATTGTTTAAACACACATATGAGCTATCTAAGACAAAGGTGTAGAAGTTTAAGAAGCTTAGATAAAGGCTTATCGAAACATCTGGTATTAGAAATATGAATTTCAGAAATTCAATAGGCATTGTTTTCTGGAAGTTCATTTGTTATCTGAATACATGTTAAAGCTAGTGGGAGCATAAGTGTTATGCTTATATGATAATAATCATCATGATAGTGGGAGCATAAGTGTTATGCTTGTATGATTATTATGGCGAGTATTGCAAGTTAGCAATATTAATTATAGAAAAACAAAGATTCAATTTGCAAAGTTGCATGGGTTGAAGAGTTGTTTTAATATAATTAAGGGAGAGAATATTATACTTCGTTTCAAAATCTAAAGCTTAGATTGAGAAATTTTAATAGTTTCAGTCAAAGGATACATTGTGAGTTCTTAAAATTCGATTATGATTACGACATACCTCTTCATAGTTCGAATTGTGAGAACATGACACATAAAATATTATGGCAAAAGATTGGTAAAGTATCATATCTTTATGTAAGACATTATGCATCGTGTCCCATACGCTTCGGGTATAGGATCGATTGCAAATGCTATAATATTTACCATTCTTAAATTTTTCCAAATGTCTAGCGCATTAAGAGGGAAAAGGACTAGAATTGGTTTTGACTAAAATAATTAAACAACTATCAAAAGATGATCCAAAGTTCGTTGAGGATTGGTTGCTTGTGAGTAGTTGGGAGTATGGTATTGGATGGACCATATCGACATTATTATGAATAAATAAGATTCTATTAAGAATGAGTTGTCATATGGCAAATGTGGAAATGTTTCCATATTGGGAGTTGGATATTGTGAGTCTATGCCTAGATATAAACTTTTATGCAAGAAGGATGTTCAAATGAATGTACTTTGAATGTGAGACTTCACGTCTATGGAATTGTCTTGTAACAATTTCCGATAGAGTACTTTGTAATTTCATTGGCCAAGTCTTGGTGACTTTTGTGCTATGACTTTACGAAAGGATCGTTGCGTAAAATGTTAGAATCTAGCATATTCTAATAGTAGCAAAGAACCTTGTGTTCTTACACTAATGATAAGGATTGGGAATTATGAAATGAGCATCATTAAAAAGGTTTTTCAATTGATCTATTTCACAAAGCATGGACCATAGGAAACAAAGTGTGCATGCTTAGAGCATGGGACAATTGTTGTTGTAATTCAAGAAATGAGTTGATTATCCGAAACATTAAATGATAAATAATGAGTGATCAATATGGTGGATAAATAGAAGTGTTTTAGTTACTCTCACAAATTTGGGGCCATATAGGATTAAATATTACTGTCATGTTTCAGTTTGCATGTTTTGACTTCCAGAATAACTAGGTTATTTAAACATCCACAGTCGGTCATACGTTGGGAGTAGGTATGAATAAAGACTGTCATGAATCAGTCTGTAGATTGTCTGAAGTGTTTAGACATGGCACAAGTTTGCTGCAGAGTTCATGAGTGCTTTGATAAGATTAGAGTATTGGATTAAACCCACGCTCACTTGGATCACTTCATGGTTTTATCACGAGTGATTAGTGAGACGATAATATTGTATATTCTTGAAACCGAGACGTGTGAGTTGTTATTTGTTGGTCGGTTGCACATTGATAATAAGTAAACGCACCAGTAACTTGGTGTTATAAAACTTATTGTTGTGTGTGATTCGATCAATAAATACAAGCGAGCATTTGAGTCGAAGTTTATCCATTCCTTTTACCCAAAGTGGGATAAAAGCGATATCTGTGGGCCTCTCGATGATTTAGTGATGACACCTAAGCGCTTGGCCAAGCCAGGACTAAGTTGATGTGTTCAATTGTAGTCTGTTATCAGTCGTCATAAATCAGAAGTCGGGAAACAGTATAGAGAGAATGATTGAAATTCATGTCTTATGTCTATACGATATCTTGAGAATGGAGGAATATATAATCCCTTATCTAGAGGACACGCTATCTGATAAGATCAGAGTTGACAACGGCTTTTGAAAGCTACGATTGCTGATCAGGTTCTGAAGTCATACGGAAAATAGTTATTAGACTTATCCAAGTGGGAGACTGTTGGATTAGTGTCTAAGTCCATAACTATTTTGGTATGTACTTGACCTGATTATGAGCATGGTCCTTTTGGGTTGCCTTCACCATAGCAATATGTAGGATGAATTAAGGAGAGAGAGGTTTAAATATGATTTATTAATATATTATGAGAATAATATATCAAAGGAGAAATCATATTGTTTAATTAATATTAGTCAAGAATTAATTGATAATTAATTTTGTGGCTAAAAGAGATTAATTAAACTTAGGGGACTGAAGTTGTAATTATAAGATAATTATAATTGGCCTATGGATCACCTAATAATATATAGGTTGGACGAATTCTATGGGAAGCCCATTAGAAATCGTCCAAGGGATATGTTTAAGGAGTCCATGGGCTGCTTAGGGCCTAAGCAGTCAGATTAGGGTTTCCTAGTTGTAAACCCTAATAGCCTACATGTATATAAAGGACCCTTAAGCCCCAAAAACGTGGACAACACTTCCATTAGGGTTTCCAGCCGTTTTTGGTGCCTCCCCTCTCTTCCCTCTTCATCCAAGTTGCTTAGTGGTGTTTGTGACTCCATTAGAGGTGCAACACTTGAGGCACTAAGCTTTTGAAGCCAATTCAAGCAAGGAATTGATTGTTATTGCTATATAACAATCAAAGGTAATTCTATAAACCCTAATTCAGTTTATAATATGTTAGATATAAGGTTATTAGTCTTGGATTCAAAGCATGTACAATAGAGAAACCTAGATCCAAGCATTAGGGTTTGTATGAGCACATAGGATTGTTCTTATGCCTAAAACCCATCAGAATTCTCGAATATCCCTCCTCGGAATGCTCAAATACCGGATCATACGTGTCTGCTCAGTAGACACGTGCTCAGGGCAGAACAACGCCCTCTCGTGAAACATCGTCTTAATCATTGTCACCGTCTGCGTCCTCTGCTTGAGGACAGAAACTCCTGGGCCAACCGTTCCCTCTCCACCGGGGGAACATACTTATCTCAGAACATCGCAACAAATCTCTCCCATGTCACTGCAATGTGCTCTGCAGGAGTGTAACTGGCTGTCACAAACTTCCACCATTCCTTCGCCCCCAAGCGAAACTGGTTCAGTACGAACCGTACCCTTAAGTGCTCTGGACATGAACAAATGTAGAAACACCCCTTGATATCAGAGATCCATCTCATCGCAGAAATCAGATCCTAAGTCCCATCAAACTTTGGTGGCTTCGTGTTGCTGAAATCTCAGGATAGCCTCTCGTATGGCTGCGGCCACCTTGTCATGAATCATCCTGTGAATCTCATCGTCATTAACTTCACTGCTCTAGGGTTTGTGGCACGTACCCACCATGATGTCTTTGAAACACAACACTAAATAATCAAAGACTCGCTCGAGTATACTCACACTCGATCACTCGCACCTACTTGCTCCTTAGCATCCAAAGGATTCTTACTTGGTCTGCCTACAGATCCGGTGCTTTTAGTAGTACGGGCCCAATACCACCTTCCACACCAACCTGTATTCACCCAAAGTCCTCCTCCTAGGATCCCAATTCACAAGTACTCTATAAATCACAAATCACGGACTACTCTCTCCGTAGACCTCTCATAAGCTCGTCTAGGTGTCTCTCCTAGATTTTTCTCTTAACTCAAGAACCCTCTCTAGGTGATCTCTGCTAATACTCATACTTAACTCATACTCAAAAGCAAATCATAGATAGCAGCAACTCCTAAGCTAAGGCATAACAAATCAGGCCACTCTAGTCCTAAAATATTAAATACCTAGCCTACTCTCTAGCATGCATAATATCTCATAAATATCTCATAACACAAAAGTAAGGGTATTTTGGGAAATCATCGTTCGGGCTCTGGCTGATTGTACACACCGCTTAAACTCGTTTTGTCTTAAACTCTTTCTCAATTTAGAAAAATTATCTCTTTTGAAATTTTTTCTCAAATCCTCAGTTTGAGTTCAAACACACTTGGAGGTGCATCCGAATCCCTCAAACCAAGGCTCTGATACCAACTTGTAACGACGTAAATTTTCAAACCAAAATTTTCAATTAAAAAACACATTTATCTCAATAATAAAATCAAAAAAGTGTCATAATATCAAATCATCAAATCTCATATCTAAAAACCATATATATAAAAAATCCAGGATCCTCTCAATCGTAACTCAATCTTTGATGTGTGTACAATCTTCCCATGATCCCGAGAAGTACCTGAATCACATAACACATAACACGGTAAGCACAAAGCTTAGCGAGTTCCCCAAAATACCACATACATAAATAGTAATCCTCTCATGGCTATAACTATACATGGATCCTCCAGTCTTATGTGTCTCGGTGAGGACCCTCCGATCTCATGGCTCGGTATGGACCCTCTGATCCTGTGTCTCAGTGGGACCCTCCAGTCCCATAGCTTGGGTGGACCCTCCGGTCCTAGCTCGGGTGGACCCTCCAGTCCTACTTTGTAACTCAAAATAATACACAACATAAATCACATAGACATAATGTAGCATATCACAGTACCTAATATACACATAAGACCCTCCGGTCACACAACTCAAATTACCACTCTAGGTATGTATAGTGAGAAGAGTCACCTCGTAAGCAAGCAAGCAAAAGTCTCGTACTCAGAAATCTTGAACTAGCCTCCGCCTAACACATAGGATAATTATCTCTAATTAATACTTTACTCGTGCTTAAAATATACCAAGGGTTGTTCTCCCTTTCTCTCTAACTCTTGGGATGTGTAAAAGACCATTTTACCCCTCCATGGTCTCCATTACTCATGTTGACCAAACCCTAATGTCAACAGAAGTCAAAATCGAGTCAATAGTCCAAGTTTGACCTGACTCGCCGAGTGTACTTGTGTGACTCGTCGAGTCCACTCTTTTCTCAAAAGTCTCATGAAGGTCCAACCCAGCTCGTCGAGTTAACCCCTAACTCGCCGAGCCATCACATGATCTAGCTCATCGGGACAAACCCTAACCGACTTATCGACTTCGCGAGTCCATTTAGACTCATTTCATATTCAGACGATTTCAAGTCAGAAAACCCTTCCACGCTTTAGATCTAAACTCTCAAGGCTCGTTTATCACGTAAAGCTACGAGCTTTACGGCCATGAATGGCACTTAGGCCTTGAAATGTCAAGAACATGCTCTACTAAGGGTTTTTCACTCAAATTCTCTATTATGGCTGAATAAAGTAGGGACTTTCAGACTTTAGGGACCTCACAAGGTCCAAATCTGTGTCCAAATCTCTATATGTACTCAATACACTCAAAGTCCCAATATTAGATGGAAAAAGCCCTAAACTCCAATAATATGAGATCTACCCAACAAAATGAGAAAGGTATGAGCTTTATACCTTTCACAGAAGCTCTTGAATGAATAGCAACAGATCTAATAGCCTCTTCTCGTTCCTTGCTTGAAATCCTTCTCTTATCTTCCAAAGATGCACCAAAATACCAAATATTAGCTCAACACTCTCTCTATTAGCTCAAAGGGCAATTAGGGTTTCTCTTAGTGAAGGTAAGTAGTTGGTGAGCCGAAAATGAGGCTATAAGTGCCCTTAAATAGGCCCAAACCTGGTGATTTGTGGTTTCACCTCACATCGTCTACTTGGCGAGTCAACTCTCTGACTCGTTGAGTAGATCATTAATCCCACGTGGCGAAGCGCGACTCTACTCGACGAGTTGTAGCACCAACTCGTCGAGTTTCTCAATAGTTCTCAAAAATAAATAAATAAACAATATACCTGGGATTCCGTATGTTACATTTGGTCACCTGAGGAAGACGACAACAAGTCGGAGGTGATGGCGTCGCCAGAGGAAGGAAACGGCGAAAGGAGTGACGGCTGGCAAAGGTTGTTTTTTTATGAAGGAATGCTTCCTTCCTCCTATGTGTGTGATTTCCAAAATCGCTATGGTAGGGGAATGGGGAAAGGAGCAAATAGGGGAATAAGATTCTAAATAACATAAGGTGTGACTTTAGTAGCAATGTCAAGTCTCAAGGTTTTACGAGCTTTGGCGAGCCACGTTGTTTATAAGGCGTGACTTAAGGTGGAAATTTTGAATATAATTAATATTTTTATATGTATTTTTTAATATTATTTATTTATTTCACATATATGAGTTAAGGCGACATTTTGTCAAAGCTTGGCGGCAAGTAGTAGCCTTGGAGCCATAGCGTGTCATGGCGAGCTTTTTAGAACCTCTGAAATACCACTGCAAGGACCGAGTCAGATAAGTTTTTATGTAAGACTAGAGAAGACTATAAAGACCAAGTTAGATGTTGTTTTACCCGTATCAAACATAGTGACCGGAGCAAGTACGATATTTTAGTCTAATCGGACCCAGTCATTCCCTTATCAAAAACCCCTTAGATTGTACAACCTATAAACGTAAATAACTTTTCACTTTTTAATTCTATTAATAATCTATCAAACGGTTTGGGATATATTTTTGTCAAAAGCTCTACCATTTTTAACATTTTGGGCTTCACTTTTCTAAAAATTGTGTTGTCCTGAAAGGAGCACAACACCCACAAAGTAGTAATCATGACCGCATCAAAAGCTTCTCTATGAACCACAAAAATCTTAGCCATGTATACTCACCTTATCTGTAATGTCGTGATTTCTCCATAAAAGTTTTCTTTATTTTTACGATCGTTTAACAAAAATATTACAACAAAAGTCTTTTAAACATTATTTCAAAAACAATCACTCACGTTACTTTAATTCCAAAAGCAACCCCAAAGAAACAATTTAAGTTTTAATAAACCAAAACGATGATATGGCCACCTTGACAATTGCAAATGGTATCAATTAAACATAAAAGGAACAATCTACCTGATGTGTGTGAAACAAACTAGTTTTAATCCTACTAAATTAAACACAAAGACAAACACACGAAAGGCAGTGTACCTATCGATTAACAGTTTAGTTTAGGTAAGTAGGATATCGAACACAAGGAACGGTAAACAATTAAAATAAATGCTAATATTATCTAAATAAAACAAGTAATAGAAAGGGTTTTTCTCTAGTTTTGCAAGAATAGAAACTTAAACAATTAACTAAAACTTAAACTAAGAAACTAAGAGCTAAGCAAATAAAAATCAACTAAATTCAATAATTAAGGAGACTTTTGTTTAGGTTCGAATAATTTATTCTTGTGGTTGATTTTATGACAAGTGCAATGGATTAATTGAAATTGGCTACCAATTAGTGTGATTAGGTTCATGTTCGCTATTACTAATCCCAAG
The DNA here is from genome assembly GCF_002870075.4 of Lactuca sativa. Taxonomy (NCBI): domain Eukaryota; kingdom Viridiplantae; phylum Streptophyta; class Magnoliopsida; order Asterales; family Asteraceae; genus Lactuca; species Lactuca sativa. The sequence continues at coordinate 379,793,391 of NC_056626.2, forward strand.
AAAATAAATTAACTCAAGCAGTGATTAGTTGATTAAACCAATGATTTTCCTAGTTTATTGATCCGGGTTAAATAAGACTTGTAATTAGTTAATCAAAATACTAATTCAGTTAACCTCTTGTTGATGGTTTGTCACACAAGCTCACACATTAATTTACCCACTTTCTAGTTAATCCTAGTTTCACGTTCGCTAATCCTAGGCATATAACTATGTTTTCACATAAATCACATGAGGTAAGAAATTAAGAGATGTTCATGCAGCTTAATTACTTGATAATTAATAGAAAATAGTTATGGTTGATGCATAAGGTTCTTTAACAAGCTTAATAAAACAAAGTTCACCAAATTAAATTAATCCAACCACAAAATCAAACCATAATCACAATATCATCTATCCTAAACAGAAGGTATGAGTTTTAGCTCATGATCATAGCAGAAACAAGCTCAAAAACGAAATCAATTGGTAAAAACATAGTTCAAACAAGATATTAGGTAAAGAGTAAACTTGATTTTTTCCTTTATTCTCCTTAAAATTGAATGTAGGGTTGATTCCTTAGCTTCCTACGCTCCAGCAACACCTTTAGTCGATAATTGGCCTCCAAGGGTTCATCTATATGCCAGGGTATCAGGCAGGAATGACCTTTATATAGATTTTCACAAAACAGAGGTGAATCGTTGAGTCCAGAGACCGAATCGGCGAGTCCGTCACTTAAAACCCGTGCACGGCAAGTCAGCGTCCAGAATCGCGAAAGTTCGACGTGACTCGTCGAGTTGAGGCCCAAATCATCGAGTCTGTTTGGAATCAGCATTTTCTCAAAACAAGAAAGTCGTACAAAATTGTGTCTAGTTTTCAGAACATTTTGAATCTCGTCAATCGGAGTTACGGTTCATGAGATATGGCCAAAACACTGACGAGGGGTCAAGCTGTCCAACAACATCCTTCTTTCTTCAAAATCCAAGATCCAAGCCTCCAATCGCTAGTTCCGCTTCCTTTTCCATCCGAGCATGTCATTGTTGCTGAAAAATGAAATTCTAAACTAATTAAGCACCTTTTATTCATTAAATGAGACAAAAACAACATAAAGTATTAAGATAATGTATGAATTTTATAACTAAATATGTCCATATCAAAATACCCCACACTTGACCTTTGCTTGCCCCAAGCAAAACTGAATTTTAGCACACTAATATCATATAATACAATCCCAATTGAACCCATCCACTATGTCAAGACTGCAACGCATGCATTTGTGTCTAAAATTCCTAAGGACCCCCCATAATTCTAAATACTCACAATCCTCATAAACACTTGCCCACTTCTTTTGAACAATGCTCATTTTATGCATCCCTCCGAATCCATCTGCAGAAAACTTCTTAACCTCAAAGTATTTTTGATCAAGAAACCCAAGCATACATAATCTAGAAAATTATAACTTTTTGATACCACTATAGAGCTTATTTAGAATTCTTCACTTCTTTGATATTTGATCTTTGATTTTTTTTAATTCACCATCTTGTTGTTTAATTTTTGGCATCTTCAACTTTTTGATTTCTTCAGAACTTTGATCTTTTGATCTTCACTTTGAAAGCTCCAAAATTCTTACAACTTTTCTTGTAATTCTCTCTCTCTCTCTCTCTCACTCTTTTTTTTTTCACATGTAACTCACTTTTTTTTTCACTCAAAACCTACATGCTTAAGCAGGGGCGCTCAACTTCAACCTTTATTGGTTAAAGATATTAGTTTTCCTGGATAAATTTCAAGTACACGATGCTAAACATCTTGCGTCCCTCAAACTAAGCGATGTTGTGTTTTTATCCCATGATTTCACTAGAATAAAGGGGGCCACAAATGCACTATAACGTATGTAGGCTCAACTAAACATTTGGGTCTTCATAAAATCATCAAACATAATACTAGCATGATTCCTAGTTGCTTTTAGCAAAATTTTCTAATTTAGCCCTAACAATTTTGATGCAAAATTTTCAAAATTTTATCTAAAATTTCAACTAATATAACCACCCCCTACCCCACACTTAATTCATGCAATGTCCCCATTGCATGTTATGCATGATAAATAACATAAAAGTAAAGAGAGAATTGGAACAAACTCCCCTGGGATAGTAGTGGCGAGGGTGATCTTATTCATTTAAAGCTCCATCTTCAGCTGACTTTAGACATGGGAACAACTCATCCATGCCTTGGGTGTCATTCGTCTCGCGTGTACAATCTTTATAAAAGCTCCAAATATAAGGGAAAAAGCTCTTGGAAATGCTAAGAATTGGAAATATAAACTATGCCCGCGTCGTATGGAATCAAATCGAAGACTCAAAAATCAAATGACTGAGCCACACGCCAAGTTAATAGTGGAGAACTCGTCGGGTTGGATCGTAACTTGGGCAGAAATCGTGTTTTTCCTCTGAAACTCGTTGAGTTGTATGTATGCACTCGACAAGTTTTCGGCTCTGATCGTGCAAACTCTTCTTTATGCTTCAGTTTTGATTTGGTGTTCAAGGAGGGTATTAGTGTAATACACCTCCTTATAATCTCCAGTGACGAGAATCCTTTTAACAAATATAAACATCAGACTCAACATATCACTCAAAGTCTTTTAATCTTCTCGTAAACGACTCAACGCCTCACTTTAATTTCATCACTCTTGTAATTATTCTCTCAATTCTCACCCTAAAATCTGCAAGATCAAAAACACAAAACCACGTAATAAAAAGGAAAACAAACATCAAAATTAAAATTCCTAAATTATCCCTAAATACTAGAAGTTTAAAAGAAAAAGAAAATCAAACTCTAATGACGGGTTGCCTCCCGTAAGCGCTTCTTTTTGTGTGAGTCTTGAGCTGGACTCTTAACTTAATAAACTTCCAATAAACTCAATGCCAATCCATTCATTTCATTGAATATTTTCTTTGGACCAATTTGTAAAATTTGGCTCTTTGCTTCAAAAATTGGCCAAACGCGCTTGAATTCATAAAACCCAAGAATCTTGACAAGGGTTGGAACCGGTTGGATACTAATCATAAATGGATCGCGCTTCAGAACTTTCTCCAAAGTTGGAATCGTCACCTCATGCTTTGAAACACAAACTGGAAATACAAGGGGCCATGTCGTGGTAATGGTCAAACCACAGCTCGGTTCCTGCAATTCTATTTGTTCTTGGTCTTCGTCTGACCCCTCTGCTATCAATCTTTCCAGCTCCTCGAAATCTCTTTCTGGATTAAATTCATCATCTTTTAACTCTAGCTCTTGTTAATCAGATGTCCCTCGTGTGTTGGGCAAGATGTTATCGAACCATCTTCCAAATTTCTTCAAATCTTCATCTGAGTCATACTCCTCATCTTCTTGCTCAATTTCATGTACTACTTCCTCAAGAAAACAATCAAAAGCTTCGAGATTTGGAAAATACATAATAAATAAAAATAAAATTAAAAATTAGACTATATATAAAATTAATCAATAAAATAAAAACGATAACAATTTTAGATAATATTAGCATTAGCAAGTAAAATTTATATGAATTTGACACACAAAAGACAGTGGACCTGTCAATTGGTAATATGAATTAGCAAGTAAAATTAACTATTTGAACCGTTCCCCGGCAACGGCTCCAAAAACTTGATGTGTGTGAAACAAACTAGTTTTAATCCTACTAACTTAAACACAAAGACAAACGAACGAAAGGCAGTGTTCCTATCGATTAACAGTTTAGTTCAAGTAAGTAGGGTATCGAACACAAGGAACGGTAAACAATTAAAATAAATGCTAATATTATATAAATAAAACAAGTAATAGAAAGAGGGTTTTCTCTAGTTTTGCAAGACTCGAAACTTAAACAATTAACTAAAACTTAAACTAAGAAACTAAGAGCTAAGCAAATAAAAATCAACTAAATTCAATAATTAAGGAGACTTCTGTTTAGGTTCGAATCATTTATTCCTATGGTTGATTTTATGACAAGTGCAATGGATTAATTGGCATTGGCTACTGATTAGTGTGATTAGGTTCACGTTCGCTATTACTAATCCTTAGAAAACAAATTAATTCAAGCAGTGATCAGCTGATTAAACCAATGAGTTTCCTAGTTTATTGATCTGGGTTAAATAAGACTTGTAATTAGTTAATCAAATTACTAATTCAATTAACCTCTTGTTTATGGTTTGTCACACAAGCTCACACAATAATTTACCCACTTTCTAGTTAATCCTAGTTTCACGTTCGCTAATCCTAGGCACATAACTATGTTTTCACATAAATCACATGAGGTAAGCAATCAAGAGATGTTAATGCAGCTTAATTACTTGATAAGTAACAGATAATTGTTATGGTTAATGCATAAGGTTCTTTAACAAGCTTAATAAAACAAAGTTCACCAAATTAAATTAATTCCAACCACAAAATCAAACCATAATCACAAAATCATCTATCCTAAACAAAAGGTATGAGTTTTTGCTCATGATCACATAAGAAACAAGCTCAAAAACGAAATAAATTGGTAAAAAAATAGTTCAAACAAGAGATTAGGTAAAGAGTAAACTTGATTTTTCCTTGATTCTCCTTAGAATTGAATGTATGGTTGATTCCTTAGCTTCCCACGCTCCAACAACACCTTTAGTCGACAATTGGCCTCCAAGGGTTCATCTATATGCCAGGGTATCGGGCAGGAATGCCCTTTATATAGATTTTCACAAAACAGAGGTCAATCGTCGAGTCCAGTGACCAAATCGGCGAGTCCGTCACTTAAAACCCGTGCACGGCAAGTCAGCGTCCAGAATCGCGAAAGTTCGACGTGATTCGTCGAGTTGAGGCCCAAATCGTCGAGTCTGTTTGGAATCCGCATTTTCTCAAAACATGAAAATCGTCCGAAATTGTGTTTAGTTTTCAGAACATTTTGAATCTTGTCAATCGCTGTTACGGTTCATGAGTTATGGCCAAAACACTGACGAGGGGTCAAGCTGCCCAACAACATCCTTCTTTCTTCAAAATCCAAGATCCAAGCCTCAAATCGCTAATTCCGCTTCCTTTTCAATCCGAGCATGTCATTGTTGCTAAAAAATGAAATTCTAAACTAATTAAGCACCTTTTTTCATTAAATGAGACTAAAACATCATAAAATATTAAGATAATGCATGAATTTTAGAACTAATTATGCCCATATCATACCCAATAAAAGTATCAACCTCACCAAGCCACATACCTAAGCAACCTGTACCAATATAAGACAAATATGACAAAAAAAGGAGAATAAATAAGTGTCAACAACTGCTTTGTAAGCCAACCAATAATACAATGTTAAAGTGAAAACATACAATTCCCTTAACGGACCAGTCATCGAATTGTCAACACACACCAAGTTTTCAACTTGACAAAATACATATCACCATATACATTTATTATACATCGATATTATTGTTGCATTATATAATGTTCCTTGTTTTTTTCAATTTTGTAATTACTTGTCCTCATTCCTAGTTATATTATTCATTGCTATAATTACACACCATCGCTCTTTGTAATAACTATTATTAACTTCTGGCACTCGTAGGTCCCTAGATTGCCAATTGAGATTTTTAACCGCCCAACCCAAAAGGATACCATGTCAAAATTAGCCTATTTAGTTGGACTAATGCACGAAGTAGGGCATGACTCTCACCTGGCACATGGTTGTCTGTTTCACAACGTTTTCTATTCTGATGTTACGAAATACAAGTATTATGCAATGTTGTTTAGGATTGGTACAAATGGTGCCAAATCCAACCATGACACACCACCCATATCCCATGTGATGTTTGCACCGACTTTCTTCGTAGAGTCGGTATCACTTTAATTCACCCATCCTTGGTGAATCATGTGTCAAATTGGTCGTCTAGAAAAATCATTAGATTGGATTTCCTTGTAGATTCAACATTAAATGACTTTCCTCATAGTTTTGACACAAATTAGCTTTCCTCGTATAACCAAAACTACATGGCTTTCCTCGTAGAGCCAACACTGCTCCTAAGGTATCTTCCAACACTGAGGTAGTTACATAATTTGGATAGGGTATGCACCTACTTAAGATCACCACCCTTAACCATCTATGTATATTCCTTCACATTTTTATTTATGTAGAATTATATACAAAGGGCCATTTTGATTCCATATTATTATGTATAATTTCCCTCGTTTAAGTATTATATAATACATCACTAATTTCCCTCGTTTAAGTATTATATAATACGTCACTAGCATGCAATTGTCCTAACATATATTACAATCTAATATTCCAAAAATAACATTCAAACATCATCACATGACACATTTAAACCATAGTTATCACACTACCATGAACTTATCATCATAATACATATCAAATCCTCCCATAAGTTATCTAGCATGGAATACACCCTAAATAATTCTTTTACAGTAGAGCAACAACATTTCTAGCACATATATCATACACAAACAGGGACACACATCACAACATATTAAATTTGGATCGGTTGATCATTTACTATAGCATCTAGCATGGGCTGAACATCACCTAGCATAACCTATCGTCATAGATATCATGTAGCATACATAGCACCCTAAACTTCATACCGCAACCACATAACATATTTCCAACACATAACATATCACACATAAGCTAGACTAATTCGGGTCAATCGATTCGTTGTCAAGAATTGCATAATACCGACATTGTACTAAAGTTGTAAAATGGATTGGCTCACCTCTTATCAAAGTGTAGTGAGCTAGGAACAGATGAAATCAACAATTCAGCAAACAAATCAAACACCCCAAACATGATATAATAACTTGGACCAGAAATGAAACCAAAACAAAAAATAACATTGTTATGTTCCTCAGGTGTGCCACGCATAGAAGGAAGCGTGCCACACCTGGTCAACGATCGTGAAAACAATCAACACCAGAAACCGTAAGAACGCCACATTTAGGATAAGACGCAGCATGCCAGGCGTTACGGATAACTTTGGGAATTGTCAAATTTTAGTGCTCTAGACCATAGCCAATCCCACTTAGGGGTGATTTTGATTGAAGGGTACAATCCCAATATGTTTGGATCGATTAGGAACATAGTGGTAGCACTAGGACATTCAAAACATTTACAACCACCTCATACCAACAACATACACAACCACCACCTTTTCCAATTGACTCAAAATAGAAAAGAGATTGAAGAGGTGATTAACAACCTCTGAATTGTGAAGGATTTTTAGGAATAAGATAGGAGAAGGAAATTCCAAGCATAGCCCACTAAAAATACTTCAATGATGCACCCTCTTCACTTTTATCCTTTTCTAATACCAAGAATGGCAACCACACATGGGCACTCAAGAACTATCTCTCTCAATTTAGGGTTTTTTTAGCTGTAAATAGAGTGATAAACCCTGCTTCTAAGGTTTTCATAGTTTATATAATTCATAAGTTACAATCTAGGTCCTCAAAGAATGACAAAATGGCTTCTTAACTCTTGTACATGATCAATAGTCATTTTATTACACTTTGGCCCCCATAACTTAACTTTAAACCAAGGAAAAGGTTAGTTTAGCAAATAACCTTGACATAATACTATACTCATTAATAGTATGAAAATTTAGGTTGTTACATTATCAAACCAACAATCAAAAAAATGATAAGATTCATCCAACCACCACCACCTAGTGATGTAGTTCCAAATAACGTTGACAATGTGTCAAGAAACAAATAAATTATCCATTGTTTCATTTAAGGAATCACAAATAGGACAAAGAAGTGAATCCATAATAACCGCTAAGTCAAAATGTTCAACTTGATCAAACCAAACAAATTTCATCTCATAGGAAAATGTATTGTGACCAAAGTAACATTATCTAAGAAAGACCTGGTCGAAGCCACTGAGTAATCGCCATTTGGATCAAGATTCTAAATCCATTTGTCCCTTTGATCTAAGATAAAAAAAAAGACTAGATCAAACCCTTTAATTTGTTTCAACGCAATTCTTTGCTCCCATTGGTGATCTACATGAAAACGGTTAACCATAAATACGATGTTAAGAGAACATGCATATCCCAAAAGTGGTCAAACATTCAACACATAGCATGCATTCAAGTACATACATTGCATGACATCACATATATATATATCATATAATCAACACTATAATATATTTAAATGTTATTCTTCATTAATAATTACACATCACTATTCATCTTTGTATTTTTATCATTTCCATCACTATAATATTGTTTAAATATTAATCTTCATTATCATCGTTTTACATAAATATCATGGATCTCTATATTCATCACTAACCCAAAAGCAAAATATCCCATTTACTACTAACGTGACTGGCTTGACCCAATGCACTAAGTGAGGTGAGACTCTCATCCGTAACATTTCCTCCAATTCCTTGTGTTCTCTACTCAGACATTTTGCATACAAGTACACGAGTTGTCATTCGAGAGTGGTACTTATAACTATATTTTCAAAACTTAAATATTCCCACTTAAACGTGATGTTTGTATCGATGTCCACTAACCGTCAACACCACTCTGGTCCTGACAACCATGGACCATGTCCCGAATGGTTATCTAGAAAAACCACTCAAAGTACTTTTTAGCTTGAACTCTAATCATCTAGGTATATTTCAACCTACCAGAACATCACACAATCCAGAATGGGTACACACCTAAGTCTAGGTTGCTACCCTTAGCCCTACTAAACGTATCCCCCTTTTTAATTAATATGTTATTAATTGATCACACAATGATTAAAATCAAAACTTCTTAAGTAATCATGCTCGATTGTTATCATTATTAAAGACATTTTACTTCCTATGTTTCTCATTGTGTAAACATGCAAACAAGTCGATCCAAGTTAAAACATTTTACATCATCATACACTATCATGCACATATCATCATCTAATCTTCAAGGCATATTATATCACTAGCATGTTTTGTCCTCACATCATAGACAAGTATTTTCAAAAATCACATCATGCATACCTCATTCACAATCAATACATAACCCTATTCTAACATGAACCTATTACACCCCTCACACCAAGATATCATATCATGAAGTCTAGGATACCAACATTCATAACATACAAATTAACCATAAACATGGAACATGCATCCTACAACAACCTAGGTTCATTCCAATCATTCTAAGATATGGAATTCCATAACAAAGTACTTGAATTTCATCAAGGATTTAATCACCTTTTATCCAAGATGTGTAGGGTTATGAATAGAGGAGAAACACCTTCTAACAAGTAATTAAGCACCCCCAAAAGATTACAAAAATACCTAATCAAAAGTAAAGCAAAAAACAGAATTGGTTATGTTCATACTGAAAGCACGCCTGGGAAAGTGTAGGACCGCACCGCAGCAAGTGCATCATATCACGATTCGAAAATGTTTAGCCCTCGTTACTGCGCTATGGTGGCTAGTCTATTGCACAACGGTTACAATGACAACTACAATTATGATTTCCGGTCAACTTTACCTTCTAGTCCGATTTAGGTCTGATCAAAACCCTCTTGGAATGATTTTAACCCTTCTAGACCATATCTAAGTGTTCATAATGACTAGAACACTAATAGGACCAGTCAACACTCTTGAACCATGGATTTTTACATCATCTAAGGTTTACTCATGGTTCATCATGAATATAACTAAAGGAAACGTAAGGAATACATGGAAAATATTACTTAATTTCTATGGAACTAAGAAGCTTCAAGAGATTGGATTGAAAGGAGATCAATCCAAGAATACCACCCCAAAAATCCACCAAAATGGTATTATCTTCTTCAATACTCCAAGTATGGAAATCCTATCAATAACTATCTCAAAAACTCTCTCTAAAAGTGTTTGGTGGCTACAAATGAGAAGTAGTTCCGGATTTTAGGGTTAGGCACCAATATATACAAAACATGTTACAAAGACCCTATAAGTATGAGAGAATGAACCCCATGACCCTTATACATGATCAAGGATTGTTTTCTTACACTTTTGGTCCCCATAAATTGACTCTAACAAGATAAAAGGGCAACTTAACGGAAAACATAGCAGAACTAACCTTGATGACCTTATCGAAAAGTCGGATCGTTACAAATCCCCCAATCATACATCTTCCGAAAAAAGAGTACGATTTATATTGTCCACTTTAAGTGTAAAAATAGGTCTAAATCTTACCCTTTACTGGCGACATTAGAAGTGATCTTCAAAATGTTACTCAAAACACCATGAGTTGAATCTGAAATCGATCCTTGATTCATGACCTCATCTTCACCCTTTAACATTTTATTTACATGGATCTATAAATCGTTACTCAACACACCATGAGTTAATTACATTTTACTTTTCACAAGTCACCAGCCAAAAAAATGAATTTTCATAGCTTCCAAAACATTTAGCATGTGTCTACCATATAGAAAATAGACATGTAGTATATGTCCAAACAACCCAAAATTGGCTTTAAATGAGTACGTCATCCTCTAACTATAAGCGTTTTGGTCTTCCAAGTTGCGAACTTTTAAACAATCTTTTCAATATCCCCTCCAACCTTCAACTTGGTTACTATTGTAACTAACATGCAATCCAAATAGAAGAAAAACATCTTAAGATAGGTGCCATTATTCTAGCATTTTTAGGAGAGCACTCGTGTATAAGTATCACATCGCCGGCGTTGAAGAAAATCAAGACTTCCAAGTTACCAACTCTAACATTTAACCCGGAAAAGTAATTTCTATAAATTGCTTCTTGAATTGATATGTGGATACATTCCATATAACAATGAAAATAAACGGGGAAAGATGTTTACCTAATTGAGGACCCCTTTCAGTTTTGAATTCTTTCACTAGGGTACGTTAATAAAAATTAAAGCCACAGAAGAATTAAAATAAGATTTCAAATCCACCTTGATCTAACCTCGACATCTACTTCCAAGCCCTATCTTATTAAGAACTTCATCTAGATAATTTCACGACAATGAATCATATGATTTTTCAAATTCTACCTTTAAAACCATAATTTTTTAATATTCTAAATATACCAACCATTATCTTATATTCTTATTTAACATTAAAAGGACCATCGGGAGTCTATTTATATCCGCTTTGCGGTGACATAATATATAAATTTTCAATTAACTAGGGATTATTTTTCTAATTTTTTAAGCACATGGACCATTTGCTATAAAAAAAATTGGCACAAGGACCTTTCTGCAAATTACAAATGGATACCTTTGTAATTTATTTTCTCTACATAGACCAAACATGTCATCGTACAAAACTCTTGTGGCCAAAGTTTCAAATTCAAAGAGTATACTATCTAAACATATGAACCATTTTTGTAAAAAAAAATGCACATGAACTTTTTCTATAAATTATAGGGAGAACTTTTGTAATTTATTTTCTATACATGGACTAAATCTGGAAACATATGAAAGTATTGTGGCTAAAGTCTAAAACTCAAACGTAAAATAATGGACATGGAACTTTTTGTAGGGACAAATTTTCAATTTATTTTCTAAGCATTGACCAAACCTGCCAAGATACGAAACTATTGTTGCAAATATCTAAAAACCAAAACTATTGTAGCAAAAATATAAAAGACTAACAATATACTATTCATGTATAGGTTGTTGTTTATTATATAAACATAATGTACATAATATCTTTAAAAATATTTCCATATACGCTCGATAAGAATAGTCAAATTTGTAACCTTTATTAGTAAGCTTCCAAAAATGGAAATCTTATTCTTATCACCGTTATATCTATTATATTTTTTTTTTGGAATCGGAAAATAAGTACATTAATAAAAGAAAGATGTTCCAACTAGAAAGGAGCTAGACAATGAAGATAAGGGTACAACAAAGAAGAATGAACAATGGGAAAAAAAACACGAGATATTGTTACATCAGTTACAAAGAAATGGGCAGGAACTCCAATCACTCCAATCATACACTCCTTTGGTGCTAAGATGCTTGGACCAGAAAAACGTCATTGATTTTACTTGATCTTCCATTTTTGTAGGAGAAATCCTCAAGTTGTTGAAAGTACGTTCATTTCTCACTTTCCATATGCACCAAAGAGATCTGTAGCACACTCCCAGCAAGATTTTTTTCTTTTTCGGACAGTTTCCTACTTAGCTACGAGCTCCAACAAATCCTTAACTTTACCGCAATGATTAATTGTAGTTCCACACCAATTGAAAGTTCACTCCAAATTAGTTTTCACAAAAGAGCAATCACAAAGGATATGATCGGTGGTTTCCTCATCTATTCCACATAACACACATGTAGTGTTTGCAATGTTGACTCCTCTGTATTTTAAAGTGACGACATACGGGATGTGATCAAAATTCGCTCGCCACACAAAACAACAAGCCTTAATAGGGACCTCATTAATCCATATAAATGGCATTGAAATAGAATTTGTGTTTTGTTTGTCAATCCATTTCCTGACCACCTCCACCTTATATCTACCATCAGAAGCCATGTTGCAAGACCAAGAGTCAGGAGACGATGAAAGATAAGCATTGCTAAGAAGACCAATGAGCTGGGACAGAGGCCGGGGAGATGGTTAACAAGCCTAAGCCTAGGAAAAGGCAGTGTTTCCAATTATTTCCGTTAGTAGAAACCTTTTATGTGATTCCATCTTGTACAAATCTGGAAATACTTGTTTCAGTAAGCAAGACCCAGTCCAGTTATCAAGCTAGAACATAGTACCATCCTCTAAGCTTACTTTCTTCATTACGAAGTTAAAGTAAGATATGTTCCATTGTTTTAATTCCTCTTTTACCCTAGCAATGTTGTTTTAAACACCATGTATAGATTTCTTTGAGAAGTAGTCATCAGCTTTACCTACCAATTTATGAATGGAATTTATAACCTTATACAATAGCGATGGGGATTGACTTTTAGATGCCACCACCACTTGCACATCAATACCACATTTAAAGCCTTCAATAATACCACACCAAGTCCTCCATCTACTTTGTATTTTATTACATTCTCCTAAGCTACCCAACAAATCTTTTTATGATCTCTTGAGTAACCCAAAAGAATTTCCTTCTCAATTTTTCGAGGGAGTTTAAGAAACCAGAAGGAGCAACGAACAAAGAACAACGATAGAAAGTATGTCGGTAGATTACCAAGCACAACTTTGATAAGAGTTAACCTCCTGACAAATGATAAAGTTTTTTATTTCCACAATGAGAGTTTAGCTTGGAATCTTTCAATAATAGGATTCCATTTTCTCTTGAGGTTCATGTTCTCCTCAAACAGGATTCCAAGGTAATTAAATGGTAGAGAAGATGGCTCACAACCTAGAATATGGGCCAAACTGGAGGTTTCTTGTAATAAGGCACCAACAACAAACACTTTTGACTTGTGTAAATTGACTTTAAGCCCAGACGAGGTGTGAAAACATCTAAGAATTCTAGCAAGATTCATAATGTTAAATTGACCACTCACCAATCAATAGTGCATCATTTGCGTAAAAGATATGAGAGATTATAGGCCCGTAAATAGGGAGTTTTAAACCACTAAATAGTCCCTTCTCACATGTCGTCTTCATAACAATGTTGAGTCCTTCCATTGCAATAATGAAGAGGAAGGTGAAAGTGGGTCGCCTTGACAAATGCCTTTAGAAATCAAAAACACCTTCATTGGGGAGCCATTGACTATTATTAAGGCTCTGGAGGAAGCGAGACACCCATAAATCCAACATCTCCATTTTTGCCTATGGCCTAACTGCATAAGAATAAAATGTCAATCTATGCATGTGGTTGAAGATATCTATTTATATCGTATTAAGATTATTTTTTTATTTAATTTGCAATGATAGTTAGAAATTTCCAATATCTCTTGTATTCCTCTTATTTTTTTACGTTTGTAGTTGTTGAAAGGTCTAGTATGCTCAAGAATCATATTAAAGTGATATTGCTAATTAACATATGGTACTAATGTGTCACACTAACATCAACTTGATATAATTGATTATTTATTGGAAATTGATTTTGATAAATATTCAATAAACTCTTATAATTAAAATTTAAAAACTCTTCTCTTTTATATATAATTAGAGAAGAAGAAAATAGTTATGGGCTTTTGATTATTTAAATGAGAGAATGGGTCTTTGAATATTTAAATAAGAGTATGGTCTTTTTATTATTTAAATGAGAGAATGGTTCTTTGATTATTTAAATAAGGGCATGGTCTTTTGATTAATTTATTCAATAAGTAGGAATTGTTTCTACTATAAATAAAAGACTTAAAGCTTTCATTTGGAGCTGCCTTCATACTACCAAAACCGCAACCTCTTTCTCTTTTCTTTATCTTTTCTTGAAGTTACTTGCATCTTCATGCCCTCTTTAAGTTCATATTGGTTATGAACTTAAAGTTTAAGGGTTTAAGAGTTATTGACTAGCATCTACATCAAGTTGAATCATTGTTGGTGTCTCAAAGGTTCCACATTCTTCATCAATTTCCAAGCCTCCCAATAGGACCCAAAGAACTACAAAGATTGTCATTTCTTAACCACTTCTTTGGTTAGTGTTTAAATCTTTCTACAATTTGCAAGAAGATCCTTGACTGGTATAAAATTGTTATGTTATGTTCAAAATTTTAAGTCTTCTGTTGTCATATTTTTCTAGTTTATGAAACTATTTTTGAATTAAAACCCAACAATTGGTATCAAAGCTACCTTGCAAGTTTGGTTAGATTTTTTTTTTTTTTTTTTTTTTTTTTTTTTGAAAATCTTAGTTTTTTGAGAATATGGATAACTTGTTTTTGTATAAACATAAGTTCATATATTTTTTCTATGATAACTTTATATTTGTTATTTTATGTGACAAAAGTTTCATGTATCTTTTGTCATTTAAAGTTGTCTTAGAAAAAAAAGGTTGTTTTATGGGTATGCTGATGTATATGTTGTGCATAAACTAGCCAATGTCCATTGTGTTTGTCGTGTTGTTGTGTTGGTTGTTTTATAAAAATGGTTGTAATAATTTATTTATCATATGGTATGTAAGAAATTAAATATATTAGTTTTTCTTGTTTATTTTTGTAAAATAATATATTAGTTTTTAGAAATAATTTATTTGTACAAAAATGTAACAAGAAATGAAGTTGGAACCATTTTTTGAAGACAAAAGAGCAATTTTCGAATCTAAAAGGTGTGCAAGATTTTCTGTGACATTTTCTGAAAAGTGTCACTAATGTTGTTTACAAATGGTTGTTGGACTTTTAGCGACGGATGCTGAATTTTAGCTTTCAAGAATTTTTTCCAATCTTTTGCAAGCAATGGATGTTTACTCAAGTTATAGCTTCTACAACAACATTACAATAAGATTTTTGGTCCCTTTAAATGTCCCTTTAGGAATAGACTTGACATTTTTTGTGTTGGCTCACAAAAAATATCATTAGTTGGTTATGTTTACGCACATATCTTTTTATGCATGGTTTTGTTTTTTATTTTATGTAATTATTATGTGTGGTTGATAAATTAGTTTCTAACATGCTAAAATAATTTTGGACGAAATAAACATCACATGGAGTTTGAGTTTTCAAAATTGGACATAAGATGTAACAAGTTATTATTTTAAAATAAACCCGGTTTTATAAAATCATTAATAATGACAAATTTTAAAATACTCCATTATAAGTTTTAAAATTGTGATTTTTGTAACTTATACAAACTCCATATATATAAGTAATAAAATGAATTTTTATTAAAGATATAAAAGGTTCAAATGCACTCAAACTTAATAACGGTTATTAAAATTGAATTGCGTCAAATTTTATACAAACTAACTTTTTACATAGAACCTTAAAAAAGTAATTTTCTTTTGAAAATTGATACCATGGTTTATTATATGCATGTAATAAACATGATATTATATGTTTTTAACCTATAATTATAAAACATATAAAGACCCTTTTTACAAACCTCAAATCTATGCAATCTTTTTGAAAAACACTCGCACATCTCTTGTATGCACTAGTGAGATAAAGGATACCTAACCGCTTAGTGTTGTCTTTTGATGGCCGCGGTGTCTTCGCGATTTCTATAACCAAGTTATAGGCTGATTTCACAAGTTTTTCAAATTGAACGATTTTATCAAAAATCTTTTGTGATAAAGATACCTAAGCAAGAGAGTTCTGAGGCATAGATGTGATCAAACATGTTTAATTAAATGTGTTATTAGTGATTCCATAAATATAGGAATTATATAGTGAGATATAATTGATAATCAATATTTACCGGGTTGAATTCAAATGGATGGGATAAACGATACCTAGCCATTTATTTGTTTTGCAACTTGGATCCTAGACTTTGATAATTAATGTTTTTGGAAACTTCAAGAGTATTAATTATTGAAGATTAAATATTGAAAATACTAAATGAATTTTTTTTAAAATTTGTAGTTAAACAATCCATTCTCATTATCGTGAATTGTCATTTTCTTTAATGACTTAATGAAACGATAACATTTAATAGATACAACTTCAATGAATGGGCTCATGTCTTCAGAGACAATCTCGTGAGAGATATGAAATTGTATACACTTAAAGGTTCTAGTCCTAAACTATTTGCTTTAAGCAATAAACTTTAAAATGATACCTAGTAAAGGCATCACCGTGATGCTAAAGATGCTTCTAACATCAAGTTAGGAATAGTTATTCATGACTTCTAGGAAGTCTTGGGTAATTTGAGCATGTATCTGATGATATAACAGGTCAAGAAATATTCCAATAAATACAGTGATATTTTGTTTAAAACTAGTTTAAACATTGAAATAACGCAAGGCTAAAAGAGTCACCTAGTGTGATCTAAGAGGCCCATGTTTTATGGATTGACACCTTAAAGCCCAAGAAATCTACTAAAGCCCACACAAATGGATCTTGTTTCTTTTGAGAAGAAACTAGACACTGGAAGAGGATTTACTCCTCTTATTTGGAAAGAAAGTTTGGAAGAGACTAGTACATCTAGTATCTACTATGTTGAACTCATACTTTTCATATAACACTTAAGTACTTGGTACTTAAATGTTAGTCTAATATTTGTAACAACTGAGCACAATCAAGTTAGAACTACACTCTCAGAGTTTAGTTTATTGTTTATGCTTAGAACATAAATTACTTGTAATGTAAAACAATATTTGTTTTGAAACAATGTATGTTTTAATTTAGCATGTCTAAATTTATATCTCAGTTATTTTATTCAAATGTTTTGATAATTTACTCAATTGTTTTTCATAACGATAATATTCATATTCTGAAATGATTAACTTCTATTTATGAGACTAGATCTCTTAATAGAATTGTGAAGTAAATATCAACATTCTTTGAAATAAAATTAAGTTCTATATGCAAGCACTTTTGACTTAAACTTGTTTTAAATCAAACTTATCTTTGACATTATTATCTTTATTATATAAATGGAATTCACATATTCCAACTTCAAGAAAGGGATCTTTGAAGGCAAATGATGTAGTTTATTTGACATATGTGAACCTTATTTATATGTAAAGGATCCGTAATGATATTTTCACTAAGTTGTAAAGAAAATAATTAAGGATCTATACACTTTGGTGTATGACTTCCTTTCTAATGAATGTCTAAGATTAAGCACAAGATACCAAATCAACTTTATTAACAAATATAGTAGTTTTAATTATATTTTATGTGGTAAAGCATGATTATGAAATATTTTTTGAAGGTTTCAAAAGTTGATATACAAACTAGTAAGAACCATCTAACGCCTTAATGATAATAAAGGATGAATTGAATCTTACTTGATATGATTAACTTTCTAATCGATAGAAATATCCTCCTTTAATCTCTTTGGGATAATACTTCGATCACTATTAATTGTATCTTGAATACAAATACCAATTAATAAGTAGATTAAACACTTTATAAGATTTAGTATGGAAGGGCCCCATCCTCATCTTACTTAATGTTTTATGGATTTGAAGCTGATGTTGGACTAAAGCTTCTGAACCCCAAATCTACAAAATACATATTTGTGTAATACTCTAAATATGGCTTAGATTATCATATGCAAACCCACCAATAATAAGATCTTTTATTCTTGTGAAAGCTAAGTTAGTAGAAAGTAAGCTTCTAATGACAAAACAAGTGGGAGGTACATGAAACTTGAAGCAGCTCAAGAACTATAACCTTATGTAGTAATAGTTGGCACTAGTTTTAACAAGGATTGTTAAACTTTAATAATAGCTATTAACAAACAAAAATTATTTGCATTAGTTATAGAAATCATCTATGACTTGAGTAATGTGGAATCTCTCATTGATGAGATTTTATTGATGGTTTCTTGGAAATCCATCAAATACCAAGATGCTAGTCAGATCTTGAATCTTAAATGACTTAGAGTCATGAACATGAGATGCAATCCATATATGATAATCAGGAATGGGCTTGATTAAAATTTATCCCTATAACAAGGCTAGAATGGGTAAATGATTCTTCTAGAAAGAATAAATTACATGGATAACCATACACATTTAAAGCAAGACTTGTAGTAAAATGATTTTCTCATACTCATGTCATTGACTATGGTCCTTATCATACTCATGACATTGACTATGATCAGACCTTTCTAACAAGTAACTATGATTAGATCAATAAGGATATTGTTCACTATAAATTCATACTCTTAATATGATATATAGTAAACAGATCTCAAGAAAGACCGATTTTCTTAATAGACATCTACTAAAAGATATCTATATAGCTTAGCCTAGATGTTTTCTTAATCCATGTTATCCTAACAAAATGTGTTCAGTTTGAGATCCACTTGTGGACATAAAGCAAACATCTCAATGTTGCAATCATCATTTCAGATAAAACCACAAGGTGTATTTTTATGTCAAAATGGGTAGAACATGTGTGTTTACTTAAAACTAGTGGGAGCATAGTGAATTTCCTAATCTTGTATGAATGAGACATACTTAATCATTTTAAATCACATTCTCACTAAGCAAGTTCGTTTTCACCTTGACTCGGAAAGTATTTCTAAAATGAAAGACTTAGGAAGGAGAAGATTCAATCTTGGAATGTAAAATCTATAAGGGATAGATAAAATTAATGTTAAAAGTTTCATGTCCATATACATATATTGGCAATATCTTAAAAGGGATCAAGACACAAGATTCTTTTGGAGAATTCTTGGCATCATCATATGGCACCTTTTTGAGCCAGCCTCAAAAGTACATAGCTCATAGGCTTGAACTAGATGAAATGAGTTATATTATATTTTCTAGGAAAATGAATTCATCATTTACGCCATATTATGCATATGACATGGTATTTGATCATGATGTAAGCATGTCATAGGATACTGGATGACTAAGAGATCATTCTAAGAGTACTTTAGAAGAACTAAGAGAATGTATATGAGACAATCAGTTTAGAAATGATCTTTATGGAAAGAGCTACAAAAGACATTAATTTCTACAAAGATAAAAATAGTTATGAATTATAATTAGATTTTGACTTCATTATGAAATAAAGGGTAAGTCTTGTTGGAATGAGGTCCAAGCAAAAATAACAACACAATATACTACAAAATAAGAATACACTACTTTAGAAGTTGAATTCAAATATGATTGGATGAATGGGATCATTGAAAAACTATATTAATTTCTGCCATTCAAGCATCACATAGAAATCTTTGTGACTTCGAGAGTATACTTAATCAAGCTAAGAGACTATATGTCACGAAAGAACACCAATCATATTCTTCAAGATATTTAACTATACTTATAGTAAAGTTAAGTATGGAGATGAAAATTTTCACAGAATTCACACAAATTAAATTTTGACAGATCCATTGATAAAGTCATTCTTTTGAGCTAAGTATGAATGGTCACACTTCATTTATAAGACTTTATTAATGGGTTTTGATTTGGATATTGGAACATTATAACAACAAACTATTATATAATGTTATGAATTGGGATATAGTCATCACATTAATACTTGTTGTGTTCTATATTAACATGTTTAATCCATGAATAATGTTATTATTCTAAAAGTTCATAGTCCGTTATAACTGTAGGAGAAATTATGAAGTATGACTAATATGAATTGGATTGGTTGACTCTCACTAGATGAAAGTAGAGAAGTGGTTGTAACCAAGTTTCATAGATACTTGTTAGAGAACTAGTATTGAACTGACCCGCATCAAGATCATCTCATGGATCGCTATCATGAATGATACTTGATTAAAAGGTACTATCTTTGTATCCTTAACACCTGAGATACATAGTGGGACTTAAGTGTAGGGAATACTATGATTTGATATGGTCAAATGTTGTTCCTTAACAGGGCACTTATAAAAGCCATTTTCAGGTATGGTGTGAACTATGCAAGAGGATTATGTAGTCAAGATGAGATTTGTTCTTCTTATGTGTTGAGAGTTAGACATATAAGGCGCCTTATAAAAAGTTGAACAAGTAATGAGATTGATTGCAATCCGTATCTTATGTTCAACATGATGTCTGTAGCAAAGGGATAACTGATAAGCTTACCTTATACACCAATTGTGGCTTTGAGCTTTTGTGGGAATTGGGTGTTGATAGAATGGCACAAATTCGTATGTTGTTGGGGGCAGGGAAATGTTGTTAGACGTTCACCACTATTTATATCAGTCTAATATGAGTCTTGCGCAAGTGGGAGATTGAAAGGTCTAGTATGGTCAAGAATCATATTAAAGTGATATTGCTAATTAACATATGATAATAATGGGTCACACTAACAACAACTTGATATAATTTATTATTTATTAGAAATTGATTTTAATAAATATTCAATAAACTCTTATAATTAAAATGGAAATTATTTATTTCTAGGAAATAATTTTTTTTATTAGCAAGTAACATTATATATAATTCATATGGTATGAATTAATAAGTTATGTACAAGTTTATGGACTAGTTAAAACCCTTTTGTCTTTTACTCAAAAGACAAAGTTTATATTTTATGAAACTTGAGTTTATAAAATTTAAGCAACTCTTCTCTTTTATATATAATTAGAGAAGAAGAAAAAAGTTATGAGCTTTTAATTATTTAAATGAGAGAATGACTCTTTTAATATTTAAATAAGAGTATGGCCTTTTGATTATTTAAAAGAGAGAATGGTTCTTTGATTATTTAAATAAGAGAATGGTCTTTTGATTAGTTTATTCAAAAAGTAGGAATTTTTTTACTATAAATACAAGACTTAAAGCTTTCATTTGGAGATTTCTTCATACTACCAAAACCGTAACCTCCTTAGAGGAGGTTACTCTCTCTCTCTCTCTCTCTCTCTCTCTCTCTCTCTCTCTTTTCTTCATCTTTTCTTGAAGTTACTTTGTAACACCCTGTTTATTTAACAAATAATTAGATAAAATTATGAAAGAGTGGTAGCCCTAAAATCCATAATATTCAGTAAGATGTTGATTTTAGGAGCTAAATGTTATAATGTAGAAGTTGAGGGCTAAACGTGTAAGTTTCGGATTGGTTCTATAAATAATTATGAAGGCGGGGACTACTTGGTAAAATTTGGACTTGAATTGTAAAGGATTTTAATGTTGAGGGTTTAAATGGTAAATATTGGAGTTATTTTGGAGGAAATGGGGGCATGGAGGGACCATTTTGGTCATTATGGAAACTAGTGTGGGGATTGGGGTATTTAAACCCGTCACCCCCTGGTAGCCCTAACCCTAGCATTGTTTTTTTTTTCAGCCGCCAACACCCATTCGAAGTTTTCTCAGCCGCGACCTCCATTCCATTGCACGAACGGTGGTCTCTTCTGTCGCCGGTGAAGTCGGGGTCAAGGGTGCAATGCCTGGGTGGTCGGAAGCTTCAAGATCGGGGGATGGTGTTATTGTTCTTCGGTGGACGCGACTTCCATTATCCCACTGCTTTCACCACCGTCGAAGGCGAAGACTGGCCTGAGGAGTCGCGGCAGTAGGTAGTCGGAGGAGGGCCCCGTGGTGTCGTAGCTGTGGTTTCCTGTGGGAGTCAGCTACCTCTTCTCCCCTTCATCTCCATCTGTTACCGCCTCTTTCTCCATGGGTTCGGTGTTTGACCACACTCGCGACTGCCACCGCAAATCGGTGCTTAGGCTGTTGCTACGAGTAGTTGCTGCCGCCGTTATACACCACCAAGTAGTGGTTGCATCCGGGAGTCCGAGCAAGGGTGGCTGCCATCCCAAAGTTGTTGCTGTCACCGTGAATGTTTCCTTGTCGCCGTCAAGACCGCCGTTGCCACCTCTCCATGGTTTTGTCGTCACCCAACGCCACCATGTGGGTGGTTGTGTTGCTGTTCCAGGCATAGGGTGTTGGTGTGTGTTATTTGTGATGCAAGGTCGAGTTTTGTGTGGCTGGAAAACCAAGGAAGCCACCACCACCACCGGCCACCATAAGGGGTGGTTGTGTGTGTGTGTGTGTGTTTATTTTTGGTATTTTTCATTGTAAATTGTAAATGGAAGAATAAAAGAAATTGAAAACCACTACCTTAGGGTGGTGGCTGCCGCCACACGGCCGCCTTGTCGGGTGGCAGTGTGTTTGTCTCGTCGAGTTGATTCATTTGGGTTGCTTGAAACCCTAATGGGCCTTGTAAGCCTTAATAGTCCCAATGAAGCTTAATGGACCCTAATTGACCCAATAAAACCCTAATGGGCTTAATGATATTCTAGTGGGCCTAATAGGCCCAATAAAGCCCTAATTGACCTAAAAGCCCAACAAATTAATAATGGGCTAGTATTTGAGTTGGAAAGCCCTAATACCAATAAAACCTTAATTTAGGGAAATTAATCGGGACAAACGGGAATTATTTGGAGATATTAAATAACAATCATTGGCAAAAACTAATCTAAGCAACATTGGACTTAATGGATTAAGTACTTAATGGGTTAAGTAGGACACTTAACCCTAATCATTATTTTATGAGAAACCCTAATTCCACTTGGGTTTATTGTTGGGCCTTTTTATTGGGCCTTGATGATTAGGTAATTAATGGGCTTTGAGGTAAGGCTTATATGAGGAGTTGGGCCC
Organism: Lactuca sativa; assembly: GCF_002870075.4. Taxonomy (NCBI): domain Eukaryota; kingdom Viridiplantae; phylum Streptophyta; class Magnoliopsida; order Asterales; family Asteraceae; genus Lactuca; species Lactuca sativa. The sequence continues at coordinate 379,816,462 of NC_056626.2, forward strand.
AATTTGGAAAATTGGGCCATAAATAGGCCATGGTTTGGGCCTTAATGTTTATGTGATATTAGGCCATTAGAATGTTGAATGTTGGACTAGACTTTTGGTTGGGCCATAGAATAAGACCATATGGGGGTATGGGCCCAATTTGGAAAATTGGGCCATATATTGGGCTTTAATTCCTAGTTGACTTTGGGCCTATGGATTGGGCCTTGGGCTTGTATAAAGCCAAGCTTGGGGTAATGTAGTAATTATCCAAAGTATGTACTCATGGTTATGTAGTGGAACCCAATTATTAAAATCCAGCAGCTTGGGTTGAGTCTGCGGGACTTCAGCAGCGTGGGATTGAGTCTTCAGGACTTCAGCAGTGCGAGGTGAGTTACCTTCCAGTACGGGTGGGTCTAAGGCCATAATGCCGGCCCACTAACAGGGGTAGTTAGTAGATAATTTTCTTTGTGATAATTATCTTGGTATGTTTATGTGATATGCTTGTGAGATATGCTTATGTGATATGCAATGTGTGTTAATGGTAGTAGCAGGGAATAGTTTTTCCCTAACTCGGTCGTTAGGACCGAAGGGTTGGTCAGTACCACAGATATGCATGACTGTATGGTTATATCCTTTTATTGTATGATAGTGGTAAGGATGAAATAGTCCCCGGTTACCGGTTGAAAGATACCGATGGCAGTTACCGGTTGAAAGATACCGATGGCGGATACCGGTTGAAAGATACCGATGGCAGTTACCGGTTGGAAGATGCCGAAGGGGTATACAGAACCCATGAAATGCTTATCTGTCTGTTTATGATATGTTGGTATGTGATCAGTATGTTATGATGTTAGTATGTGATTAGTATGTTATGATGTTAGTATGTGATCAGTATGTTATAATGTTCGTATGTGATCAGTATATTATGATGTTAGTACGTGATCAGTATGTTTATGATGTTAGTATGTTATCTGTATGGTTATGATACATTATTATGTGATAGTGGTAGGGGTGAAATAGTCCCCGATTACCGGTTGAAAAATACCGATGGCAGTTACCGGTTGAAAGATACCGATGACAATTATTGGTTGAAAGATACCGATGGTATTATGTGGTATGTGATATGATGGGGGAACTCACTAAGCTTCGTGCTTACGGTTTACAGTTTTGGTTTCAGGTACTTTGTTCCAAAGGAAATGAGTCGGCTTGGTCGCAGCACATCACACTATGTTTTTCCGCACACGGGATCCTTGGGATTACACTCTGATATGGTTTTATGATACCATGTTTTGATTATTGACACTTTGGTTTTGACATGATACATTGTTATTGATGGTTTTATTACATATGGTTTTATATTAACTTATTTAAAAACGAAATTTTTGGCCTTGAATTTTGGGATGTTACATACTTTAATCTTCATGCCCTCTTTAAGTTCATACTGGTTATGAACTTAAAGTTAAAGGGTTTAAGAGTTTATGGACTAGCATCTACATCAAGTTGAGTCATTATTGGTGTCTCAAAGGTTCCTCATTCTTCATCAACTTCCAAGCCTCCCAAGAGGACCCAAAGAATTACAAAGGTTTTCTTATCTTCACCTCTTCTTTGGTTGGTGTTTAAATCTTTCTACAACTTTCAAGAAGATCCTTGGTGGGTATAAAATTGTTATGTTATGTTCAAAATTTTAAGTCTTTCGTTTCCATATTTTTCTAGTTTATGAAACTATTTTTGAATTAAAACCCAATAGTTATATTAATAATTTTCTCATACAAAAATCTATATGTATCTATATTTGTAACTATATCTATACTATACTATAATAGAGACATATTTTCAAGCTCCACATTGATTTGCACCCCATGTATTTTAATATTTTCCAACAACTTTCCATGGTCTTTTGATAACTATTATTAATTGATTTAACATCATACATGTTATATAAACTATTACATGTGACTTTAGATTCTATATTTATGTCTTTAGTTCTTGGTTTGTTAAAAGGCTTCTAGACCTTAGTGTTTATGCATTGTGTTTATGAAATGTTGTTAACTTTTGTGTTCATGTTTTTCTTTGGTAGATTTCATATAATCAAAATTGTAATGCTTTTGGAAGACATTTTTGATTAATCATTCAATCTAAATTTGAAGAAGCATATTTTATGAAGATCAACCCAAAAACAAATAGTATAAAACGTTTTTCCATTTACCTCAATCATATTATTTATATATCCATCTTGGTTTATTAAATGCCTTTTTGCCCTAAGTTTTTCAAGAATGTGTTTATGAAATGTTGCTGATGTTTTGTGTTCATGTTTTTCTTTGAACGATTTCATATAATTGAAATTGTAATGTTTTGGAGCCAATTTTGATTGATCGTTCAACCTATAAATAGGTAATGTAAACCATTTTTCCTATTTACCCCAATTATATTATTTTATATATCCAAAATAAACTTCAAGTTGGATCTATACTTGCTCAAAAAATATAGACAGCTCAAAGGTCGGTTATTGTATTAACAATGTTTGTTTAAGTTTTACATTATGCTTTACAGAATTCATTTTTTATTTAAAAATAAATACTTTAATTTTAATACATTATACTTATTTGTAATTTTAAATAAAGTGCCTTCTTTTCAATTTTTACATAAAATATATGCTTAAATTATTGATTTCACATAAACATTGATTTGAAATATATTAGGTGAATGCTTGAGCGTTGCACAAAAACACCTTTATAGTTGAAATCTTTACAGATATATGTTTTTTTATATAACAAAAACATTTCTGTTAAATTTAATATAATAATTCGTTTACTAAGTTTATATAATATATTGATTATTTGAAATTATATGATAATATATATCTATTAAAACTGCATAATCCAAATCGTTTGAATGACCTCTACTCGAGGGTTACTCATGAATGAAAATAAAAAGTAATATATGGTTTAATGTTATTTATAGTTGTTGTTATTGTTAATTATTTTTTTAAAAATTTATTAGCTTAAAATTTTAACTTCTATGATTATAATTATTTAAAACATCAAACATTGTTTTTTGATTTTAAAGGTAACAATATAATAATTTATATAGAGTTATTTTTAACTATTGTTATTGCAAGTTATTTTAAGCTACTTATTTGAAAATTTTAATGACTATAAAAATATCTTTTGGAAATATTTTAGTTAAATTGAGATTATAATTTATTTTTTACATTTAGCACTACAATTTATTATTTTTAACTATTTACAAAATATTCTTTGGGTTTTTTAAGTGGAACTGAAATTTATTTAAGTTTACCATGTAATGATATATTTAAATTAACAATTTAAGTATTTTATCCAAACTGTTTACAAGTTGTAACTTTAAACTAATAATGGTTTACATACAACATATTAAATCTAATAAATTAAGTATAATATGTTAAAAGTTAAGGACATAACTTTATAAGTAGAAGTAAATATATTATTTTAATATTGAAATTTAGTTTATTTATGATTACACTTTAGGTTTGATATTTATTTAACCTTATTAACCATGTCACAACCAGAAAATTAGGGTTAAGATTTCTATCATTGTACAAGATAACTTCTTTGTGTAACCTTGTAACATTACATTTAGTATAAATCAAACTTCAATACTATTTAAGTTTATACATCTAAAAATTGTGATTCAAGTTGAAACTACCTTGTATAAGCCCAAAACCTAATCCGATAAGCTAAGACTACTCAACTTTGGGCCTTAGTCTAAGTTTTCTCGGCCCAAAACCCATACTTGGGCCAAGACACTCTTATTGGGCCCTAATGGGCCAACAACCTTTCTAATTGGTCATTTGGACCAAAAACCCTCCTTTGGGCTTCCTATTGGGTTGAAGGCTCTTAATGGACTTACATTGGGTCGTAAGACCCTTATTGGGCCGTGAAATTTATTTTTAGACCATAATTTGCTGAAAACCCCTATTAGGTAGTATATTGGGCCGAAACCTATCCTAATGGACCAAAAATCTCTAATGGGCCTTCTAGTAGACCGAAAACCCTCTAATAGGCCTTGAAAGGCTAAAAATCACTATTGGGCCCCTATTGGGTCGAAAGCTCTTCCACTTAATCTCATTTTTTCGAAAAACCATAAATGGGCCATAATGGGTTAAAAATCTCTATTGGGCCCTCTCCTTAAACTGAAAACCTCTATTAGGCTACTTCTGCACCTTTTGGGCCTATTATTAAACCGAAACCCTTATTAGGCTCGATCCAAGCCCAAAAACTCATACAAACCAAAAACATTAATGGGACTTGGGAGTTCTTGGTAGTGACATCCCCAAAATCACAGCCAGAAAAGACCGGTTTGTTTATGCTTTGTTTAAAAATCAGAGTTACATTTTAAATGAAAGTGTTGCGGAATTTGTCCCAAAACAAAAATATGATAAAGATTTTTCAAAAGCATTTCCATAGAAATGTATTTCGTTAAAAGACTCGGGATGTCATGTTCGTACAGATCAAAAGCATAAACAGTACAATATAAGCCTTACTACATTATTTCATATCTACAGGCCTATATCCGTAATCCCTTGTCCAAAACATCACACTTACGCTCATGCGCCACTACCTGTAATACATAAAACTGAGTGGGTCAGGCTTGGGAGCCTGGTGAGCACATAAGGTTTTCAACCGAAAATAAATAAGTTTATTAATTTCATCAATCAACAATAACCCGATTACCCGTTCCCGTTATCCTCACTTTACGTCCCTAAACACCTATCATAAGGGACCTAGCTTAAGGATCATCATCAGGACGGACACTACTGCTAAGGGGATTCCTCGGCAATAAATGTCCTATAGGCAACCATGGGGGGGATGGAGTACACCGGTGAACACATCGTTCACAAACACCTACAGGTTGCGAGGCTGCTAGTGTTCCACTAGACTGTCAAGAAGAGTCCGTGGTCGTCATCCATACTCCGCTAGATGACAGAATCAACAACATCAACATCGAGGCCTCTCATCATTTTATCACACATCACCTATTACATCTACCCATGTTTTACCCCAACATTTTCGTAGATATAAAATACATATACAGTTTAAATCATTGAAAACATGTATAATAATGTTCATCCGGCATAGATAGCAAGTATTCAGATAATATGCACACATAACACGTAATTTATATAAAATACTTCATATCTATGTGTAAGCTGAAAGTAACTATGCACTCACCTGATTAGGTGGTGACTCAGCACTCGGACAGCGCTTCGATCTCTCAAAATGATATTCCTTCGATAAAACCTAGTATCGATACCACTAGGGTTTAGTTTAACGATAACCGCGACAAATTAATTAGTCCAAGTATTATTAAGCGTTAATAATACTCGATATAACTCATAATATTAGCCCAAATAATTATTTTAAGGACCTAATAACATTCCTATAATTATTTGAAAGTTATATTAAAAACTGTGTAAGCGTAGCATACTTACAGCGAATTTTTTTGAGAACCGGGACTTAATTGGAGCGGCGTTTCGAAACCAAAAAACTCCTTTTTCTCGGGACTCCGGGAGCCTCGGGGCTTCCCTAGGGTGCTAAGGGGCTTAACTAGGACTTAGGGGTGGTTTGGGGTTGTAGAGAGAGAAAGAAGTTAGAGAGAGAAGTGATTTTGGTGTGAAAAATGAAGAACCATTGGCCCCCTTTTATAGCCCTGCGAGGCCTCGGTATGCTGGGCGTACCTCGGACCTACGCGGGGCGTAGTCATCGGATAAGAGCGCCAGACCGACTCCAGCTGTTAGCCACTTCGGACCGGATAAGACCGAGGCTACACGGGGCGTTCCGAATCTCGTACGCGGGGTGTAGGGCGAGGCTTCGTGGCATGATCCGAAGCGAGATCTGAGACCTTCATCGGACGGCCCACAACGCGCCACGTCACCAGTCTCGCACCAGTTTTCGCATTTTCATACTTCAACTTTAAAAATTCGTAACTTTCTCATACGAACTCCGTTTTTGACGTTCTCTATATCCACGCGAAGGTGGGAACGTACTCTACAACTTTCGTTTAGACTTCGTCGGCTAATTTTGGCTCGATTTTAACTTTTATATTATTAACGGGCCGGGACACGATTGGTCCGTTAAATCCTCATAACTTCTTCATCCGACATCCATTTTCGCCCATATTTTTCTCGTTACGCTACTCTCAACGAGATCTTCAATTCTCGTTTAGGTCGTGTCGGCTAAAAACCGCTCGATCTAATATTCGAATTTCGGGCTGTACACTACTATTCCTAAGCTTCGAAAAATCATAACTTCTTCATACGAAGTCAGATTTGGGCGTTCTTTTTATCGATGCTCTTAGTGTAACATATTCTACGACTTTGGTTTAGATCGATAAGGCTAAATCTCGCTCTATCGTAAATTCACTATTCACGCTTCCTGGTATCGTGCCGGTTCTGTCGCGAAACTTCGACGGGTCATAACTTCTTCGTTATAACTCGGATTTCGGCGTTCCTTATATGCACGGAAACCTTGAGACATATTCTACAACTTTATGTAGAGATATAGGGCTTATCTCACACTTTAATTTTGACGCTTATTTTTATTCTTTATTAATTATACATTTATAATTAAATTATAAGCACATAAATACACATAATTCACATAATACTCAAATATTTCATCTTTGATACTTCAAAAAGAGTTACAATAGTTGACCTAGACTATTACATTGACAAATATGCTTAGCCCTGAAACCCGGGCGTTACAATTCTCTCCCCCTTAGGATGATTCCGTCCCAGAATCATGCATCAGCAAGCAGATGTGGATAGCGACTCATCATGTCATCCTCTGTTTCCCAAGTGAGATTCGGCCCATTCGAATGTTTCCATCGGACTAGCACTAAGTCGACCATCTTGCGTCGTAACTTCTTAGTCTTACGGTCAACAATTTCCTCGGGCTCTTCGATCAACCTTTTATTTTCATCCATCCTTAACTCTGAAATTGGAATTATGTCGGGAACATCTCTCGTGAATTTCCTTAAATAACACACATGGAAGGTGTTATGAATACCATTGAGTTCTTCGGACAATTCCAGCTTGTAAGCTTGGTTCCCAATCTTCTGAAGAACTTTGAACGGTCCAATAAACCTTGGACTCAACTTTCCTCGTTTCCCAAATCGTATAAGTCCCTTCCACGGTGAGACTTTAAGCAAAACGGAATCCCCAACTTCGAAGGTTATCGGTCGTCTTTTCTTGCCAGCATAGCTCTTCTGACGATCCTGAGCTGCTAACATTCTTTCCCTAATCACCTTCAACTTCTCAGCAGTCTCATGGACTATCTCAGGGCCCATAAACTGCTTCTCTCCGGCTTCAAGCCAACAAGACGGCGTACGAAACTTCTGTCCATACAAGGCTTGATAAGGTGCCATCTTGTTGCTCGAGTGAAAACTATTGTTGTAGGAAAATTTTACTAGAGGTAAGTGCTCGTCCCAATTCCCTTGGAATTCGAAGGTACATGCTCTTAGCATATCTTCTAACGTCTGAATCGTTCTTTCGCTCTGGCCATCGGTTTGCGGATGGTAAGCAGTACTCAAACATAACTTTGTACCCAACTCCTCTTGTAGACTCCTCCAAAACCTCGATGTGAAACGACTATCACGATCTGATACTATTGTAAGAGGGACACCGTGAAGTCTTACAATTTCCTTCACGTAAGCATTTGCAAGCTTATCCATAGACCACTTCTCGTTGGCTGCTACGAAGTGTGCACTCTTGGTGAAACGATCCACGACTACCCAAATCATGTCGTGACCATTCTTCGTCCCGGGCAGTTTAGTCCCAAAATCCATGGTGATGTCTTTCCATTTACCCATGGGTACAGGTAAAGGTTCTAAACTCCCATACGGTTTCTGATGTTGTGCCTTAACCCTCGCACATGTTACGCACTCGGCCACATACTTCGCAACATCGAGCTTCATCGTTGGCCACCAGTAGTAGGGTTTTAGGTCCCTATACATTTTAGTGCTACCGGGATGAATCGAGTACATGGTCTTGTGTGCTTCTTCCATCAGAAGATCTCTTATTCCTCCCGTCTTAGGTACCCAAATTCGATCTTGGAATACCTTCAGTCCTCGACTGTTTGTACCGAACACTAACGTTTTGCCCAAACGTTCTTCCTTTCGGTCATTCTTCCCTAAAGCTTCTTCCTGAGCTTTCCTGATAATTTCCACAATAGTCGAGACGACTTCAATTCTTAACGCTCTTGGCCTTTTCCTTTCAAGATTGACTTTCCGACTGAGAGCATCAACAACTATATTTGCTTTACCTGGGTGGTAAAGTATCTCATAGTCGTAATCCTTGAGAAGTTCTAGCCAGCGTCGTTACCTCATGTTCAACTCCTTCTGATTAAAGAGATACTGGAGACTTTTATGATCAGTGAAGAGCTTGCACTTCGTGCCGTAGAGGTAATGCCTCCATATCTTCAAGGCAAAAACTACCACTGCCAACTCCAGATCATGAGTGGGGTAGTTCTTTTCGTGCTCTTTCAATTGTCGAGATGCGTATGCTATCACCTTTTCTCTTTGGGTCAGAACACAACCCAACCCGACTCCAGAAGCGTCACTATAAACCGTGAAATATTCGACTCCATCGGGTAGAGAGAGTATCGGTGCTTCACATAACTTCTTCTTTAGTTTCTCGAATGCCTCTTCGTGTTTCTCACTCCATGTATACGTAGCTCCTTTATGAGTCAAAGCTGTTAACGAAGCAGCTATCGAAGAAAAGCCTTGGATAAATCGTCGGTAATATCCGGCTAATCCTAGAAAGCTTCGAATCTCCGTGGGACTCTTTGGACGTTCCCACTTCATCACAGCCTCGATCTTTGCAGGGTCAACCATTATTCCCTCCTGGTTAACAACATGACCCAAAAATTGGACTTCCTGTATCCAAAAGTCGCATTTGGAGAACTTTGCAAAAAGCTTCTCCTTCTTCAACACTTCTAATACTTCTCGTAGATGCTTGCCATGCTCCTCCTAGCTTTTCGAGTAGATGAGAATGTCATCGATGAACACTATTACGGATTTATCGAGGAATGGTTTACAAACCCTGTTCATCAAATCCATGAATGCTGCAGGAGCATTGGTTAGTCCAAATGACATAACCAAGAACTCGTAGTGTCCATATCGTGTTCTGAATGCAGTCTTCTCAATATCCTGCTCTCTCACCTTCAGCTGATGATATCCTGACCTAAGATCGATCTTTGAGAAGTAGCTCGAACCTTGCAGCTGATCGAATAGGTCATCAATCCTCGACAATGGATACTTGTTCTTTACCATTGCCTTATTCAACTCTCGGTAGTCTATACACATTCTCATACTTCCGTCCTTCTTCTTCACGAATAACACCGGAGCTCCACAGGGTGATGAACTAGGTCGAATAAAACCGTTGTCCAACAGCTCCTGAAGTTGCGTCATGAGCTCTTTCATCTCCGTCGGTGCTAATTGGTAAGGTGCCTTTGTTATCGGTGTTGTTCCTGGTAACAAGTCTATACGGAACTCCACTTATCTATCAGGTGGTAATCCAGGAAGATCTTCGGGAACGACTTCCGGATAATCACACACAATCGGTATATTCTGCACCTCTTTCTTCTCCTTCTTAGCATCGATTAGGAATGCCAAGTACGATGCACATCCTTTGGACAAACATTTCCTGGCTTTCATTAGGGATATGATTCCAGAATTCACTCTACGTTTGTCCCCGTACACCATAAATGATTCCTTTCCAGGTGGGTTCACCCTTACTATCTTCTTTCGGCATTGAATCTCAACATCGTTAGCGCTAAGCCAATGCATACCCAGAACGATGTCAAAACCGTTTAAATCTATGGGTAATAGCTCTTTGTGGAATTCGTTTCCGTTTAGGTCAATGACGATGTTCTTAATACGAAACTTCTACAATCAGGGCATTATCTAGTTTTTCTACAGGCAATGCTAATTTCCCACCAAATTTATGCGACACAAAGGAGTAGTTGGCTCCGGAATCAAATAGTATATTTGCAGGCAAACCATTTAAAAGAAAGGTACCTGAAGCGACATCTGCTGCCTCCTTCGCAGCCTCGAGCGTCATCTGGAAGGCTCTCGCCTTCGGCTTCGGTGGTATGTTGGGTCTTCCTGCCTCCTTCTTCTTCGGGCAGTGCTTCAAAATGTGTCCTTCTTCATTACACCCATAACAGGCCTTCTGGTTGAGGGTGCATTCATTGGCATAGTGCCCAGGCTTTCCGCATTTGTAACAAGTGACCCCTCCGTCACACTTCCCAAAGTGCTTTTTCTTGCACTTGTCACACCACTTCGCTTCTGATCCTCCTCCTCTCGAACCAGACTTCGAGAACCTACTCTTCCTATTGGACTTCGAGGATCCATCGAACTTCCGTTTCTCACCAACCTCAGCCCTTTCCAGACCTCTTTCCTTTTGTTGGGTCTCCACGTTCTTAGCTGCTCGAACAGCTGATTTCAGAGTGGTTGCCATCTTAACTGTTGGGCCAAAGTCAGCCGGCAGTCCGTTTGCGAATTTCTCAATTTTGGAAAGTTCGGTTGGCACTAGGTATGGAAACAACTTCATCTTTTCCGTAAATGCAGCAGCATAGTCATCGATGCTCATTCTCCCCTTCTTCAAATTTTGGAACTCATTGTTCAGATCAATCAGGTCTATCTCTGAATAGTACTGTGCCTTCAGTTGTTCCAAGAACTCATCCCATGACATTTTTAGAGCTTCTCCTCATGGCATTGTATCTGCCAATAGCTTCCACCAGCTCAAGACTCCAGTTTTCAATTGTCTCACAGCGAAGACAGTCTTCTGCTTCTCGCTGCAGTCGCAGCTCTCAAACACCATCTCCATCTCGGAGATCCAGTCCATAATCTCAACAGGCTTTGGGATTCCTGAGAGACTTGGTGGTTTCGCACCCAAGAAATTTTTGTATAACCGCCCATCCTTGTTGTTTCTCCCTTCTGGGCCATCCTTTTGCTCACCTTGAGTCCCTACTTGACTCACTTGGCGGCTGTAGTTCCCTTCCTCAGATGGCTCGGGAACCGGCTTCGTTGGTTCAACATGTATGGTAGGTTCGTCCCTATTTTCGTGGAGCATCTGTCTCATTTCTTCCCTTTGTTCAACTAGCATAGCCTGAATCATGGCTTGAACTCCAGCCATGGTGACTGGCTTAGGTGCAACTTCTTCAACAATAGGTATTTGCTGAACCACTGGGGGTTGGTTCCTATCTCCATTCGCATTCACGTTTCCGCTACGGGTCCTTGCCATCTTGATCTATACACCGAATAAGGTGAATTTAGATCTTTATTTAGGATAGACGTTTAAATCGTCCTTATCACTCCGAAACGTTTACATGCTAGTTCTAATATCGTAGTCGTACGTTTAGAATCCTAAACACATAAGGTTTCCAGATCCGGTCGGCAACAGACCATAGATCCGAACAATTAACAGCATATCATGCGCAAAGCATTTAGCACATAAAAGTAATTTAGGCACAATTCCTAAAATAAGCTAGTGCTCACACCTCACAATCATCACTTAGCATTCTAAGTTTAAGTCTAGAAATCCTACAAATTCCTAGTTCGCTTAAACTAATGCTCTGATACCAATTGTGACATCCCCAAAATCACGGCCAGAAAAGACCGGTTTGTTTATGCTTTGTTTAAAAATCAGAGTTACATTTTAAATGAAAGTGTTGCGGAATTTGTCCCAAAACAAAAATATGATAAAGATTTATCAAAAGCATTTCCATAGAAATGTATTTCATTAAAAGACTCGGGATGTCATGTTCATACAGATCAAAAGCATAAACAGTACAATATAAGCCTTACTACATTATTTCATATCTACAGGCCTATATCCGTAATCCCTCGTCCAAAACATCACACCTATGCTCATGCGCCACTACCTGTAATACATAAAACTGAGTGGGTCAGGCTTGGGAGCCTGGTGAGCACATAGGGTTTTCAACCCACAATAAATAAGTTTATTAATTTCATCAATCAACAATAACCCGATTACCCGTTCCCGTTATCCTCACTTTACGTCCCTAAACACCTATCATAAGGGACCTAGCCTAAGAATCATCATCGGGACGGACACTACTACTAAGGGGATTCCTCGGCAATAAATGTCCTAAAGGCAACCATGTGGGGGATGGAGTACACCGGTGAACACATCGTTCACAAACACCTACAGGTTGCGAGGCTGCTAGTGTTCCACTGGACTGTCTAGAAGAGTCTGTGGTCGTCATCCATACTCCGCTAGATGACAGAATCAACAACATCAACATCGAGGCCTCTCATCATTTTATCACACATCACCTATTACATCTACCCATGTTTTACCCCAACATTTTCGTAGATATAAAATACATATACAGTTTAAATCATTGAAAACATGTATAATAATGTTCATCCAGCATAGATAGCAAGTATTCAGATAATATGCACACATAGCACATAATTTATATAAAATACTTCATATCTATGTGTAAGCTAAAAGTAACTATGCACTCAGTTGATTAGGTGGTGACTCAGCACTCAGATAGCGCTTCGATACTCTCAAAATGATATTCCTTCGATAAAACCTAGTATCGATACCACTAGGGTTTAGTTTAATGATAACCGCGACAAATTAATTAGTCCGAGTATTATTAAGCATTAATAATACTCGATATAACTCATAATAATAGCCCAAATAATTATTTTAAGGACCTAATAACATTCCTATAATTAATTAAAAGCTATATTAAAAATTACGTAAGCGTAGTATACTTACAGCGAATTTTATCGAGAACCGGGACTTAATTGGAGCAGCGTTACGAAACCGAAAAACTCCTTTTTCTCGGGACTCCGGGAGCCTCGGGGCTTCCCTAGGGTGCTAAGGAGCTTAACTAGGGCTTAGGGGTGGTTTGGGGTTGTAGAGAGAGAAAGAAGTTAGAGAGAGAAGTGATTTTGGTGTGAAAAATGAAGAACCATTGGCCCCCTTTTATAGCTTAGCGAGGCCTCGGTACGCTGGGCGTACCTCGAACCTACGCGGGGCGTAGTCATAGGATAAGAGCGCCAGACCGACTCCAGCTGTTAGCCACTTCGGACCGGATAAGACCGAGGCTACACGGGGCGTTCCGGATCTCGTACGCGGGGTGTAGGGCGAGGCTTCGTGGCATGATCCGAAGCGAGATCTGTGACCTTCATCGGACGGCCCACAACGCGCCACGTCACCAGTCTCCCACCAGTTTTCGCATTTTCATACTTCAACTTTAAAAATTCGTAACTTTATCATACGAACTCCGTTTTTGACGTTCTTTATATCCACGCGAAGGTGGGAACATACTCTACAACTTTCGTTTAGACTTTGTCGGCTAATTTTGGCTCGATTTTAAATTTTATATTATTAACGGGCCGGGACACGATTGGTCCGTTAAATCCTCATAACTTCTTCATCCGACATCCGTTTTCGCCCATCTTTTTCTCGTTACGCTACTCTCAAAGAGATCTTTGATTCTCATTTAGGTCGTGTCGGCTAAAAACCTCTCGATCTAATATTCGAATTTCGGGCTGTACACTGCTATTCCTAAACTTCGAAAAATCATAACTTCTTCATACGAAGTCAGATTTGGGCGTCCTTTTTATCGATGCTCTTAGTGTAACATATTCTACGACTTTAGTTTAGATCGCTAAGGCTAAATCTCGCTCTATCGTAAATTCACTATTCACGCTTCCCGGTATCGTGCCGGTTCTGTCGCGAAACTTCGACGGGTCATAACTTCTTCGTTATAACTCGGATTTCAGCGTTCCTTATATGCACGGAAACCTTGAGACATATTCTACAACTTTATGTAGAGATATCGGGCTTATCTCACACTTTAATTTTGACGCTTATTTTTATTCTTTATTAATTATACATTTATAATTAAATTATAAGCACATAAATACACATAATTCACATAATACTCAAATATTTCATCTTTATTACTTCAAAAAGAGTTACAATAGTTGACCTAGACTATTACATTGACAAATATGCTTAGCCCTGAAACCCGGGCGTTGCATTGGTTGCCCTTAAAAACCGAAAACCTTTTTTTTCTCCCTCTCCTTATTCCGATCGGAATTTCAAAAAAAGAAAAGAAAAGAAAATGCATGCAAAAAGGGCGACACGTCCATAATGCATAATAAATAACAAAGCCAATGTCCTACATACATCCATGCAAGAAATCATTAACCAACATGTAACAATGCTTGATTACCCCTCTCCTCTCCCTTAAACTCGGCCGATCACCACCCCTCCCACATATACTCACTCATAACTCCACTTCATCTCATCTTCTCTCTCAAGCACCCAAGAACTCTCTCATATTCCTTCTTTGAGATTCGTGGGTTGTGTATGTGTTCTTCCAAGGCGTTTTCTTCAAAGATCATAAGCCTGGTAAGTTATAAGTTAAACTCACTTGTTTTGTTTCAAGTCTATGTTAAGATCTTTCCCTTATTCTCTTATTTTCGTGAATATGGATCTTAGAAGAACCATCATTTCAAGATCTCTTCAAGGCATAAGCTAGGATTTAAAAATCCTTCATCTTCTTCCCTATACATTCCGAAAAAGCCCCAAGGTGAGCTTCATACCCCATGTTTTCAAGTTTACATTCTTTTTTTTAGGGGGGGGGGGGAATACAAGTCAAAATCTTGTTTAAATCCTTGAATATTTGCTTGTATGTGTATGTTTTATATGCTTATGCATGTTGAAATGTTGTGATCTCATGTTAAAAATCCATGAACTCGAGATTTGTACAAGTCTCAAGTTGTTGGAACCAAAGTTATCTTGTGTAGCTTCACATGTTTTGTTGCTATGTTAAAAAAAATTTCTTTAATGTGTGATAAAATCACCACGATGTCAAAGAAAATGTTAAAACAAATTTTTGGTCATTAAATCTTGAAAAATGGAAAAATATGGAAATTTACACTTAAAATGGTAAATTTTTTAACATATAAATTTCACCACAACACTTGTAAACAATGGGTTATTTGTGATAATTTTGGCAAAAATGGGTCATTTATGACAATTTTGGCAAAAATGGGTCATTTATGACAATTATGGTAAAAATGGATCAATTATGATAATTGTGGTAAAAATGTTATAAATATATTAGTTCCAAATTTGAATATTTATAAAAAGAGTTTATAAATAAACCTACCAAAATGTTGAACTAATTAGACTTTTATGACTCAAAAGTTGCATGTCGCAAACTGTCTGTCATAGAGGCTTTTAAACACTCCTTGTGAACTGTGCAAATTAGGACAGAAAATATTGTGTGTCATAAAAGTGCCGTCGTAAATATACTCTAGGAATGTTGTTTACAATATTCAATAATGGGATTCAAAATTTGTGTAAATGTTATTAAGGCTCTTGTGAGACACTCCTTTACCGTACCTATTCAGTCTACACCATAAGTCTTGTAGTTATAACCAAAGTCTCTTGGAGGGAGAGCGGGATATTGTGTATAGATCTATACGGGGTTGACACCCCCACACCTGAGTTGTTCGCTACAGCTAAACAGGCCAGTTTAGGGTGACAACTATCTTATTAGAAACCGATGCCTGAAAAACGTCAAGACAGGCGCTCTAGTCACATTAGTATGGTTGTAACGACTAACATAGAGAATAACAATATTATACTAAAATTTATGCGGAAATTTACACTCTAATTATTTTATAAAGTACAAAACTCTGTGTCGTCTATTTTGTAATTAATTTCACTACTCTGGTCTTAGGGTTTTAAGACCACGACTTTTCGTATAACAGAAAATATAGGATTTTCTGAGAACACTCCGTATACAGTTTCAAACAATAAAACAAAAGAACATGCATGCAGTTATATATGATTTGAAACGAGACTCACAACTCTTTTATATATTGAAAATATTGGGTTTTCTGGAATTTTACAATCTATTACAAAGTTTTCTTATAAATATGCTTATGAACTCACCAACATTCTATGTTGACGCTTTTCAAAACGACTTGTATTCTCAGGGACTCAGTGAGCAGGTTTTTCAGCTATGGACTTTGGATAATTTTTGTATTTTGGAATCATCATACATTATGTTATTTTTTGATGTATTTTCCTGAACAAATTCAAAGTTGTAAACAATACATGTTGTTATCTTTAATGTATGATGATGGTTGCTATGTTTCATTCATAATCAATTGTTATGATATTACAAGATGAAGTCCCCCCCCCCCCCCCCCCCCGGGACGTTTCCGACGTCCCAGATCGGGGTGTGACAAACCAACATATAATCATTATTATAAAAACACTATAATTTATCACTTTTAACTATTTATAAAATACTCTTTGGATTGCTTATGTTGAACTAAAATTTATATTTAAGTTGACTTTGTAATGTTATATTTAAATTAACAATTTAAGTATTTTATCCAAACTGTTCAAAAGTTGTAGCTTTAAAATCATAATGGTTTACATACAACAACATTTTAAAACTAATAAATTAAGTATAATATGTTAAAAGTTAAAGACATAACTTTATAAGTAAAAGTAAAGATATTATTTTAATATTGAAATTTAGTTTATATAGGATTACTATTTAGGTTAGATATTTATTTAACCTTATTAACCACCTTATAATCATTATTAGAAAGAAATTGAAATGTCATGGGAGTTTCAAATGAATGTGGTGAAAGGAAAAAAAAATGCTTTCTTTATAAGTATACTAGACAAATACTCGCGTGTTGTGCAGGATACAATAATATATTTGAAATCTTTATAAATATATGTTTTTTAAATTTATCAATGAGATTGTTGTTAGCTCTTATATAATAGATTTTATAATAAGTTGGTATAAACAGTGTTTGTTTTGAACTGTATAATAATGTAGACATCATTTAAAATTTTATAATCTCAATTGTTTCAATGATCTCTACCTACGGTTATTCATGAATAAAATTAAATATAATATATGGTTTAATGATATTATAGTTGTTGTTATGATTAATTAATTTTAAAAATTTTATTTGCTTAAGATTTTATTTTATATCCTTCTAATTATTTAATACGTTAAACATTGTTTTAGTTTTTAAAGGTAAAAATATATTTTTTTTGTATATAATGTTATTTTTAATTATTGTTGTTGTAAGTTATTTAAAATAACGTATTTGAAAACTCTTAATTATTTTAATTTGGTTTCAAAATTTGAACTTTTTTAAAATTTATTTGATGAATATTGTTAGATTCTTTTATTGTAATTATTTAAAACAACAAACATTGTTTTTGTTTTTAAAGATAACTTTATAATTTTTTTATATAATATTACTTTTAACTATTATTATTGTAAGTTGTTTTTAAGCTACTTATTTGAAAATTCTTAATGATTATAAAAAATAGTCTCATCGTTTGTTTTTGTTAATTTAGGATTACAATTTAGGTTTAACACTATGATTTATAACTTTCAACTATTTATAAAATAGTCTTTTGATTTTTTTTCAAGTTTAACTAAAACTTTGATTTAAGTTAACCGTTTAACATTATATTGAAATTAATAATTTAACTATTTTGCATAAAATCATAAATTATATAAAAGTTGTGACTTTAAAATGACAATTACTCATATACGACAACATGTCTAACCTAGTAAGTTAACTATAATATATTAAAAACTTAAAGCCATAATTTTATAAATAGAAATAAAATATGATATTTTAAAATTGTAGTTAGTTAATTTATGATTCGAAATTAGCTTTTGCATTAATTTAACTTTATTAACCAATTTATAATAATTATTAGAAAAAAATTGAAAACTCATGGATGTTTCAAATGCATGTGGTGAAAGTAAAAATGCCTCTTTTATAAGTATACTAAGCGAATGTCCGCGCATTGCGCAGAAACACCTATATAGTTGAAGTCTCTAAAAATATATATGTTTTTTTTAATATAGCAATAACGTTGATGTTAAATTTAATATAATAATTCATATACTAAATTGATATAATATATTAATTATTTTGAATTATATGATAATATATACATATTTTATAACTACATAATCTCAATCGTTTGAATGACTTTTATCCGCGAGTTACACTTGAATAAAATTAAATATAATATATGGTTAATATTATTTATAGTTGTTGTTATTATTAATTAATTTTTTAAAATTTATTTGCTTAATGTTTTAATTTATATCATTATAATTATTTAAAACATCAAAAATTGTTTTTTAATTTGAAAGGTAACAATATAATAATTTATATAGATTTATTTTTAACTATTGTTATTGTAAGTTATTTTAAGCTACTTATTTGAAAACTTTTAACGATTATAAAAATATTTTTAGAAAATATTTTAGTTAAATTGAGATTACAATTTAGTTATTGCATTTATCACTACAATTTATCACTTTTAACTATTTACAAAATATTCTTGGTTTTTTCAGTGGAACTGGAATTTATATTTAAGTTGATATTGTAATGTTATATTTAAATTAACAATTTAAGTATTTTGTCCAAACTATTCAAAAGTTGTAACTTTAAACTGATAATGGTTTAGATACAACAACATATTAAATCTAATAAGTTAAGTATAATATGTTCAAAGTTAAAGACATAAGTTTATATGTAGAAGTAAATATATTATTTTAAAACTGAAATTTAGTATATTTATGATTACACTTTTGGTTTGATATTTATTTAACCTTTCTAAAAAACTTATAATCATTATTAAAAAGACACTATAATTAATCACTTTCAACAATTTACAAAATATTTAATTGGTTTGTTTAAGTTAAACTAAAATTTATATTTAAGTTGACCCTATAATGCTATATTCAAATTAATAATTTAAATATTTTAATACAAATTGTTCAAAAGTTATAGCTTTAAAATGATAATGGTTTACATCCAGCAATATATTAAAACTAATAAATTAAGTATAATATTTTAAAAGTCAAAATTTATATTTAACTTGGGACCTTTCTGTAAAAAAAAATATTAGGAATTTTCTGTAAACAAAAATATTAGGACTTTTCTGCAAACAAAAACCTTATTATTATTATTATTATTATTATTATTATTATTATTATTATTATTATTATTATTATTATTATAAATAAGAATACTATTTTTTGAACTTGTTGTTATTAATACTGTTACTAATACATATATAAATGCATTTAAATGAAAAAAATAATGTTAATGAATGTTTTCTTGTACATTTTTACTTTGTATATAGTCATTTCACATTTGTTATTATTGTTTTCAATTCAAAATAATAATACTTAACAATTTAAAAGAAATTGCATATTTGTAAAATTGTTTATAAATAGTTTAAGGTAGAAGGATTTCTCACTTTCTATATAAAAATATTAAGGTAGAAGGATTACTTTCCAAATCCAACAGATCCATTACAAATATCTACATAGGTAGCCCATATCAAAATTCAAAAGTATTAATTACAATATCTTGTTTAATAAAAATTAATAGGACATGTTTTTTTTTTATTAATACTTTTGAATTTTGATTAATACTTTTGAATTATTCCTATTAGTTTTTATTAAACAAGATATTATAATTAATACTTTTGAATTTTGATATGGGTTACCTATATAGATGTTTGTAGTGAATTTGTTGGGTTTGGAAAGTAATTCTTCTACCTTAAACAATTTTATATACAAAGTGAGAAACCCTTCTACCTGAAACTATTTATAAACAATTTTACAATTATGCAACTTCTTTTAAATTGTTAAGTATTAATATTCTGAATTGAAAGCAATAATAACAAATGTGAAAAGATTATATAAAAAGTAAAAATATACAAACAGACATTCACGATTTCAATGTTAAAAGCATCACCATCTCCTCCACATCTACCCGTAAACAATGTAATTAATATTATTCTTTCATTTAAATGCATTTATATGTATTAGTAACAATATTAGTAATAACAAGTTCTAAAAATTGTATTTTTATTTATATTTTTAATAATAATATTATTGTTAATAATAATAATAATAATAATAATAATAATAATAATAATAATAATAATAATAATAATAATAATAATAATAATACGGGTTTTATCTATTGAAAAGTCATAATATTTTTGTTTACAGAAAAGTCCTAATATTTTTTGTTTACAGAAAATCCAATATTTTGAGTTAGTTTACGAAATAGTTCCAAATTAATTTGGTACCGGTTTCAACTGGTCAAAAAGGGTCAAACTGTAAATTTTTTCCAGTTTTCAAGGCTTTTTCGTTCAAAAAAAAATCTTGGGACTAAAGTGTAACTTATCCGTAAATATTGAGACTTTTTATGAAGATTTCCCATATTAAAACTAATAAATTAAGTATAATATGTTAAAAGTATAAGAACATAACTTTATAAATAGAAGTAGAGATATTATTTTAATATTGAAATTTAGTTTATATATGATTATACTTTAAGTTTGATATTTATTTAACCTAAGTAACCTAATTATAATTATTATTAGAAAGAAACTGAAAGGTCATAGGAGTTTCAAATGAATGTGGTGAAAGAAAAAAATGAATGAAAATTTCAAATGAATGCGGTGAAAGGAAATATGCTTCGTTTATAATTATACTAGGCGAATACCTGCACGTTGCGCAAAAACACCTATATAGTTGAATATTTTACAAATATATGTTTTTTAAATATAACAATAACGTTGTTGTTAAATTTGATATATTAATTCGTATTCTAAGTTGATATAATATTGATTATTTTGAATTATATAATAATATATACGTCTATTAAAACTGATAATCTCAATCGCTTGAATGACTTCTATCCGCGGGTTACTCATGAATAAAATTAAATATAATATATGGTTTAATGTTATTTATAGTTGTCGTTATTGTTAACTAATTTTTTAAAATTTATTTTCTTACTAGAAAAATAACCTTTTACGACGTGCAATGCGTGTCGTAAAACGCTCAGACGATGTGCAAATGCGTGTCAAGGAAGGCCCTGTCATAACGAGAGACGGCACGCTTTTGCGCATCGTCTATTTATGACGTGCATTTACGACGCACATTTATGACATGCACTTACGACACATAGTTATGACACACAATGCGTATCAAGGAAGGCTATGTCATAAAGGAAGATGACACTCATTTGTGTGTCGTAACCTTACAACACGTGTGTTTATGACACATAATGCGTATCAAGGAATCCCCTGTCATAAATGAAGATGACATGCATTTGCGTGTCATAAACTTCAGTAACCATTTACGATATGAATTTACAATGCATCTTTACGATACTCGTTTACTCATAATACAAAATTATGTAAACAAATATATACCAAAACAATCAGTTTCATCCAGTAACATCATGTCAAAATATTGTAATACACTGATATTAAGGGGATCTAATTGTACATTGTTATTAAGAGGTTTTCCCTAACTACATAACCTAATACTACATTGCTATTGAGGGACACCTTCTGCAATTTAATGCTATAAAAACTAAAAAGATATACACAAATATGATAAACATCAAATTCCAAGTAAGTAGAGTTGCATCTTGCCTTTCATAATTCTTTAAGGCTAATGAATCTCTGCTCCGGAACACATAGCAGCCCGACCCTTTATCTTCTTCAATGATCTGGAGGATATAATAACTTCATGCAGAAAACACGTATAAAAACACGAGTGAAAAGGATGATTTATACATAAATAATACATATTTTTTGTAAGAATTACCTGTTGATGCCAGTTGATAAGTTAGACAAGCTGAAATTTGTATTATAAATGCTTTTTCCTTGCTCCAAAATATGCCCAGAATCTTGCAAACCATATGCTTCATGGACTGCACTTCATTCTTTGACTTTTACAGTCACCATACTTTATGTGAAATGAACCATAATTTATAACTACTAATAAATCTTGATTTGTGAATTTTGAACTATTTGACACTACATTTCATGAATAAAAGAATGTGTTATTTGTCTAAGATTAAAGATAAACTTACTTGAGCGTGTTGTAGGCGATGTACTCATTATACATCAACTCAAATGCCTTAACATTTGATGATACATGCTTTCCACATGGCACAGCAACATCATCCTTCCACTTAATGTGTTCAGACTTATTAGGGATCTTCTTCCGAAGTCCTTTAGTCGAGTCCTTCCCTTTTGGAGGACTATATATAGGATATAGATCCGGTAGGAAATTTTTTTTGGTAGGAAGGTAAGAAGTTTTTTTTCTACATATTTTTTTGACGAACAAAAGAAATGAATCACTAGATGATTCATTTGTAAGATGATTCACAAGAAAAATTTCCCAAAAAAACATCTTTATGATTCATTTTTAAGTAAATTAAGAAAAAAAATTCACTTTTGTGACAATTTTAGTGAATAACAACAAAATCATTGTATAAATGAATCATCTAATGATTCATTTTGTTTGTTCGCGAAAAAAATATGTAGAAAAAAAACTTCTTACCTTCCTACCAAAAATTTCCTTCTTATTTGATCTTGACTCTCTCTCTCTCTCTCTCTATATATATATATATATATATATATATATATATATATATATATAATAAAAAGGAAAAATAAATAAGTTAATTACTAAAACACACTATTTATTTCACATACAAGTGTAACTGACCTTGGCCTTCTTAAGCTCATACATCTCTCCCAAAGCAACTTCACTTAATAGCATTAAGCCCACCAGATTTTTCTTGTCAGTAAAACAATATTGAGCACTTTTGTTCACTAAATCAGCAAAATAAATCCCTTTTCCAAACTACAAACATAGAAAAAAGATTACTTTCTTGATCAATATATAATAGATTAATGGATTGATTAATATAGAGAGAGAGAGAAAGGAGGACCATGTAGCCGGTTGCAGGAGCTTCAGGGAAATGTATTCGCAATCCTTGGCTTAAAATAGCAACATAGTTTGTCAAACGAGAACATATTAAGAACAATAGATTTCATTAACATCCATGCAAAATACATTAATGCCCTTCTCATCTTGCATGAATGATATAACTTAAAAGAAAAAGTTTGAAGCTACCATATCATGCCAAAGATTCATCTTGTTCTTGAGTTTATTTTTCTATGGAACAAACTTATCAAACTCTCCTTGTCTTTCAACTATGAAAACTTCTTCTAGCTCAAGTGCCCAATCCTACATTTTACAAAGTACAAACAAGGCCAACCTTTCAGTATAATGTCAAAAGACCAAAAGGCCCAAGTCAAAAAAGACACACTGTATGTGTAGGGGCATGTGTAGTTTAGAGATACTTCTCAACTAACTGATAATCTTCAGTATCATGAGGAAGTGTGACTATTTCACACTGAAGCTTTTTATATTTATCATCAAGTGAATCATCATTGTCCACATCAAACCCTACTAGCCTTGAAGCTATTTCACTATCCTGAAGCGCTTCCAACATTTTCACCAACCAATATAACAAGAATAAATGTCATCAATGAATTCTTAAGATAAGTGATTGAATCCAATGTAACATGGTAATAGTTTGGTAAAATGTATAACAACTACTTACATGTCTTTACTAAGACATTTTACAAGTTTCATGTTGTGTATTATTATTATCGATAAATGTTGTTTTATCATAATATAGTAAGCTACTTCTCAAGGATCGAGGACAAAACGAATGTGGTTACCCAGAATTCTTGTGAGTTTTTTTGTGTGTGTTTTTGTTTTTAATGTCCATATACCCTTTTCTTGTACTTTGAGCAGGATTCCATTAAAATTTATAACCAACCGTGGTTTCTTACAGGAATGTAAAAAAGATCAGAGCACACCCGTCTGTCAAAAAGGATGCTGCTATGAACTTCATGATATTGAGGATCTTGTTAAAGTTGGACAAATGGCCGAAGGTTAATTTGGTCTTTTACCTTTAGAAGTTTCTATGACAAAATGTTACTTACTGTCTAGTAAATAACTGTTTGTTCCAAAATATTTGGGTTGCTCATATTTTGGAGCACAAGCCATGGCAGAAGTTGCACAAATAGTTTTTTGCCCTTATAGTTATATTATCAATCCACAAATCAGAAAAGCAATGGAATTAGATGTTAAAGAAAATATTATCATTCTTGATGAAGCTCAGTGAGTAATATAATATTTCAAATTCTATAACTATTTTGACAAGAAAAATTAAGATTAAGTTACAAATCTGGTCCCTGTGCTTTTTAGATTTTACTGTCTTTAGTCCAAAAATGACACAATTTTCAGTTTTTTGGACATCATTTATCCATTTTGGTTCCTTGAACTTTGTGGATTTTACTGTCTTTAGTGCATATAATCTCCTTTCAATCAACCTCTTAGCGTTTACACATACCGGTTAATTAAATAGCCAAAAACATTCATTGATAAATTGACAAAGTAAAATGCAGAAGAATTTGGAAAGAAACATCAAGTATATATATATATATATATATATATATATCCCAGTTTCCAACAGAAAGATAACCGCAATGCAATTACTTTTTCTATCATTATTATATTGCATCCATGCAAAATACATTAATGCCCTTCTCATCTTGCATGAATGATATAACTTAAAAGAAAAGGTTTGAAGCTACCATACCATGCCAAAGGAGCATCTTGTTCTTGAGTTTATTTTTATATGGAACAAACTTATCAAACTTTCGTTGTCTTTTAACTATGAAAACTTCTTCCAACTCAAGTGCCCAATCCTACATTTTACAAAGTACAATCAAGGCTAACCTTTCAATATAATGTCAAAAGACCAAAAAGCCCAAGTCAACAAAAGACACACCGTATGTGTAGGGCATGTGTAGTTTGGAGATACTTCTCAACAAATTGATAATCTTCACTATCATGAGGAAGTGGGACCATTTCACATTGAAGCTTTTTATATTTATCATCAAGTGAATCATCATTGTTCACATCAAACCCTACTAGCCTTAAAGCTATTTCAATATCCCGAAGCGCTTCCAACATTTTCACCTACCAATATAACGAGAATGAATGTCATCATGTCTGGTCCGCCTCATCCTTGATTACATTTGGATGAATAGAAGGAACGACTGTTAAAAAAATCGGTTGCTGGCATCAACAATCAAGCTTTCTTTTAGAGGGTTATCAGCTGCCTCTTTCAATAGATTCCGAGGCTCTGTCAATACTTCGAAACCCTCAAGAAAAAACAAACATATTTTTCTTGTAAAACTAATACAGAAAAGATGTAAGAATTATAATGAAACACTAAAATTCATTAGCAATTTTCCTTACCTTTCTGGATATTACTTTTGCTAAGCTTCCCAAGTGGCATCTCCACCATGTTAATCTCAAACTCCATCATTGCAGCTTTGCAAAGTTGAAAATTTATAAAAAATAAAAAATTAACGATTCTTCTTTTAAGCATATAGGCTAAAATAATGAACCATTATGATGTCTCTATTGACTTTGGCTTCTCGTATCTAACTTGTCATGGAAAATTTGGTTGGAAAGTTGACCATCTTAAACCATGTAAATCTAATTCGATTCTGAATCAAGGGAAAGTGAAGCATGTTCCTCGCCAAGTTCCATTCATAATAGAGAGGTTAGGTACTTCAGAATTCTCAAATTTTTTTTTGTTAAGTTGATAGATATTTCTAGAAATTTATTTGTGTTTAGTGTTTCAAATTCTTCTAATGACTGTCGAGATTCCAACGAATTGAACCAATTTGATTGGGTGTCAAATGGGTTGTGGTTGAACTTTAATCATCCAGACTCTCTAGTATCTTCTCTCACAAACCAGGGTTGTAAGGACGAACCTATTTTCGATTTACACAGAAAGCCACTTATCACTTCCTGTGACAGTAAGTTTGAAGTTGAAGGTTTATTTAATGATTTATATCAACATCAACCTGATATTGTTGTGGTTAAGGAAGAAAACAGGCTCGGGGAAAAAGAAAACAAATATGATGAGGACAAGTTCATATGGGTTGAGAAGGTTATCAAGGAAGAGATCTCTTACAAGGAGGATAGAATGGTTCAATATTTCCTACATGTTTTCTCCCTATTGTTCTCATCATATGAACATGATACAAAGTCTGCTATTGATATTATAGATTTTTATGGGGGCAAAAACAGAAATATTGGTGTAAGAATTGGGGTGTTATTGGAAAAGATTTTAGCCATGCAAGCTTGTGGGTTATTAGTTCTGATTACAAAGAGTGTTTATGTCCCATGTTTGGAAGAATCTCTGGGATTTTGGATATGGTCTACTGTTTATTTACATGAAAATACACTAAGGGTTGCTGATACGGCTGTTAAGATGATGGTGTGGGCTGCAAAGCAAAGTGATATGTGGGTTAATGATAATGGTGGTACGAAGAAGATGATAAAAAGAACCGAAGATGAGCTAAAGCTGAGAGAGACGATGATGAACAACAGGAGTCTCTCAGAAAGAAGTTTGAGGGATTCTTATCTCTTTTCTTGGGCCACTGTCGGTTGCTTGGGGTTTAGCTCTCCTTTTTCCACTACACGTGATCAAGAGGACAAGGGTGACCCATTCTCTTCTTCACCTTGAGGACAAGGTGAAAGTTTGGGCGGCCGGTATTGATAATGTTGGAAGTATGTCCAAGGTCATTAACTAGTTTGTGGTATTTCTAATAATAACAGGTTCCTCTTGGGTTGCCCTCAAGACTCAAGATTGAGTAGAATAAATAATAGGAGTGATTAGTTTATTAATTATTATGGTTTAATAATTAATTAGAAACTATTGGAAAAAACAATTTGGGAATTAATTAACAGTTTAATTAATAGAAGGGTTGAATGTGAATTAATCAATAGTTGGTTGATCAGGGAACATTCTAGAACCCTAAAAGGAAGGGGGTTGGACGAAATCTCCCTTTGGATAAAAGGGAATTTCGTGCCTAGCTTATCCCATCCCACATGGGTGCAAGGATAAAACCCTAGGAGGTATCCGAGGCTATAAATAGGGCCTTAGGGATTCATTCCTCCTTGCTCATTCTTTGGCTTGAGTATTCTCCATCTTCTTTCTCCCTCTTTGTGGAAGAACTTTTCGTGAGTTCCTCCCTCCTAGTTTAATATTTGTTTCTACTCTTTTGAGTTCATTGGGTGTGAACAAAGAGAGGGATTCTAGTTTGGGTCCTCATCATCCAAACAAGGTGGCATGCACAAGGAGTCAAGCTCGAAGATCGTTAGCTGCTAAAAAGGTTAGTATTCTTCTTGTTTTTCGGATTTCATAGGGTAGAAGTAATAGTATGAAGCCATAGATCCTCAAGGTGCATGTACACTTAGGTAAATCGTTTTGTTGTTTCGATTATTCCGCTACCTAGCTATAGAGTGTATCTGATGCATATATATTACCCAACAGTGGTATCAGAGCCATTGGTTCATGGTTACTATCACCCTACATCCATGTTTTCGGAAAATATTGTTTTAGAACTAAATAATGAAAGTTTACTTGAAAAATTCGTAATTTGATGAAAACCTTAAGCTCACGACGTGAAAAGAGTAGTTCACGACGTGAACATTGGCAGATCAGAACTATCGGTTTTGATCTTGCTTATTTTTCAAATTAAGACTTTATCTTGCATGGATAATTACCTAATTGGATTAGATCTGAAAAAATTTGAAATGTATGAAACCCGAATCACGGCTCACGACGTGAGAGCTATGAGCTCAATTGTGTAAATCAAAAAATGGATCAATATTATTTAAATGGTGATTTTAAATATTTTAATATTGTTTATAATATAGTTTTATGAATTTGAATATTAATCCCTCATGTTTTATTAATTGTTATATTGCATCCTTGTAATGAATTTGAATTAATAATAGACAACTAGATTTAAAGAGTTTTAAATTTGGCCCTTATATATGTAAGATACATATATTTTATGTATAATAAAATTACAATATACGTCCTCGCGTATTTTAAATATTGACATTGTCAGTCTTACCTCGACTAGGCTCACCCGTTCAAATGTAGGGGTTTAAGGAGGTCTCTATAATTCCTAATGAGGTCGGTTTTTAATATGCTTCGCGCTTACCACCCTCACCGCCCTATTGCATTTTGTGAATGGAGTTACCGAAAGGGTTTGATAGTGATAATGGTCAATCTAAAAGTATTTTAAATACAAGTATAAAACAAAATCTTGTTTTATTTAATAAAGTGAATCTTATGTTATCCATAAAAATTGCACATTCTCTTTATAACTTGTTGATGGAGCTCGTGTGGTTAACCGGCACGTCAATTTGAAAGTATAGGTAGAGAATGAAGTGAGACTCGCAAATCTCAAGCGTAACTTGAGCCGGGGACCACACAATTTTGTATGGGTGATTCACCATCTATTCCATGATCCGTGGCATCCCCGTCATTGAATTTGAGATGAACATAATACGAGATTAACATGCCATTGATAGTTAATGAATCTCAAAGATCTAGGAATTTCATAATGATTGAAATTGACAAAGAGCTTTGTCTACCTAAATAACTTTGTGGTGTGTTTACGGCATCCCTTTACGCATCATGAAGCCAAATATGGATCCTAGCCTTAATCTAATAATTTAATTTAGGGTGATTATTAATTAAGGACTTATGTCAAACTAATTGGGGTCTTATCTTTTGTAGATGTCGAACCAAGCAAACAACAACAACAACAACAATTTTCCTCCTCCCCTTCCTCCTCCTCCTCTAACTCAAAACTCAAACTTCTCTCTCATGTCAGTTCTTAATAGGGAGAAACTCAAGGAGGATGGATCCAACTATCTTGATTGGATCAGAACCTTGAGGATCACGTTAAGATATGAGAACAAGGAGTATGTTCTCGACGAAGATGTCCCAGTGCTTGGAGAAAACCCTACCCCAGAAGAAGTTACTGCCTACAACAAGCATTACGATGAATCAACCAAAGTGGCTTGCCTTATGTTAGCGACCATGGCTTCTGGTCTCCAGAAGAAATTTGAAATTTGGGGTGCATTTGACATTAACCAACAGCTCGAGGAAATGTTTCAAGAGCAAGCTAGGCAAGAACGATTCGAGATCGTTAAATCCCTCATGGCATGTAAGCTACAAGAGGGAGCTTCTGTATGTGCGCACGTCCAAAAGATGAAGTCGTATATAGACAGACTTGGGAATCTAGGTGTCGAGCTACCTAAGGAGTTGTCCTTTGACATGGTCTTGAACTCGCTTAGTAGTTCGTATTTGCAGTTCATCATGAACTTCAATATGAATGGCCTCGAAAAGACCTTGATGGAGTTGCATGGCATGCTCAAAACTGCTGAAGCGAGCATGAAGAAACCCAACAACTCTAACCCTACTGCTCTTGTACTGGCCATTGACTGTGGTTCTACCAAAAGGAAAAGGGCGCCTCAACCCAAAGGAAAGCGTAAGGGTAAGGTCGAACAGTCTGGTCCTGTTCCCAAGAAAAGGGCCCAAGCTGAAATAGCTCCTTATTCAGATCCAAGTGAGGCCATTTGTTTTTACTGCCAAGAAAAGGGACACTGGAAGCGTAGTTGCCCTAAATACCTCGAGGACCTTAAGAAGGGCAAAGTCAAGGTGGCTAGCACCTCAAGTATGTTCATGATAGAACTCCATAGCACATCTACTTCTAACTCTTGGATTCTTGATACAAGATGTGGTACTCACATTTGCTCTGATATTCAGGGACTAAGACAAAGTAGGAAGTTGAAGCATGGTGAGCTCAACCTAATCATGGGGAACAGACACAAGTCAGTTGTTACAAGGATTGGGAACTATGAGCTCATGCTTGGTGGTGGTGTTTATCTCAGTTTATTAAATTGTTGATACTCGCCTGATATGGCACGAAACATTATTTCTTTTCATGCACTTTATAAGGATGGTTGTTGTTTTTCTTTTGATAATGATAATGGTGACATTTTGGTCTATAAGAATGGTTGTTTAATTTTCAAAGCTAGTCCTTGTAAAGGTGTGTATGAAAGTATTGTTTGTGATGGTGATGTTGATAAACTAATTATGAATGTTGGTTCATCTAATAGTGAATTAGACAAATCATGTTTGTGGCATTGTCGACTTGGCCATATAAACAAGATACGCATTGCCAAGCTCCAATCCGATGGAATCTTGGAATCATTTGGCCTCAAATCAGATGATATATGCGAATCTTGCTTACTTGGCAAGATGACAAAGGCGCCATTCACATGCCACTGTGAAAAAGGCAAGGATTTGTTGGACCTCCTCCACACAGATGTTTGTGGACCCTTCAAATCCACCACAAGACATGGAGAAAGATACTTCGTGACTTTTACCGACGATTTTAGTAGATATGGATATATCTATCTAATCAAGCATAAGTCGGAAACCTTTGAGGTGTTCAAAGAGTTTCAAAACGAAGTAGAGAGCCAATTGGGCGGAAAGATCAAGATGCTCTGAGCCGATAGGGGTGGAGAATATTTGAGTCATGAATTCTACGATCATCTTAAGAATTGTGGTATAGTTTTGCAATTCTCTCCTCCCAGAACACCACAGTTGAATGGTGTGGCTGAAAGGAGAAATCGAACATTGTTGGACATGGTTCGATCTATGATGAGTTGAGCTACACTTCCGATATCTTTTTGGGGGTATGCCTTAGAGACAGCCGCCCATATCCTAAACCTCGTACCTACTAAGAAGGTTGCTAAAACACCCTCTAAAATGTGGAGTGGGACACGTCCTTCTCTAGCACATATAAAGGTTTGGGGATGCGAAGTTTTTGTTCGCCACGAGGCGAATGACAAGCTTGAACCCCGATCAGAGAAGTGTTACTTCATTGGCTATCCATAAAAGTCGTTTGGATACTTGTTCTACAAGCCTTCGGAAAACAAGGTGTTTGTTGCTCGAAGGGGATTCTTCCTTGAGAGGGATCTCATTTCCAAAGAGAACAGTGGGAGCCGCATAGATCTTAAGGAGCTTCAAGAGTCAAATGAAGAAGAACCTTTAGTAGACACTAGCACTCATCTTGAGGTGCAACAACCCGTTGAGGAAACGCAACCCGGGGCTGAGCAACCTGTTGAGCAAAATGATATATCTCCACCTCCCCTTCGCAGATCCAATAGAGTTCGTCTTCCTCCTGAATTCTATGGTTTCCATGTGAGTATAGAAGGAGACGTATTGATTAATGATCATACACTGGTTGATATGGATGAGCCATCCAACTATAGGGAAGCGATGGCAAGCACTGAAGCTGCTAAGTGAAGAAGAACCTTTAGTAGACACTAGCACTCAACTTGAGGTGCAACAACCCGTTAAGGAAACGCAACCCGGGGCTGAGCAGCCTGTTGAGCAAAATGATATATCTCCACCTCCCCTTCGCAGATCCAATAGAGTTCGTCTTCCTCCTGTATTCTATGGTTTCCATGTGAGTACAGAAAGGAGACGTATTGATCAGTGATCGTACATTGGTTGATATGGATGAGCCATCCAACTATAGGGAAGCGATGGCAGGCACTAAAGCTGCTAAGTGGAAGGAAAGCATGGAGAGCGAGATTCAGTCTATGCATGACAACCAAGTTTGGAATTTGGTTGATCTTGCACCTGGCACTAAAATAGTTGGGTGTAAATGGATCTTCAAGAAGAAGACAGGCATGGATGGGAATGTGCACACATTCAAGGCTAGGTTGGTTGCAAAGGGTTACACTCAAACTCAAGGAATTGATTATGAGGAAACCTTTTGACCAGTAGCCAAGATCAAGTCTATTAGGATATTACTTGCCATAACAGCCTTTCATGATTATGAAGTATGGAAAATGGATGTGAAGGCCGCTTTCCTTAATGGAAAACTCGCAGAGGAAGTGTATATGGCACAACCTGAGGGTTTCATAGATCCAAAATATCCAAATAGAGTGTGTAAGCTTGAAAGGTTAATATATGGACTGAAACAAACATCTCACAGCTGGAACCTTTGCTTTCATGAAAAGATCAAGGAGTTTGGATTTTCAAGAAGTGAAGGGGAGTCCTGCATATAAATCAAAGCTAGTAGGAGTAATGTCGTCTTCCTAGTGTTGTATGTGGATGACATACTCCTTATAGGAAACGATATCCCGACGTTTCAAGGTGTTAAGACATGGCTCGGGAGTTGCTTCGCTATGAAGGATCTTGGAGAAGCTACATACATACTTGGTATAATGATCTATAGATATAGATCAAAGCATCTAATAGGACTAAGCCAAAGTACATACTTGGATAAGATCTTGAAGAAATTCAAGATGCAGGACTCCAAGAAAGGGTATCTACCTATGCAACATGGCACAAAATTGTGTAAACCTCAATGTCCTGGGTCTAGTGATGAACATGAAAGAATGAGTCGAGTCATGTATGCTTCTGCTATAGGATCGATCATGTATGCCATGACATGTACTCGTCCTAACGTCTCATTTGCTCTGAGTATGGTGAGCCGTTTTCAGGACAACCCAGGCGAAAGTCATTGGACGGTAGTAAAGAATATTTTTAAATACCTAAGAAGAAAAAAGGATATGTTCTTGGTATATGGGGGTAAAGATGAGTTAAGAGTTACAGGTTATTCAGATGCCAGTTTCCAAACTGATAGGTACAACTCATGTTCGCAGTCAGGATGGGTATTCTTACTTAATGGAGGAGCGGTCACTTGGAAGAGTTCCAATCAGTCGACAGTGGCAGACTCTACATGCAAGTCAGAGTATATAGCAGCTAGTGAAGCTGCAAAAGAAGCTACATGGTTGAATAATTTCATTGATGATCTTGGTGTCATTCCGAGCATCAAGGATCCCTTGGAAATCTTCTGTGACAATGAGGGTGCAGTCGCGTTGACTAAAGAACCCAAAGACCATGGTAACTCAAGACATATACTTAGAAAGTTCCACTATGTAAGACATCGAGTCGAGGAAGGAGATATTGTTGTGAGCAGAGTATCGTCGGAGGAGAATCTAGCCGATCCGTTCACTAAGCCACTATCAAGGATCAAGCATGATAGTCATACTAGATCTATAGGCATTAGATTTGCTGAGGATATGGTATAGTTGTTTAGTTGTTTAGTTTGATAGTTCTTGAAACATTTAGCAGTATGAATTTGTAATAGAATTGATGTTTATTTTGTGGAGACTTAATAAAATGCTAGATTGCTGTCATTTCTTTTTATTTATTACTGTGTTTATCTTTTGCATGATTAGAACCCACCTCCCGAGTACTAAGTATTCAAACCTCCACAGTCGGTCATACTCTTGGAAGTAAGTAGTGATTCAAGACTGTCATGAGTGTTGGTGGATTGACCATTTTGATTGGCATAACATAGTGATTGTGTCAACACTTGTGAGTACTTAATAGTGATTTAAGTATTGGAACAACCCGCACTAAGAGATTACTTCATGGATTCAGTCACAAGTAATTCTAAGATGATAATATCTTCTGTTCTTCAAACCGAGATACATGTGGGGTTTTGCTCTAAGATTCTGTTATACATTGGTATACTTCAACGTTGTCCGTAACTGGTGGCTAAAAAGGGTATATTCATGTATGACATGATGAAATAGACAAAGACTATGTAGTCAAAATTCATTCGTCCCTTCTGCCTTAACAGGAGAAGCGATATCTATGGGCCCCTCGATGATTTGGTGCTGACATCTTTAAAACCTGGCCGGGTGCTGACTAGAATTGATGTGTTTGATTTAGTAGTCAGATGTAGTCGTCACTAATCTATATCATGAAACATAATTTTGAATTCTGAGATTGACCATTATCCATGTCTCGAATTCATACAGATATCATGAGGATGAAGGAATAGTTGATCACTTATCTGAGGGTTGAGACTGATTAGATCAGAGTTCGACAGGTGCATTGGATGACATTCTCTCTGTTGATTATTTGAGAAATATAGAACCAAGTATATCTAGTTGATGACTTGTCCAAGTCGGAGACTGTTGGAAGTATGTCCAAGGTCATTAACTAGTCGGTGGTATTTCTAATAATAACAGGGTCCTCTTGGGTTGCCCTCAAGACTCAAGATTGAGTAGAATAAATAATAGGAGTGATTAGTTTATTAATTATTATGCTTTAATAATTAATTAGAAACTATTGGAAAAAAACAATTTGGGAATTAATTAACAGTTTAATTAATAGAAGGGTTGAATGTGA
The DNA here is from genome assembly GCF_002870075.4 of Lactuca sativa. Lineage (NCBI taxonomy): Eukaryota > Viridiplantae > Streptophyta > Magnoliopsida > Asterales > Asteraceae > Lactuca > Lactuca sativa. Next base: position 379,850,557 of record NC_056626.2, read on the forward strand.
ATTAACCAATAGTTGGTTGATCAGGGAACATTCCAGAACCCTAGAAGGAAGGGGGTTGGACGAAATCTCCCTTTAGATAAAGGGAATTTCGTTCCTAGTTTATCCCATCCCATATGGTTGGAAGGATAAAACCCTAGGAGGTATCTGAGGCTATAAATAGGGCCTTAGGGATTCATTCCTCCTTGCTCATTCTTTGGCTTGAGTATTCACCATCTTCTTTCTCCCTCTTTGTGGAAGAACTTTTTGTGAGTTCATCCCTCCTAGTTTAATATTTGTTTCTACTCTTTTGAGTTCATTGGGTGTGAACCAAGAGAGGGATTCTAGTTTGGGTCCTCATCATCCAAACAAGGTGGCATGCACAAGGAGTCAAGCTCGAAGATCGTTAGCTGCTAAAGAGGTTAGTATTCTTCTTGTTTTTAGGATTTCATAGGGTAGAAGTAATAGTATGAAGCCATAGATCCTTAGGGTGCATGTACACTTACGTAAATCGTTTTGTTGTTTCGAGTATTCCGCTACCTAGCTATAGAGTGTATCTGATGCATATATTACCCAACAGATAAGCCCCAACTTTACTGGTGTATAGTGAAGGGGTATTTTAGTACTTTTGACATTATGGCAGGTTTTTTATGTTAGTGTTAGACATGGTTAGTGGGACAACATCGTTTGTGTCTGTTGAACTTGGTCTTCACCTTTGAAGTTATATTATATACAAAATGGTCATTTTCAGCATATGCAGCACTTATTGGAGGGTGATGACTCACCTAATTTTTACATTAAAGTATTATCAAGTTAATCAACTCTTAAAACTATGAAAGGTCTTTAAAGTTTTTTTTTCTACTCTGCAATAAATGTAATTCCACAATGATAAACATTTCATATGTTTCACCAAAAATTGGATTGAAAGGCTTTCATGTTCATTGTAGAGCTTAATATACTGATATAAACCATGATGTTGTGATAAAAAAGATTTCATGGTTTTCAAAATTTATATAGAAATAGGAGTGTATTAGTGTAGTGTGTGTCAATGTGTGTGTAAGGAATTAAGGGTAATGATTCTTACATGTATATACTAATCGCATGGATTGATCCTCACAATTATTTGTTTGCACTAAAAGATGGGTTATTCCATCAACTACAAAAACAATAAAAGTATCTTACTCATTAATAATTTACTATGAACAATTATAGAAGAAGAAGAATAAGAATAAGAAGAAGAAGAAGAAGAAGAAGAAGAAGAAGAAGCTATAGATTATAGAAACATATTGGTGTTGGGAAATACCTCTGCCATTTTCTGTAGCATTCTCATGGGTTCAAAAATAAATACTGGTAGAGTCACCATTGATGTGATATCAGCACCTACATACTTCTGCATTGACCTCCAGTAACTATCACGCTCCTATAAAAACACAAAAGAAAACAATGAATAACGATAGTAGAACATAGATGTTATATGTAATAAGTACCCAACACATAGAAAAATGATGAGATTGTGAAAGAAACAGATTAGAGAAATAAGTTAGTGTACCTCTCCTTCTATCTGCCTCTTTGTGCTTCAACTTCAGCATCATTATTTTTAGTTATATCTTATCTGTGTAAGATAAACTTACTTGATCGGTTCCAGTGGGTAGAAGTAAGTGAGGCGAGTTCGATCGACTTGGGATAAGGTAGAGGGGAATTGGATTCGCTGATAAGAAGAGGAATGAGGATACTGGATGTGATTTTGTGAAAAAAAAAAGCCCTAGACTTGATGCCGTTGAGGATAATGGACACAGAAAACAAGTCAATTCACTACCTAAATAGTGTAGTGCATATAACTGAGGAACAACTAGGGTTAGGGTTTCAATTGTTGAAGGAATAATGTAAATATTTATATACTTAAATGTCTCGATCAGTAAGAGAGAATGGAAGATGGCATGCTTGTTGCCTTGATCAATGTCGACGAGCGGGGAAGAATCGGTGGCGGTGGTCAGAGTGCAAGGGAAAGAAGCAACCAACACTCGATGTAGGGAGGCGGAGGAAGACCAGAGAAGATTTTTGTGGTAAAAGAACACACCCAGAGCTAAAGAGGGGAAACAAGGAATTTCTAATTTTTTGATATCCTTTTTCCCGCTGCTAGTTGCTGAAGAGCGTGTTTGTAAAATTATAAAGAGAAATTTCTAGACAACACACGTTTAACATAAGCGCCCTCCTTGTTTTTTTTTGAGACACTAATTTTAGGGCACACAAATTTCTAAAGATCTGACATTATTTTTCGGGCATGACCTTTTGCGTATCATTAATTAGTGCGTGTCGTAAAAAGCATGTCATTAAAGGTCTGTTTTCTCGTAGTGATTTAATATCTATCATTTTAATTATTTAAAACATCAATCATTGTTTTTTATTTTTAAATGTAATTATATAATCATTTATATAGGGTTAGTTTTAACTATTGTTAGTATAAGTTATTTTAAGCTACTTATTTGAAAACGTTTAACGATTATAAAAATATCTTTAGGAAATATTTTAGTTAAATTAAGATTACAATTTAGTTTTTGCATTTAGCACTACAATCTGTCACTTTTAACTATTCACAAAATATTTTTTGGCTTTTCTAAGTGGACTTGAAATTTATATTTAAGTTGACTCTGTAATTTCATATTTAAATTAAAATTTTTAATTTTTTTTCCAAACTATTCAAAAGTTAAATCTTTAAACTGACAATGGTTTACATACAACAACATATTAAATCTAATAAATTAAGTATAATATGTTAAAGATAAATACATAATTTTATAAGTAGAAGTAAATATATTATTTTAATATTGAATTTTAGTTAATTTATAATTACTTTTTAGGTTAGATATTTATTGAACCTTATTAACTAACTTATAATAAGTATTAGAAAGACAATACACTTTATCACTTTTAACTATTTACAAAATATTCTTTTGGTTGTTTAAGTTTAACTAAAATTTATATTTAAGTTGACGCTTTAATATGCCCGCGCGTTGCATATAAACAAAATTAAATATAATATATGGTTTAATGTTTTTATAGTTGTTGTTATTGTTAATTAACTTTTTTTAATTTATTTGCTTAAATTTTAAACTTCTATTATTATAATTATTTAAAACATCAAACATTGTTTTTTGATTTTAAAGGTAACAATATAATCATTTATATAGAGTTATTTTTAACTATTATTATTGTAAGTTATTTTAAGCTACTTATTTGAAAACTTTTAATTATTATAAAAATATCTTTAGGAAATATTTTAGTTAAATTGATATTACAATTTAGTTTTTGCATTTAGCACTATAATTGATCACTTTTAACTATTCACAAAATATTCTTTGGATTCTTTTTAAGTGTAATGGATTTTATATTCAAGTTGACACTGTAATGTTATATGTAAATTAACAGTTTAAGTATTTTGTCCAAACTGTTCAAAAGTTGTAGCTTTAAACTAATAATGGTTTACATACAACAACATATTAAATCTAATAAATTAAGTATAATATGTTAAAAGTTAAAGATATAACTTTATAAATAGAAATAAATATATTAATTTAATATTGAAATTTAGTTTATTTATGATTACACTTTAGGTTTGATATTTATTTAACCTTAATAACCAACTTATAATCATTATTAAAAAGACTCTACAATTTATCACTTTTAACTATTTACAAAATATTGTTTGAGTTGTTTAAGTTCAACTAAAATTTATATTTAAATTGACCTGTAGTGTTATATTCAAATTAACAATTGAAGAATTTCAAACAAATTGTTCAAAAGTTATAGCTTTAAAATGATAATGGTTTACATGTAGCAATATATTAAAACTAATAAATTAAGTATAATATTTTAAAAGTTAAAAAATATAACTTTATAAGTAAAAGTAAAGATATCTTTTTAATATTGAAATTTAGTTTATAGATGATTACACTTTAGGTTTGATATTTATTTAACCTTATTAACCAACTTATAATAATTATTAGAAAGAAATTGAAAAGTTATGCGAGTTTCAAATGAATGTGGTGAAAGGAAAAATGTTTCCTTTATAAGGATATAAGGAAATGATAATGATGATTATACGAATGTTCGCACGTTGCACAAAAACACTTATATGTTTGAAGTCTTTACAAATATATGTTTTTTTAAATAAAACAATAACATTGTTGTTAAATTTGATATAATAATGCATATATTAAATTGATATAAATATTGATTATTTTGAATTATATGATAATATATACATCTATTATAAGTACATAATCTCAATCATTTGAATGACTTCTACCCGCAAGTTACACATGAATAAAATTAAATATAATATATAGTTTAATGTTATTTATAGTTGGTATTGTTAATTAATTTTTGAAAATATTTGCTTAGTGTTTTAATTTCTATCATTATAATTATTTAAAACATCAAACATTGTTTTTTGATTTTAAAGGTAACAATATAATCATTTATAAATAATTATTTTTAACTATTGTTATTGTAAGTTATTTTAAGTTACTCGTTTAGTTAAATTGCGATTACAATTTAGTTTTTGAATTTATCACTTTGAACTATTTAAAAAATATTCTTTAGTTTTTTAAGTGGAACTGAAATTTATATCTAAGTTGAAACTGTAAAGTTATATTTAAATTAACAATTTAAGTATTTTGTCGAAACTGTTCAAAAGTTGTAGCTTTAAACTAATAATGGTTTACATACAACAACATTTTAGATCTAATAAACTAAGTATAATGTATTAAAAGTTAAAGACATAACTTTATAAGTAGAAATAAATATATTATTTTAAATTTAAAACTTAGTTTATTTATGATTACACTTTAGGTTTGATATTTATTTAACCTTATTAACCAACTTATAATCATTATTAGAAAGACACTATAGTTTATCAATTTTAAGTATTTACAAAATATGTTTTTGGCTGTTTAAGTTATATACTAAAATTTATATTTAAGTTGACCCTATAATGTTATATTTAAATTAACAATTTAAGTATTTTATACAAATTGTTCCAAAATTCTATCTTTAAAATGATAATGGTTTACATCCAACAATATATTAAAACTAATAAATTAAATATAATATGTTAAAAGTTAAAAAAACATAACTTTATAAGTAAAAGTAAAGATATTATTTTAATATTGAAATTTAGTTTATAAATGATTCACTTTAGGTTTAATATTTATTTCACCTTATTAACCAACTTATAATTATTATTATACAGAAATTGAAAATTCATGGGAGTTTCAAATGAATGTGGTGAAAGAAAAAAATGTATGCGAGTTTCAAATGAATGTGGTGAAAGGAAAAATGTTTCCTTTATAAGTATATATAGATAGATAGATAGATAATGACTAGGCGAATGCTCGCACGTTACGCATAAATACCTATATAGTTGAAGTCTTTACAAATATATGTTTTTTTCAAATATAAAAATAAAGTTGTTGTTAAATTTGATATAATAATTTGTATACAAAATTAAAATAATATATTGATTGTTTTGAATTATATAATAATATATACATCTATTATAACTGCATAATCTCAGTCGTTTAAATGACTTCTACCCGCGAGTTACACACGAATAAAATTAAATATAATATATGGTTTAATGTTATTTATAGTTGTTGTTAGTGTTAATTAATTTTTCAAAATTTATTTGCTTAATATTTTAATTTCTATCATTATAATTATTTAAAACATCAAACAATGTTTTTTGATTTTAAAGGTAACATTATAATCATTTAAATAAAGTTACTTTTAAGTATTTTTACTCTAAGTTATTTAAGCTACTTATTTGAAAATTTTTCACGGTTATAAAAATATTTTTAGGAAATATTTTAGTTAAATTGAGATTACAATTTAGTTTTTGTATTTATCACTGCAATTTTTTACTTTTAATTATTTACAAAATAGTGTTTGGTTTTTTAAGTGGAGGTGAAATTTATATTTAAGTTGAAGTTGTAATGTTATATTTAAAGTAACAATTTAAGTATTTTGTCCAAACTATTCAAAAGTTGTAGCTTTAAACTGATTATTTTTTACATACAACAACATATTAAATCTAATAAATTAAGTATAAAATGTTAAAAGTTTAAGACATAACTTTATAAGAAGAAGTAAAAATATTATTTTAAAATTGAACTTTAGTTTATTTATGATTACACTTTAGGTTTGATATTTATTTAACCTTATTAACTAACTTATAATCATTATAAGAAAGACACTACAATTAATCATTTTTAACTATTTACAAAATAATTTTTGGGTTGTTTAAGTTAAACTAAAAATTATATTGATGTTGAACCCATACTGTTATATTTAAATTAATAATTTAAGTATTTTATAAAAATTATTCAAAAATTGTATCTTTAAAATGATAATAATTTACATCCAACAATATATTAAAACTAATAAATTAACTATAATATGTTAAAAGTTAAAAAACATAACTTTATAAGTATAAGTAACGATATTATTTTATTAGTGAAAGTTTTTTTTATATATGATTACACTTTAAGTTTGATATTTATTTAACCTTATTAACCAACTTATAATTATTATTAGAAAGAAACTGAAAAGTCATGGGAGTTTCAAATGAATGTTGTGAAAGGAAAAATGCATGGGAGTTTCAAATGAATATGGTGAAAGGAAAAATGTTTTATTTATAAGTATATATAGATATAAATATAGATATAGACTACGCGAATCCTCACGCGTTGCGCGAGAATACAATTATATAGTTAAAATAATAACTTTTACCAAACTATTCTTTAATATTTCTACTTTAAACAAAATGTTAATAGTAAAGCCAACATATAGTTAGCATATTAGTTTTATTAAACATTATAGTTTTAATTTTTAAGTCATTGTGATATATACATTTATTTGATAATTTTATAGACCATTTAAAATTGTGTAAATTATATATCAAACATATGATAATCTATATATAACGGGTAACAAAATGTATGAACAAAAAATATGAAATACAACTTTTAGTAATATAAAAATACAAAAACATCTATTATAATATTTGTATTAAATATATATATATATATATATATATATATATATATATATATATATATATATATATATATATATATATATATATATATATATATATAGACACACACAATGAATAATAAAAAATATGAAAAATAAACACTACAACTTTTAATAACACTAAACACTAAAATATCTATTATAACATTTATATTTACTTTGCATATTTAAATCACAAATATATTCAAATACATTAATGTTATTAATGTGCAAAAATTTACAATCTTATAAAAGAAAGAAAAATAAAAAGTTATTAGTGATTACTAATTAATAATCATAAAATTAAAATTGTTGAGTTGTAACTAATAAATATACATAAATTAGAAAACTCTTGAGTTGTAGTGTGAGTTTCAAATGAATGCGATACATGGAAATGTTTATTTATTTATTTATTTATTTATTTATTTATTTATTTATTTATTTATTATTATTATTATTATTATTATTATTATTATTATTATTATTATTATTATTATTATTATATTTGTCTAAATAATTAGTTTTGATGCATCATGTTAATCCCTTCACTTATTAAACATAAATATATTTATACAACGAATATATATTAAACATAATGAAACATAAAGATATTTATACAAAAATGTTTATTATAACATTTTTATAAAAAAAGATATATATACAACGAATAATAAAAAATATGAAAAATAAACACTATAATTTTTAATAACATAAAAACAATAAAATATCTATTATAACATTTATATTAACTCTTCATATTTAAATCATAAATTTCTTCAAATACATTAATGTTTTTAATGAGTAAAACTTTACAACCTTATAAAAGAAAGGAAAATAAAAAGTTATTAGTGATTACTAATTATAATCATAAGTTAAAAATTGTTGAGTTGTAACTAATAAATATACATAAATTAGAAAACTCTTAAGTTGTAGTGTGAGTTTCAAATGAATCCGGTACATAGAAATGTGTATTTATTATTATTATTATTGTTGTTGTTGTTGTTGTTGTTGTTGTTGTTGTTGTTGTTGTTGTTGTTGTTGTTATAAATAGTTGTTTTTGATGCATCATTTTAATCACTTCAGTTATTAAACATAAAGATATTTAATTATAAATTTATAACATACATAGGTGGATATATATGTTAAACAAATCACATATATTATATATTTTTGTAAATGTCATATGTAATTCTTGTTGTAGTAATATAGATAAATTACTTTCATGTGAAAAACACATCATGATAAGTCAATCATAATTACATATCAAATGTTAAAAATCATGTTATCTTTTAAATATTGTCTTGTAAATATGTTGTGTAGGATAACCGAAAAAAATAAAAAATTAACATAATCAAAAGAGAAAAAACTACAATCAAATAAATAAAAACATTTGTGGTTGAATATATAAATAAAAATGTTACATAAATATACATTTAAATCAAAAGAAAAAACTAACATTCGTCTACTTTGCTCAAACAAAAAAAACCTAGATCTGTTTTCTGGATCTTCTATCTTCATTTAACACCATTGAACCATAGAAACTTGATGACAATTCTTCACTAACCTGCAATCAAAATGTTTTTCTTGAAAAAAGAAGAATCAGAAAGATATTCCAAGCAAAACATTGATGTTTGGAGAGTCTCATTCAAGATTGAGTAATACATGCAAATTACATTTAAAGATCAAATGAGAAACTGAATATAAAGAAAGAATAGAAAAGCTTCATTTGTTTTGGTGGAAAGAAAAAAAATCATATTATAATTATCATCGATGCGACATAACCAATTTCTTCAAATCATCATATTTGGATTGTGAATGCTTAAACTATATGAAAACTTTTGAATCACAATATCTTCAACCAAATGACGACTTTTTGTAAGAAAAATGTACTAATATGACTACATATACAATAAGAGAATGCAAAAAATTATTGGAAATTTATAAATATTATCAATGTTATTAATTAAGGAATATAAAAAGTTATGTAGGTTTCAAATCAATATGGTTTGAGGAAACAAAATACCTCTAAACATATGATTTTGAATGGTATGGTTTGAGAAAACAAAATATCTCTAATCATATGATTTTGAATGGTCTCATTTATACTATTGGAAAAAAATATAACACGATCAAACTATGAGTAAAAAAAATGATACATTTATCCACAACCTTGACTTGTAGAGCTATTTTAAGGACTCCATCATTGCAAATACGTTCTAAAAGATTTGTGCCTATTGAAATTTTTTTCTTTTCATTTTCTTAAGACATCCTTCTTAGATGTAAGGGTTTGTATAGCATGTTTGGTGTTTAATGATAAATCAATTACTTAGAAGACATTTGAAATGTCATATTAGAACATGAAAAGACAAAGGAGTTTCATATCATTGTGGTGCTTAGTAATATAGTCATTTGAAAATATGAAAAGACAAAAAAGTTTCAAATCAATGTGGTGCTTAGAAAAATGCTTCTATTACAAGATATATAGATACTAGTCGAATCATTGCACGTTGCGCGTGAATATAATCATTTAATTAAAATAATAACATTTAACAAATTGTGATTTAATATTTATACATGAAAAACCAATGTATGTAGCAAAACAAACTCTATAGTTAATATGTTAGTTTTATTAATTATAATAAATTTATATCATTAGTTATTTTCACTATTAATTCATAATTTCATAGATCGTTTAATGATGTGCAAATTATATATCAAACATATATTGATTTCTATATATAACAAATACAAAGTAGTATGAAAAAAATAAATATTACAACTTTTAATGATTGTATAGACGTTTTAAGTTGTCGAAATTATATATAAAACATATGTCGATTTGTATATAAAACAAATAATAAATAGTATGGAAAAACACTATAGTTTTTAATAAAATATAAACACTACAACATCTACTATAACATTTACATCAAACAAAACTTATTAAACACTTATAAGTCATTCAAAATGAATATTTAGCAATCAACATACATTTGTATATAGAAACATTGTTATAAAAATCCGTGTTGAAATAATCATTGATGCGACAAAACTTATTTTTATTCAACTCTTTCATTTTGAATCACAAATATTTTCAAACATATGATTTTTTAATTAAAACTTACTTATATACTACTAATATAGCTACAATGTGTATAATAAATTAGTGGAAAATAAAAAGACATTGCACATTAATAACCATCAGTTTAATTTTTTTTAATGTAGCGGAAAATATAGAGGCATGACTAATTACATTAAATTTGAAATCATAATTACATTTAAATTAAAAAACTATTGAGTTGTAGTAGGATTTTTAAACTCTTGAGTTGTGTTCAATAATTTAATATAAATATTAACAATTATATATTATAAAAACAATATTATAAGCATATATCATTGAAATATTAATTTTTATATTAAGTTGTAACTAATATTATAATAATTTGAAGTACACGATAAGAAAGATATAAAAAGTTGTGTTTGAATCAAATTTAATGAGTTTTTGTTTCAAAATTATTTTAAACTATAGGTATTTTTAACTAATTTATAAATAATTTATTTGAATATTTTGTATTTCCTATATTATTATTATTATTATTATTATTATTATTATTATTATTATTATTATTATTTCAAATAACAATAATTTTTTAATATAATATAATCTATTCTTTAGTTTTACGTTATTTTAAACAATTATTATTTTTTACTTAATAAAAAACTACTTATTGAAAATTCTTCATTATTATATTTAAAAAAACTACTTATGTATTGTACTTTCATTTTATTCCTTAAAGCTATGAAATATTTGAAGAGAATGAATAATTCAAATAAAATGGTGATTTGAATTTTGAAACTATAGTAATCATTATGTATTACGACCAATCTTTAAAAAAAATATGTTAATAGTGGGTTAGGGAGAAGGAGTGTTACACTTGAGATATATTTTTATCACTTATATTTTCTTATGAAAATATTAATATTTTGTTTATTTTACTTTTCTTTTACGATAAAGAATGAATATGGAGAATGAAAATTCACAAATGTAATAACATAATAATTTATTTTTATTACTATAAAAACATTTAAAATGCATACATCTATATAAGTTTTGGTAGAACATAAAGAATTCATTTTTATAACACACATTATCATTGATTTTCAACAATAAAGTCATATCATATTAAAAATTATTCGTTCTAATTCGTCATTATCACCAACAATTTGGAATAATGATTGTAAACTCCTTTCATCAAAATCAATTATAAAAAACTATATCAATGTTATTTACAACAAAATAAACGATAGAAACTAACATAATATATAACATATAATACCATAAAATACATGTTGAATAATGTTCTCTTGGACATAACATATATTTTCTTAACATAAAAAAAAACAACATAAAAACACATGCATGTTAACAAAGTTAGTTGCTCTAACTGCAAATAGCTTGAAGGTGGATTTACCAAAAGCTCATGACAAGTAATCATCAATCCCACTTCATTATCCTGTGATTATAAAAAGATGCATAACACATAAACTTAAAAAATGATCTCAAGTATATACTTTTACAAACATACCTAAATTTGAACATTGGTTAATATTTAAAATTTTACATGCACCTAATTTGAGTTTACATAAATTTATATTTGGAAAAGTTAAAATTGTTTTTTTTACATCCATGAAATCATTCATATAACTCTTCAAACCATATAAATATAATCTATCATTTTGTGTTGACATAAATGCAACATGTAATCTACAAATTCTTATATAGGCTAAATATTTTATTTAACTCATCAATTAAATAACATGATTTGAAGAGTTTTAGAAGTTACAACTTACAAATCATAGTATTTTAGTTAATCATAAATTAATTTGTATAAATTGAATAGTCTTGGGAGTTTCAAATACATGAGCTCCAAGGAAAATTCATGCTTTATAAGATAGATAGATATAAATATAGATTAACATTATTTTTTTGGCTTCCAACTAATTAACAATCATTAATTAGATTTTTAGCATATTAAACTCATTTATTGATTTGAAACTTACACAACTCATCAACTTCCAAATAATTAACTATTTTTAATTTCATTTTTACTAATTACACTCATTCGTAATTTTAATTTTCATTCAAACTTTTCAAAATATGCATATGCTATTGATTACTTACATCATATTAACTTGAAATCTACACAACTCTTCAAATTCCAACTAAAATAATCATCATTAAATTGATTGTAGTACATAAAACTCATTTATAATTGTAAACTTAATGCTAACTATTTAACTTTCAAAATAAATTATACATAAAACTTATTGATTTATATCAAATAAACACGAAAAGGGTTCAAAGAATATTTTTAAACATTTACAAAAAAAATAATAATATAGGGTTAAATGTAAAACCTAAATTGAAATGTCAAAATAATTAAAAGGCTAACTAAAAATATATTTTGCAATAATAATATTTTCCAAGTTGATAGTTTTGATTTAGTTAACAATAACATCAGAGTAAAATAGTTAAAAGCTATTTTATGTTATTATAAAACAATATTGATATTTGAAAAAATAATCTTGATTGAAACCAAAAAATAATCAAATAGTTTGTTTTAAAATAAATTAACAATAATAATATTAAAAAATTATATCGGTTCAAAACATGCAATTTTTTTTGCATACAACCTCTCTCTCTCTCTCTCTCTCTCTATATATATATATATATATATATATATATATATATATATATATATATATATATATATATATATTAATTACGATGATAAGAGTATAAAATATCTACATCACCCAATTAATTTTAATAATAGTTTATAAATAATAATAAGTAAAAAATTAGTTTAATTTGACGATTAAGACATATTGCTTTAATATATCTTTATATTATCATATATTTAAAATATTTTATATCTACTTAATAGTAAAATTATTATTCCATAATTCATGATAAAAAATATTTTATTATATTCTACACAACGTGCAAGTATTCACTTAGACTATAATTACATTATCATGTTGATTCAAGTAAGTATTTCAATATATATACTTCAAACATATTCATTAATTCCCACAATCTAATTTTAAACCTTTCTAGTTACTTGGTGATCTTTTTTATTTACTTTTAATAACAAAATGGTAATATATTACAAATAATAGAAAAGAAAGATATAGAATATATATATATATATATATATATATATATATATATATATATATATATATATTAAACATCAGAATTTGTTATTTAAAAGGTTAGACATAATTGTATGTATTTTAAATGTTATACATCAATATTTTTCATTCGTTTTTCTAATTACAACCTCTTGTACCTAATTAGTCAGGTCTTCTGTCTACGTTGCCTAAGTGGGGTCTCTGTAACACCCAAAGTTTTGAAGGCCAAGAAAGGAAAGAAAACTCTAACTTTAAGGGGAGACTCGGCGAGTCCAAGGAGGAACTCGGCGATTCCGAGCGGGATCCGGGTCGAGGAGTAAGTGACTGACTCGGTGAGTCGGCCAAGGGGACTTAGCGAGTCTGATCTGTGCGAGGAAAACCCTAAATTTAGGACTTGGAGCCTATTTAAACGTCTCATTCTCTCCCCTATGGTTCCTTTACTGCCTCTTTCACCCAGAACATCGAACCCTAAGCCCCATTGTTGCCCATTTAAGCTCCCAAGCCATTTTTGAGTGATTTGAAGGAAGAAGAAAGAAGGGAATCATTGAAGCTTCAAGGATTGGCCTTAGATCTGAAGATTGGGGAAACTTTCTGAGTTTTGAAGGTATTAAGTCGTTTCCCTCCTTTAGATCTATTATGGTTGTGAGTTTTGGGGGCTTTTAGCCATGATTAGCTACCCCTTTTTGAGTTAGAAGCCATATCTGAAGTTGCTACTTCGGATCTAAGCATATTATGGTCTTGAGAAGCATAAAGTATCTGCCCTTGAGTTGATTATGGAGCCTCTTTGCCTTAAACCATAGTTTATGGTGTATTTTGCCTAGATCTCCTTCTCTACACGTAAAGTTTGCAACTTTACGTGAGGAATAGGCTTGGGAAGGGTAGATCTACAGTTTGAAGTCCATGCATGACTCAAAAGTCCTCTGCATGTATGGAGATCTGAATGGACTCGGCGGGTCCTTTGAGTGGACTCGACGAGTAGCATGAAGATTTGGAGGAGCTCGACGAGTGGGATGAACAACTCGTCGAGTCAGATGAAGTTGGGTAGGAACTCGACAAGTTGGATGAACAACTCGACAAGTCTGTTGAAGGTTGTCTTGGATTCGGCGAGTCAGGTTGCGAAACCCCAAACCCTTCAAGTTGAGACTCGAATCAGTGAGTTGAATGGAGACTTGGTGAATTGGACAGGTCAGGACTCGGAAATCATAGACTCAACGAGTCATGGACTGACTCGGCGAGTCGAGTCGCGAATAGAAGGACTCTGAACATATGAACTCGGCGAGTCAATAGGGTGACTCGGCGAGTAGGGTTGACCTAGAAGGTTGACTTTTACCAGGACTTTGACTTTGACCAGAGTTGACTTGGTTGTCTTTCGGGGGTTAGTTAGACTTAGTGTTGCATTGAGATTGGTAGCTCGGGGAGCAAGTGGAGCAGGAGTTTAGAGAGTTGTCGGGCAGCAGCTAGTGGGTTCATCAGCCAGTTCAGCCAGTGCAGGTGAGTTTCCCTTTGTATGAATGGGTCTATGACCATAATGCCGACCCATGTAGTTATGAGTAGAAGACTCGGGGGTTAGCCCTAGGCATAGTATGCTAGTATGATATTCGGGACGAGGTCCAATGATAGAGGGCGGGTGCCCAAGGAATGGTTTATGTGATAGTTTATACTTGTTGTCTGTGTGATACTTGTATTTGCCTGGTAGGAAGGTGAGTGTGGGCGAGGTCCCGTATCTCACCAATAGAAGAGTGTGGATGGTGTTCCACATCTCAGTAGCTTTAGATCAGGGGCGAGGCCCAAGTTAGGGAAGGAGTGAGGGTGGGTTGGGCCCATACCTCACTATCAGCAGGAGTATGGACGGGGTTCCATGACTCATCAGTAGCAGGACAAGGGCGGGGCCCAGAGATAGGCGAGGCCTTAGGGCAAGATCTGTTAGTATGTGTTTAGCTTATGTTATGTGATGTGATATGTTTATGTGCTATTATATGTTAGTGGGCGAGGCCCTGTGACAGGCGAGGCCTAAGTGAAATAGATTTGTATCCGAGCGGGGCTCGAAGCCAGGCGGGGCCTGGAGCGGCGGGGCCGTTGTAGCGGGCGAGGCCCAGGATAGTGGGCGTGGCCCAGTATATGCAGTATGTGGTTATGCATGGTATGTGGTAGGGTGGGGAACTCACTAAGCTTCGTGCTTACGGTTTTTAGTTTTGGTTTCAGGTACTTCCGGTAGCGGAGGGAAGAGCTCGGGGTGATCGCATGGCACACACCATAGATTAGACAGACTGGGAATGTTTTACTCTGATTATGAACATGTGTTTTGGAAATTAATACTCTGATTATATTTGGATTCATGATTTTGCTTTAAGTAATGTTTTATTAAAAGAAAATTTTTAGTCTTGAATTTTGGGATGTTACAGTCTCACTTAATGTTGTTTAAACAATAATGACTATAAAAGTGGAAACGGTGTCGTTTTGCACATTGGTAACCAGTGACGGTGTCTAATCAAGATTATATCCATTCCCCTTGTTCCTCGACAATAGTCGTTACTTACAGACATCCCTTATTCTCCCTCTTCTTTTAGGGGAAAAGGAACCCTGAATTTGCCGTTTAGATAAACTACCATGATCTATTTTTGCCAAATCCTATGAGGTACAAAAATGGAGACAGTGAGACAGTAACACAATTTAACTATGAGATACTTAACTACCCACTCATTAAATCTTGGACTAAAGGAAGTTATCAAAGATCAGTGTGATTTTGTATATTATGTTCTTCCTGTTAAGACATTAATAGAGGTTTTTAAGAAGCTTCAAGATGAAGTGGACTACATTAGGTTTGTAGATTACAAGATGTCAATTGGTGGACCAATGCAAGTATATGTAGACCATTTTAATAACTCATTCTTTGATTGGACACGAGACGAAGTTGTAGTAGAAGAAGAGGAAAACATTCAAATATCATCCAATGAAGAATCTCAGTAGGTGGATTCTCTAACATGTGATGACATTCCCTTCTTTCACACTCATGAAGATCTTCAAGTTAAACCCCTTTTCAATGACACTCTAAATGACAATTTTTTATTGCGTAAATAGGTGATGAATAATGAGGAAAAGGAGGATATCGATGAATCCTAATTTGATACTTCAAATGTAGATAATGAGCAACCTTATTTTTCTATCTTGAATCCCAACACACATTGGAAATTACAAAAACCAATTATGGGTATGCTTTTTTGTAAAACCCGATATTTTGGATCAATATAAGTATAAACTACAATAGTATGCAAGTGATTTAACATCATAACATTTATATAGTAAGAACTTTAAATGCCATAGGGGATGTTTATATAAGTTATTGTATAAATATACTTTGAAAACCATACTCCTATGAATTATATATATATATATATATATATATATATATATATATATATATATATATAATGAAACATATATTGATTTAAGTTCCAGTTCAAATAAAGGGGTGTATACTTAACTTAAAATATGAAAATTTAAAGTGTGTGTGAACCCCACAAGCACAAACCGTGAACCCTCTTTAGGAATGAAAATCAAACTGTGAACCCCACTTGGAAATAAGATCAAATCATGAAACCTCTTTAGGAATAAGAATCAAACCGTGAACACCCTCATTTGGAATGAAGCAAACCGTGAACACCTTTAGAATGAAACCAAACCGTAAACACTTATTTTATATATATATATATATATATATATATATATATATATATATATATATATATATATATATATAGGATTCAACAAACTTAGAATTGATAATTTGGCTCCATTTTCTGTTCCTTGTTTGGTTGTGGGCTTGGGGTAGAATTATTTATTCGACTATTTGTTTAATCAAAATTATATAAATATTATATTTATATAAGTATAAATTCATTTTAAACATGTTAAACAAAATATAATTTGTGCAAACTATTTTAATACCATTTGGGTATAAATAGTGAATTACACGGGACAATTGTATCATAGATTTTCGATTTAAACTTAATAAATTATTTACTATACAAAAGTTTTCATTTCATTAAAACACAAACATATAAACTATAATAGGTATAGTTTATGGAACTTACATATTGCTTGTCACACCCCCAAACCAAGGATGGCGGAAACATCCGGCGGTGGAGGACTTCATGTATAGTATCATAACAACAATGACAATAGTGATGAAAGTAAACACAACCAACATATATATAATTGAAAGAGTTACATCATTGTATGCATTACATGTTTCAAAATCAATTACAATATGTTGACAAAATATGAAATGTTTGACGCCTTAACGTCCCATCCTCAAAATGCACTTGATATCCTGTTTAGTGATTTCATAAGAATACAAGTTGTTTGAAAAAGTGTCAACACAAAGGTTGGTGAGTTCTTAAGAGTTTTTGTTTGAGAAATAACCATTTTTCTTTTAAAAGCGATAGATTATATTTCCAGAAAATCCAATATTTTCTTTGTTATGTAACTGTAGTCTTAAAACCCAATGAGCGAAGTGTACAAGTAATTCATCATACTTACAGTGAATCATGCAAGTTTAAATTGACATAAAATCGTTAATTTAGAAGTAAAACCCCCTTTTTAAAGTAGAAATTTTCCATGTAAACATGAGAGATTATTAACTATTTATGTGAGCCGCTATAACCATGCTATGACTAGAGGTAACCTGCACAACGTCTTTCAGATGCCCTGATCCTATGACTCTTGTCACCCGCAGACCTGCCAGTCCGGCTGTAGCTAGTAGCGAGGTGTGGGATGTCAACCCCAATATAGATCTATACACAATTATAACGCTCTCCCTACAAGAGACTCTGGTTATAACTTACATGAATTTGAATCCCATACTCGAACATATGGGTAGAGATTGTCTCACAACCTAAGTTAACTAGTTTACAAATGATTTGTTATTGAAACCTTTTCCCTTAGAGGGAGTAAAATAACCTTTTATGAATAAATTAGTGATATGAAATCCTTGAACTATTACTTTTATAGTTTATTAGGCCGTGTATGAAAACCCATTTGTTTCGAGAGTAAAGCCTTTGTCAGGCGGTAAAAATCCCATAAACTATGCTTATTGTAGTTTATTACATGTATTCGAAATAAATGATGAAACCTTATCATGAATGACAAATTTTCAGTTTACAATGATAAACTAACAAGGAAATACATTCAATATTTAGGACTTATCGTTATACACTTTGCTCCGCATAATACAAAGTGTTATAAAAGTTATAGGCTGTTATTTAGTTTTAGCCTTTCAGCACTGATTTAGAAAAGTCATAGAAAAATCATATGAAGGCAAAAACTAAATCCGTAAATTCTGAGAGTTCACGAAATGTGTCTAGCTTTTTCATAAATTTTATTACGATTTTTGGATGCCTCTAACTTGTGTAAAAATACTCATATTCACAGACTGGTCCGGATTCGTAGCTACAGTGATAGGCAGTTTTGTAAAAATCACCATAAATTGTAGCAAAATCGTATGGAGATGTGAAAGTAGTCATTTCAAAGCTAAGAACTGGAACTACTTGAAACTAAAACAGTTTTGAAAAATAAAATGTTTAAGTTGTCCAAAACAGTACGTGAATGGAGTCCAACTTTTCTGATGAAAGCTGTTAGAAAAGTTTAGTTATGTTCTTGGTGTTTTAACTTGTATTTTAGTAGATGATTGTTCGAGAATGGAAGTGTTCAACTCAAGAACACTTGAAGATGCCTTGAAGATTTTCGAGAATCTAACATCAAAGTGATGGAGTTTGTGTAAGCAATCGATGATTGGAGTAGGACGAAGTGCAATAATCACAAGAAGGATGAATTATACTTACCAAGAGTATAATAAAACTTGATGATCAGCCTTGGAGTCTCGAACTAGAGGAAAAAGTTTGAGAGAAAAGTTGTGTGTGATTTTTGGTGAAATGAGAGCAAGTAAGTGTAAATGAGGAGAGAGGTTGACTTATTCCAGCTCTTAGAACGTGGGAGGGACTGATGATTGATAGAAAGGTACAAGGAAGTGACTAGGGATGGTGGGGAGGAGTGTGGGTTAGCCATGGAGTGGGCATGGTGGTTGCTTGTGCCATAATACAAAGAAAAGGCAACACTCAATCTTTGTACTCCACCCACTCATTTCTTGGATAAGATTTGCACCAAAAACATGGGAATTAATGAATTATGAGACGTTAATTGATAAAATAAAGTTTTGGGTGAAAATCCTGCGTTAAAACGATGAAAAACGAAGCTAAAACGAAGTCGGAATCGAAAACCGGGAAGAAATGGGCTTCCTTGCGAGACCTCTTGGTCCTGGCCGAGGTTCGGTCCCTTCTGATCATGGGCCGAAGGCGAAATGGAGCGAAAGTGGGTAAGAAGCGAAATGGACCGAAGGTGGCTTCGGTTCCTTGTGCGAAGTTCTGGACCGAGAGCACCCTTCGGGTTCGGTCAGAGAGGGTTCGATCCCTAAGAGGACTTTCGACCCTAAGAGGGGTTTCGGCTCCTTAAGAGGGGTTTCGGCTCCTTAAGGCTGTTTTTCGCGTAGACTTCCGTTTTCAAGCGGTTTTTGACTAAATTAAGGGTCGGGATGCCCCGAGTGATTTTAGGGAGATTTGGGAGAGATTCCACATTCTTGGAGAGATTTGGGAGAGATTTGACATTCTTGGAGAGATTTGGGAGAGATTTGACATACTTAGAGAGATTTCATACACGGAGAGAGATTTGGGAGAGATTTGACATACTTAGAGAGATTTCACATACGGAGAGAGATTTAGTGAATACGATTGAGAGAGGTTTCGTTTGTGACATTTTTTAGTGCCCGGCTTCGCAATGCAAGTTCCGTAAACCTCATTAAGTTGTGTTTTAGGATCTTACACACTCCAGATGAGTATGCAACATTGTTTTATCGGTTTGGTTCATTGTTTAGCACTAAGGCTAAGGAAAATTAAACACAAGAATTTTCCAAGTGATATTTTCTCATTAAAATAGTGAGTTATACAGTAATTACATAACGTAAACCCTAATATACAAGGTTTAATCGAGTTGACCGGTTTGACTCGTTGACTTTGACTTGACCCGAAATTGACTATTGTCACATTGCTTTTCAAAGTTTAGATTATAATACGGAAAACAAACATATAAACTATAATATGTATAGTTTATGGATCATATATACTACTTTAGATATTCAGAATAACTTATGGAAAACAAGGATATAATCTATATTAAATATAGTTTATGAGATATATTTACAATTTATCCATTATAATGTAACTTTCTATTCTACACATAACCTTCAATATAGCATTTGTGAGACACACTTCAGATACTTATCTAAGTACCAACCTAGTCCTGAAATTATAACCAGAGTCTCCTGGAGGGAGAGCGTGACACTTGTGTATAGATTTATACAGGACTGACAATCTCACACCCTAACTATTCGCTACAGTTAGGCCGACATGCCTAAGGTGACAAATGTCGTACCGATAGCAACGCCTGAAGAACATCGTGTTCAGGCTATCTGAGGTCATCAAACATGGTTATGATAAATCGTAATTTGGTATGGAACAAAACGATTAGTGTATGAATAAGTAAACAACTTCACGTAGTTTGATTAAATAATAAAACTATAATACAATATTTTACAAATACAGGTAGTAAATCCAGATAGTTACAATTATACTATGTTCATACGAATACAAATACAGAATACTATTCTAGTGTAGAGAAAACATGATTTTCACGGTCTTATGTGAATTAAAACTACATTATACTATTTCAGAGTACAATAACATTTACACGTTTTGAGTACAACACATTTGACCAGAAAATATAGGATTTTATGGGAAAACATACTTACACTTTCAAGGACCAAATGACAGATTTCAGTTACAAACATGTTTATGAACTAACCAAGTTAATTGTTGACACCCTTTTCAAAACTACTTATGTTCTTAGGAAATCAGTAGACAAGTACATCCACAAATTTTTTGGAAGACGGAGATTCATAGACTCATGTCTTTTAACTTTTGATATACATTTTAGAGTCATGTATACAATGACTTGAACACATATGTAAAAATTATACTTTTTCAATACATGGTTATTGTACTGTGATTACTATTATGCAATTGATGTGATAATATACATGACATCCTCCGCCCTCGAATGTTTCCGTCGTTCCAGTTTGGGGGTGTGCATTTTTGATTCACCAAAACAACTTAAGATAAGATAAAAAAAAAACTATGTTATTGCATATGATTATTGTAACAACCCAGATCCTTATGCTCCTATCTTTTCACGTACCACGTCTACAAAATATGGAATTCTACTAAAACTAAAACACTTTAAATTTGATGGTTAATCACAGGTTTATAATAAAATCTATTACATAAATACAACAACAAGGAAATGTACAACTAAATAGCAACATAGTCTAGGTCCCTATGCTCCTATCTTTTCACATACCACGACTACTACCCGAACTTGCAAAATATGAAAATTATCTACTACATCAAACCACTAGTTTAGTAAGTTGTAACAACCTAGATCCTTATGCTCCTATCTTTTCACGTACCACGGCTACAAAATATGGAATTCTACTAAAACTAAAACACTTTAAATTTGATGGTTAATCACAGGTTTATAATAAAATCTATTACATAAATACAACAACAAGGAAATTTACAACTAAATAGCAACATAGTCTAGGTCCCTATGCTCCATCTTTTGACGTACCACGACTACTACCCGAACTTGCAAAATATGAAAAATTATCTACTACATCAAACCACTAGTCTAGTAAGTTGTATTCTAATTTTTTTTTCATGCTCATCTAAGCTTTCTTTCTTTTCTCTTATGTATCTTACTCTACAAGCTAATCTCTTTCTTTCATAGCATACACTGCTATTCTTTCTTATCTCATCACATTTATCTATTCTACACTTTTCTCTTTACTTATTCTCATTTCTCATCATATCTACTTTGTTATCTATTTCATCTCATATATCTCTACTCTCATTCTCATACTTTATGTTCTATCTATTCTCATGCCTTATCATTCTATTCTTTCATTCTTATAATCTATCTTCTACTCTTCTTCTCCAATATCATACACTGCCATTCTTCTCATTCATCTATCTCTTCTATATTTCTTAGCCTCTTCTTAAGCTCATCCCATACTATACATGTACTCTATCTTTGCCTCTACCTATATCTCTTCTCTATTCTTCTTTTTATCTTTTTATCTCTCTCCATACTCTTTCTTATCTCATCTTTCTCTGTTCTTCTCTATGCTCTATGCATGCTCTTCTCTATCCCTTACTATGTTCTTCTCATATCTCTAACTCTTAAAATGCCTTCTCATACTCATCTTGCTTCGTCTCATACTTCTTATCTCAATTCCTCACAAATTTGTTGACATTCTCTGTCTTCTCCTTAATCCTTCATGGGTTCCATACTCATAATCCCTCACAAATTATCTCTAAGTTCTTACAAAGAACTCTCTTATCCTATTCCTCTCAAGGAACCTTTCTCTGCCTTCTCTACCCATACCCTTTCTCGTTCCCACATGAAATCATCTATCTACACACCCCAAAAGGGATCATCATCTCTTTCCCCACAGGGACATATCTCATTCTCGAAGGAACCATACTCTTAATTCGTGAAGGAGTTATACTCTTATTCCTGTAGGAATCATACTCTTTATATCCAAAGGAATCATACTATTATCTAACTCTTTTATGTGACACTTAACATAACTCTTGTCCTATGGACAATCTATTTCTTTATCTTATCAAGTGATCTTCTATTAGTCATCTAGTACTTAACTCATTAAGTACTTAATCTTTATCTATATCTATTAAAACATAGGTATTCTACATAATACCATTAATTTTTAGACATACATACATACACTTATGATTATACTACATATAATCATACTCTGTCTATATCTACAATCTCTTAGGTGTCAACAAATACCATTCTCATCATCTGCTCATACATAACATATAATACATATAACCCCATTCTTTCTTTATCTACTCTTATAGGTATTACTCATAATACCCTTGTTATTTCCTTGTACATCTTTACCTAATTTGTTTATATATACATGCTCGGCTATGTGATCTTAAATGTATAACCACATGTACATAATCTTACATAGCATTATAATACATATAATCCAATTCTTTCTTTCTATTTTTCATGCTCAAATACAAGGCTTATACATACAAAGATACATAAATGTATATAAATAAATATATAACATAATCTAGGGAGAGAGTGAGAGTAATAACTCACATTGTTGTTTAGTGAAGACTAACTAATCCTTTTCTTCAATTCTTCCATTGATGCATCTTGGTCCATCTTCTTTGATCTTAGGCCTATTCATACACATATACAAGTTTCCTAATACTTTTCTTAGCCTATTAAGATCTTTATCACTATTATGGTCAAAATGACCACTTAATGGATCAATATTCTAACTTCTTATTTTCTTCTTCTAATCTCACCCAACCAATGAATTAAGCATCTCATACTACTTAATTCATTATAATCTACATCTAATGTATCAATTCACTAATCACCAGTTAGGGTTTCAAACCCTAACTCTCATTGGATTGATTCCAACATGTAAATCACTTTATAAGCTTGATTAAAGCAAATAAGCACTCTCATCTACATCATAATCAAGCTATAGGTTGTCCAATTCAACTGTCACACTCCAAAACCAGAACGGCGGAAACGTTCTGGGGTGGATGACGTCATGTCAAGTATCACAACATATGCAGTATAGTAATCAAAGTACAACAACCATTGCATTAATAGTAATAGTTTTACATGGTTTACATTGTATAGAATCATTAAAGTAATACAAGTAATATTGTAGGTGTAGCTCGGTACTAAACGGTCTTCACCAAAAGCTCCTGAAATGTACCTGTCTATTGCTGACCTGAGAATACAAGTTATTTTGAAAGCGAGTATCGGCATTTTTATAAATGTTGGTGAGTTCATAAGTCTTTAGTGTCATTTGTGTAAGTTCAAAATAACTTTATAAAAGTGGTAGTTTAGAGTCTACAGTGGATTAGAGTCCTTTCCAGAAAATCCTATATTTTCTTAATTAAAAGCAGTCTTCTACCAAGACTTGATAGGGTTATGTTTGTAAAAATAATTTTACCTTAATCACTATCATTATCAAAATACGGTGTTTGATTTTAAAGAAAGTAGGAGAATATCAGGGAAAATAACGTATGCCTCAGCAGTGAAGACTGCTAACTAAGGCAAAAGAGATCATAGACTCCAGGAGAGTATCGAATGAATGACACGCCTGGCTCAGTCTAACAAAAGGAGATACAGACCCCAGACGACATCGGATGAATGATACGTGTAGCAAGGTCTAAAAACAGTGGGGACAGACCCCATGCAGTATCAAATGAAAGATACAGCTAACAAGGTCCAAAATAGTGAAGCTAGACCCCAGACAGTATCAAATGAAAGATACAGCTAGCAAGGTCTAAAATAGTGGATACAGACCCCAGACAGTATCAAATGAAAGATACAGCTAGCAAGGTCTAAAAACAATGTAATTCTAGGTGTGTATACTCGAGGTGTGTATTTTCTAGGTATGTATATTCGAGGTGTGTATTTTCTAGGTGTATATTTCTAGCATACAGTGTTAAGCGTCGTTACCTTAAGGCCATGAATTATAAGGTAACCCCGAGATACTCATAACCATACTGATAGACACTAGAGAGCTCGACGCCCTGCAAGCGTCAAAATAAAGATGTGACATTTGTCACCCCTTGGCTTGGTAGGCCGTGGACTGTAGCTAGCAGTCAGGGTGAGGGAGTGTCAATCCCGTATAGATCTATACACATAATGTCCGCTCTCCCTACAAGAGACTCTGGTTACCAACTAGACTACGGAGAAGGCCATGTCCTGAAGATGTATCCCGAATAGTGGATTCTGATGTAAGTGTTGGACTAGCAGTAGAGACTCATAACTGAACCGATCGATGTAAACCCATATGTCTATACATGTATACATGATATATAATTAATGATCAAACGACCTTCGGATGGATATCCGATCCCACCAGACCACATCTCAACGAAGAAAAGGAAATAGGGCGAACTAGCCTTCCTAAGTCCTTTAATCATTATTTATATAACCATACATGTACAGGTATACATTTAACTAAGTGGAAGCGTCTCGTGAAGTAGAAGTTTATCGTGAAGTAGAAGCGTATCGTGAAGTAGAAGCGTATCGTGAAGTAGGAGCGTTAATAAGTATAAGCATATCACGAAGTGGAAGTGTTATCAAGTATAAGAGAAGTAGAAGCGTATCACTAAGTAGAAGTGTTTCACGAAGTAAAAGCGTTATCAAGTAGGAGCATTAACTAAGTAGAAGTGAAGCAGTAGTATCTTAACCAAGTAGGAGTATAAAAACATGGAAGAAAACTTTGATGAAAACTATGGAAAACCCTTATACTTAAGAAAATCACGACTTGGTATTCTTATGTAAAATAAGTTTGAAAACCTTTTGAAAACATTTTGTAAACGAGTTTTAGATGAACTTTGATAAAACATTCGGCGTGAGCGTCAATTTGAGGAAAGCTTTGTACAAGTAAAGACGTTTTAGAAAACCATTTACAGTATCATACTTGGTAAAATAGTTGACAGTGTGGTAAATCCTTGTGCACGTGGGTTATCAATCACATGTAATTGATGTGATAACTGGCATGTTTAACATGTATTCCCCCCCCCCCCCATAAAAACATGTAAAAACATTTAAAAGGTTAATTCGGGGGTATGAACTCACATGTTGTAAGTGGATCCGATGGAGGTGCCGGTATAGGATGCTAAGTGTCAAGTAAGGACTTGACCACACATGCGAATCCTATTTAACATGTAATGATACATTTAAGTATCTAATTAGTCATTTAACAACTAATAAAGCAAGTAAGGATGTCTTATGACATCAAAACACTTTGCTACAAGTGCTAGAAGTGTCAAGGGTTGCATATAAGATGTGTATGGACTCACATTGGAGTTTACTCCTCAAATGAAGGCCCTTATGGGTGTTTACGGTTTCAAGACCCTTTCCCCCATGAGTTTACTGCCGTAAACTCATGGTAGTAGTGTCATGGGATGCTTAAAGGTCTTAACTCACTCATGGAGTCATGCTAGAGTTGAATCAAGGGCTAAGGAAGTGATTGGGGCTCAAAATGGGCACAAAATGGAGTTTATGGTCCATAGTTTACTCCTTGAGGAGTTTACGGTAGTAAACACATTCAAGGTGTTTATGGTCCTTGAGGAGTTTACGGTCCATAGTTTACTCCTTGAGGAGTTGAATCAACGTCCTTGAGGAGTTCATGGAAGCCCTTGGAGTTGTTTGAGGGGTAGCTTGACACCATAAAAGGTGTTTATGGTCCATGAACATGGGTTTCCGGTACAAGAACATTCTTAGACCTTAAACTCATGTTTACTCTCCATTTGGTCCGATTTTGGTGTTCTAAGTCCTTTCGGGTAAGCCTCTAAGCCATTTCTAAGTATAAGAAGTGTTTTGGAAGGGTTTTTGAGCATCAAAACCCACATTCAAGGGGTTTACGGTTTTGGGAGGCTCCCAAGACCGTAAACTCAAGTTCTTGAGGTTTCTGGATGATTAAGTCATGAATTTGCAAGATAGAAGTGTTAAACAACAAGCTAGGGAGGTTTACTTACCGATTTGAGGCTCGGAGGGACGATTTTTGACCAAAACCCGTTTGTAGAGAGAGAAAGAAGAGAGAGAGAGAGAGGGAGAGAGAGAGAAAGTCTAAGGTGGTAAAAAGGTAGGAGTGAATCCCACTCCTCCCTTATATAGGGTGGAGCTTATGGCCTGGCTGGAGTTTTCCTGACACCAACCGCGAACGGGTTCTTCACCCCTTCCATATTCACGGAAAATTTTAAAATTATACAGCTTTAATTTTTGTTCGCTTAATGAATATTATGTAAAATATTCCAACGGGTCTAATTCCAGTCAAAAATATTTTCGGGATAAATTTGGCTAATTTTTGACGTAACTAATTACGACGTTAATTTTGACATTAACTTCGACGTTAACTTTCGACGTTAAAACTAACGGAAATTTTTGGGTTGTCACATCATCCCCCCGTTAGAGGGAATTTCGTCCCGATATTCAGGTTTAGGCAAGGAAGTAGGTATGAATGATCGAGTAGAGGTATGAGGATACTCCCTGTTTGGTTCGTCTTCGAAGTTAGGGTTCACAATGGTTTCTATCAAGGTGAGTGGGATACAAGGAGTGGCGTCGGGCAAACACTTATCAAGTCTAGAGCCTTGTGGAATATCCGGAAGTAGTAGTGGTCTGACGAGGGTTGGACCAATCTTTGTAAAGAATCTCGAATGGTCCTAAGCTCTCGGAAGGGTAGAGCTTTTCAGTATTTAGAACATAGTGTACTTCTATGGCGAGATCATCACTGGCGTGATCGCCATTCCGAAGTTCCAAACGTTCTCTCATACTGGGAATGTAGTCCTTCGGATTGGTTCTTAGAAAGATCGGGTTGTCCTTGGATTTCGTGTTTCTACTGTTTGACTTTCAAAGGTTTTCTGGATCATCGGATGGATTGCATGTCTACGGGTATCTGTTTACTGCAGTGTGTCTATCTCAATATTGTGTAAATGAACCTGCACTTCTGATTCTTGAGATATTTCTAACGGAAACCCTCAGGGTCGGGGAGATAGGGTTTCACCAGACGAGTGTTGGACTACCTCGGGAGGTGGTTCTATTATTTCTGCGCGAGATAGTATTAGTGGAACACCTAGTAGTCCAATGAATCTCTAAGACATGCCCTAATCTCCAAGGCATTGGTTTATTTCAGTTGCAGAAAGCGCGTGCTCTTTTATAACCCATCGACTAACACCTAGACTGGTGTCAAGTCTATAATCTCTTCGGGATCTGGTTTATAAGGCTTAACGCAACCTACTTTCGCACTTTATTCAAGCATTCTTGGCTGCGGAGGTTATCCTGTGGTTCTCGGCATTCTAGTGTTGGCTTCGGAGAATGCATTCTATCGTCTACAGGACGACGGTGACTTCCTCCTTGTAAGGGGGCGGAGGGTTCTAGGCACTACTTGTCGGTAACGGGGTGGACTAAGTGCCTGAGTAGTGCGAACATCTTCTGCAACTACTCTTCCGAAGGTTCTGAGTTCTTCTCGGTCTATGTCAAATCTAGTGAGTATAGGGTTCCATCACCCGTAACTTTGATCTCCTCATCCATTCCTCTCAGAGTTTACATTATCGCAACTTCCGGATTTCCGGAATATCCGCTGAGATGCCTATTTCGGGGGATTAAGCATGAATGGATGGTCGTAGTCAATGTCCTTGACTCTTACGACTCAAATTTCTTTACCAACTGAGGGTGTTAGCTACTATGTTGGCTTGACCGGGATGATGACAAATTTCGGATTTGTGGTCATTATAGTAGCTCAACCTGCCATGGTTCTCTTGACTCTAGCTCCTATTCTATGGAATACGATGAAGGGTTTTTCTAGGGGATCTACGGAGTATGCTTCGGGTGGTTATCGTCTTCTGGAATACCTGCAGTGTCTTTCGCTTCAGTTTCTATCTGTTTAAGAGGGGTTGGTTAACAGCATGCGGTACCCTTCTCCTGGGTACTTCGGAAGGTTTGAAATAAGAGGGACGACTGACGGATAGCATTAAGTTTTATTATCTGAATTATGTTTAGGTTTGGAAGAACCTTTATTTGCCGAAATGGCTACGGAGAAAGTTCTTTTTACACAACACTAGGGATTTACACATGGTTGCACGAAGTCAAACCATGATTGATAGAGGCGTCGAAGTTGGCACACTTCAACATGATATAGAATGAGGATCGACAGGGTCATGTGCCGAACGAGCACACCAGTTCTAGGTGTCTAGGGTTTAGTCCCGTGTATCATTGTCGCGGATACTTGGACCGATAGAGTCAACGCCGAACTATAGAGAGTCCTGAATGTTTCAGAG
Source organism: Lactuca sativa (assembly GCF_002870075.4). NCBI lineage: Eukaryota > Viridiplantae > Streptophyta > Magnoliopsida > Asterales > Asteraceae > Lactuca > Lactuca sativa. Next base: position 379,879,830 of record NC_056626.2, read on the forward strand.
TAGAGTACCCTTTCATGAATGGATTCTCACGAGGCATTTCTATAATCGCCTAACATATACTAGTCATGTATAATTAAGGTGGGGAGGACTGTTGACCGAGCGACTCCGCCTTAAATCCACAACCAAACAAGGAACAGGAAATGAGGCGGCATTCACTCACTCTAGGTCTATCCATCTCAATTATACATGGCCGTAACGTATATATCTAGCCATTATAGTTTTACCTGATGATTTTTTTTAAATTTTATGACAGTGCTACGACTTTCGCCTTAATGGGGAAGTAATTACATTTAGGATTAACCTTTTAATGTTTTCGGTTAACTATCTGAGATTGAGAGACATACCAAAATCTACCGGGTTCCTTGATGCTTTTCCCTAAGCATTAGAATTAGACTCCTCCTGTATCTTTGTTGTTTCCTTCAGTTGAGCAGTCCCTTTTGAAGTGTCCCTTTCCACCACATAGGTGGCAAATTGGATTGGCCTCCACATTGGTGGTTGATGTAATGAACTCAACCGGGGTTCTGTGGACGCGAGCAGTATGCCCCCTTCATGTTGCACCTAACACATAAGAGTTCCCGACATATACCATGATGATGGTAGCTACACTTGCCGCAGTGGGGAAGGTTTCCTAGGTATGGTCTCCTCGAAGTCGGGATGGAAGGGATGGCAGGGGTATTGATTGTCTCAGCTCGTCGCCCTTCGGAAGGTCCTTGAGCCGAGGTACTTCCTTTCTCGTTCTTGAACTTTCTCTTTAGTGGAGTTGGCTGAGGTTCTTGGGTGGCTGTGTACATAGAGGTTGGTTGCTGCTGTCCACTACTAGGATCAGAATTTCCGATAGGGCTCTTGCTAACATTGGCGTTGTTAGCATTCAGTTGAGTCATGACAGCTACAACGGCTGCCGAGACTGCAGCCTGGAAGGTAGCTTCATCGAGTAGGAGAGTCGGTTTCTTGTTAGTGGATAGGTTACGATCCTTCGGAGGCATGGGTTTTTCCTATACGGAAAAGAACTCAAGCGGATGAGAGACGATGGTTAACCCTGGACATATCTGTCCTTACTGTATTAGGCATAAATTTTTCCCGTGCTTCGGATATTGGTTGCCTGAGTGTCGACCTACATCCCTATGATGTAGTCCTGGTATTCAAGGTAGGAGTGTGAGTATCGGAAAAAGCCATAAGATGGGAATCGTTCCTACTAAGTTACCTTTATACTGGGAAAGGTTTCACTCTCCAGCCTGGAAAGATTTGAGAACAGTTGGGAAGAAAGGCTCATGAAGACTTATGGCTAAATACTCTCAATAAAGGTGCGGGGATCCACTCTAATCGTATTACTTGCAACTGCAAAAGAAGGCGTTTTACCTAACACATAGCGTGAGTAGCGTGACCACTAACTCACTAAATTGTATTATTTTATGGGTGTGTTAGTGTGACGAACACGAAGAAAAGACACTTCTCGGGTTCCATGTACTGGCTCCCTCTGTCTACCTCGTATTCCTGACTGGGACCGGCATTGGTTTTCTTCGGATAGTTACCTAGGGTTTCTTTCTCGTGAAGAAATATTGAATTTATACTCCACCTTACTTCCGAATCCGACTCTGGGTGTCATCACTTCATGATGGATGACTGGAAATCTCGGAAGTTTAGGCGAACTTCTCACCAATGTCCCTAAAAGAGATAGGCACTTGGTGATTTCAATAGTCTCGTCCTAGTTCATTTATTTCCAAACTGGAAATCTTCTCAATGAACCTCTTCTGGGTCTGAATCAACTCTTCCGGCGAGCACTGAAGTGGATAGGGTTTTCTACAGGGTTCGTGCGAGAATGGAAATGTCTAAAGAATCCTTACAGATTATTAACATTTCACTAGATGATCCATATCGAGTCCTGCTACGATTACATAGGGTATACAAATCATATATAGCTTAGATCCGATAGGCCTTCGAATATGTGATACTACTCTATATCCATATCCCAACGAGGAAAAGGAAGTAGAGCGAAACCACACATTCTTAGCTTATGGGATCCTTATTATATATAACCTTAGGAGTATACCCTTTGTAATGGTAGGTATATCAATAAGGATCTTTTTAGTTCTTCACACAAGGTTGTCTATGTATCCTAAAATACCCCTATGGTATTTTAATTTCTTGTTTGTTTCTTATCTTCTGAATATGATTCTGGGATTAATGTGGGTCTTTTAGTATACCAAAATACTCCCATAGTATTTTAAACTTTATGTTTGGCTCTAGCATTCCTAGTTGGTAAGTTTCAGACCTGTTGCAACACCACTATCACTCCCAAGCACACGTTCATTGCATCTCGAATAAATGTAGTTGATCAGGTTACATTTATTCCAGCTTACGATTACATAACTGCCCAGCTTTGACGGTAATGCTCAACATCCGAAGATTTTTATTGTTCTTCTTGTGATACTTGTGTTCGAGTGTTTAGATTCTGGATGTTCTTATACTTTGGTAAAATATGGTTATATTTTAAAGTATAGTTCTTGGTCAGAGTGTTTTATCCCTATGTATTTATAGGCTGTATATCTTTTATGAATTGATATACTTAGCTCAGTATAAACAATGCTCTAATACCAGTCTGTCACACCCCAAAACCGGAACGGCGGAAACGTTCTGGGGTGGATGACGTCATGTCAAGTATCACAACATATGCAGTATAGTAATCAAAGTACAACAACCATTGCATTAATAGTAATAGTTTTACATGGTTTACATTGTATAGAATCATTAAAGTAATACAAGTAATATTGTACGTCCAGCTCGGTACTAAACGGTCTTCACCAAAAGCTCCTGAAATGTACCTGTCTATTGCTGACATGAGAATACAAGTTATTTTGAAAGCGAGTATTAGCATTTTTATAAATGCTGGTGAGTTCATAAGTCTTTAGTGTCATTTGTGTAAGTTCAAAATAACTTTATAAAAGTGGTAGTTTAGAGTCTACAGTGGATTAGAGTCATTTCTAGAAAATCCTATATTTTATTAATTAAAAGCAGTCTTCTACCAAGACTTGACAGAGTTATGTTTGTAAAAGTAATTTTCCCTTAATCACTATCATTATCAAAATACGGTGTTTGATTTCAAAGAAAGTAGGAGAATATCAGGGAAAATAACGTATGCCTCAGCAGCGAAGACTGCTGACTAAGGCAAAAGAGATCATAGACTCCAGGAGAGTATCGAATGAATGACATGCTTGGCTCAGTCTAACAAAAGGAGATACAGACCCCAGACGGCATCGGATGAATGATACGTGTAGCAAGGTCTAAAAACAGTGGGGACAGACCCCAGACAGTATCAAATGAAAGATACAGTTAACAAGGTCCGAAATAGTGAAGACAGACCCTAGACAGTATCAAATGAAAGATACAGCTAGCAAGGTCTAAAATAATGGATACAGACCCCAGACAGTATCAAATGAAAGATACAGCTAGCAAGGTCTAAAAACAGTGTAATTCTAGGTGTGTATACTCGAGGTGTGTATTTTCTAGGTGTGTATATTCGAGGTGTGTATTTCCAGCATACAGTGTTAAGCGTCGTTACCTTAAGGCCATGAATTATAAGGTAACCCCGAGATACTCATAACCATACTGATAGACACTAGAGAGCTCGACGTCCTGCAAGCGTCAAAATAAATATGTGACATTTGTCACCCCTTGGCTTGGTAGGCCGTGGACTGTAGCTAGCAGTCAGGGTGCGGGAGTGTCAATCCCATATAGATCTATACACACAATGTCCGCTCTCCCTACAAGAGACTCTGGTTACCAACTAGACTACGGAGAAGGCCGTGTCCTGAATATGTATCCCGAATAGTGGATTCTGATGTAAATGTTGGACTAGCAGTAGAGACTCATAATTGAACCGATCGATGTAAACCCATATGTCTATACATGTATACATGATATATAATTAATGATCAAACGACCTTCGGATGGATATCCGATCCCACCAGACCACATCTCAACGAAGAAAAGGAAATAGGGCGAACTAGCCTTCCTAAGTCCTTTAATCATTATTTATATAACCATACATGTACAGGTATACATTTAACTAAGTGGAAGCGTATCGTGAAGTAGAAGCGTATCGTGAAGTAGGAGCGTTAATAAGTATAAGCATATCACGAAGTGGAAGTGTTATCATGTATAAGTGAAGTAGAAGCGTATCACTAAGTAGAAGTGTTTCACGAAGTAAAAGCATTATCAAGTAGGAGCATTAACTAAGTAGAAGTGAAGCAGTAGTATCTTAACCAAGTAGGAGTATAAAAACATGGAAGAAAACTTTGATGAAAACTTTGGAAAACCTTTATACTTAAGAAAATCACAGCTTGGTATTCTTTTGTAAAATAAGTTTCAAAACCTTTTGAAAACATTTTGTAAACGAGTTTTAGATGAACTTTGATAAAACATTCGGCGTGAGAGTCAATTTGAGGAAAGCTTTGTACAAGTAAAGACGTTTTAGAAAACCATTTACAGTATCATACTTGGTAAAACAGTTGACAGTGTAGTAAATCCTTGTGCATGCGGGTTATCAATCACATGTGATTGATATGATAACTGGCATGTTTAACTTGTATCCCCCCCCCATAAAAATATGTAAAAACATTTAAAAGGTTAATTCGGGGGTATGAACTCACCTGTTGTAAGTGGATCCGACGGAGGTGCCGGTATAGGATGCTAATTGTCAAGTGAGGACTTGACCACACATGCAAATCCTATTTAACATGTAATGATACATTTAAGTATCTAGTTAGTCATTTAACAACTAATAAAGCAAGTAAGGATGTCTTATGACATCAAAACACTTTGCTACAAGTGCTAGAAGTGTCAAGGGTTGCATAGAAGATGTGTATGGACTCGCATTGGAGTTTACTCCTTAAATGAAAGCCCTTATGGGTGTTTACGGTTTCAAGACCCTTTCCCCCATGAGTTTACGGCCGTAAACTCATGGTAGTAGTTTCATGGGATGCTTAAAGGTCTTAACTCACTCATGGAGTCATGCTAGAGTTGAATCAAGGGCTAAGGAAGTGATTGGGGCTCAAAATGGGCACAAAATGGAGTTTACGGTCCATAGTTTACTCCTTGAGTAGTTAACGGTCGTAAACACATGATTTTACGGTCGCAAACTCATGTTTGCCCATTCCTTTGGTTGTTTAGTGGTTCTAACTCATGTATGTAAGGTTCTAGTGGCTTTTAGAGGCATAGGAAGGTGTTTAGGGCACTTAAACACCTTGGAAAGGTGTTTACGGTCTAAGGAGATGCACTTGAGGAGTTTACTACCTTAAACACATGAGTTTACGGCAGTAAACTCATGTTAGTCCCTAAATCATGCTTTTGTGTGGATGTAGGTTAAGCATACAGAGTTCTAGGTCCAATTCCAAGCCATACAAAGTGTTAAGGGCACTTTAACACCCTTTGTGGGTGTTTATGGTCTAAGGATGTGTTTTTACGGTCCAATAACCTTCTAGGGCCGTAAACTCAAGTGTGACATCATTTAGTATGCTTTGGTCAATAAAATGAGGGAAAATAAGGTTCTATGCACTCTAGGAAGTTCATGGAAGCCTTTGGAGTTGTTTGAGGGGTAGCTTGACACTATAAAAGGTGTTTATGGTCCATGAACATGGGTTTGCGGTCCAAGAACATTCTTAGACCATAAACTCATGTTTACTCCCCATTTGGTCCGATTTTGGTGTTCTAAGTCCTTTCGGGTAAGCCTCTAAGCCATTTCTAAGTATAAGAAGTGTTTTGGAAGGGTTTTTGAGCATCAAAACCCACATTCAAGGGGTTTATGGTTTTGGGAGGCTCCCAAGACTGTAAACTCAAGTTCTTGAGGTTTTTGGATGATTAAGTCACGAATTTGCAAGATAGAAGTGTTAAACAACAAGCTAGGGAGGTTTACTTACCGATTTGAGGCTCGGAGGGACGATTTTTGACCAAAACCCGTTTGTAGAGAGAGAAAGTAGAGAGAGAGAGAGTGTGTGTGTGTAAGGTGGTAAAAAGGTGGGAGTGAATCCCACTCCTCCCTTATATAGGGTGGAACTTATGGCCTGGCTGGGGTTTTCCTGACACCAACCGCGAACGGGTTCTTCACCCCTTCCATATTCACAGCAAATTTTAAAATTATACTGCTTTAATTTTTGTTCGCTTAACGAATATTATTTAAAATATTCCAACGGGTTTAATTCCGGTCAAAAATATTTCCGGGATAAATTTGGCTAATTTTTGACGTAACTAATTTCGACGTTAATTTTGACATTAACTTTCGACGTTAAAACTAACGGAAATTTTTGGGTTGTCACATTAACCAATCTACACAAACTAACAATTTCCATAAAATGGAGAAATATTTACCTTAATGGAGAGAGGATGAAAATCCTTGTTAAGCTCCATCTCTAAATTCTCTTACCTCCATTTCAACACCAAAATTGCCATCATTGAGTTGTCAATCGATTTAGGGAGCTTTTGTTCGGAAATGAGGGTCTAACAGGTTAGAACCTGTCTTTAAATCCTCAAGAACATGTCGTGGTCATCTATTTACTGTGCCATGGTGCGCTTAAGTTGGTTGCGGGTCAGCCTCTTGTCGAGTTGTGGTGCTTTTCCACAACATCATCCTACTTTGGCCACCGTGTCGTGGTGCCCATTCACCACGCCGTGGCGTAAAGTAGGTTGCCTTTCTCTTAAGACAAGAAGAAATTCGTTTGACTCCTTGTCATCACTCGTCGCATCGCGGTGACCTATTTACCACGCCACGGTAACTAAAGATCAACAAAGTGCATTGCAGATTCCATTCCAGCTTTGGGGACAACTTTTTCTCAACTTTTAACGTGCATAACTTCTTCATTCTATACCCGTTCTCTGTGATCTTTATATCCACATGAAGGTGAAAACATACTCTACAACTCTGTTAAGTCATTTATCACTGACTTAATACAAGTCTTAATCTATTAAGTCACAAACATGGCCTAAAAAGCATAAAATACCCATTTTACCCTTTTGACCAAAATGCATATTCTCATGCATTTATCTTGACCATTTTCATGAAGTTACAACTTCATGAACTTATCAAATTCCTCTAAATGACCATTTTTCCCTTGTGGTTAATATTTTACTAAAAGTCAAATCTCTCTTAATTTGGGTTTTTACGGTTATCTCATGTGGTTTCAATATAATAAGCATACTAGGTTGTTAGTGAGATGTGGTAAATACATTGATAAGACTGAGGACCAATGTCCCTTTAGGCTTTGGGTATCTTGGACCAATGAGAATGAAAAGGAATTCCAAATCAAGTCTCTGAATTCCACACACCATTGTTCTATACAATTCAATATTGGCATCATTCTTTCTTATAAATGGCTTGGTAATCATTTTAAAAAAGAGTTTTTTACTACTAGAAACATGTCCGTAAGGGAACTTAAATGTAAGATAACAAAGAAGCTGAACACCAAAGTGAGCATGTCCCAATATAGGAGGGCTAAGAAGCATGCAATTAACAATTTAGAAGGGTCATTAAAGGAACTTTACTCTATGTTGTGGAATTATGGTGAGGAAATCGGGAGGTCAAACCTTGGGTCACTAATGAAGATGGATAGACATTATACTTGATGATACAACCTATTTCAATAAGTTCTACTTTCGTTTCAAAGCTCTTTTGTTGCACCTCATCCCTTTCCTCCCTCAACCATGCTTTAATGTCACCCCCTTAAGCATTTAGACCACAATGTCAACCATGCTTTCTATGCAGGTTCTTCAAACAAGTCTTATACCACTTGCAAGGGAGTTCAAGAGTTCATCGTTTAATTTAGTATTATGAGATATTTAATGGCTAAGTCTAATCGAAATCGGGAGTTGCGCGATCATTTAAGTCAAAACTCTTCACATAAACTACTAAACTCTTTCACATAAACTACTGAAGTGAGACATATATAATCAAGGCGGCATACTATGATAATTTCTTATAAAATATTTTATTTTTGAAGTTGCTTAATCCAAATTCTTTTATAAAGTACAAAGTTCGCGGAAAACTTGCTATAAACGAGTCCACTAAATAAAAATTATATTTTCTTCGATAGCGAATAGTTTATGTTTCTTCTTATTCTATAGCTTTTCGGCAATAAATTACGATCTAAAGAAATAATATTAAACATGCCTACTTATGGATATTTATTTCAAACTTTCCCTTAATTCTAGGTAGAAATCATTTAATAGACCACGCTAATCAGATGTATTGTTTTTATCAATATCATCGACATCATTTGATAACAAACATAATATTTAAGGGTTAATAACTTACAAATTTAAGTAGCTTTTCTCCGTATATAAAGTTAACTATTAATTTTTTTTTCTTTATATGTTTTATAATTAAATTTTTTTTATATTGTCAACAAACCAATACTATAATAGGCTATTGTAGGTTTTTTTTATATATATTTACTTACTAAATCAAAATATAATTAACCTAACAGTATCTACTATATCAAAAAATTTAAATTTAAATAAAATACCTTTAGAAATAAATATGAGATTTTACATATAAATACATACTTTAATGTATACACGTATTGTACATTAAAAAACCCCAAATTTCGTGAACTAAATACATATTATTTTATTTAGATTGTAATATATATATATATATATATATATATATATATATATATATATATATATATATATATATATATATATATATATATATATATATATGTTCCGTTGAGATTAAAAATAAAATAGAGATCTCGAGATTCAACCTCAGCCACGTATTTCACATCTGCCGCTCTAATCCTTCGGCGTACCGGCGCGGCAGTTCTGGTGTAATCATAAATGATTACACAGTGCCACATGTTCCTTTCTCCTCCGCCACCATCCCCACAACCGTAACCGCCACCGCCACCACCACTACCACCACCTCTGACACCAGTCGACCCCACCATTGTCACCCCCATTACTTATACTACCGCCACCTCTGTCACCACCACCTCTTCTGCGACTAACTGTAATAATCATTTATGATTACTCAATCTGTGAACAGACATATATGTATAATCATTTATGATTATGCATATACGTATAAACATGTATAATCCTGTATGATTATACCTCTCTGTCATATAATCATTTACGATTAGGCATACGTCGTTGCTGCTGGTACGCTGGAGCATTAGAGCGGCAAATGTGAAATATGTGGCTGATGTTTAATCTCAAGATCTCTACTTTTTTTTAATCTCAAGTGAACCGCCCCCTATATATATATATATATATATATATATATATATATATATATATATATATATATATATATATATATATATATATATATATATATAGAGAGAGAGAGAGAGAGAGAGAGGGAGAGGGAGAGAGTTCAATTGAGAAAAAATATTGAGAAAAAGTGAATGAATCTAGATCACTCATTTCTAATCTATATATATATATATATATATATATATATATATATATATATATATATATATATATATATATATATATAAAAGTGTATTCAATTGGAATACACATATTCATATATAAATATGTATAAAGGAAGTGATCATTCATATATGAATATGGCAGTGGTGGTTGGTGGTGGAGGTGATGGGGTTGGTGGCGGAGCGGACGCGGTCGATTAATATATGAATACACTAATATTTATATTCATATATAAACATTCATCCTCTGTCACGACGGTAGGACATAACATTTTGCTGTAAAAATAAATGATTGATTGATAAGGATTCCTACACTCTCAACATTTCTTATTTTATCAATTAAACTTATCTCTCTCTCTCTCTCTCTCTCTCTCTCTATATATATATATATATATATATATATATATATATAAAGTGCATCAATTGAGAACTAAAAAATGTTAAGAATATTAGTAAGATTTTTTTTTTAATTTTTTTCAAGGAAGGTATTTAGGACTAATAAAAAAAATTAATATTATATTAATCAAACTTTTTCATACCCTATATTACAACTAGTTGCCACGTATTGTTGAATCGTCATCGTACCACCACCGGATACACCAAATTCAATGGCATTATACTGGCGTATTCACAGCTTAATTGATGTAACACCGTAAAATTTGAACAATTTTTTTACTTTTGAAAAACCCATAAAATATCATTTTCAGTCATTTTAAAAACATTGTATCAACATTGTATCAGTACAAAACCCCAAGATCAGAATATATATAAACTCCACTGTGCGTGTGTACGAATCATGTCGGCGCCTTCCCGTGCTCATCACTGGTACCTGAAACACATAACACAACAACTGTAAGCATAAATGCTTAGTGAGTTCCCCAAAATACCGCATACAACACATACGCCACTCGAGGCTATAATACGACCCTCCGGTCGATGTGTCTCAGCGGGACCCTCCAGTCCCGTAGCTCGTTGGACCCTCTGGTCCGGTCATAGCTCGTTGGGCCCTACGGCCTGGTTTGTATCGTTGGACCCTTCGGTCCGGTCTATATCAACATACAACATACATATAACACATAGCACATAATCTCATACATAACACATAAGACCCTCTGGTCCACACATAATACCACTCTAGGTAACATATAGTGAGAAGACTCACCTCAGGTGTCTCGGTAAGTCTCAGACTCGGTAGAAATGTGATCACACAAGTAAATACTCTCATAAATACCACTATACTCAACCCTAAAAGTCAACAAAAGTCAACGGTCAAACTTTGACCCGACTCGTCGAGTGCACTTGGGCGACTCGGCGAGTCTACACATGTCCACTGACTCTATTAGTCGCTCTCTTGGCACGTCGAGTACTTCCCCTGACTCGACGAGTCACACCTAGCATAAATCGCGGGGCCACCCCGACTCAACTCGCCGAGTCTCAAGAACAACTCGGCGAGTTTTGCCTTGAACTCCAATCCCCTAACTCTCCCTGACTCACCAAGATATTCCCTAACTCGGAAAGTCTACTCACTGAGTGATTTACGGGAAACCCTCATCCTACTCGCCGAGTCTGTTCTTCGGACTCGGTGAGTTCATGCCATGCACAAACTCCATAGGCCTCCTAAGGTCATATATGTTCCATACATTCATAGATCTGGCCTTCCCAAGCATGATAATCACGTAAAGTTCAGACCTTGACACTCATATAACATCTAAATGGTCTAACTTGGTGATTTAGCCCCAAAAATGACATCCCAAGCTCATGGCTCCGAGAATGACTCATAAAGCTCCAAGGGTTAAGGTCTCTGGACCTCTTTGGGTCCAGATCCAAGACATAGACTCGAGAAGGGACCAAATGCTCCACTTATCCAAACTTTAAAAGGGTTAGAAAACCCTAACACTAAGAATCAACATCAAAACTGAAGAAGGTCCGAGCAAAATACCTCAATATGGTCTCTCAGAACTCAGAAATCACCAAAATCGCACCTCCTTCAGCCTCCTCTTGCCTTGGTCACCTCCCTCTTGCAAAAACACCAACAAAAGGATCAAGAATGGCCTTTCCTTCCTCATAAACGCTCTAGATCTCTTAGGGTTTCTCTTTGGGGTTTTGTGGCCGCAAATGACGGCCCTAAGGGCCTTTAAATAGGTCTCAAACCCTGGAAATTAGGGTTTCATTAAACAGCGTGGACTCGCCGAGTCCACTCATGAACTCGCCGAGTCCAGTTGTGAACTCGGATACGAATCTGCGACCATACTCGACGAGTTTAAACACCAACTCGCCGAATCTCCTCACAACTTCCAAAAATAATGAATAAAATATAATACCTGAAAAACCGGATGTTACAATTCTCCCCCACTAGAATCAGACTTCGCCCTCGAAGTCTCACTCTGCAAACAACTCTGGATGCTGCTCCCGCATCTCACGCTCCGGTTCCCTAGTGAACTCTGACCCTTTCCGATGCTGCCACTAGACCTGGACCAGAGGCACCTCCTTGTTCCTCAAAACCTTGATCTTCCGATCTCTAATCGCCACCGATCTCTCAACATAATCCAGGCTCGCATCCACCTGAATATCTTCTAATGGCACCACTGCGGACTCGTCGGCTATACACTTTCGCAGCTGGGACACGTGGAAAGTGTCATGAATCTGACCCAACTCTTCTGGTAACTCCAAACGGTAGGCTACCCTGCCTACCCTCGCGATCACCCTGAAAGGACCAATATATCGGGGCCCTAACTTGCCCCTCTTCCTGAATCGAATCACTTCTTTCCAAGGAGAGACCTTCAGGAGCACGAAGTCGCCGACCTGAAACTCGAGCTCGGACCGGCGTCTGTCTGCATAACTCTTCTGACGACTCTGAGTGGTCAACAACCTCTATCTGACCTGCTGGATCTGCTCTGTTGTCTGAAGCACAATCTCGGTACTACCCATCACACGTTGCCCTACTTCTCACCAGCAAATAGGGGTCCGACACCTCCTCCCATACAACAACTCAAAGGGCGGCATGCCAATGCTCGAATGATGGCTGTTGTTGTAAGAAAACTCTGCCAAGGGCAAATACGTGTCCCAACTCCCGCCGAAATCCAACACACATGGTCGGAGCATGTCCTCGAGCGTCTGAATCGTCTGCTCACTCTGCCCGTCAGTCTGTGGGTGGTATGCAGTACTAAAATGTAGTTTTGTACCAAATTCCTCATGAAACTTCTTCCAGAATCTGGAAGTGAAACTTACATGTCGATCTGAGACAATCGACATCGGCACTCCATGCCGCAATACCACCTCTCTCACGTACATCTCTGACAACCTCTCCGTGGAAGAGCTCTCATTGATGGCCAGGAAGTGAGCACTCTTCGTCAACCTGTCCACAATCACCCAAATTGCGTCGACACCCCTCGCGGTCCTTGGCAATTTGGTGATGAAATCCATGGTAATCTGTTCCCATTTCCACTCGGGAATCTCTAATGGCTGCAGCTTACCATGTGGACGTTGGTGCTCGGCCTTAACCCTGCGACAGGTCAAGTATCTCTCTACAAACCATGCGATATCCCTCTTCATATAGGGCCACCAATATTCCTTTTTCAGGTCCAAATACATCTTAGTGGCCCCGGGATGGATCGAGAATTTCGATCGATGAGCCTCTTCCATCAAAATGGTATACGTTCCGCCCACAGACGGTACCCATATCCGACCCTGAAATGTCATAAGCCCCCGGCTATCGGTAACGAATTCCGATACCAGCCCGACAACTCGCTCTCTCTTCTAGCTTTCTGGCCTCATAGCCTCAGCCTGGGCGCCACGAATAGAATCCAACACCCGGGTCATCACTGTCAATCTCAAACAAATATCTTGCATTGGGGCGCCCTCCGCCCTATGGCTCAGTGCATCGGATACAACATTAGCCTTGCTCGGGTGGTACAGGATCTCACAATCATAATCCTTGACCACGTCCAACCACCTCCTCTGGCGCATATTCAGGTTGGGCTGATCCATCAAATACTTTAAGCGCTTGTGGTCTGTGTATATCGTACACCAAACTCCATACAGATAATGTCGCCAGATCTTGAGGGCGAACACTACCGCTCCCAGTTCCAAATCATGAGTGGGATACCTCGAGTCATGAGGCTTAAGGTGTCTCGATGCATGTGCTATCACATGCCCCCCTTGCATAAGCACCGCTCCCAATCTGGATATCGATGCATCACAATATACCACAAAATCCTCCATCCTTTCCGGAAGGGCTAACACTGGGGCTTCGCATAATTTCTGGCGAAGTGTCTCAAACGAGATCTGCTGCTCCAGACCTCAAGAAAACACAGCACCCTTCCGGGTCAACTTGGTGAGTGGCACAACGATCTTGGAGAAATCCTTAATAAATCTCCGACAATAGTCGGCTAAACCCAGAAAGCTCTTGATCTCGGTGGGTGATCTCGGCACCTCCCACCTCATGACCACCTCAATCTTGGCCAGATCGACCAATATCACATTCTAGTTAACGGGATGCCCCAAAAATTAAACCTCTCGTAGCCAGAACTCACATTTGGAGAACTTGGCATAAAGCCTCTCCGATCTCAGAACTCCGAGGATCTCCCTCAAATGCTCCTCATGTTGTTCTCTGGATCTCGAATACACCAATATGTCGTCGATGAATACGATCACTGAGCAATCCAACATCGGTTTGCACACTCTGTTCATGAGATCCATGAACACCGCCGGTGCGTTGGTGAGTCTGAAAGGCATCACCATTAACTCGTAATGCCCATAAAGAGTCTGAAATGTTGTCTTCTGGACGTCCTCCTCCCGCACCCTCACCTGATGATACCCAGACCTCAAATCGATCTTGGAGAACCAAGATGCTCCCTGCAACTGATCGAACAAATCATCGATCCTCGGAAACGGGTAACGGTTCTTGACCGTTAGCTTGTTCAACTCACGATAATCAATGGACATACGGTGCGAACCATCCTTCTTCTTGACAAAAAGAATAGGCGCCCCCCATAGCGAACTGCTCGGCCTGATAAACCCCTTCCCCAGCAGCTCCTGGAGCTGCGAGGATAGCTCCTGCATCTCCGGAGGCGCAAGGCGATAAGGCGCCTTGGCGATAGGCGCAACTCCCGGAACCAATTCAATACCGAACTCTACTTGCCTCTCCGGAGGCACACCCGGCAACTCCTTTGGAAATACATCTGAAAACTCTCGCACTATCGGTACCTCATCCACTGACTTCAGTCTCCCTGAATCAACCCTCGCATCCATCACATATGCCACAAATCCCTTACAACCCTGCTGTAGACTCTGTCTCGCTCTGGCGGCCTAGCAAAATGCTGACCCTGTACGTGTACCCCTGTCGTACATCGTAAGAACTCCCCCACTAGGGTCTCGCATCGTCACCAATTGATGCTCACAGTCTATCACTGCTCCATATCGACTCAACCAATCCATACCCGCTATAACACACACGTCCCCCATCGCGATCGGAACCAGATCTATCAGAAACTCCACACCAAAGATCTCAAGGAAACATCCTCGATTCACATCAGAAGCATACACTGCTCGTTCATCAGCTATGGAAAATCATAGAGGTCAATCCATCGCCTCTCGACGGATACTAATGAGCTGACTAAATGCTACGGAAACGAACGACCGACTCGCACCCGAGTCAAATAATACCAAAGCAGGCACAGAACTCACAAGAAAAGTACCTACGCGCATCATCATATAAGCATAAAAACCCAACACAAAAAAAGTTGAATAGAGAATACATACCAGCCACAACATCGGGCGCCGCGCGGACCTCCTCCGCAGTCAACTGAAATGCTCTCCCACGAGCCTTCGGGGCCTCGGCCTTCACCGGCCGAACATCGGTAGCCCTAGCAGCAGGCGCAGATCCCTGCGCTGACCCCTAAAGAAGCTGAGGGCACTCGGACTTCCGATGGTTGGTATGGTTGCAATGAAAGCAAATCGAAAATCCTTTGGGGCAATCCCTCGCGATATGCCCCTCCTTCCCGCACTTGTAGCATACTCCAGTCCTACACGACCCCTCGTGACTCTTACCGAACTTCCCACAAGTGCGACCCTTCACGCCCCCAGATCTCGAATCAGCGGGTCTAGCCCACTTGGCTGCCGGCTGAGACTGAGCCGGTCGCCGATCCGCCCTCTGTGACTCGGCCTCCTCCCTGGCCTGAGTCTCCAACTCAATCTCCCTCTTCCGGGAATTTGCCTGGAGCTCATCAAATGTCCGGTAAGTCAAGTTCGCCATGAACTCCCGAATATCCCTCCTCAGAACAGTCAGATAACGGCTCATACGAGCCTGCTCAGGGCAAAACATCGCCCTCTCGTGAAACTTCCTGGTGATCACTGCCACAGAATCAGTACCCTACTTGAGGGTCAAGAACTCTTGGATCAACCGTTCCCTCTCCACCAGGGGAACATACTCCTCTCTGAACATAGCGGTGAGCCTCTCCCAGGTCACCTCGGAAATCTCAGCCAAAGTGAAGTTCGCCGTCACGAACTTCCACCAATCCTTCGCTCCCAAGCGGAGCTGGTTCAGGGCGAACCGAACGCTCAAGTGCTTTGGACAAGAACACGTATAGAAACATCCCTCGATGTCAGAGACCCATCTCATAGCGGAAATCGGGTCCTGTGTCCCGTCGAACTCTGGTGGCTTCGTGTTGCTGAACTCCCGAAACAACAACGAGTCACCTCCCTGAGGTTTGGCAGCAACAACAGTAGCAGTAGCTGCAGCTGCAGCAGCCTCAGTCAGTTTTGCATACCGCTCATCAAAAGTCTCAATCAATGTGTTCTTGATGTCCCCAAACATCTCAGGAATCTCAGGCCGGATGGCAGCAGCCACCTCCTCATGAATCAATCGACGGATCTCCTCGTCGTTGACACCAGATGACGCAACCCTACTCGTCCTCCGTTGTCTAAAAGATTCTTACTTGGAATGCCCACTAATCCGGTGTCTTCAGTAGTACGGGCCCAATACTACTGACCACACCGCATCATCATTCACTCCAAGTCCTCCTCCTTGGATCTTGGATTACAAGTACTCTATTCTCATGAGCTGCTAACTGCTATCTACTCGCTCTCAAAGCATCTCAGCAGCAGAGATCTCCTAGGCTAAGGCATCACAAATCAGGCCACTCTAGTCCTAATATGTATACCTAGCCTACTCTAGCATGCATAATGTAACATAACATATCTCATTACACATAATGTAAGGGTACTTTTGGGGATTCACCGTTCGGGCGCTGGCTAATCGGACACACGGATCTGCTCTGTTTGTCTCAAAACTATTTTTACTCTTTTCAAAAAAAAATTTACTTCATTATCAAAATTTTCCTTAAATCCTTAGTTTGAGTTTAGATACGCCCGAAGATGCATCCGAATCCCTCAAGCCAAGGCTCTGATACCAACTTGTAACACCGTAAAATTTGAACAATTTTTTTTTACTTTTGAAAAACCCATAAAATATCATTCACAATCATTTTAAAAACATTGTATCAACATTATATCAATACAAAACCCCAAGATCAGAATATATATAAACTCCACTGTACGTGTGTACGAATCATGTCGGCGCCTTCCCGCGCTCATCACTGGTACCTGAAACATATAACACAACAACTGTAAGCATAAATGCTTAGTGAGTTCCCCAAAATACCGCATACAACACATACGCCACTCGAGGCTATAATACGACCCTTCGGTCGATGTGTCTCAGCGGGACCCTCCAGTCCCGTAGCTCGTTGGACCCTCTAGTCTGGTCATAGCTCGTTGGGCCTTACGGCCCGGTCTGTACCGTTGGACCCTTCAGTCCGGTCTATAACAACATACAACATACATATAACACATAGCACATAATCTCATACATAACACATAAGACCCTCTGGTCCATACATAATACCACTCTAGGTAACATATAGTGAGAAGACTCACCTCATGTGTCTCGGTAAGTCTCTGACTCGGTAGAAATGTGATCTAGCCTCCGCCTAATCACACAAGTAAATACTCTCATAAATACCACTATACTCAACCCTAAAAGTCAACAAAAGTTAACAGTCAAACTTTGACTCGACTCGTCGAGTGCGCTTGGGCGACTCGGCGAGTCTACACGTGTCCACTGACTCTCTTAGTCCTTCTCTTGGCACGTCGAGTACTTACCCTGACTCGACGAGTCACACCTGGCATGAATCGCGGAGCCACCCAGACTCAACTCGCCGAGTCTCAAGAACAACTCGGCCAGTTCTGCCTTGAACTCCAGTCCCCTAACTCTCCCTGACTCACCGAGTTATTCCCCAACTCGGCAAGTCTACTCACTGAGTGATTTACGAGAAACCCTCATCCTACTTGCCGAGTCTGTTCCTCGGACTCGGCGAGTTCATGCCATGCACAAACTCCATAGGCCTCCTGAGTTCAGATATGTTCCATACATTCATAGATCTGTCCTTCCCAAGCATGATAATCACGTAAAGTTCAGACCTTGACACTCATATAACATCTAAATGGTCTAACTTGGTGATTTAGCCCCAAAAATGACATCCCAAGCTCATGGCTCTCAGAATGACTCATAAAGCTCCAAGGGTTAAGGTCTCTAGACCTCTTTGGGTCCAAATCCAAGACATAGACTCGAGAAGGGACCAAATGCTCCACTTATCCAAACTTTAAAAGGGTTAGAAAACCCTAACACTAAGAATCAACATCAAAACTGAAGAAGGTTCGAGCAAAATACCTCAATATGGTCTCTAAGAACTCAGAAATCACCAAAATCGCACCTTCTTCAGCCTCCACTTGCCTTGGTCACCTCCCTCTTGCAAAAACACCAACAAAAGGATCAAGAATGACCTCTCCTTCCTCACAAACGCTCTAGATCTCTTAGGGTTTCTCTCTGGGGTTTGGTGGCCGCAAATGACGGCCCTAAGGGCCTTTGAATAGGTCTCAAACCCTGGAAATTAGGGTTTCATTTAACAGCGTGGACTCGCCGAGTCCACTCATGAACTCGCCGAGTCCAGCTGTGAACTCGGATACGAATCCGCGACCATACTCAGCGAGTGTAAACACCAACTCGCTGAGTCTCCTCACAGCTTCCAAAAATAAAGAATAAAATATAATACCTGAAAAACCGGATGTTACAATTGAACAGACATTGTAGTTTTCATTTCTTTGGTAATACTTTTTAAAACAAATCATTTCATTTTTGCAGCCAAATATACAAAATTTTAATAAATAAAATAAAATTATGCATTGACAAATTCATTTTTCTCTTTTCTAAATTATAGATTTCTTTATCTAAATGCATCGTGTATAAGATATATTTACAGTTTAAAATACCATATTCAGAATTTAATAAACATATCAATTTACTAATACACACTTTAATATTTTCATGTATATCTTCACTCGTCTTTTAACACAAAATTTATATAAAATATAAAATTTAATATAGTTCATTTTATTTTAATACATAAAATTTACAACATAACATAATACCATCCATTATACACTAATTCACATATTTAAAGAAGTCAAACCCAAACTCAACCACCAACTACCATACACCACTGCCAACAACATGTGTCAGAGTCGCAATCAGCTTTCCCTCTAAATCAAATCTGTATGTGAAATCATTAGTTGATAGCTTAAAGACAATATTCAAAATTTAATAAACCAATGACAAAATTGCAAGAATGATCCCTGTGGTATGTCAAAACTAGCAGGTTTGGTCCAAAAACATTTGGGCTCACAAGGATGGTCCAATAGTTCGGTTTTGTTGCAAGTTTAGTCAAATTTGATTTGAAATTTTTTGTATTGACAATTTTTCCCTTTATTATTTTATTTTTCATTTTTGTTTTATTACAACAATTTGAAGACTATTAAAAATAAAACAAAAAAAATACATCTCTCTCTCTCTCTCTGTCTCTCTCTCTCTCTTTGAAACTAGAAGAAGCATACACATACAACACACACCAACAAAAATAAAATATCGTCGATGATCCACATGTAGCCAGAAAACCAAAACCACCACCGACAGCCAGAACTCTAGAATTATCAGGCACTGACTGCAGCGGAGAAAAAAGTGAGAGCTAAATGGGGTGAAATGAAATCGACATATATTTCTGACGACGACTTCGTCTATCTCCTTCTTCGTCTGTGGCTAGGAATGTTTTCTTCTGTCTATATGTCATCGATGACTACGGGGTGAAGAGAAAACGACGGCCTACATTTTTGAAAGAGTGAAGCGAGAATGAATATGATGGAACAACCAAGCAAACTACGACAACATAAAAACCCACCAGAGTCGTCCTCCTCCGGCCCAGATAATCTGTTTGTTGCTAGTGAAGGGCTCAAACCTTAATTCATTGTCGTCATCATCTGTAACCCAAGTGTGTGTGTGTGTGTGTGTGTGAGAGAGAGAGAGAGAGAGAGAGAGAAAGAAGGAGAAAAACGTCATCGTCAAATTTTTCAGATCTAAAACCTCCATGACTTGAGGAGGTAGAGTTGACTATAGCATATTCAAATCGAAGTGCAAACAGATCTGGAGAGAAAATAACGAATCTTCATGTCGACATAAATTATTTGGATAAATATATCAATTTACTTTTCAAATAGTCTAAATGCTTCAACATTTAGACTTCATATGATGGGTTATATTAGAGGATCACCAGGGGGTACGATTGGAAAGAAGGAAGATAAATATGGAGTAAAAAAACCTCTTAGAAACAATCATCTTCAGCCTCCTGAAGACCTAACTCTCCCCAATAAATGTAAAGCAGCTAAATGTCAAAAATAGCTAAAAATTGAAGAAATGGATCAATAATGAAGAGGGTAGTTTCCGAGAGAGAGAGAGAGAGAGAGAGAGAGAGAGAGAGAGAGAGAGAGAGAGATTTTATTTTTGTTTTGTTTTTAATAGTTTTTAATTGTTGTAATAAAACAAAAATGAAAAATAAAATAATAAGGAGCAAAATCGTCAATACCAAAAAGTTCATACCAAATTCGAACAAACTTACGACAAAACCAAACTATTGGATCATCCTTGCGAGTGCAAACGCTTTTGGACCAAACTTGCTAGTTTTGACATACCACGGGGACCATTCTTGCAATTTTGTCTAAACCAATTAGTTCACTTATTTAATGTTTAATGTAAAATAATTATAAAAAAAATAATACAAAAAATAAATCTAATAATGGGAAAATTAATGCAAACATTCATACATAAATTATTCCTATTTTAACACAAAATTCATTAAAAATTTACAGCTTAATACAATCATTTCATAGTTTAAACATAAAAGTCACAGCTTAATGCAGTCAATTCACAGTTTAAAACACAAAAAGAACAGTTAAAATACATAAAATTCATAGCTTAATATAGTTAATTCACAATTGAAACAAAATTTTCATATTAGTTAATTCATAGTTTAACACACAAAAATCACAACTTAATACACAAAATTCACAGCTTAATACAATAAGTTCATAGTTTAATATACTAAAAATATAAATTCACAACTATATTATCAACTTAAAACTCTTAATACAGTCATTTAACAGTTCAATACACAAAATTCAGAACTTCATGCAATAAATTCGCAGTTTAATACATAAAATTCATAACATATTATAGTCAATTCAAAGTTTAAATAGAAAATCCACAACCTAATGCAGTCAATTTACAGTTTAAAACACAAAAATCATAGCCTAATACAATAAATGCATAGTTTAGTGCACAGAAAGTACACATTCACAGTCATATTATCAAATTAAAACTCTTAATACAGTCAATTCACACTTTAATACACAAAATTCTCAGCTTAATACAATAAATTCTTAATTTAACTCAAAAAACTTATAATTTCATAACTTAACAACAGTTAAAACTAAGAAAAAAATTATATCATAAAGATATGATGCACAATCAACTCATAAAAGGCAAACACCTAGACACTGGAAGTTCCAGATTTGAAGATGTAAAAGGTCAGATCTAGTGACATTAACAGAGGTGGCAGTCGAGTAACAAATATGATGTGACGAAGGTTGGTGTAAAATCATCGGAGGTTTGTGGTGGCGATAGTGGATCGGGTTTGAATAAATCTGGTGGTTTTCATGTAGATTACAGAGAATAAATGGAGTTGAAAAGTCATAAATGATGAGAGAGGGAAGAGACATCGATGGGGAAGGATGAGGTGGTGGTCGAGCTGGTGGCCGGTGGTGAGTGGTGGTGGTCGGCGGTAGCCGACACTTGACGAAGATGTTTGTATCTTAGGAGAGAAGTAGAAGAGAAACAAAATATGATATTTAGTAGTTATAAATATTTAATATGAATATTGATTATAATACCCTGATTACTTTTTAGATCATTATAAAAACTAAAAGAAATCGAAATACTAGAAAATAAACACATAGCCTTAGTTATTACTTAAAATTAGTGGTTCTCAAGGTTCCTAACCTTTAGTAGTTCTCATTTGATCTTTTACACCCTTCTCTCTGTCTGTATATATATATATATATATATATATATATATATATATATATATATATATATATATATATATATATGACATACTAATATCTTAAAAGTAAACCTTATTTTTTTGGGGGGGAAATTGACTTATTAAGGTAATTAACTTTTCAGTTTGTTTACATCTGGGTAACTATTTTTTTGTATACATCTAGATAATGAACTTGTTGGAAGTATTCACATATGTCCATTATAACCAACTATAGCAGGTTACATCCGGTCATAACGGTCATATGTGAACACTTTTAACAAGTTTGTTACCTACATGTGTACAAAAAAAATTACCTAAATATAAACAAAATGAAAAAGTAATTACCCTGATAAGTCAATTTCTATTTTTTTAAGGTAGTCCAATCCTAATGTTTGCAATATTAAAATATTCAGTTAAATTTCCTTAAAACAATATTTATGACCATTTATGAGCATTTAAATTGGCCACGACATGTTGAGATCCATTATATATATATATATATATATATATATATATATATATATATATATATATATATATATATATATATATATATATATATATATATATATATATATATATATTAGTTTATAACCCGTGGGAACCACAGTTACAAAATTAATTAAAATTTCATTATAAAAATTCAAAATTGTTAATCAGTTATTTTAAATAGATTATTAATTAAGAGATATTTTTATTAGTTATGTAAAATTATATTCGTTGATTCAAATAAATATGTGAAATTAATTTTTAATTTATATCGGAGAACTTTTATTTGTGAATTAATGTAAACAATAACATAAAATTTAAAATGGAAAATAAATAGATTGACAAATAACATCACATTAATTAGGAGGTCTAATAAATTAGAAATGAAGAATTAATTGATTTACAAGTGGCATCATATTAATTAGGATGTCTAATATGGTGACACGTGGCAAAACAACTACTCTTTTATAAGTATATATATATATATATATATATATATATATATATATATATATATATATATATATATATATATATATATATATATGGTTAAGTTCAAATAAGAACAATAAATAAAGTGAGAACATGAAAACACTACTTTTATGTAATTATACTGTTATGAATTTAATATGTGTTGTATAGTAGATTCAACAAAATATATGAATCTTCAAGTAGTACAAAGTCAAGTATCAAAAGTAAAGGTAAGTCTAAGAGTAGATTTAATGTCAAAACTAGTAAAAGAAAAAGTCAAGAGTATGATATTGTTGATCTAATTTACTCGTAGTAATGTTTGTACCAAATTAGAAAATTCTAAAAAAAAAAAAAAATTGTTGTTAGGTCAGATAAACTTGTTTTTGCTACGTCATTGTAAGGAAATTGTTTAAAACATACACAAACACAACAATCATATGTCAAGTAAATATGTAGTGTCTATCCATGGTTAACTCTTAGACCACCACAAAGCAGCACGCAATTATGGAGTAGGTTGCATAAAACAATAAATAAAGGTTAATGATATCTGATTATCTAATAGCAAGTTACAGATTATAAGGTGAAGTAAGATACATACATTTCTAACATCAATAATACATGCACAATCATCAACTGGTAAACACATCATCCTAGGGTATACAGCTCCGAGGATCACACTCGATGTAGGGGGTACCAGTTATCATACTATTGGGAAATGTCTCCATGATCCAAATTCACAAAACTAAGATGTTAGAAAACAAAATAACATAATAATGTTACAATACTTTTTTGCATAAAAATTATTATGAAACATAGTGAACATATCTTAAATGCATAGACAATCCCTGCACATAATATGTAAGTCTACTATCGAGTCTTAGATGGTTGGGATTCAAATGCTCCTCAATCTTATCAAAGACAACAGACGATCGTTTGTATGTTAAACCCTATATTGATCTTCTCAATGGGTACCTATGTCAACAATTTTATTTAATAACTATAAGTTAAAAGAATCATTTGATATAGTATAAATAACTTTATACCTATTAAACTCGTCCAAATCAGAGATGAGTGTAAGTTATTCATCCTGAATTGGTTGTTGAAGGTATCTACCTCAAAATCCCTACTTTAACATATACAGTAGGGAGACTCGTCCATGTTGGATTAAGGTATCTAAGTTCATAACTAAATTGGTATATGCTTGTAACTAGAAGTAAAGTCCTCTTTAGGTTGCCCTCATAACTAGATATTGGTTAGAATGACATTTGTAGAGAGAGGATAAATTTCTTAGTTTATTATATGATTAATAAATTGTAATAAAAGTTTCGTTAATATATTATATGATTAATATATTAATTGGAAATAGATAGTTGATTTGTTAATTTATTATGTGATTAATAAATTAATATGATATCAATAGTTAAATGATTGATTTATTAATTTATATGATTAATAAATTAATAAGAAATCCATAAAAATTAATTAATTATCATTATGAATAAATCTATAACTAAATTGGGATTAATTATAAATAATTAAAGGTCTAAGGGTTGAATTGTAATTGTTCTTAAGTGTGCAAGGAATGAAAGTTCTAGAACCCTAATAGTGGTGGACGGTTTTAGGAAGTATTCTAGGGTTTCTGGAATATTCCTAAAGCTGATAAAGATATCATATTTGAATAGAGTAATTATGAATATTTTATTACTCAAATCTAGGTTTTCCCTTATGTCATCCTCACTATAAAAAAGACCCTAAGGATTGCAATTTTCGTTCACCATATTCCCAAGAGGATACTTTGGACAAAAATCAACTCATTAATAACATCTATTTTATGCATATGCTTATGATGTTTTCTTATTATTTTATACTATGTTTTTATGTTATTCATAACTAAAAGATACTTAATACGCGTTGAAACATTCAATTACAATTAAAATAGAAGACGGAATGCAAAAGGAGGAGAAACGAGCTAAAAAGACGCAAAAAAGATATTGTTCGACAACTTGACACCTCGTCGGTGTTTTGACCATATCTCATGACTCGTGACTCCAATTGATGAGATTTAAAATGTTCTGAAAACTAGAAATAATGTGGATGACTTTCGTGTTTTGAGGTTGATTCCTAACGAACACGTCGTGGTGATCACAAACACGCCGTGGTGAATGGAACCTTCATAATTCTTGACGCTGACTTGGAGAATATGAAATTTTAATGAAAAACACAGCGTGTTGGCCATATACCATGATGTGCTGACACTGAAACCTACAAATAGAGCCGAAAATTAGTCCTAATGACATATCTTAAACCCTAGATCGATTCTTGTAATTATAAACCCTCAAGAAGCCGTTTTGAGGGTCTAGAAGGTGCTCGGAAGGCCGTTAAGCTGACATGAGCGAATATCTGAAGGATTGGAGAGCGGATTCATGTCAGAAATTATTTGGTTTGTTGTTATAACCACAATTAGCATTCCAATGTGATTTTTTTATGCGTTTACTTTCTGATTTGGGTGTTAAAACCCTTTGCTTTGTTATCATTGGATGAATCATTGAATTTGTGGATTAATTGCCACTTGGATTGTTTATTCATGTTTAATTTATTTTGTCAAGTTTGATTGCAAGATCCATATGTGTTAAGATTGTTACTTATTCCTTATTACTGAATTAACGGATTTTAGATGACCATCTGACTGTGTTAATTTGAATCAAAGTTGTCCACTAGAGCTTTGGCCTAAACCAAGGGTTTGGAAATAAGTGATAAACTTTAATACGTATGCATGAGTAGACGACCAATCTATGCATGATTTAATTCCTATGACCAATAGAGTTAAATAAGATCAAATCTTTCTTAATACCAACTAAATATTGATTTTCTTGATTGTTTGTTCACCTGATCAATGAATTAATAGTTGTGTTGAAATCAAAGGATTAGTAGTGTGACCAAGATGCTAGTCACTTTAGGAAACGGTGAACAAGAATAAATAAATATGTGTGTGAAATTATCTATTATTTTAAGATGCAATTCAACTAAACCAAAGTACATAAAGAGATTTGTCTTTGGTCAGTTTATCGAGATTTGATGTTTAGTCATTTGTTTGAGGTTTAATTCCAAATAACCCTTCTTTACTTAATTCACCATCGTTCTTCTTTTGTTTGACACTTGTTCTTGCCACAGATATATTATTACACAATAAGGTTCACTGCCTAGTGTGTGTGTGTTAGTCCGGTTGCGATAAAATCAGTTTTATAAATTTAAAACTTGAGCAATTGAAAATAATATATATATATATATATATATATATATATATATATATATATATATATATATATATATATATATATATATATATATATATCACATCAAGTTTTTGGCGCCGTTGCCGAGAAGCGGTTTTCAATTAATTTAGTTTGTTTGATTGTTCATTATTTTTTTTTAATTTTTTAGTTTTATTTTATTTTATTTTTGCTGATATCATGTCACTTGTCGGGAAGATTTTTGTTGTTATTTGCAGGAATTCGTGATCATACACATTTCTTGGTTTTACTTTTTGCATAGGTTTCGAGATTGTAAGCAATTAGAGAATTCTTGACTTGTTTACTCTACTACTTTGGTGATTTGTCCAACTCAATCTATGAGGCGTAGTATAGCAAGGAGTATGGAGGTGGTTACCGAACTCTTGCTACTCTTGACTAATTGGGTCAAGTCTTGTTCTACTTATTAGTTAATGGTGCAAAGAAAAAAAAAAAGAAATAGTCTGACAGGTCCCGAAAGTTTCTGTTTTCATAAACTACCTTTTGCATGCAAAAGATTTAATCAACAACTATAGCTTGATTTCGAGGAAGACGAGTGATCGTGGTATCATTTTTAGTTATTTTGGTTTGCTAATCTTTTTAGTTATTTTAGTGTGATTTATTTTATTTTTTTAATTTTTAGTTTGTTTAATTTTTTTCCATGTTGATGCTCTTGATGTTTCAGATCTTTGCAGAACTTTTCTCCTTCGGATGCTTTCAGAAATTTCAACAATTGGGGTTCAATGTTGATTTGTCACGAGAGAAAACGTTGTGCGCTTTTTGAAGATTACAATTGAAGACCATATTT
Organism: Lactuca sativa; assembly: GCF_002870075.4. Classification (NCBI taxonomy): domain Eukaryota; kingdom Viridiplantae; phylum Streptophyta; class Magnoliopsida; order Asterales; family Asteraceae; genus Lactuca; species Lactuca sativa. The sequence goes on from NC_056626.2 coordinate 379,906,801, forward strand.
TTGAATAAGTGTTGGGTTCCCTACTTGATGAAGAGAAGAGTTTTGAAGGAATTCTATAGAAATAAGAGTCCAGGAATGGTCCTAAGCCCTTAAGAAGAAAAGATTGATTATTTTGGCTCTTAAAGACATTTTGTGAAGTTACAATGACGTGGAACCATTAGACCACGTCTGGAGTTCTTATTTTTCACGATCATTATGACTTCTCATTCGAAACCATGACGTGGCGCTGCTTTCCCACATCGTGGATGAGGATCAACACACTTTTTGAAGATGGTTCTTTGGTTTATTTTGATTTGGCACATTTGCATTGATGCGAGAAGAGCCCAAAAGTATTGTTTCCAACCATTTTACGAGATGTCCAAGTCTTCCATCACATTCAAAAGCAACATTCCGGTTTCCAGTCTTCTAGTCATTTTTGGAGCAACTTTTAGCAGCCCCATTCGATCTCGACTCTACTATCCCAAGGGAGTCTATTCCAATTCTCTCTCTTTAATTTATGTTCTTTATTTGTTTTAGCATGCAATGGGGACATTGCATTAAATAAGTGTGGGATAGGGGGTCGAATATAAGAATACAAGCTTACTGATAAATTAATTTTTTTGAAAAATGAATAGGATTTAAAAATTATTAGAAAGATTTGAAACAATAATATAAAATTGAATCTAGGGAAAAAATTATTTTGTTGAGATCTAGGTTGTTAACATTGTGTGGGACGATCCGATACAGGTTTCAATGTTTATTTGAGCCAATATATGTTATAGTGTATTTGTGGCTTCCCTATCCTAGTGAAATCATGTAACAACAACTCGACCTTGCTTAGTTTGAGGGCTGCAATATGTTTAGCATCGTGTACCACAAATGTATCCAGGAGAGCTTATGTAGTTATTGCACATTAGACTAATATCTCTAACCAATAAGAGTTAAAGTTAAGTTCCCTTGCTTAAGCATATTATTTTTAGGATCTTTAGTTTTTGAGTGAAAAAAAAAGTGAGAAAAGAAAAAGAAGAGTAAAAACAAGAAAACAATCAAAAAGAAAAAAAAAGGTTGTAAAAGTTTGAGAGAATAAGAATCTACAAAGCTATGAAGATCAAGAAATATCATGAAGAAAACCTCAAAATAAATAAGGCGAAATTTGTCAAGTTATTTATTGTATTTTTTATTTTCTAGGTTATTTTTCCATATGTATACTTAGGGGTTTAACTAAAAATACATTGAGGTTAAGAAAGTTTTATGGGGATGGATTCGCAGGGATGCATAAAATTGAGTGTTGTTCAAAAGAAGCGGACAAATGTTTATGAAGATTGTGAGTATTTAGGATTAGGGAGGTCCTTAGGAAAATTAGACAAAAATACATGCATTGCGGTCTTGGAGTAATGGAGAGGCTCAAAATGGATTGTCTTGTGTGATGTTGGTAGCTAAAATCTTGATATGATAATAATAATAATAAATTCAGTTTTGCTTGAGGTCAAGCAAAAGACTAGTATGGAGTAGTTTGATAACGTCTATTTCATGCATATATTTATGATGTTTTCTTATTATTTTATATTATGTTTTATCTTATTAAGAACTAAAAGATACTTAAAACGCTTGGAAATGTTCAAATATAGTTAAAATGGGAGCTGGAATGCAAAAGGAGGAGAAAGGAGCTAAAAAGACGCAAAAAGGATATTGTTGGACAACTTGACCCCTCGTTAGTGTTTTGGCCATATCTTATGACTCGTAACTCTGGTTGATGAGATTCAAAATGTTCGGAAAAGTATAATGAATTTCGGACAACTTTTGTGTTTTGAGAAAATGTTGATTCCCAACGAACACGCCGTGGTGATCACAAACACGTTGTGGTGAATGGAATCTTTGCGATTCTTGACGCTGAATTGGAGAATACGGGATTTTATTGAAGAACATGGCGTGTTGGCCATTTAACATGTCGTGTTGAAGTTGAAACCTATAAATAGAGCTGAAAATTATCCCTAATGACATATCTTAAACCATAGATCGATTCATGCAATTATAAACCCCCAAGAAGCCATTTTGAGGGTCTAGAAGGCGGCCGGAAGGCTATTAAGCTGACAGGAGTGAAGATAAGAAGGATCGGAGAGCGGATTCATGCCAGAAATTATTTTGTTTGTTGTTCTAACCACGACTAGCATTCCAATGTGATTTTTTTATGCGTTTACTTTCTAATTTGGGTATTAAAACCGTTTGCTTTGTGTTTATGATTGGATGAATCATTGAATTTGTGGATTAATTGCCATTTGGATTGTTTATTCCTGCTTAATTTATTTTGTCAAGTTTAATTGCAAGATCCATATGTTTTAATATTGTTACTTATTCCTTATTATTGAATTGATATATTTTAGATGGCGATCTGACTGTGTTAATTTGAATCAAAGTTGTCCACTAGAGTTTTGAACAAAACCTAGGGTTTGGAAATAAGTGATGAACTTTAATGTGTATGCATGAGTAGACGAACAATCTATGCATGATTTAATTCCTATGAACATTAGGGTTAAATAAGATCAAATCTTGCTTAATACTAACTAAATATTGATTTGCATGACTATTTGTTCACCTAAACAATGAATTAATAACTTTGTTGAAATTAAAGGATTAGTAGTGTGATCATGATGCTAGTCACTTTAGGAATAGGTCAACAAGAATTAATAATTCTATGTATGCAATTATCTATGACTTTAAGATGTAATTTGTCTAAACCAAAGTACCTCAAGATATTTGTCTTCGGTTAGTTTATCAAGAGTTGTTGTTTAGTCGTTTGTTTGAAATTTAATTCCAAATAACCCTTCTTTACTACTTTCGTGTAACTTATAATCAAAAACTCCAAATTAATTCACCACTGTTCCCCTTGTGTTTGACATCTATTCTTACCATAACTATACTATTACACGAATATGTTCACTGCTTAGTGTGTGTTTGTCCAGTTGCGATAAAATGAGTTATATAAATTTAAAACTTGAGAAATTAATATATATATATATATATATATATATATATATATATATATATATATATATATATATATATATATATATATCACACATCACTTATCCTCTCTCCTTTCTTGTCTTCTAGTTATAGGTTTTGGGTGTGAGCCATTAGAAGCATCATCCTTTTGGTGCTAAGCTTTCCAAGACCAACAACTATAAGGGATTGAAGTGATTTGTTTACTATAACAAATCAAAAGGTATGTAACCCTAACTTGGTAGTTTTGATTACATTAGGGTTCATATTAGGTTTTTTTCTTCATTGTATGTTACCTTCAAAGTGTTATGACATAGATCCTAATAGGTTGCATATGCCCTTTAATTGTTAAATGATTTCTACAAGTACATGTTTGTTATAACCTATAAACCCATCAGTGGTATCAAAATCTTGATGTGTCTAACATTGATTGTACATGAGTTGAATTGGAAAAAAAATCTGACACTCTAGTTTATCACGATGTGACATGCCTTCTGTTACGACATGAGAAAATTATAAATCCGATTTTCAGGATTTTTTTTACCTAATCTGATTAGTAGGGTTAATTTTACTGATTATCTGGTTTTTGAGTCTGTTGATATCCGAATTTTGAATGCCTTATATAATTAAATATAAAACCCTAAATATTAGAAGATAATCTTGGAATACATAATTTTTAGTTGAATGATTAATTGAATTGAATTATCCTTATGGATTTAATAGTACATTTAACTATAAGATTAATTTAGATAATTAATATTTAAACCTTGTGGTTTAAAAAGTTTTAGAATACACCTTATATATATATATATATATATATATATATATATATATATATATATATATATATTAAATGATTAATTACTATATTTATAAAAAAAAGTCAGTTGAATCAATAGTATGTCTCATTCACGAAGTCATACTACAAGAGGGGTATAACAAAATGGCCTATAATATGATCGTTGAATGTGTGTCCTTTTCACCTACTGCTTCTTTGTATGGTGGAGGGTCATTAGCCAAACAGGTCGATAAGACAGAATAATATTAAAAGTATAATGTTATAAAGTAACAGAATATTCTAAAATCCCACTTTAGTTACTTTAGGAAAAATGTGAAGTTGTATGCTAATCCATGAAAATGCACATCGTTTCTTTATGTGCCGTTAGTAGAGTATGTGTGGTTAACCAACAAACTAATGTGGGACTATAAAGATGAAATGATGAAACAATTCATGTGTTTATAATTTTTAATGGAGCGTGTGTGGTTAATAGACATATCAATGAGAGATTATAAATGGATCGGGGGTGTTCAAACAGGTTTACATGGCTATTCACATCTTAATTGTGACCATCGGCATCCTAGTCACAATTGGTAAGAGCATAATATGATATTAAACATGCCATTGATGTTTCAATGAAAATATCAAAAGATCAAGAAGTCTCATGTGATTGATATTGGTGAAATGGATCTACCTACCTAAAATAGTTTTGTGATATGACTACAACATCCTTCTTCATATTACAAAATGAAAATATGGATCCTAGCCTTAATTAAAATTTTTGGGTTAATAATTAAGGATTAAAATCAACTAACTTGAATTCTCTCTTTTCCCACTTTTTAGATGTCAAATCAAGATAATAATGGTTTTCCTCGTTCTTATGGAAATGGTTATCCTCAATCTTCTGGAGATGGTCTTTTAAGGTCACACTCTATGATCTGATGAATCAAAAACTCTACACTAGCTGTCAACGTCAGCGTATTGTCAACTACCAGCGCTAAGCTTATCAACGTCAGCACACATAGTGTAGTTATTCTATTGTAGTCTTTTGTATATTAGACAATGATATAGATAAGTATAGAATAGATAGCAGATCCGATATCTTTGTTATTAAGAGCGATTCTTAGTATAGATAAGATACAATCCGTTAAATCATGGGATTGATATGTATAGATTAGTATATAATCTACACTAGGGTAAACCCTAATGTAAAGAGAGTTTGGATTTGTGGAAATCGTCTTTGTGACAACCCATCTTCTTGGTGAAGACAAAACTCTTCTTGGTGAAAGAACAATTTGTAGAACTCTCTGTTCCATTTACTTTCTATTCTTTATTTTCTTAGATTAAGTTTTACTTTCGTATTTATACTTGAAGTGTATCTGATCGATACAAACCTTATTTAGTATCAGAGCAGGTTTGTGATACACTCAAGTAATCATGTCGAATCCTAAATCCTTTGGTCTCAACAAAATTCCTCCCTTTGATGAACACAATTCCACTATGTGGAAGACAAAATCCATGGTTGTTCTTGAAACCATTGACTATTAGATGAAAAATATTGTTGAAAAAGGTCCCTATGTTCCTATGTACCAACCCATTACCAGCAATGCACCTGTTGGACTCCTAAAGCAAAAGCCAGAGACGAGTTATAATGACAATGACAAGAGACTGCTTAGTATTGATGTACAAGCTAGGGCTACTATTGGAAACTTTCTTCCATACAACGTATATCATCTCGTACAGAATAGTGAATCAGCTCAAGAGATATTGGATACGCTAATAGTGGATTATGAAGGTACTATGGAAGTCCATGTCATAACCATCAACAACCTTAATCGGAGATGTGAGCATTTCTTTGCTCAACAAGGTGAGTCACTTACCTAAACCTTCAATAGGTTTAACTACTTGGTTAATAATATGTGCAGGATGGGAATCATCAAACACTTATCTTAGTTGCTTCTTAAGTTTCTTGATTCTCTTGGGAAAAGCTGGGAACATCGCGCTGATGTTCTTAAGAATGATGAAAAGATCGATACCATGGATCTGAATTCCTTGTTCGGTAATCTAAAAAATTATGAAGAGACCAAGGCTCTTCGTAAAGAAATCATGAAGGAATCAAGCAACAAAAAGTCTATTGCTCTAGTATCTCGAAAGGAAGCAATGAAGCAGATCAGCAAATCAGCCAATTCAGATCAGGGTGAGGAAAGTGATGAAGATGTCACTAATGAACTTGTTGTCAAACCTTCTCTTATTGTCAAACACTATGAAGAAAGTAGATCAAACGAGGTTCGAAGAGCTTAGTTTAAAGAAAACATTTCAGCAAGGAGATCCTCTTCAAAGAAGAGAAACTCAGGTAATTGTTTTAATTGTGGAATCCTTGATCATTTTGCCAGGGATTGCAAGGAGAAGAATGAAGCTTAAAGTCCGAAGAATTATGAATTTTTGTACAAGAGGCTTGTAGCCCATATGAAGAAGGAAAACATCTCTTTGCCGAAAGCCTTCAGTGCAAAACAAGAGGATCATGAAGAATAGATGGAAGAAGAGGAGACATACGAAGATGAGGGGTTGAATGTTAAGGGTCTTATGGCACTTATCAATGATTCCCATGATGGAATATATGAAGCTGATAGTTCTCATGTTGTCAAAGGATCAAGTCCAAATCTAGGACAAAGTTGGTACCTAGACAGCGGAAGCCCTAGACACATAACCGGTTACAAGTCCATCTTAACAAATTTTGTAGAGAATGATGGCCCAAAGGTAACTTTCAGTGAAAATAAAGGAAGAGCTGTTACAGGTGTTGGAACTTTTGAATGCATGATGATTAAGCTGGAGGACGTGTTTTATGTCGAGGATCTGAAAGCCAACTTCATCTCCATCAGTCAACTTTATGATACTGGTTACAAATTTCTTTTCAACCGTCATGAGGAAAAACTGTTTGATTCTAAAAAAATCATGCTTTCTGCACTAAGGGACAACAATAATTTTATGATTTGGTTTTATTGGTTTAGACATTTACTTTGTTTTTGCTTCGTTTGTTGCTAATCTCATATTTTAGAACATAAGTTGCTACATTTTTAATTTATTTTTGTTTTTGGGCATTAAAATTTTCTTTTATTATATTTCCAAAGGAGTATAGATTGTACATTTTTCTACTAACATTACATACATGTTCTTATCTATCGATAATGACCTTATCTGACTAAGTCTACTTTGGAGGGAGCAGTGTGTCATTGTTTAAATGCATCACTCTCCTTGAAAGAGCTAGTTAACGCTGACTTTGCATCTTTTCTTCAACACCAACTGCCCTCTCACTGACGTTGATGCTCACACTGATGAGACCAGATAGGGGATAACTGTGCCACCAAGTGTTCTTCTAGACATATATCTCTTCTGTGTTGAACAACCTATTTTGATTGCAGTGAGATGAATTGAAGTTCTGTGACATCGCACGCCTAAGTTTCAGAGACACTTTCACTACAAATTCATCACCTCAAAGATCCAAAGGCATATTCAACAAGACAGTGATCCCACCTTCACTTCCTTCATGGATCACAACGAATGGAACCTTCAAGTGTTGTCTTGGTGACTCTCATAAATCGAAGGTTACAAAGACTATATCCCTCTAACTCATTGGTTACAAAGACTAGTTCATCTTTTTCTTTTGTTCTTGGTGAACATGAAGCTTGGAATCAATATGCAGAATTTCAACAATTAATGGCATTCTCTTTCTTTGTTTACTATGAATTGTGTTGTTTTTGTGTGATATGGTTGATCTTGTTTAATCTCTTTTATAGCTAAAATTTCAAGTGGTAGATATCTCGGAAAATAGAAGTGCATTTATGACCATTCAATTCCAATGTTTTGATGACATCAGTCTTTATCAACTTTCTGAAAAAGTTGAACATATTTTTATGTTTAAACTGTTTTCTTGTTAGACTAACTTTTTTGTTTGTATTCTTACATTATTCATTATTTTGTACCATTTTCTTAAAGGGATCTGATGGTGGCAATTCTAAGCCTAGTATGCAACTTTTAACAAATTATCATCCTTAGAAGCATGCTACTGTATGTGACTAAATTTCTCTAAGTTTCTCATCAACGAGACCATCTGCTGTGAACATTGAGTAACCCCCTCATGATGATTGTCTAGCATTGTCTACACTTTCTAAGTGAGATTGTTTGGTCCAAATAAAAAAATCGATAGAAAGGATGGGGTGTTTATTTTTAATTAATCATTTTTACCTGACCATGTCCCTAGAAGCATGTTTTCCATATGCATCAAGTCTCATCTTCTACCGAAACATTGAGCATAACCCAATGGCTTACCATGATTGCATAGTTTACTTGTCCGATCCTTAAATGACAAAAGGTTGTTCATGTCCCTAACCTCATAGTCCAAGGTATGACATGGTACCATTATGAGTTAACGATGTATTTTTTATTCTAGAATGCAAATTACTTTATGATACGAAAGTCTAAACCACTTTTTGATGAGTTAAACTGTGTATGATTCATGTTGATTTCACCTCAACATGACCGAAACAATCCATTCTTTCCTTTATCTTCTTAATAAAACTTACTGATTCACTGTGGTATACCACACATTGATAAAAGTTTGAAACTCTGTGCCAATGGTTAGTCTATGTATCATAAACTATCACACACACCAATCCATTCTTGCCCTTATACTCTTCTTTAAAGTTTTATGATTCGGTGTAATCTAACATACGTTGATGAGAGTTTGACATATCTATGCTGATTGTTAAGCTAAAACACCACAACTTATCACATGCATCATACCACTCTTGCCCTTTTCTTTTAATAAAAGTGATTAATGAGTCAGTGTATGAAACCAAACACTGATGAGATCTCGTAATACTATCTCAGAGAATGGTAGTTCAAACTCACACTATCATAAGACATCACAAACTTAATGTTTCAAGGCACTCGCTGATCGATTATGCTGATGTTCATTATTGTTGATGACATGCCACCTGTTTTAACAGGAACTTTTTAGATGATTACTAAAAGATCCACCATTATCTTGGGATACGAGATTTTTACAACACATATATCGTCATTCATGATTACATAAAACGGAAGAAACTTGTTGGGTATATATATTGTGAATTCTTCATCCTAGGTCACTTTTACAAGGTATTCATGCAATTAATCTCTCTCTCACAAAAATAATCCCAATTTCATCTTCCTCAAAGCTTTCACCATGTCAAAACCACTGTATGATTTTTTTCCCCAGCGCCAATCTCATCAAAGGTCCTCATTCCCTTGTCTATCTTATCATTCAAGCGAACAACGTGGCGTTCACCGATGAAATCCCAAAGCAGTTCGCAAACTCAGGAATCGAAGACTTTATATACTATGTTAAGAGCGGTCTCCTTCAATATACATTGTGCGACTTCTCGGACCCATTCTACCCTAAACAAATATTTGAGTTCTAATACTCATGCTTTGTTGATATTATGCTCGAACTATTACTGAAACTATTGGAGATGGTCAATTTAGGGTTATTATTGATGTGGAATCCTTTAGAACTGCTCTTCATCTTCCTCAATTTAAAGATTAATCTGAACCTCCTTTTGAAGAAAGTTGCAAGTCTGTTCGTGAAAAATTAGGGTATAATTTCAAACTTAAGGGCCTCACTCATGATCCATAAAAGAACACTCTTCATTAGTGTTTTAATGTAAGATGGAAGTATTTAACCGGTGTGTTTGGAAAATGTCTTGGACACAAAATTAGGAGCTTGGATCAACTAAATATTTTTGAGTAAAGGATTTTATTTTCCATAGTATAAAACAAAAGACTAGATTTTGTTCAACTATTTCTTGATCAAGTTATTGACTGCTTCACTGGGAACAAGAAGCAAGCTTATGTTCCTTATACATGCTGGCTTGGACTGATCTATCGCATAAAGACAAATATGTTGAGAATCATGGGCTTATCATTCCAGTTCATGCCCTTTCTTCAAAGATTATCAATGTCGCTCCATCTAAAGGTGACTTTCCTATTACTCTAAGAATACGAAAATAGATCGAAAAACCCTATGTGGTTAAATCCTCAGATTCTAATGAAGATGATGATAAAAAAAGACAGTGATAGAGATGTCGGTGAAGAGAATAGTGAGGATGCTTATGAAGAAGGCTCCGATAATAAAAAAAGGAGCTAATGATGAAGAAGACACTGATAAAGATGAAGAAGAATCAGCCACTGATAAGGTAGAAGACTCTTCTCAAGGAATGAACTCTCCTCTTTGGATAAACAAACACATTCAATTTTCACCTACTTCCTTATCCACTCCATCTGCAGATGATGTTGCACAACGTGGATCAACCCCTCCTTTTGTGGAAACTACTGAACCAATGATCCAAGACAAGTTAGCGCCTCCTTTTCCCCAATCTAAGATTATTCCTTCTATGCCAACTCCTATCATGACTGTTGACTTGTATCAAGAAAATCAGGAAGAATCCAACGCAAACTTTCATACTACTGTCCTTTCCTAGCTTTCTCTAATTTTGTAGATTTCTCAATCTCTAGGAAAGAGGTTGAGTAAAGTTGAACGGGATGTGTCTACAATGAAGCGACTTATGGCTTTGGGTGATGATGATGATAATGATGATATGGTTGTTGATGTGTAACGACATGAAATTTCAAAACAATTTTTCATTTTAAAATCATACTTTTAACTATCAAAAACAATATCAAAACATAATGTATCCAATGTCATCATAACAAGATAAATCCCAGAATCTCCAGCATAATCTCTATGAGTGTGTACGGATCATGCCGACGCCTGCCCGTGATCCTCGCTAGTACCTGAAACACGTAACACAAAACTGTAAGCATAAATGCTTAGTGAGTTCCCCAAAATACCACATACAACACATACGCATTTCCAGGCCATAACTGTGTGGGACTTTCCGGTCCAAGTGTCTCATGGGACTTCTGTCCCAAATCCCAGTAGACCTTCCGGTCCTACCCGTATCGACCTTCCGGTCCGTAACCTTCTGACCTTCTGGTCCATATCATCTTTACCTTCTGGTCCATATCATCTTGACCTTCCGGACTTATCATACATAACATACATAGCACATACATATCACATAATCGCATATAACACATACATCTCATAGCATACAAGACCTTCTGGTCACACATAGGTACCCTTCCAGGTACAGTATAGTGAGAAGACTCACCTCAATGAAGTCGGATAAACTCTCGTGCTCAACGTCCCGACCTAGCCTCCTCCTATCATTCAAATAACATTCCCTTTCAATATTCTCTCATAGTCTCATCTCTAAAGATTGGGTAGAAGGCCATTCTACCCCTCCCTAAACTTTCTCGAATCAGTCTTGACCCAAACCCTAAGGTCAACGAAAGTGAATGATCAAACTTTGACCCGAATTGTCGAGTGCACATGGGCGACTCAGCGAGTCCATGCGGGTCCTCTGAATCCTTCTAGCCTCTCTTGGCTCGTCGATTCATCCTTCCACTTGACGAGTTCCACCTGTCACGAATCGCGGGGCAACCCCGACTCGACTCGTCGAGTTCACTTATGAACTCGGCTTGTTGCTTCCATAATTACACTCAAATGACCTTCGGAGGTCATATCCGCTTCTCTAATCTATAGATCTGACTTCCCCATGACCAATAACCACGTAAAGGTCGAAACTTGACTCACATGCAATGCACCCAAGGCTTCTTTTGGTGAAATAACCACTAAAATGGCTACCTAGGTTCACAACTCAAAAGGGATGGCATAAAGCATGGCTATAGGAACTCTCTAGACCTCTTGAGGTCCAGATCTAAGAATCATTTCACCTTGGGACCTCATCCACTCCAGATTCAAGCCAAAATAACGCATATAGAAACCCTAGATTCGACTAAACATCATAATCATGAGAATAAGCACAGACTGATACCTCCAACAGCTTCCTCTGATCAAATGGAAGTAGATCCAAGCACCCCAACTCGCCTAGCTTGTCCTTCCTCCTTTCTTCTTGCTAAGACACACAAGAAATGGTGAATTAGCCTTCCTCTTGCACCACAAATGATCTCTCTGCTCTCTAGGGTTTCTCAGGGGTGTAGTGACCGCAAATGAAGGCCATAAAGGCCTTTAAATAGGGTACAAACCCCGAGATTTAGGGTTTCAACTCAAAGCGAACTCGTCGAGTCCACCCCTTCCGACTCGTCGAGTCCGTTCATTAATCCAGTCACCAAATCGCAATCCTACTCGATAAGTCTAAGCGCCAACTCATCGAGTCTCTCTCTCTCTAACCCAAAAATAATTAACAATATACAATACATAGGAATCCGGATGTTACATGATGACACTCCACCAAAATCTCTAGGTGATAATCCTTCTCCACCTCCACCTCCAAGAACAAATCTTCATCCACCACCTGCTCCACCATCTCATCCTCCTCCAAGAAATCCTCCACCACCTCCTGGCTCTCCTCCCCAATTTGATTCTGCCAAAAAAGGGGGAGAATAATCAAGGGGGTTCTCAGCCAATGCAAATGCAGGTGATGATTGTACCAACTCCATCTCATCCTGAGACGACTAGAAGGGTTGAATCTAAATTTGATCCTCAAAAGCATATTGTTGTTGTTGATATTCCGAACGCTGATACAACAACTGATCAGCCCATTCCAGATACTGGTGACCAATCAGAGAGCGATGTCTTTGAAGGGTTTCTTGATCTTGGTTTCATGCCACAAGCTGTTGTTCCTACTGTTCCTTTAAATGTTGTCTACCCTAATTCTTACTTTTAGGGGAAGATTTCTTAAGAGGTTCCTCAAGGAACTAATAGTGTCATTGACTCTGACAATGATCAACTTAATCCTCGAAAAAGGAAGGCTTCCTTCACAGGGGGAGCTCATAACGCTGAAGCTGGAAACTCTGCTGCTGCTGGTGGTGATCCTTCAACACCTCCTCCTAAAAAGAAAAGCAAGCTCATCTTTGATCTAAATGAATTAGAAGAAACATGGAGGTTACCTACTAAGGAAGTTAGAGAAATCTTGTTAGAATATAATGCTGCTATTTGAAAAAAAAAAAGAAACAAGAAAAAAAAAAGAAGAACATCTGTCGGCCAAACTTGTTCAAGCTCTTGCTTCAGCTGATGAGAGTGCTAATGTTAAAAACACTCATAATTAGGTCAATAAAATCTTCAATAATAATGTGGAGAAACAACACATAGTTTCAGACCTGGATAACCAGATCGATAGGAAGAAGTTTGGAGACGTTCTTACTCGCAGATCAAATCCTGGTCCTATTGTCAATGTGCGATGCACTAAACCAATAAATGAATCTCTAAATCTTCACTAAGTTAGAAAGAATTTAAAATATGAATACAATGAAGTTGTTTTTGCAAGTGATCTAGTCAAGTTTGGCTACAACGAGTGGATGCAAATTCAAGAAATCATTGACAAACACAAGGGTATTCATGCTCAGGAAGTGAAGTTGGCAATTCATCAGCTACTCAACAAAGTCAAGAACTAGAACCTTATACCATCAGCTAGTCCATCTAGACCATCATCCTCAAGAAGAACAGGTGCTCCCACACAGTCCAAGAATACCAAGTTTCTTCTTCCTTATGGAACTTGGTATATCAACAATGAATAACCGGCACGTGCTGAACAAGTCCAACAATTCCAATATATGTTTATTACAGAACCAAAGCATGGTATATTTTATCTTGATAGTCAGAATCAAATGTGCTTTCAACGCACTGATGATTTTCCTTCTGCTCCCACTTAACATTTGTTTCATCTTCGCATGGAAGGAGCTGGTCACTATGAACTGGAAAGAGGATGTCGCTTCCTGATACCTTTGGAGCTTAGTAGAGGACTGGATGAACTTAAAATTGATCAATTCAGATGGGTCAAGCCTAAGATCTTGAAAGAAGCTGACAAGTTCTACAATGGTTTTTCTGATGACTCCAAAGAAGATTGGTTTTGACATCATCAGATAGGGGAGATTGTAAGGTCGCATCTTATGATATGATGAGTCAAACACTATACACTATCTGTCAGCGTCAACGTTTTTTCAACTACCAGTGCCATCATATCAAGCTTATCAGCGTCAGCACATAGTATAGTTATTCTATTGTAATATTTTGTATATTAGGCAATGATATAGATAAGTATAGAATAAATAGCATATCCAATATGAAACATCCCAAAAACACGGTTCAAAATTTTCGTTTTGAAAAGTATTATAAACCATAAATCATCCATACTCATAAAGAAAACCATACACCATGTATCCCAAAACGTCAAATCAAATACTGTAACAAAACATATGATAAAATATCAAAGTTTAAAAAACAATCCCAGGCTTAATGTTGTGGTGTGTGCCATGCGATCACCCCGAGCCTTTCCCCTTGCTACCGAAAGTACCCGAAACCAAAACTGAAAGTGTAAGCACAAAGCTTAGTGATTCTCCCCAAACTACCATATACCATACAAATATCATACAACTAGGAGATAGGGCCCCGCCCACTCTCTAGGAGATTCGGGCCTTGCCCACACTCTACTGTCTAGGAGATTCGAGCCCCGCCTACACTCCGCCGTCTAGGAGATTCGGGCCCGCCCACACTCCGCTGTCTAGGAGATTTGGGCCCCGCCCACACTTCGCTGTCTAGGAGATTCGATCCCCGCCCATACTCCGCTGCTAACATGCATATAAGTATCACACAGACAACAAGTATATCTACCAAATAATCACATATCTATGCTCAAGTAATACTAAGAGAATCGGGCCCTGCCCATACTAAACTGCTACGAGATTCGGGCCCCGCCCATACTCAACTACTAACATATCATGTAGACGGGCCGACCTTGGTGCCTTCATCCCGTCCCGATAGAAAGGAAACTAACCTTGTATGACTGACTACTGAAAATCTGAGTGAGGAATCCCTGTCTGCTACTCCGGCGACTCTTCGATTATAAAATCCATAATGACACTTACTCAAAAACTGATAACTATTCTTAGGGTAAAATGACCATTTTACCCCAGGTCAAAGTCAACATCCTGCTCAAGGTCAACTTTCCAAGCTGACAAAACTCGTTGAGTCAACCTTGTGACTCGTCGATTTCTAGAACTCAAAAGTCTAGAATCGTGACTCGTCTCGCCGAGTCACCCTATGACTCGTCGAGTTCCCAAGCTACTTATGATCGTGGCTAGTCGAACTAACTCGTTGAGTCATCCTCAGACTCTCCGAGTCCTGGCATAATAAGAAAAGGGACAAAATCATCCAACTCGTCAATTTCTTAATCAACTCGCCGAGTTCTATGAACATCATCGAGGTTTCTTCATCGGACTCGCCGAGTTCCCTTATGAACTCATCGAGTCCCTTGCAGATCTAAACTATACCATTGATTTCTCCCTTCTACAGTTCCAAAATACAGATCTAGGTCGTTTCCATGGTCCATTTCTATAAAGTTGGAGATTGATGGCTTTGCAAACCTCAAATGGACCCAAACTCAAGTTATAGCAACCTACTTCCTTGCACATGACCATGGCGTGGATAAAAATGGGTTCAAGATCCCTTTTATAACTCTAGAGGCTAAATAGCATAGTATAGAGGGATTTCTTATCATACAACCCATGAAAAGCAGCTTATCCTACTCAAAAGGGTCAAAAAGACCCATAAATCAACATTAAAGGAGATCTAAGCTATGGGTTATCAAGCTAAGAGCTTTTTACCTCAGAAGGCTGCCAAAGATGAATGTAATCCTGAATCTTGAACTTCTTCCACAAGCTTGATAGCTCCAAGCTCTTCCAAATCTCTTCTATAACACAAAAACACACTCAAATTCTCAATAATCTCTCAAAGGTGAAGCTCTCAATAGATTAGGGTTTCTGGAGGACAGGGAGGCTGGTAAGGGAGGCCCAAAGGGGGATTAAGTGGCTTAAATAGGGTGCAAAACCTTGAAAATAGGGTTTCCTCCTGGCAGACCTACTCGTCGAGTCCATGCTTGGACTCGCCAAGTAGACCCTTTAAACTACGCGTCCTTTCTGGCAGCTACTCAACGAGTTAGGGCTACCAACTCTTTGAGTAGCTCAAAAATAAATACTTTAATAAATTAATTGCGTACCAGGAACGGGGCGTTACAATTCTCCCTACTTTTCATAGACATCGTCCTCGAAGTCTGTTGTGTCTGAAAACAACTCTGGGTAGTGCTCCCTCACCTCCTCCTTGGGCTGCCATGTCCACTCTGAACCCTTGCGGTGCTGCCACTGCACCTTCACTAGCTCGACCCTTTTGTTCCTTAGCTCCTTCGTCTTGCGATCCAGAATCACCACTATTCTCTCTATGTAATTCAGGTTGTCATCAACCTGAATATCGTATATGGGTACCACTGATGAATCATCCACCAAGCACTTTAGTAGCTCGGAAACGTGGAATGTGCTGTGGATCTGGCTGAGCTCTGCTGGAAGGTCTAACCGGTAAGCAACCTGACCCACCCGGGTAAAAACCCTAAACGGACCAATGAACCCGGGACCCAGCTTCCCCCACTTTCGAAACCTGATAACACCCTTCCAGGGTGACACTTTTAGGAGGACCATGTCACCCACCTGAAACTCCAAATCCGAACGCCGCTTGTAGGCATAGCTCTTATACCGGCTCTGACTAGTCCGGAGCCTGCTCCGGACCTACTGAATCCGCTCCGTGATCTTGAGTACTACCTCCGTACTCCCCATAATCCTCTGAACGACCTCACCCCAACAGATTGGGGTCCTACTGATAGCTTCATTTTATTTACTTCTTTTTATAGTTTTTTTCTAGCACATTTCATTCGCATTTTAGTTAATTTCCATGCATATTTTCCTTTGTGTTATTTTATGACCATTTCGGGTACTTTCTAGTTTCTTGAGCATTTTTACAGATTTTCTTGGAGACTAGCGGAGCGGGATTTTTGGGAGGCGATTGGACTTGAAGGGAAATGAGGATTTCGTTCTTGATGGCTATGGAGGTGATTCATGGAGTGGGCTTGTCAATTGCTTGAAGGCATGGAAGTGTTGAACTTTAAATTTAAAAGGCACGAGAGAATTATTGAGTGTACAAGATCGATGTTTAGGAGTTTGTGGAAGCCTTGAGTGATGTGGAGAGGCAAATTGGGCTCAAAGTGAAGAAATATTGAAGAAAAATAGGCTAGAAGCTGATTAGACTCGAACTGGTCCCGCGTAAGATTCCCTGTGGCCCATGTGGTTCCTGACAAGGGCGAATTCGGGAGTTTTTCTAGAGCTCTATATTGGGAAGGTTGGTGTGCCTCTTCAGCCTTATCTTAGATGTCCGATTTTGACATTTTCTCTTTGGAGTTTGGAGCACTTTTGAAGGCCAAGAACACCTCAAGAACATCTTCTTTTCATCTCCTGATTCTTATCAAATGTTTGATACAATCTTAACTAACTTTGCTTCTTTGAGTTTAGCCATGATTGGCTAAACTAATCTTGGTTGACTTTTTGTTGAATCCTTTGAACTTTTGTTGAATGTTGAAGAATCCATGAATTTGTTCTTAAATCCTTATGGAAATGTTTTGTGTTTTAACATATTATGACTACTAGTATGTTTTTATTCATGAGCTTAAATGTGTTTGTGGTGTTTAGTTGGCTAATTTCTTGATTAAGTAAAGGATCCTCAAATTAGCAAGCAACAAATGTTTTTTGGGTTGTTTTTGCTTCACACAATCATAAAAACATTTTCTCCAACATGGTAGTGAAAGCAATTGACTCCTCTTGGATTTGGTGACTTTTTGGTTCTTAATTCTAGTTGACTTTCACTAATTACATGTTATTTGGAATTAGTGAATTTGAGTAAGGAAATTGTTATGAGCTTCTCTAGCCATTTCAACAATTAAGAAAAGTCTAGGTAATCTCAAGCTCCTTGGATTACTATAGCCAAATTAAGGATTTAAATCAAAGTATTGCACCATTGGATTCTAATGATATGTTCATCAAAAGTCAAAGTGAGGAAACTTTAAGTCAACCATCTCTCCCTTATTGATTTTACATCAAACCCTTATTTTTGTTGAAATTGTCTATTTAAATCATAGTTAATTCTAGTTTGTTTCAAGTATTTAAAAACATCAAAACCTCCCATTTTATTTTTATTGTTATTTTACAAGTATTTTTACAAAGAGATTTTTCATAGAATTATAAATTGAACCAATCTCCGTGGATTCGCCGGGGATTGGTTTTGATTTAATCAGTTTGTTTCTCTATGCCTAGATCTCATTATGCAGGTACTCTAATTTAAAAACCCAAAATTAAAAAAATAAAGAAAAAAGAAAAAAAGTATGATTCAAAAATGAACACTCCTTGCACTGAAGACCAACTTTCTGAGCTAGCTCAGTTAGTTATGATGATTGAAAGTGACCAAAGTGTGCAGCCTACACCTCTTCTTTGTGATTATTGTGCCCAAAATGGACATCATTCCAACATGTGTCCATATTTACAAGGAGAATGGGAAGAAGTGCAAGAGAAGGGAAGCTACTATTGGTCACCCCAATGGAGTTAGGATCAACCTCAACATGATCAATGGTGGGACAACAACCAATCATGGGGATACAAACAATACAAAAGCCCATACCAAGCTTGGAGTAACGACCAATACCAACAACCTCCATAGCTCCAACATCCATATCCTTCACCTCCTCAGCAACCTGAAACGCATCTACCCAAAATTTCCAGGAAACAACGCAAGCTAGCCTCAAAAGCTTAGAGCAACAAATAACACAACTTGCTCGAACAATAAGTATAATGGAAGATCAAGACAAACTACCATCTGAAGACAGCCCATGTACCATTCCTTTGAAAGATGAGAAAATTTTTGATGGCCCAAGAGTGTTATATGGAGAAGAGGAAGAAGACGTAGAAATGGAAGAGGCTATCAAGGAGGAAGAAGAAATTGAGAAAGATGTCAATGAAACTATAGAGGAAGTGTTGGGTGTTAACAAAAGAGAGGTTGAGCCATCCACTACCATTGCGAAACTAACTCCAGTGGTAGACCAACCACAAGAGCCGAAAATTATAAATTTGTCGGACCCTTTAAATGATATGTATCTCGAGAAGGAAGACACCCAACCGGTCACCTACTCAACCACCATGTCAATGAGGGAAGAGTTGGTCACCTTACTAGACAAGTACAATAAATAATATTGTTGGATGCTTGCTATTATCAAAGGTCTAAGTCCGATATGGTTCTCCCGTAAAAAGAAAGCAAATACAAGAAAAGAGTCCCAATGGAGGTGTGGAAACTAAAAAATGTCGACACGGGGCAAATTTTCAATGTTATTGGACATCGGTTGAAGCCTTTCTATAAAGGTTTTGATTCAAATGTCCAAGATGTCATCCATTTGGACGCCCCAAAGTGTTAAAGTGAAGTTTGGAGGCGTCTAACCAAAGACGTTAAAGAAGGGCATTTATGGGGAAGCATTGTGCTTTCGTCTTTTATAAACCGAATAAAACGATTTTGAAAATGCTTTTTTTTTTGTTTTAAAAGTGTTCATTTTTCAAAAATTTCAAGCTTTATTCTCAGCTTTGGTCCAACCCTTTTGTTGTGTTTTTGAAACCGGGACTTCGCGGGAATCATTTTGGCCAAAAATCAAGTTTTTAGAAAAATTTCAAATTTTGAAGTGCAGGAAGTCACGCGGCCCGCGTAAGGTCTTGTGCGGCTTATGTGCGGCCCATTCCTTACCCGCTTAGAAGAATCACCTCTAACCCTGTTCAGCACACGCAGCCAGTGTGCGGGTTCCACGCGGCCCGCGCAAGACTTTGTGCGGCCATTGTGCGGGTTCCATGCGGCCCGCACAGATTTCCGATTCTTTGCTATTTTCAAGCTTCAGGTCCCGCGGCCTTCGTGCGGCCGGCCCGCGTGCCTCATCCCAAAATTGTTCTAGCTCTTATGTTCACTCGAGGGAAAAATAAGGAAAATAGATGCGGCCTCCATGCGGCCCGCGCCCCGCCCGCGCTCCACACAAAAACTCGATTTCCCGGAGATCTACCGGTCGGAATCCCGCGAGACCACCACCGTTATTCACCATTTTTCCTCCTCTACAAACCCCTATGCTCTACCAACCCTACGATTTAGGTCATTTCCGCCCTTTCCTTAAGCATTGAGAACAATGCTTGTTCTTAAGCTTGGGGTGGGGCATTTCCCTTTCTTTTTAATTTTTCACGCATTTTTCTTTAGTTAGGTTGCATAACATATTAGTTTAAGTTAATTTGCATTCATTTTTTTATTTTATAAAATTTCAAAAAGATTTTATTTTCTTCTTTTCCACTTTTTATTTTTCCATAACATTTAGCTTAAGGCATTAGCATTTATGCATTTTTGTTGTCTGTTTATTCTCACCTCCTTGGATACCATGGAACAGGTTCATAGTTATTGTATCATTATTGGTCCAGGCTCTTGTTGCTATCTCACCCATCGAACCGGGACCATTGGCTGCAGTTTGGGATTTCATACTTGGGATCGGATCCTGGAAGCTTAAAGGGGTAAGTGATCATGGCCAGGTAGTTTCATGAAGAATTATGCA
This sequence comes from Lactuca sativa, assembly GCF_002870075.4. NCBI lineage: Eukaryota > Viridiplantae > Streptophyta > Magnoliopsida > Asterales > Asteraceae > Lactuca > Lactuca sativa. Next base: position 379,927,117 of record NC_056626.2, read on the forward strand.
TACAATACTAACAACTGTAGGAAATACTATAGCAATGGATATTCTTAGCCTTGAGGTCACTACCGCCCAGAGGATCACACTTGATCATGTTTGAACCGTTAGGATGAAGCACTGGTGCTTGTCCCCGAATAGAATCCATATCCGGTCTCTTTACATCACCATATTTTTTTTTTGCGATTTTCTTAGGATTTTAGAGAGTCTTTTAGTCCACATTTGGACAATTTCATCATCTTTGAAAAATCACAAGTTTGAAAAGGAGCTTACATTACATCTTTATGCTCCATACATGGTCATTTTCACACTTAGACCATTCAGATTATATTACTACCCTTTCGGTTCCACTTTCACACTTTTGGGAACCAAATTATGAGTAAAAAGGTTCTTGTTAAAAATTTTGATTGTTGATACATTACATTCAAGTTTATCACAAAAACAAAAACAAAAAAAAAGAGAGAAAAGAATAGCATGCGAATTTCCAGCTGCAACTATCTTAAATAGGTGACCGGTTCAATTATTGAACAAATTTTCCAACATTTTGGTCACTCGACGTTTGATTTTCATTTGTATAGGCTTGTTTTATTGTATATAGATCGAGTTGTTTTTCGCAAATTGGTGATGTTAGGGAGACTGTCGGGTCGGATACTACGGGAGGTTTGGGCCAACACTAAGTGAACCAATTCCTACAACGGTACCCGAGCGATTAAACCCAATTACACATGAGAGTAGTCGGCAGACATGGGATCAGAGTGTACACTTAAAAGAAGAGCTCCACACGAGCCCATCCAGTTGCTTTCTCCCTACTATAGATGTTCTTCATTATATGCATGTTCCATTGGGCTGTGACTGCTCATCCCTCCTTACTCACCTAAAGGAGTTGTCCTGGATGTGGTTTATGGTCCCATTGTCATCGGATGAAAAATTCGTGAGGTAATAGCAAGATCAATTCTAACCATGTTGACTAACGGTGATCAGGTTCTACGGTTCTATCCATTCTTTTTATTTTCCTTAAGATAGTTCATCCCAAGTTCATTTTAGTCTTGTCTTACTTGAGAACAAGTAAGGTTTAAGCTTGGGGTAATTTGATAGCTTCATTTATTTACTTCTTTTTATAGTTTTTTCCAGCACATTTCATTTGCATTTTAGTTAATTTCCATGCATATTTTCCTTTTTGTTATTTTATGACCATTTCGGGTACTTTCTAGTTTCTTTAGCATTATTGCAGATTTTCTTGGAGACTAGCGGAGCGAGATTTTTGGGAGGCGATTGGACTTGAAGGGAAATGAGGATTTCGTGCTTGATGGCTATGGAGGTGATTCATGGAGTGGGCTTGTCAATTGCTTGAAGGCGTGGAAGTGTTGAACTTTAAATTTAAAAGGCACGGGAGAATTATTGAGTGTACAAGATCAATGTTTAGGAGTTTGTGGAAGCCTTGAGTGATGTGGAGAGGCAAATTGGGCTCAAAGTGAAGAAATATTGAAGAAAAATAGGCTAGAAGCTGATTAGACTCGAACTGGGCAAATGGTTAAGCTGTGGGGGCCCAAATCTTGAAGAAGCCCAAAAACTCCTTCATAGTCACGCGGCCCGCGTAAGATTCCCCGCGGCCCGTGTGGTTCCTGACAAGGGCGAATTCGGGAGTTTTTCTAGAGCTCTATATTGGGAAGGTTGGTGTGCCTCTTCAGCCTTATCTTAGATGTCCGATTTTGACATTTTCTCTTTGGAGTTTGGAGCACTTTTGAAGGCCAAGAACACCTCAAGAACATCTTCTTTTCATCTCCTGATTCTTATCAAATGTTTGATACAATCTTAACTAACTTTGCTTCTTTGAGTTTAGCCATGCTTGGCTAAACTAATCTTGGTTGACTTTTTGTTAAATCCTTTGCACTTTTGTTGAATGTTGAAGAATCCATGAGTTTGTTCTTAAATCCTTATGGAAATGTTTTGTGTTTTAACATATTATCACTACTAGTATGTTTTTATTCATGAGTTTAAATGTGTTTGTGGTGTTTAGTTGGCTAATTTCTTGATTAAGTAAAGGATCATCAAATTAGCAAGCAACAAATGTTTTTTGGGTTGTTTTTGCTTCACACAATCAAAAAAACATTTTCTCCAACATGGTAGTGAAAGCAATTGACTCCTCTTGGATTTGGTGACTTTTTGGTTCTTAATGCTAGTTGACTTTCACTAATTACATGTTATTTGGAATTAGTGAATTTAACTAAGAAAATTGTTATGAGCTTCTCTAGCCATTTCAACAATTAAGAAAAGTCTAGGTAATCTCAAGCTCCTTGGATTACTATAGCCAAATTAAGGATTTAAATCAAAGTATTTCACCATTGGATTCTAATGATATGTTCATCAAAAGTCAAAGTGAGGAAAATTGAAGTCAACCATCTCTCCTTTATTGATTTTACATCAAACCCTTATTTTTGTTGAAATAGTCAATTTAAATCATAGTTAATTCTAGTTTGTTTCAAGTATTTCAAAACACCAAACCCCCCCCCCCCCCCCATTTTATTTTTATTGTTCTTTTACAAGTATTTTACAAATAGATTTTTCATAGAGTTATAAATTGAACCAATCTTCGTGGATTCGACCCCTTTAACACTATACACTATTTTAGTGTGTAATATTTAGGGTTATTATTTTTGTTGGCCCCGACAACCACCACCTACACTTCCTCCCGTAAAGCATCTCGAAGGGAGGCTGGTCTATACTGGAGTGGTAGCTGTTGTTATATGAAAATTCCGCTAACGGAAGGTACGTATCCCAAATGCCACCGAAATCTAGCACGCATGCTCGAAGCATGTCCTCGAGAGTCTGAATCATCCTTTCGCTCTGTACGTCCGTCTGGGGTCGAAAGTGGTGTTGAAGTGGAGATGAGTACCCATCTTGTCGTGAAACCGCTTCCAAAACCTGGAAGTGAAATAGACATCTTGGTATGATACCACTGAGACAGGCACTCCATGACGTGCCTCGCACATAAATCTCGGCCAGCTTCTCGGTCGAGATGCTCTCCTGGATCGGTATGTAGTGGGCGCTCTTGGTCAACCAATCCACGATGACCCATATCGAATCGACCCACGTGCGGTCCTGGGAAGCTTAGTAATGAAATCTATAGTGATATCCTCCCATTTCCACATGGAAATATCTAACGGTTACATCTTTCCATGGGGCCTCTGGTGCTCTGGCTTGACCTTCCTGCAAGTCAACAGCCCCCTGTTGTCATAATCGAAGGAGGCCACTTGGCCTGTAATCCTCTCGCACTTCCGGCGCTCCTCCTTTAGGCCCTCGACCTACGCCTCTCGGATCTGCTCCAACAGTGGAGTAATCATTGTCATCCTCAGATAGATATCTCGGATCGGGGTCACTGCCGCTTTGCAGCTCAAGGCGTCGGCCACTACGTTGGCCTTTCCTGGGTGGTAAAGGTGATGGGTTTTAGCCATAAGAACATCCTATGTGCTCATACAAACCCTAATGCTTGGATCTAGGTTTCTCTATTGTACATGCAAGTTATCCAAGACTATAAACCCTACTTCTAGCATACAAGTAATCATATTAACATAAGAATGGGTTTACGTTATTACCTTGATTGTTATGTAGCAATAACAATCCCAAATCCTTCTTGTATTGACTTTGGAAGGCATAGAGTTGCAAGTGTCACTCCTCTAATGGCTTACAAACACCAAGAGCAAATGGAGAAGGTATAAAGAGAGAGGGGAGGTATTAGAATTTGTTTCTAGGACCTCTTGGGAAGGCATGGACGAATTCATGAGACTTGGGGGGTCTTTATATAGGTGTAAAGATTATGGTTTTAGTCCTTATCCTTATCTAGTTGCTTGCCCACCAAGTAACCATAAGATAAGTCTTGAAACCCTTATCCTAGTCGACTTCTAAGGCCTTATCACCTTAAATTCGTCCAACCTATTAATAAGATAATCCTTACCTTATTTTGTAACTATCACATAATTACAATTCATCCCCTCTAGTTTAATTAATTACACTTGATCACAAAATTAATTCTTCATTAATTATTGACCAATATTAATTAAACAAATATGATTTCTCCTTTAATATATTATTCTTATAACATATTAATAAATCATAATAACCTCTCTCTTAATTTATTTCTCCAATCAAGTTGCTTTGGTGAGGGCAACCCAAAAGGACCATGCACCATCAGGTCAAGTACATACCAAAATAGTTGTGGACTTAGACACTAATCCAACAGTCTCCCACATGGATAAGTCTAATAACTATTCTGCGTATGACTTCAGATCCTGATCTGCAATCGTAGCTTTCCAAAGCCGCTGTCAACTCTGATCATATCAGATACGTGTTTCCTTTAGATAAGGGATCATATATTCCTCCATTCTAGATATCATATGAGATATGATTTCAAATCATTCTCTTTGTACTATATCTCGATTCCCGATTTATGACGACTGACTAATTGAACAAAACAATTTAGCCCTAGCCCGGCCGAGCATTTACGTTTGTCATCACTAAATCATCGAGGGGCCCAAAGATATCACTTTTATCCTACTTTGGATGAAAGGAACGGATAAACTTTGATACATTACTTGCTTGCACTCACTCACCGAATCACACACAATAATATGTTTTATAACACCAAGTTACTAGTGCGTTTACATATTATCAATGTGCAACCGATTTGCAAGATACAACTCACACATCTCAGTTTCAAGAATATAAGATGTTATCGTCTCACCAATCACTCGTGATACAATCCATGGAGTGATCCAAGTGAGCGTGGGTTTAATCCAATGCTCAAATCATATTCATAAGCACTCACGAACATTGCAGCAAATCTTTGCTATGTCTAATACGCTCTAGACAATCTACAAACCAATTCATGACAGTCTTCATTCATACTTACTTCCAACGTATGACTAACTGTGGTCCGTTTGAATAATTCGATTATTCTTAATAAACTCAATTATTCTGGAAGTCAAAACATGCAAATGTGAAACACAAGAATAATACTAATCCCATATGGCCTCAAACCGTTGAGTATAAATAAAACTCCTTTTATTTATCACCATATTGATTACTCATTATTTGTCGTTTCGGGTAATCAACTTCTTACTTGAATTATTACACTTGTCCCATGTTCCTAGCATGCACACAATGTTTACATATGGTTCTTACTTTGTGAAATATATCAAATTGAACACATTTCCAATCATTCTCATTTCACAACTCCAAATCCTTTTTCATAAGTGTAAGAATATCAAATTCTTGCCACTTATAGAATATGTTAGATTCTAACATTTTATGCAATGATCCTTTCGTAATGTCACTGCACCAAAGTCACAAAGACTATTGCCAATGATATTACAAAGTTCTCTATTGGAGATTGTTACAAGACAATTCCTTAGATATGATGTCTCTCACTCAAGGTACATTCCTTTGAACATCCTTTGCATAAAAGTTTCTAATCTAGTCATAGATTTTCAATATCCAATACTCAATATGGACACGTTTCCATATTTTCCATATGACAACTCATTCTTAATAGAATCTTATCTATTCATAATGATGTCGATATGGTCCATCCAATATGGAAACATTTCCATAATTTCCATATGACAACTCATTCTTAATAGAATCTTTTCTATGTCGATATGGTCCATCCAATACCATGCTTCCAACTACTCACAAACGACCAATCCTCGTCAAACTTTGGATTGTCCTTTGATAGTTGTCTAATTATTTTAGTCAAAACCAATTCTAGTCCCTTTTCCCTCTAAATGCGCTCGACATTTGGAAAATTTTAGAATGGTCAAACATTAAAGCATTTGCAATCGATCCTATACCCGAAGCGTGTGGGACACGACGCATAATGTTTTATTTGCTATGTTCTCAAAATTCGAATTGTGAAGAGGAATGTCGTAATCATAATCGAAATTTTAAGAACACACTATGTACCCTTGACTAAATTTATTAGCATTTCTCAACCTAATCCTTTAGATTTGAAATGAAGCATAATATTCTCTCCCTTAATTATAGCAAAACAACTTTACAACCCTTACGACTTTGCAAGGTATAACTCTTGTTTTCTATAATTAATATTGCCAACTTGCAATACGTGCCTTAATAATCATACAATCATAACTTTTATGCTCCCACTATCATGATGATTATTATAAATCATAACACTTATGCTCCCACTAGTTTCGACATGTCTTTAGAAATAGCTTAACTTTCAGAAAAAACAATGCTTATTGAATTTCTTAAGTTCATGTTTCTAATACTTAGTGCTTTGTTAATCTTTTATTAAGGCTTCTTGAACTTATACACCTTTGCCTTAGATAGTTCATATGTGTGTGTAAACAATTGCCCAACCTCACAATTCAAATTATGGAATGGGATACCGTAATCATAATCAAATTCGAGAATGCAATTTTACAATCACTATCTTCTTAAAATCTTTCTTAGTGAAATCATTTCATCACAATCATTTTCATGAAGGAGGAAATCTTATGACACTTAGATTTAAACGGTGTATTTGTTCCTATCCATGTGAATTTGTCAAAACCAAAGTTTACGACAAATTCAAACTCATATGGATCGAACTTTCTTAATCTCGATTTCTTGCCTTATGGCAGCACAGCTGCCCACCATGTCTTCCAAGTAGTTAAGTAGCTCACCTTTTCTTATCAATGTACTTTCCATTGATCAAGGTCCTTGCCTTTTATGCATTCAAATGAGAACTCATAGGACTCACATGCATAATTACCTCGATTGGATTGGCACATAAACAAAATAATGTCAACACGATAGGTTGTAAACCTCAACTCATGTGCTAGTGATGATCTATAAGGTTTATTTGATTTGTTCTTGAAACCTTTCAAGACCATTAAGACTCCCACTGACTCCTTGACATATAAGATTCTCTTGTCAATAAACATTTCTTGACAAACAAATATTCAAGAGTTAGTGTAGTTTTTATCAAACACTTCATAAATTGGTCCTAGTTGGTCTTTGTCTTATCCAAGACATCACAACTTTCCAAATTTGATGAATGTTATAGACCTTCTTAATAATTATCACTCAATTTCACAATCTTAACTCTAAGACTTATTTTTGGAACGAAGTATGATTGACTTCTTGATTTAACCATTTCTTCAATCCTTGATTCCTCTTCTTAAAAATACAATTGTACTAAGACTTACTTAGAGGATCAATTGAGATATGGTTATTAATCACTAAGACCTATCATAAAGCATAAAAGCTACTATCCCTTATTCTTAGAATGGAGAAACTTTTATCTTTCTGCCTACTTGATTCTTCTTATTCGTTTTGCTATTGATTTAAACTTTTTCAATCAATTCATAATTACACTTAATCTTGTAATTATAATCATATTTACTAAACCTTTAGTGAATCATGACGAATATCATTGTTACTCTTATGGTAGACTTGATCAACACGCAACTTTGTGTGCTCGATCTCCTAGTCCTTCACTTGACACTTTGTCGATGAATTAGTATAATTTCCAAATATGAAATTTCTCATTCATCGTGCAACCAAGTTGCATGATTCCAAGTTTCTGTCCAATTGAAACTTGGGCGATGAGAAACTCTCCCTATTTGGTAAATTCTCGACTTTCCATAAATAACATAATAAGAACCAAATCCATTATTGCTAATAATAGAAACATCCAAACATCAATTTTTTTCATATACGCCATTGCAAGGATAAATAAATAATATAAAATCAAATTTTATTTTATTGCGGAAAAATTTTGTCCTTACAATGCAATTCATTGAAAAATTATGCTAATACATCTTTCTTAGCAATCTAATTCTAACTCTAAGTAGTAGCTCAAGAATCTAATCTTCGAGAAATGCGATCGAAATCCATTCCTTCACAGTTAGATTTTGCTCACTTCTTCCCTTAAGCTTCCTTTCTTTTCTTCGATCTTACAATACATCAATTGTAATCTTATCACATTATGTATTAAGAATCTAGAATAGAAGCTTAAAAGAGTTAGTTAATGGATTTTACCTATATTAGAGCCATACGTTTCGACTCTCTCATCTCTTAGATCTCTTAGGTAAATAGGGCAGCTTCGTCTCCAATGCCCTTTCTCTTGGAAATAAAAGCAGATTGACTCTCTTGGAACAGGACATGGAACTACTTCAGACATTGCTTTTCTCTTATGATCAAACCTTTTGATCATAGCATGTCTTTCGTTGCCATAGTCTATATCCATAGAGGTCTTGAAGGCAGATTCACCAATCAACTTTGCTTTTCTATTGCGCCAAACCATTGTTGATTCAGCAGCAATAAGCATATAGGTGAGATCTATAAGGGCCACGTCGCGGTTCATCATATAGTACTCTCTTACGAACTCACTATATGAGTTAGGAAGTGACTGAAGAACCCAATCAACAGCTATTTCCTCATAGACAACGGATCCCAACATTCTTAACCTATCAATTTGTGACTTCATCCCTAGGACGTGTGCACACACCGACTTTCCTTCTTTATGTTTACTTGCCAAAAGGGCTTGAGTGATCTTGAACTTTTCAAGCCTTTGAACTTGAGGGTTAGGGAGAATAATTTGAGGAGGAGGAGGAAGTGAAGCATGATTTCTTGTTCCTCGATCGAATCGTGGAATACCATCTTCATGCTTGTTCCACGGGATTTGGGAAAACCATAGTTGTCGAACTTTGACATCTATAATACGGGAGAAAACGAATTCAAGTTAGTTGATTGAACGAGTCCTTAGCAAATCACCCAAATGAGATACCAAGGCTAGGACCCAACACAATATTCTACAACTCGGCAGAGGGATGTCGTAACCCTAATTGCAGAATATTTGAAGGTAAGTGAATGACGATTCACTAATTTCCACCATGAAAAACGAAAAAGAATTTAAGTTTTAAATCTATGAAAACTCCTAGATCCTTTGAGATTCATTGAACTTTCAATGGCATGTTTAAATCTCGATATGCCCCTCTTGTTTGTGACTGGGATGCCGAGGATCACAAAGCGGGTGTGAATAACCATGCAAACTTGCATGGTGTCCTCACATGTTACAGTCACCTATTCGATGTGCCGGTAAACCACACACGCTCCACTAAACTATGACAAACATTGAGTCACCCTTTGCTACCTTTGCTTAGAACCATTTAGTGTGCCGGTAAACCACACACGCTCCACTAACGTCTTAGCAAGGGCACAAAGTGTAATTTCATGGAATTGCATCAATTCACTTTTGCCTAAGTAACTAAGATTGGGAATTTTATAAAAAAAAAACATTTAGTTACTTTTATACTTTATTATACTTATAATGAAAGGTTTTGTCCTATCCTACCTGTTCGGCTAACGACCCTCCACTAGTCAAGAGTGCGGTGGGTAAGAGTGGATACCCATTCAATCGCCATTTTATAGGCAATTTCCTTAAACACCCCTTATAGACCAGCTTCGTGAATGAGGCCTCCTAACGGTAAGACTGACTTTTACCCGTACATATATATAATGTTAGACTTTTAATGTTATATATAGTATAGGGTGTATTTTATACTTTCAAAATACTAGGTGGTCTAATTTAATAATTATACTTTTAATTCAATTAAATTGTAAACCAAAACTTTTATGGATTTATTAAACTTCTTTTAATTATACACCTTAATTAATATATAACCATAAGGGTGTGATTTGAACTTTTTCAAAACTATACTAGAGTTCTAGAATTTAACATTCCTAATTAAACTTTTAATCAACTTTTAAATTCCAAAACTTGAGGGCAAGTTTTGAAACATTTCAACACATTAGGGTTTAGAATTTAAATATACATCAAAATTAAACCATTTAATCAAAATTTAAATTCCAAAACTTGAGGGCAAGTTTTGAAACCTTTTTCAAAACATTAGGGTTTTAACTATTTAAATTTCAAAACAACAAAACTTTTGGGTTCAAATTTAAACTATAAAACCTAAAGGGGAAAATATGAAACATTTCATAACACAAGGATCAAATAACAAATAATCTAAAATTAACATTTAATCACATAATTATCCATATTTGATTTATTTAATAATTTCTTGCAAAACAATTTATCAATTTAATCAAAATAATTAATCAATTATCACATAAGGAAACAATTATCTTATTAATTGATAAATATCTTCAATTAGATCAAGAATATAGTCAAATATATCATAAAATCGGATTTATATTGATCTAATATGATAAGCTAACTATCCCAAAGCAAAAACAGCAAGAAATCCCGAGATATGCTCCATCTGACGAGTTGACTCGTCGAGTCAAGCTTGGACTCGTCGAGTCTGCATGGACTCGGCGAGTTCATCTATGGACTCGGCGAGTCCAGCCTTCAGAACATCAAAAATCGAATTTTTTTGAACATGTAATGCATCAATACAATTGAAACCAATCTAGGCTCTGATACCACTGATGGGTTTTAGCCATAAGAACATCCTATGTGCTCATACAAACCCTAATGCTTGGATCTAGGTTTCTCTATTGTACATGCAAGTTATCCAAGACTATAAACCCTAATTCTAGCATACAAGTAATCATATTAACATAAGAATGGGTTTAAGTTATTACCTTGATTGTTATGTAGCAATAACAATCCCAAATCCTTCTTGTATTGACTTTGGAAGGCTTAGAGTCGCAAGTGTCACTCCTCTAATGGCTTACAAACACCAAGAGCAAATGGAGAAGGTATAAGGAGAGAGGGGAGGTATTAGAATTCGTCTCTAGGACCTCTTGGGAAGGCATGGACGAATTTATGAGCCTTGGGGGTTCTTTATATAGGTGTAGAGATTAGGGTTTTAGTCATTATCCTTTTCTAGTTGCTTGCCCACCAAGTAACCATAAGATAAGTCTTGAAACCCTTATCCTAGTCGAATTCTAAGGCCTTATCACCTTAAATTCGTCCAACCTATTAATAAGATAATCCTTACCTTATTTTGTAACTATCACATAATTACAATTCAGCCCCTCTAGTTTAATTAATTACACTTGATCACAAAATTAATTCTTAATTAATTATTGACCAATATTAATTAAGCAAATATGATTTCTCCTTTAATATATTATTCTTATAACATATTAATAAATCATAATAACCTCTCTCTTAATTTATTTCTCCAATCAAATTGCTTTGGTGAAGGCAACCCAAAAGGACCATGCACCATCTGGTCTAGTACATACCAAAATAGTTATGGACTTAGACACTAATCCAACAAAAGGATCTCACAATCATAGTCCTTCACCACGTCTAACCACCGACGCTGCCTCATGTTCAGATTTGGCTGATCCATGAGGTACCTCAAACTCTTGTGATCCATGTAAATGGTACACCAGACCCTGTAGAGGTAATGCCGCCAAATCTTAAGGGAGAACACCACAACCCCCAACTCTAAATCATGCGTCGGATAGTTAGCCTCGTGAGGCTTCAGCTGCCTTGAAGCATAAGCTATCATATGACCTGGATGCATCAACACTGCTCCCATACCTATGATCAAAGCGTCACAGTAGACTACGAAGTCATCTACTCCCTCTGGCAGCGTGACAATCGGCGCCTCACACAATCGTTGCCTAAGCGTCTCAAAGGCTGTCTACTGCTCATGACCCCAGCGCAAAACCACCGACTTCTTGGTCATTCGGGTCAACGGAACTGCTATCTTGGAGAAGTCCATAATAAATCTCCTGTAATACCCTTCTAGACCTAGGAAGCTCCGAATCTCAGTTGGAGACCTCGGAGTCTCCCACTGCATCACAGCCTCTATCTTGGCCGGATCTACAAAAGTACTCTCCCTTCTTCTCAGATTGGAGAAAACTGTATCTTTCAGCCTAATTAATTCCTTTTATTCATTCTGCCATGCATTGAAACTTTTCAATGATTCAGAATTCCAGTTAATCTTGTAAGCAAAACCATATTTACTAAAATTTTAGTAAATCATGACGAATAGTCTTATCGGTCTTTGTGGTGGACTTAACCAGTGCACAACATTGTGTACTAGACCCTTTAGTCCTTCAATTGACTCACATACTTATGTAAACAAGGAATTAGTCTTAAATTCCCCAAATACAAAGGTTCTCATTCATCACACAATACAAGTTGCATGATTCCAAGTTTCTGTCCAATTGAAACTTAGGTGATGAGAATCTTTCCTTATTTCGTAAATGTCTGACACCACCACAAATAACATAACTAAAAATCACATCCATTTCAATATTGCTAATAATAGAAACGAACATCAATTTTCACAAATGACATTGCAAGGATAAATAAATAAGACAAAATTCAAAATTTCATATATTTATAAAATGCGGAAAAACTTGTCCTTACAACGCAATTCAAATGAAAACTATGTTATTACATATTCCTAAGCAATCTATCGTAACTCTCTAAGTAGTAGCTCAAAAATCCGATCATCGAACCATGCGATCGAAATCCATTTCTTCGCGATAAGACTTAGCTCACCTTTCCTTTAAGCTTCCTTTCTTTTCTTCGATCCTACAAAGCATCAAAATTTAATCTTTGATGGGTTTTATGCATAAGAACAATCCTATGTGCTAATACAAACCCTAATGCTTGGATCTAGGTTTCTCTATTGTACATGCAATGAATCCAAGACTTATAAACCCTAATCTAGCATACATATATCAAAACTAACATATAGAACCAGATTTAGATGTATACCTCTTCGATGGAAGTTTGATTCTTCTTTCTTAGAGCTTAGAGTCACAAGTGTAACTCCTCTAATGGCTCACAAACACCACAAGAAAGAAGGCAACTATATGAGAGAGGTGGGAGGATGCTAAATTTGGCCCTAGGGTTTCCTTGGAAGCAAGTGGCCGAATTTGGGAGCTATGGGTCTGTATTTATACTGCTTGATTAAGTAGATATATCCATATCTGCTATAGTCATCTGTAAAAGTCACGTAAAACCGGCAAGCATCCCTTGTGGTGGATCTAAAGGGCCCACACACATCGGTGTGTATGAGATCCAACAAACCCTCACCCCTTTCACAAGTGCCAGTAAAGGGTGACTTGGTCATCTTTCCAAGTAAACAAGATTCACACATGTCATCGTCCCTAAGGTTGAATGACTCCAACACTCCATCCTTTTGGAGTTGGGCTATGCGTTTCTTGTTGACATAGCCAAGGCGACAATGCCACAAGCATGCTTTGTCTAGGCTAGTAGACGAATCAATATTCAATACATCATTTCTGAAATTATCAACAACCATCACAGATTCATAAATCCCATTACAAGATAATGCATTGAAATAAAAGACACCATTCAAATAAACATTAATAGAACCATTACTATTATCAAAAAAAATATCTGAAACCTTGTCTAAACAATCCATGAAATCAAAATAATGTTTCTTTCCATATCTTGCGAATAACAGCAATTTTCTAAATCTAATCCTAACCCATTACTCAGGACTAAAGAATAAACTCCGATTCTGGTCACATGTGACGATCTTCTATTTCCCATAATCAAGTTTATCTTCCCATGTTCCATCTCCCTACTTCTTCTTAGGCCCTACAAATCAGAACAAATGTGGTAACCACACCCTGTATCAAGAACCCATGAAGTAGCAAATGACGAGTTGTTAGATTTAATAGAATACGTACCTGTGAAGGTGGGCTTAATCTTCCCGTCCTTTATGTCTTGCATATACTTAGGGCAGCTTCGTTTCCAGTGGCCCTTCTGGTGGCAGTAATAGCACTCTGCTTCCTTGGGTTCGGATGAGGGTTTGACCGAACCAGCTTTGGTTCCACTAGAATAGGAACCATCTTGGGGCTTACCCTTATGATGGCTCTTACATGAAGCCTTCCTCTTCTTACCCTTTCCTTGGCCAATTGCCAACACGGGAGCAGCCACAGCAGGGGATGGTGCAACAGATTTGTCTTTGAGGTTGCTCTCAGCAGTCTTCAACAGTCCTTGGAGCTTGCTCGAGGAGACCTCTTCCTTATTCATGTGGTAGGTCATTCTGAACTGGTTGTAGCATGAAGGAAAGGAGTGGAGGATTATGTCGATAGCCAAATCCTCATCAAACTTAAAGTTAAGTTTGAGAAGACAATCAACATACCTCTGCATTTTCTGTAAATGAGAGGTTAGGGATTCTCCACTCCCCCATCTTAGCGGTGATCATGTTAGTAATGATCTCATAGCGCTCTTGCCTCGCTCTTTGGTGGTACCTGTCCAGCAAATCCTGATGCATTTCATACGGATACATGTCCTCATAGGACTTTTGGATTTCGAGGTTCATGGTGGCCAGTATGATGCAATGAACTTTCATAGCATCACGCTCGTGGGCCTCAAAGGCGGCAACTCTTCAGGAGTAGCAACATCTGGGATGATCTTTTCAAGCTTTTCATCGAGTACATATTCTTTGTCCTCGTAGCGAGTGATCATGTGAATGTACCTCATCCACTCGTTGAAGTTTGACCCATCAAATGTCACATTTTGACATAGGTTTATCAACGAGAATGACCCAGAAGCGTTGTTGTTGTTGTTTGCAGACATCTGAAAAAGAAAGGAACAAAGTTTGATTAGAAATGAGTCCCTAATTAAACACCCAAATGAGAAATTAGGGCTAGGACCCAACAACATTATTTACAACTTAGAAAGGGATGTCGTACTCTAAAAGTAAATAATTTGAAGGTAAGTGAATGACGATTCACTAATTCTCACCGTGAAAAACGAAAAAGAGATTTAATTTTAAATGTATTTGAAAACTTCTAGATCTTTGAGATTCATTGAACTCTTCAATGGCATGTTTAAATCTTGATATGCACTTCAAATTTGCGACTGGGATGCCGAGGATCGCAAACAAGTTGTGAATAACCATGCGAATCAACATGGTGCACTCAATGTCTCTATCACCTAATAAATGTGTCGGTTAGCCACGCACACTCCATTGATCTATGACAAACATCGAGCCACCCTTTGCCACCAATGTCAATCCCAAATTATTGTGTCGGTTAACCACCCACACTCCACTAACGTTTGACAAGGGTATAAAGTGCAATTCCATGGGATAGCATCATTTTTAGATTTTGCCCTAACGTAACTAAGATTGGGAATTTGTAAAACATGTTAGTTACTTTGCAATATTCATTATACTTATAATGAGTGCCCTATCCTACCCGTTCGGATAATGACCCTCCATCAATCAAGCAAGAGGTGGGTGTGAGTGTACACCCATTAAGCGTCATTTTATAAGCAACAACCTTTTACCCACCTTATAGATCGGCTTCGTGAATGAGGCCTACTAGCGATAAGACTAGCTTTATTCTTATACATATGTATATATATTAATCTTGTAATAATATAAAAGTATAGGGTTGAATTTTAAACTTGTAAAACTCTAAGGGTTTGAAATTTAAATTACTCAAAATTAAACTTTTAATCATAAAATTTAAATTTCAAAACTTGAGGACAAGTTTTGAACTTTTTCAAAATGAAAGGGATCTAATAACAAATAATTTAAATTAAACAATTAATTTCATAATTATCTATATTTGACTTAATCCAATTTTAGTTACAAGATAATTACCAAATAATATAAATAATCCATATTTATCATATAAATAAACTAGTATTCAAAAGATTTGAAATTATCTATTGTTTTGGTAGGGATAATCATTCAATTACAATAAAATTCGGATTTTATCTTCAAAAAACGATTTAGGCATTAATCCCATGACAATACAGCAACAAAATCCCGAAATATCCTCTATCTGACAGCTAAACTCGTCGAGTCCACATTGGAATTCGTCGAGTTCATCCAACTCGTCGAGTACCTCATGGAACTCGTCGAGTTCATCAAACAGTTAGCACAAAAAAATGATTTTCAGCAATCAAACAATTAAAGCATCACATACAACTGAAACCAATCAAGGCTCTGATACCACTGATGGGTTTTATGCATAAGAACAATCCTATGTGCTCATACAAACCCTAATGCTTGGATCTAGGTTTCTCTATTGTACATGCAATGAATCCAAGACTTATAAACCCTAATCTAGCATACATATATCAAAACTAACATATAGAATCAGATCTAGATGTATACCTCTTCGATGGAAGTTTGATTCTTCTTTCTTGGAGCTTAGAGTCACAAGTGTAACTCCTCTAATGGCTTACAAACACCACAAGAAAGAAGGCAACTATATGAGAGAGGTGGGAGGATGCTAAATTTGTCCCTAGGGTTTCCTTGGAAGCAAGTGGCCGAATTTGGGAGCTAGGGGTCCGTATTTATACTACCGGAAGCTAGGGTTTCAGTCAAAACCCTAATGGACAGCTTATTGACCAAGTAGCCCATGGAACCTTCTGGAATAAGGCCTATGGACAAAATTTTGATGGATCCCCATCATAATTTCGTTCTCCCTTTGATCCATTAGGTTTCCCAGCCCATATAATCAACTATCATACATTTGACAGTTTACGCCCCTTTATTCAATTAACCTCTTTTAGTCACCAAATTAATTCTTAATTAATTTATGACCAATATTAATTAAATAATATGATTTCTCTTTTAATATATTATAATTATAATATATTAATAAATCATAATATCCTCTCTCTCCTCAAATTACCTTGTCAAGTTGCTCTGGTGAAAGCAACCCAAAAGGACCATGCATAACTGGGTCAAGTACATACCAAATATAGTTATAGACTTAGACACTAATCCAACAGTCTTATCACATCATGTATTAAGAATCTACAAATAGGAACTTAATAGAGTAAGATAGTGGATGTTACCTGAAGCAGAGTCATACATCTTGACTCTCCCATCCTTGCGATCTCTCAGGTAAACATGAAAGCTTCGCATCCAATGCCCCTTCTCTTGGCAGTAGAAACATATGGACTCTTCTAGAATGGCACACGAGACAATTTCAGATTCAGCCTTTCTCTTAACCATTTGGTCAAACTGTTTGACCTCGGCCAATCCCTTTCCATTGGGAAGAGAAGACTTTTCTGGACTTCCAATGTTGCCATTGTCAATGTCCATGGAAGGTTTCACAATAAATTTGCTTGACCAATGCGCCAAATCATTGTTGAATCAACAACAATAATCAAATAGGTAAGATCAATGAGGATCACGTCATGGTCCATCATATAGTACTCTCTAATGAATTCACTATATGATTCAGGAAGTAACTGAAGAACCAAGTCAACAACCAACTTCCTTGATACAATGACACCCAACATTCCCAACTTGTCAATGTGTGACTTCATCTTCAAGACGTGTGCACACATAGACTTTCCATTTTCGTGTTTACTTGCCAATAGGGCTTGAGTGACCTTGAAATTTTCAAGTCTTTGAACACGTGGGTCGGGGAGAATTATAAGAGGAGGTGAGAGAAACTGAAGTATGATTCTCATTTCCATGATCCAATCGTGGAACATCACCTTCACGTGTAGAACTTTTTCCATGGGATTTAGGAAGACCATGGTTAGAACCATACATCTACAAAAATGGGAGAAAATTCAAGTTAGTTGATTGAGTCCTTAATAAAACACCCATATGAGATATTAAGGCTAGGACCCAACACAATATTCTACAACTCATGGAAGAGGGATTCCATAATCCAGTTGCTGAATATTTGAAGGTAGGTAAATGACGATTTACCAATTTCCACCATGAAAAACGAAAAGGAAATTTAAGTTTTAAATGAATTGAAACTCCTAGATCTTATGAGATTCATTGAACTTTTCAATGGCATGTTTAATCTCGATTATGCCCTTCAAGTTTGTGACTGGGATATCGAGGATCACAAACAAGGTGTGAATAACCATGTAAATATACTTGGTACTCTTAATGTAATTATCACCTAATCAATGTGCCGGTTAGCCAAACACGCTCCATTGATCTATGACAAACATCGAGTTACCCTTTGCCTCCATTGTCGGTCCCAAATTAGTGTGTCGGTTAACCACATATGCTCCACTAACGTCTCGGCAAGGTGCAAAGTGTAATTTCATGGGTTAGCACCAAATTCACATTTTACCTAAAGTAACTAAGATTTGGGAATTTTTAAAAGTATTTAGTTACTTCGTATTTCGTTATACTTATAATGGAAGGTTGTGTCTTATCCTATCCATTCGGCTAACGACCCTCCACTAGTCAAGAGTGCGGTGGGTAAAAGTGGATACCCAATGACGATCATTTTACAGACCGCTTCCTTAAACACTCCTTATAGACCAACTTCGTGAATGAGGCCTATTAACGGTAAGACTGACATTTACTTATACATATATAATATTCAACTTTTAATTCTATATAGTACAAGGGTGTATTTTATACTTTTAAAATACTAGTTGGTTTAATCTATTAATAAATTAAACCTTGAATTTGATTAATCTTAAACCATATTATTATGGATTTATTAATTATCTCTTTTAATTAAACAATTAATTAATTTAATAAAACCATAAGGGTGTAATTTGAACTATTCAAAATACTAGGGTTGTAGAATTTAATATTTCAAAATTAATACCTTTTAATTAAGTTTTAAATTACAAAACTTGAGGAAAAATTTTGAAACCTTTCAAAATATTAGGGTTTAACTATTTAAATTTCAAAAACTAAAACTTTTAAGTTCAAATTTAAACTATAAAACTTAAAAGGTGTAAATTGAAACTTTTCAAACTTACTAGGTCACATATTTGAATCATAATAATCCTATATTGTCCATATTTAACAGAATCCACCGATTTTGATAAGGATAAACATACCAATCATAAAATATCGATTTTAGGCAAGAAAAACGAGTTTTGGTAATTATCCTCATCAAAAACTGCTCAAAAAATCGAAAATCCCAGCAACAGCACCTTGGACTCGCCGAGTCCACTGATGGACTCGTCAAGTTCATGCAACTCGCCGAGTCCACTGATGGACTCGCCGAGTCAGCTTCGCAGATAACAAAAATTCGACTTTTGATCCTTTGGCAGTTCACTTTTGCATCTATTCAACTAGAAAAACGACCTAGGCTCTGATACCACTGATGGGTTTTGAGCATAACATCATTCATATGGTGTACATGAAACCCTAGTTGTTTTGATCTAGGTTTTCTAATTTGAACATACAACATTAAATACCAAAGCAATAAACCCTAAAACTAGCATATCAAATCCGAAAATCACATATAATTAGGGTTTAGATCTTACCTCACTTGTTATGTAGTAATAACAAGATTAATTCTTCTTGATCTTGACTTCTGAAAGCCTAGTGCCCCAAGTGTTGCACCTCTAATGGAGTCACAAACACTCAATGCAAGAAGATGACTTAGGAGAGATGTGGAATCGACAAGGGCAACTCAAAGAAGACATAGGGCCAATTTTCATATGCTAAGGGATCTATTTATAGTTGAGGTTATTAGAGTTTTATGGTGGAAACCCTAATTTCCTTGCTTAGGGCTTAAGTAATCCATGGAGCCCATCTAGAAAGCCCTTGGACGAAATCTTCTTGGACTCTCCATAGATTTCATCCAATCCCTTTCTATTAGGAATCCATAGCCCAACTAGCAACTATCAGATAATTGCAATATCAATCTCCTTTATTTAATCAGTCTCTTTTGATTACCAAATTATTTCCAAATTAATTATGATCAATACTAATTAAATAATATGATTTTCAAATAATATATTTATCTTGTAATATATTAATAAAATCATTGTGAGTATGAATTTATTATTCATATAATAAATTATACTCTCTCTCCTCTTGTCATCCTATCAAGTTACATGAGTGAAGGCAACCCAAAAGGACCATGCTCATAATCGGGTCAAGTACATACCAAAGTAGTTATGGGCTTAGACACCTAATCCAACATGCATCTGATAATCAATGAAGTAAGGTATTAAGCACTTGAATAACGTCAAAAAATTTCACTGAGTTTGAAGCCAAGACAAATGGAAAGACACACTATCTAAATTGTGTTGAAGATGAAGTAGCATGAAAATACTCCTCAAACCGCAAGCCGGTAATAAGGCAGAAAGCTTTCCTGTCAAAGCAAACTCGATAGTTGTGTATAAAAATATAAGCTCCTCCAAGTCAACCCGAGGATAAGTAGTAGCTTCCTAGCTCAGATGGTAACAGCATAGTAAAGGGTGACATTCTACACCAATCAGCATGTTAACATAAGCATCAAAACAGGATGCCCTAAACATGGCTGCTCGTTCTGATGTGTGTAAATGGGTCATGATTTCTTGGCCAAGTTCAGGTTTGCAGGTTGTAGTCACAACCTCTTTATATGTTTTGTCATGTTACAATGAAATGAATAATAATTAGGTCTTTGCTGCATGTTTCAAACTAAAATAACTATGTTCCAAACAACATTCCAAACTATAATGGTTGTGTTCCGGACATACAACATTCCAGAACACCATTTTGGAATAGTTCTGTGCATTCCAAACTTGTTTTTCGTACTCTTGAGTCATTCTGGACAGAATCAATTTTTTTAGTTGTTCTATTGCACACATATACCCACATATAATCATACAAAATCCTAACAAAAACTAAACTTCGAAGGAAAACGATGTATAGCTATGTAATCACATCAATTCATACAAAAAACGAAAATATATTATTTTTAACATATATTCATAAATAAAAACATATAAGCATAAAAGAAATCAACATATACCCACAAAAAATGAATCTCTTCACTACTAGAAGAAGACATTCTTTGAATTTGATATAGACTGGAACAGTGAGTTCGAAAAGAAGTTCGAAACAATGATTTCGAACATAGTGTTCGACATGCTATATATAAGGAGGCAATATTATCGGGTGAGATCAATTTATCCGTTTATTCATTTTGGAATTCAGCCCCAGAATAAATATTCCGGACGAATGACCATTTTTCAAAATAAATATGTAACTCGAGTGAAAAAATTGTTAGATTACTTAATTTCCCGTTTTAGAAATTATAAAAATTTGTAACATATACTCGTCTATGCACGCTAATTGTAATATAATGTTAAATTTTCAATGATTATGACTTTATTCATCTAATTTCTTTGTTTCAGGGTAAATAACTAAAGTTGTGTTTAGAAAGATTTTACATTCTTTTTTTATGTTTATATGTCTTGTCACTTATCCCATTCCAACTCCCATCCATTGTGGGATGTTTGAAAAACTTAAGTTTCAAAAATAATAAAACACCCCTTGTACGACTTATAACTAATTAGTTTTTTTAACGTTTTAAAATTTTGTTGTGAAATTAGGTCCCAACACTCAAGTTACACCATTCAAGTATGAAAGTTTAAGTATACGATGGTGCACAATTCATATCTTTAAATTGAGGTGATAAATTAGGACCTTACAACCCTTTTTAACCGCAGGAGTTGCTTAAGTCGGATGTTGGTTTGCCCTCCTTTACGCTGCCGATGATGTTGGTTGTTTTCATCTCTTTTTGGCTTGGGTTTTTGTTATTTCTGTCACCGCATTTACCATTCTCAATCTGCATGCTCTTAAACTGGTTATTGACTTGTTGATTTAGTTTTGGAGCACCCTATAAATATATACACCTATTGGAAAACAAAATTGATTGTTCGAATTGATTGGTTTTGGGGCACACACTAGGGAAACAACAACAAGAAGTTAACGGGAGTTAACTTAGACGACCATATCCACAAAGAAAGGTGGAACCGAATAATCTGTACGAACCAAATAAGGTTCGGTTTATTAGGTTGACCTTAATCAACTTTTGGTTTGGTGTAACTGATTAAATCGAACCTTATTCGGTTCGATTTCTAGTTCTAATTTCGCCATTCGATTTAATGGAAATAACGAATAATATTTTAGGATTTCTTTTAGCATCCATGATATGTTTAAATTGTATAAACTTGAAATTTGAAAAGTGAAACATTGAAAAATTGTACGAACGTGAAAGGAACATGACCTATTTTAATGATAAATACATAAACAAGTAAATAGGACAAGTAGGACAAGCTTGTAGACTCGTTTTCGTGTGAAATTTTGTAAAATCAAATGAAACAAAAAAAAAAACAAAAACAAAAAAAAATCGATGATTGGTTTCTTTTCTGCCATGTTCCTATTTTATGTATACTAATCACAAAACTAATCAAATGAATACTTATTTTTGCGAATATATTTTGCAAAACACTTTTTCTTGCAAAATTTAAATTTGTTTATTTAAGCACTTCATTAGCGAAAACCTATTTTATCCAAATTTTGCTAAAAGTTTATGTTGTTCATTTATATCTCAATATGTTCATCATTGCTAGACTTTTAAAAAGTAAATTTGTTTAACAAGAGTTGAACCTGTGTGCTCCGACTAACACGGAAAACACCAACCTTTAACATATTTTGTTGCATTAATAAGATTATATTTCAAACAATGAGTATTAAATTGATCATACCTTTAATGTTTGGTTCCAATTTATCCAGAAAAATGAAAGTTTTCCAAAGTAAAAGGAGTTTAATATGCGTGACTCAAATTAGACCGTAAACTAAACCAATTATATTAAAAATAAAATAAATTAAACGGTAAACTGAACCAATTAAAATAAAAATAAAATAAATCAAATCAAACGTTATTCATTTTTTTCCTAATATTATAAAAGCTAACCAATTAAACCGAACTCCATAAATTAAGCATATATAGTTTATTCATATATAAATGATACTTTAAACTGTAAAAAAAAAAAAATAAGTATATATTTTATTTATAAGTGAATAACGAACGTACTGTAATAAAAATTTGATGCATTTTTATTCACTTACGAATAATATCAGCTGAAACTATAAAAAATAAAATTTTAATTTAATCTTAAAACTATATCAATATGCATGTCTATTTATAGAGAATAAAAAATTATTAATTTTGATATACTTAAAATATATTTTTTGAGAAAAAATAGCTTTTTAAAAATAAATAAACAACCTATGATTTTTTATCGGTAACACCCCGACTCCCAGGTACAAGTTTTAAAGCATTATATTCATATTTATGGACCAACTCGGCGAGTTGGTTGCCCCCAACTCGTCGTGTAGAGGCGGGTTAGCCTGCGTGGATTACTGGACCTACTCGACGAGTCGGAAGACCCGGACTCGACAAGTAGGAGTTGGAGGATGAAACCCTAATTTTTAGGGTTTGCAACTTATTTAAAGGACCTTAAGTCCTTTCCTCCAGTCCTTCACCACCCCCTTGACGGCTGAGAGAAACCCTAATCGCTATTGACCTTGTTCTTGAGTGGTTGTGAGGCTTAAAGAGTGATTTTGGTGCTTTGTGTGAAGAAGGTGTGAAGTATAAGAAGCTTGGAGCAAAAAGGAGCTTGTGGATCTGACTCTACTTCTTCTTGACATCATTTTGAAGGTAACAAGTTGTTACCTTGGCTTATCTATTAGCTAAATCTCTTCATGTTTGGGTTTATGGCCATCTTTAGCACATTTGTGAGGCATTTCGAGAATTGGGCATGATCTGAAGTTGCAACTTCAGATCTAGGCTCATCTTGGTCCTTATAGTCATAAAGTTTCATCCTTTAGCAAGATAATGCATTCTTCTCACCTAGAACCTCTTCTTTAGCTCGATTTTGGCCCATAACACCTTGCATGCACGTAAAATTTGCAACTTTGCGTGGGAAGTATGCACTAGGAACTCATATCTACAATATGGAGCTTTAGGGTGGCTTAAAAACATCTGAAGGAGAATTTGACTGGAGGGACTCGGCGAGTTGCATGAGACAACTCAACAAGTCGGATGAGGGTTTCCCGATTCTGGTTTCTGCATCGACTCGGCGGGCCAGTGAGACGACTCGGCGAGTCAGTTAGGATTTCCACGACATTTGGACACGTTTGAACTCGGCGAGTGTCACAACTAGCATTTTAGCTAGGAAATTCTATTCTCGTGTAATCATTCAACTATTGTAAAACATATACTCTAAGTAAATATCACGTAGTGCTCATTTAAGTTCACCTCTCATTTTCAACAAAGAGTCTGAAAACCCTAAGAATCCCGGTTTAAGTCCATATTGGACTAGGATTTCCTTATTGGGCCTAATGGACCAATAAGCATTCAATTCAACTATTTTGGGATTGGAAACCCTATTTGGATTCTAAATGGACCCAATTCACAAATCTATAACATTTTGGACCATTTGGGCCTAGAATGATTCATTCTAACCCTAATAGGCCTTATTGGGCCATAATTAATCCAATTATGACAATAATTAATCCAATTATGAGACATGTCGGTTGGTACCTTTGAGTGTACAATCGTAGCATGTAGTTATAACCAGATTTCCTGGAGGGAGAGCGCGAGTTGTTGTATAGATCTATACGGGGTGAACCCCCCCCCCCCCCCCCACGCCTTAGTTGTTCGCTACAGCTAGACTAGGCCAGTCTAGGGCGACAAAACCTTGAGCAAATACCGGCATTTGGAAAATGCCAAGACATGCAATCTAGTCATTATCATGCATGGTTATAACGGCTCATATAGAGATCCAATACCAATTCAACATTTCGGAGATTAACCCTTTGATTATGTCAATACAAAACAACTTAACTAATGGTACAAGAACCTTGACATTATTATAAATCAGAAAATATCGGATTTTCTGGGGGAATACCATTATTCAATTATAACTTACTTACAATACAAAGAAATTTAAACTACAAACATATATGTTACTGCTATGAAACTCACACATGCATTTATACTTGATTTTCACGTCATTTTCAGACATTTTACAGAAAATATCGGATTTTCTGGGTTTTTACGAAAGATACAAAGACTTTTATTCAAACATACTTATGAACTCACCAACATTATATATGTTGACCGTTTTCAAAATAACTTGTATTCTCAAGTAATCGTTAAGCAGGAAGATTTTCAAGTGTGTATGGATTTATTTTTTGTAACATCACTCATCATACTATTAATACTTTGAATTTATGTAATTTATAACAATGTAATTGATGTGAACAACGCTGGTTGTTATATGTAATGTTGGTGATGAATGTGTTATGTTTCATGTATATTCATTATGATGATAATTCAATTGTTAGTCACACGAGCCCCCAGACGTTTCCGCCGTCTGGTTCGGGGGTGTGACAGGTTGGTATCAAAGCAATGTTTATAGTAAACTAGCATATCTAACCATACATGATATGCAACTATAAACACAATGGAACTAAATAAATCTGAACAAAACAAAAATTTCACACTTATTTGCGCATATTAGGATGATAACCTAATAATATTTAATAAAAGCTTCTGGATGAAATTGAACACTATGATTAAACCTGGGCAGTTATGTAGTCCTATTTAGGATACATATAGCATGATCAACTTATTTATTTAAAATATGACCAACATGTGTCTGTGAGTAATTATAGCGGGTAATGAATCCAAAAGCCTACCTCACTCTCCAACAACACTAGGGAACCCAAACCTAAATAATTAAAATATACTATAGGAATAATCAAAACATGACTTATTCCTGCGCCCTCATTCAGTCACCATGGATGATGATCAGCAATGAGTACACTTTTATCAAGCCCTAGTGGCTCATGGGATGCTTGAGGAGAATCCCGAAGAAGAATAAGGGGGAGCCCTCGACAATGGGCCCGACGAGTACACTGATACGGACTATGAGTTTGATAGGACTGATGAAGACATGGAGGAGGATGGGGACACAGATGAAACCCCCATCGAACCACCTACCGACGAGGCACACCAGAACCACCCTGCTCCACCAGGGAATCCCGTTGGTGAGGATCATTCTCTGGAAGCAGAGGTTGCCACACTTCGGCAACAACTATTTGCTATGGAGGCACGAGCCGTGCAAGCTGAGCAAGAAAGGGATGAGGTCATCAGAGAGATGATCGAGATGGCTCAGTTGTTGGCACAACATTTTGGGATATGAATTCGCTACCACCATTAGGCACTTCTCAGTATGATCGGGATAAGTAGTATATCTTATCAATATTAGTTTTCTCTTAGGTGCACAATGCTATGTACTATCAACCTTATGTTTAAGTGATCACCCTACTCATAAGGTCGTCATGCTGCTGGATTTTATATTTCCCCATGTACTGTATGCCTTCTGGAAAATTTTCATGTATCAAAACAATTAGTATTAATGAAAATGCCTTATGTTTTATCATGATGTTGTCATCTGCTATGTGTTTTACTTCCTTGTTTTATGTTAATGCATGATATTACTTAAAAACACCCACTATACGCCTAGTCTATGGGATTCCAAACTCGCAAAACAATAGGCACTCAACATCTTTCCGTTCCATGACAAAAAGATGCCTCAAAGACCAAACCGTGGAAACAACGCAACACCAACCCCACCGAAAATAAACTCGGTTGCATTTCAAGCAACAGTGTCCGCTGCGGTCACTGCAACACTTGCGCATATTTGCAATGGAAACAACGAAGAAGGAAACGGACATGCAACCGGAAGCACAAATCAAGGAATAAACCATGGAGCCGCACGAACATGCACCTACAAGGACTTCACCAACGCCAAACCTCGAACCTTTAATGGGAGAGGAGGCGTAATAGCCCTAAAGCGATGGATTGAGAAAGTAGAATCTATTTTTGAAATCTGCAGATGTCCAGATGAGTGTAAGGTCAAGTTTGCAGCCTACACATTTATTGATTAAGCCCTCTCCTGGTGAAATGGCCACGTAGAGGCCATGACACTCCCAGTGGCGAACACGATGCCCTGGGAAGAGCATAAGGAAATGATGTTGGCAGAATATTGTCCTAGAGGTAAAATTCAGAAGATGGAACAAGAGTTGTGGAACCTCACAGTTCAAAACTACAATATCGACGCATACATATCCAGGTTTAGTGAGCTATCTATTCTGTGTCCCAGAATGATCACCTCATAAGGGAAAAAGATTGAGAGGTTTATCTGGGGATTGACTGCACCTATCCAAGGGAATGTCATTGCGGCAAACCCTGAGACGTTTGATAGCGCCAAGACACTGGCCAAGAAATTGTATGATCATGGCAACAAGAAGGGTGCCAAAACAGTGGAAGCGGAGGTTAAAAAAGAAGGAGAGAGCAAGAAAGGGAAAAACAACAAGCGAAAGGGAAAACAGAACTCGGAATCATCTAAGAAGCAACAAACTGTGAGTGTCCATGTTGCACCTCAAGCTACCACCACACCACATGCTCCAGCCTCATCCACGCCAAATGCTCCAAAGCAGTATTCAGGAAATCTCCCCAAGTGTAACAAATGCAAATTCCACCATCATAGGGAATGCAGAGAGATGATTTGCACAAGGTGCAACCGGAAGGGCCATACAACAAAGTATTGTAGGGCTCAGCTTTAACAAAACCTGATGCCAAACAACAAAAACAATAACAACAATACCAATGTTGGGGCCAATTATACCCGTTACGGATGTGGCAAAACCGAGCATTTCAGGCGAAATTGCCCCAACGCAAAAAATCAAGGTACAGGAGCAGCAGGGATAGTGCTGACAATGGATCAGGGTGAAGCAGAGCAGGACCTAGCCGTTGTCACCGGTACATTCTTACCTAACAAATCATATGCATGCATCTTATTTGATAGTCGGGCGGAGCGAAGTTTCGTTAGTAATAAATTTAAATACTTGCTAAATCAACAACCCCAGAAGCTCAACGAAGCCTTCACGGTGGAATTGGATAATAGGAAAACTGAAACAACCAAAGATATCCACATAGGATGTATGTTAACACTAAACAACCACTCTTTTCAAATACATTTGATGTCGGTAAATATTAGGAGTTTTGATGTGATCATCGATATGGATTGGTTAAGCCCCCATCATGCCGATATTATGTGTCACGAGAAGGTCATTCGCCTTCATCTTCCTAATCACGAAACCCTAATAATATACGAAGATAAAACCAGCGCAAACCTTCGCCTTATGTCGTGTGTCAAGGCACAAAAGTGTCTACCAAAGAAGAGCTACACATTCCTTGCTCATGTGGTGGATAAAACCAAAGAGGAAGCGAGCATTCACAACATCCTGGTGGCATGTGAGTGTTTCCAGAAGAACTTCCAGGAATACCCCCAGAACGACAAATCGAATTC
Organism: Lactuca sativa; assembly: GCF_002870075.4. Taxonomy (NCBI): domain Eukaryota; kingdom Viridiplantae; phylum Streptophyta; class Magnoliopsida; order Asterales; family Asteraceae; genus Lactuca; species Lactuca sativa. The sequence continues at coordinate 379,955,210 of NC_056626.2, forward strand.
TGAATTAACCTAGTGCCTGGAGCCACTCCAATCGCCAAATCACCCCATAGGTTGGCTCCTGCTGAAATGCAAGAATTGTCAAGCCAACTAAGTGAACTCTTGAATAAAGAATTCATAAGACCAAGCTTCTCTCCATGGGGAGCTCCGGCTCTTTTAGTTAAAAAGAAACACGAATCCTTCAAGATATGCATTGACTATAGGGAGTTGAATAAGCTCACCATCAAAAATCGGTATCCACTTCCACGAATCGATGATCTATTTGACCAGCTTCAAGGGGCTAGTTACTTTTCGAAGATAGACCTGAGATCCGATTATCATCAACTCAAATTCCGAAATGAGGACATTCCTAAGACTGCTTTCCGAACTCGTTACGGTCATTACGAATTCGTCGTGATGTCATTCGGTCTAACAAATGCCCCCGCTACATTTATGGACCTCATGAATCGAGTCTGCCGCCCATTCCTTGACAATTTCGTGATCGTTTTCATTGATTATATTCTCATATACTCTCGAAGCAAAGAAGGGCATAGTCAATATCTCCGACAGATCTTAGAGACCCTTCGAGCTGAAAAGTTGTATGCGAAACTCTCCAAGTGTGAGTTTTGGCTCCGCAGTGTAAATTTCTTGAGACATGTTGTCAGCAAGGAAGGAATCTATGTAGATCCCTCCAAGTTCAAGGCCATTGAAGGCTGGGAAATTCCGACAACGCCAATAAAAATTTGCCAATTCTTAGGTCTAGCAGGCTACTACCGAAGATTCATTCAGAACTTTTCTAAAATAGCCAAACCCCTCACGACATTGACACAAAAAAGCATACCTTTCAACTGGACTGAAAAGCAAGAGATCGCCTTCCAAACCTTGAAGCAAACCCTCTGTAGTGCTCCAGTGCTATCCCAACCGGAGGGAACCGAAGACTTCATAGTTTACTGTGACGCTTCGAGTCAAGGTTTAGGTTGTTTCCTTATGCAACGCGGGAAGGTAATTGCATATGCATCCAGACAACTGAAAACACATGAAGTAAATTATACCACGCATGATCTTGAACTGGGAGCGATGGTCTTCGCCTTGAAAATTTGGAGGCACTACCAATATGGTTCCAAGTGCACCATCTTTACAAACCACAAGAGTCTCCAGCACATTCTGAATCAAAAAGAACTGAATATGAGGCAACGAAGATGGGTTGAGCTGTTAAATGATTATGAATATGAGATCAAATACCTTCCAGGCAAAGCTAATGTGGTAGCCAATGCCCTGAGCCGAAAGGAGTATTCAAGTCGTCTTGTGAAGACTCTATCAATCACCATCCAATCCCATCTAGCCTCACAGATCAAGGAAGCCCAATTGGACGCATTGAAGCCGGAGAATGTCGCTAGTGAATCACTACGTGGGATGGAGAAACAGATCGAAGTTAAAGACGACGAAACTCACTACTTCATGAATAGAATCTGGGTTCCCAAAATTAGGGGGTTCAGAGAAGTAATCATGCATGAAGCCCACAAGACGTGATATTTTATTCATCCGGGGTCAGATAAAATGTATCTGGATATCAAGCAACAATATTGGTGGCCAAATATGAAGGCAGAGATAGCCACTTTTGTGGGCAAGTGTCTTACTTGCGCCAAAGTGAAAGTGGAATACCAAAATCCCTCGGGACTACTGCAACAACCAGTATTACCCGAGTGGAATAGAAGAGGATTACCATGGACTTTGTGAGAAAATTACCCAAGACAACTGACGGGTTGGATGTAATATGGGTAATTGTAGATAGACTAACAAAATCCACTCATTTCCTGCCAATAAAAGAATCCTACAAGATGGAAAAGTTGACCCGAATATACATCAAGGAGGTCGTGAGACTCCATGGAGTGCCAGTATCTATTATCTCGGATCGAGATAGCAGATCCACTTCAATATTATGGCAATCTCTTCAGAAGGCAATGGGAACACACCTGGATATGAGCACTGCCTACCACCCACATACGGATGGTCAACGTGAGCGCACCATCCAGACACTCGAGGATATGCTCCGAGCCTGCGTGATTGACTTCGGCAAATCATGGGATGCCTATTTTCCTCTGATCAAATTCTCTTACAACAACACTTACCACACGAGCATCAAGGTTGCTCCCTTCGAGGCTCTCTATGGTCGTAAATGCATATCGCCTCTGTGCTGGGTCGAGGTGGGTGACACCCAGCTAGCAAAAGGGAAATCGCCATCCAGTGCTCTTACAGGACCCGAAATCATCTGTGAAACAATCTAAAAGATAATCCAAATCAAAGTTCGACTTCAAGCATCGCGAGACCGACAGAAGAGGCATGCTAACAAGCGGCGAAAGCCATTAGAATTTCAAGTCGGGGATCGCGTGTTATTAAAGGTCTCTCCATGGAAGGGAATGATTCACTTTGGGAAACGAGGAAAACTGAACCCGCGATACATTGGACCGTTCGAGATTCTTTCCCGGATTGGTCCAGTGGCTTACAAGCTGCAACTACCTACCGAACTCAGCAACGTACACCTCGTGTTCCACGTCTCGAATCTGAAAAAGTGTCTATCAGATGAAACCCTTGTCATTCCTTTGGAAGAGATTGAGATAAACAAGAATCTCCTGTTCATCGAAGAACCAGTCGAAATTATGGATAGGGAAGTGAAGCGTACAAAGCAAATTCGCATTCCGATTGTGAAGGTTCGATGGAGCGCTAAACGTGGACCAGAATTCACGTGGGAACGTGAAGACCAAATGAAGCAGAAGTACCCTCACTTATTCTTTCCTTCATAATCCTAGTTTCAAAATAATTTCGAGACGAAATTCCCTCTAACGGGGGGATGATGTCACAACTAGCATTTTAGCTAGGAAATTCTATTCTTGTGTAATCATTCAACTATTGTAAAACATATACTCTTAGTAAATATCACTTAGTGCTCATTTAAATTCACCTCTCATTTTCAACAAAGAGTCTGAAAACCCTAAGAATCCTGGTTTAAGTCCATATTGGACTAGGATTTCCTTATTGGGCCTAATGGACCAATAAGCATTCAATTAAACTATTTTGCGATTGGAAACCCTATTTGGATTCTAAATGGACCAATTCACAAATCTATAACATTTTGGACCATTTGGGTCTAGAATGATTCATTCTAACCCTAATGGGCCTTATTGGGCCATAATTAATCCAATTAACCCTAGTAAGCCATAAATCCATTCTTTTATGCCATTTTGGGCCGTAAACTACCCTAAAGGCCCAATGGGCCGAAAACTTCTCTATGGGCCTCATGATCTAGAGTAAAGATCAAGATTGGGCCAAAACAATTCATCTTCTCCTTCTTAATTTAACTCTCAACCCATGAGTAACATAAAAGAAAAATGGCTAATTAATCCAAACCATGACACACCACTTTTGTTTAAAGGATAACCAAGCTTAATGCATCACATACATCTAGACAAGTCCCATATATCCATGCACACCATTCTCCTTCCCCTCTTCTTTACTCTCGGCCAAAGGTAAACACACACACATCTTCAAATTTCCATCAAACTCTCTCATGCTCTCAAGAACAACTCCCCCTTCATTCCTCAAAATTTCAAGATTTAGGGTGTTTCCAAGAGGATTTTTCACCGCAATCACTATCATTGGTAAGTTATTATCAAACACAAACATCTCCTTTCAATTTAACATTAAGAACTTCTTCTTACATAGCTTTATTCCATGATCACACTCTTAGAAACTTATTAAGCTCGAAATCTACTCAAGGAGCTTGCTAGAGCCAAAAATCACATCCACTTCTTCCATCTCTTCTTCAAAACCGAAACATCAAAGCAAAGGTGAGTTCATACCCCATTGTTTTTGGTTTTCATATGCTTTCTGGGGGAGAATACAAGTAAAATGTGTAGATCTATGTGTTATATGCATGTCTTGTGTGATTTCTTAGTTTATTTTGTAAAAATGTGTTAGATCTTAGCATATCTCGACATCTTAAGCAACATCGAGTAAGAATCCATGAACTAAGACACCTTATTCATCATATTGTCAAGTTAAAAGAGTTTATATGTTTAAGATATAAAAATTTAAAGCAAAAACCTTGTTAAGGGTCCAAATTGTCAAGAAAACAAAAGATAAGGGCAAAAAGTGACATTTACGATTTTTTTTAAAGGATCAAACAAGTCCTACTTGTATAAAAAGGGATTTTTATGATAAACGTGCTTTCCAAAGGGCCAAATGTAATGCCCCGAACCTAGCAGGTATATTTCGAAACCCGCCTTCTTTTGAATATTGTCTTTGACAGCCCTCGAAGAAGTTATGTTGAGTCCCGAGGAGTTCAGGGGCTAAAGTTGAAACTTTAGGCCAAAGAGGGAATACACTAGGCGTACATAAGAGTACGTTGGGCGTACTAGGCGCGCCCTAGTATGCTGGGCGTAAGCTTATGTACGCTGGGCATACTCGCGTCAGCTAAAAACCCTAATGTTCGAGGTTGGGACTATATAAACACCCTTATGGCTCATTCTTTTTTCCTTACCTCAGCCTCCATACCTCAGAACGCCCCAAAACCCTAGTTTGTGGGTGTAAAGTGTGTTAGTGTGCATCTTGAGCCTTGGAGAGTGGAGTTATTGCACCAAGAAGCTAGAGGAGGAATGCAAGGCCTTAGATCTGAAGTTGGGTTACACCATTTGAGCTCCAGAAGGTAAAAAGATTGAAACTTTATGCTTATTTACTTTAGATCTAGACAGTTTAGCTTTTTGAAGGTTTTTTGGACCCTAGATTTCCCAAGATGATGCATGTGAAGTTCTAGACGAAATAAGTTGTCCTTTCATACGTTTTAAGAGGCCTTAAGTGATAAAAATCAGTCCTTTTTAGCTAGACTTGATCCATGCATGTAATAAGAAGGTCTTAATGAGTTAAGACTATGAGTTAAGGACTTTTTGGACGTCCAAAGTGATAAAGTCCGAAACTTTATGATTCTATGGCATATTTGGTCGATGGATCTAGAATTTGGGTTCAAGAGCTCAAACCATTAAGCACTTATTAAGATCTTAGTAAAGCCCACGTATGCCCCACGTAATATCTGTACGCCCAGCGTACGTGGTCAGCGGTCCCGATGATGGTCAACAAAAAACTACGCTACGCCCAGTGTAACTGGGAGGTACGCCCCGCATACGCTCCCTGTTGGACTTTTAGCTTGTGGGCTTTATGCTTTGGGCCGGTTATGGGTCATTTGGGTTAATCCCTTAATGGACTCTGGATATAGTGTTGTTTGGGCCAGGTTTGACTTGTAGGATTTCGTGTAGGCCCAATAGAGTGATGGGCCCAATTTAATAAATTGGGCCAATATTAGATTTGGACATTTTGGGTCTCCTGATATCTTCAAGGTCTTGTTAAGTAATTCGTATTCTTTATCTCTCAGTCGAGGGTGTCGGGTGTAGCAGTTGAAGACTCTCAGTTCAGTTCTGCACTATCGCTAGGTGAGTTCTCCTCACTATACCAACAGGGTCTACGACACTAGGTCGGTCCCTTGGGATTTTATCCCGGAGTTAGTATGTGTTTCATATTCACGATCTGTTAGATTGGTACCCTGGAACCTAGGGTGTTATGCGGTTATGATCCGTTAGATTGATACCTTGGTAGATAGAATGGTGTTATGCTTAGCGGTTAGGGAGATATGTGCTTATTGCTTGATTATGTGCTATTTATATGTCGACATACATGGATGGGTTGGGTTGAGGCGGTGTCCTGCTTTGTGTGGTTGAGGCCAACATACCCGGGGCGGTCCGGATAGGTTGTAGGCCCGTAGGAGGCGGTCCAGTCATGCCGAAGGCCTGGTGAGCGGTCCGGATAGGCTGTAGGCTCGTAGGAGGTGGTCCAGTCATGTCGAAGGCTTGGGAGCGATCCAGATAGGCTGTAGGCTCGTAGGAGGCGATCCAATCAGGATGAAGGCTCATTATGCATGTTGTTTGTTATATTTGGATGTTAGAGGTTGGTATTTTGGGGGTAACTCACTAAGCCTTCGAGCTTACATTTTATCGATTATTGTTTCAGGTACCTCAGCTGCCATAGCAAGGCGAAGGCGTGACGTACACATCCCCATTTTTATAATTTTGGATTTCTGGGAACTCTGATATCAAAACATTTTGAAAGCAATTAGAACTTGTTAATGTTTTAATCACTTTTATTTTTGTGAAAATGGTTTGGAAAGTTTAAATCTTTTCAAAAAATTTTGGGTTGTTACAAGTTGGTATCAGAGCCTTGGTTTTAGTGAATTGGAGCAACATTCGTGTGAATCCAGTCTCAAATCAAGGAAATATTCTTCAAAATGATTTTTAAAATAAAATTCAATTTAAATGAAGGGGATGAGATGTGTACCGTCAGCCGGAGCCAGTAAGTAGACCCCAAAATACCATACTGTTATTTGATGTTATGATGTGTTAGAACCGCATGCTAGAGATAGGCTAGGGATCTTCAGGAATTGCATTATAGAATTGCCTAATTATATGATGCCTGCTAACCTAGGGTTTTCCTTATATGAGATTGACATCATTACTACAGTCGATTGGTGTATGCATCACAATTATGCACAATTAAGATCTTATAGCCTGAGAATACTTGATTTGGTCCTATGTTCTGTTCTTGTCTGATTGGGGGCTTAGGGTTGAGTCGAATATTCGAAAGTATATAAGGTCTAGCGTTATGCATGGCTAGCATACACTAATGTTGCAGGGGTTGGTGGAAGTTTCATGAGTAGTTTGCATGCGGTCGGTTATGGGGTGGTTATTCTTCTCAAGGGTCGAGAGTGGAAAGATTATCATGTATGTGTATACTAGGGTATTATGATGATACTTGAGACAAAAATGGGTAGGTGTGGAAGGTAGTATGGGCCCGTACTACTGAAAGCATAGGACCCATACGCGTATCAAGGAAGTCGTAATCCTTAGGGTTAGTTGGGGGTTGGTTCCCATTTCTTGGGATTATCTGATGTATTTATTAGTATGTTTTTAGTATGGTGATGACGAGGCGCTTTGGAGCCGCATCCGGATCGGGATCGGGGACAGGAGTTGACGGGCAGGGGGAACCAATACAGCCCGAGGTTATTGTTCAGATGGGGACGGATGAGTTAGATGCTAGGATTCAGGAGATCCTGCATGATGAGGTTGCCACTCTGTTTCGGGCACAGTTACCAGAGATGTTCGGGTCTATTAAGACCGCCATGGTGGAGTACTTTGACGAGCGTTATGCGACTTTGGCTGAGACGGCCGCTGCTGCGGCTACATCGGCTGTAACAATAGCGGGAGGAGGAGCTGTTCGAGCCTTTCAGTATCGGGACTTCGACAACACGAAGCCCCCGACTTTTGATGGGATTCAGGATCCGATTATTGCTATGAGATGGTTGTCCGACGTGGAGGGATGTTTCTTCACGTGTTCGTGCCCTGATGATCAAAGGGTGAGATGTGCTCTGAAGCTATTGCGGTCCGGGGCAAAGGATAGGTGGAGATTGGTTACTGGATTATACACTGAGGAGCAGCGAGCTGCAATTTCTTGGGATCAGTTCAGAGACATGTTCAGTACCCGTTATGTTCTGCGGGTGGAAAGGGAGAGACTGGCGTAGGAGTTCTTAGACCTGCGACAGGACAAGGAGTCGGTGGCAGAGATTACTAGGCTGTTTACTGAGATGGCGATGTTTTTCCCGGAGTTCGTGTCAGAGCAGGCATAGATGACTCGTTATCTGGGTATGCTCAAGACGAATATCAGGCAGTTTGTCGCGACGCAGAGGTGTAGCACATTATTGGAGCCCCAGTAGGCCGTGAGGAGGCACGAGCTGGTGATTGAGTTGCAGTTACATGAGGCGAGGCAGGCCCCAGGTCAGGCGTAGCCGGCGCCGAAGCGGTTCAAGGCTGCAAATTCTAGGTCGGGAGGGCAGCAGGCCCGCACTTGTGGGAAGTACGGGAAGGTTCATTCGGGAGTATGTCGACTGAGTACTGGATGCCACAAATGTGGCAAAGAGGGACATTACCCACGGGAGTGCCACCAGCCCGTCCCTACTCCTGATATGAGGATTTGCTATCATTGTCATCAGGTGGGTCATGTGAAGACCGACTATCCGTAGTTAGCTGCCAGACCGGTGCAGGCTCCAGCGCCGGCTACTTTGAGGATCATAGATGGGAAGCAGGGTGGTGCAGAGCCTCCGAAGGCTCGGGGACGCGCTTTTCAGCTCACTGCTGAGGAGGCCAGATCAGCACCAGATGTGGTAGCCGGTATGTTTCAATACTCTTTCTTGCTAAATATATATGATTGTTTATTCTAAATTATTGTGGGTACCTGTATTAGGTACATTTTTAGTGAAGTCCTTGCCTGCCTTGGTATTGTTCGACTCGGGTGCGAGTCGGTCGTTCGTTTCCCCGACTCTCGGTAGCAGACTCGGTCTGCCTTTAGGAGAGCTCGAGTGTTCGTTATTAGTCTCTATTGCCAATGAGCTTGGGGTTTCTGTTTCTTTAGTTTATCGGGATTGCATACTGGAGATATTTGGGATACCTTTTCCGATTGACCTGATTCCCATACCCATGAGGGACGTATGCGTGATTGTGGGGATGGAATGGTTGAGTCAGTTCAGTGCCATGATCGACTGTGAAGGTCAGCGGGTTACAATTCAAACCCCAAGTGGGGGAGAACTAGTGGTTTATGGTGAGGGCACCAGATCGGGTTTCAGATTTTGTTCAGCTGCCAGGGCTCGACAGTATATTCAGCACGGGTGTGCGGGTTATCTTGCGTACATGGAGGATACGTGGGTCAGCAGTCCCTCTCCAGTTTCAGATGTCCCAGTAGTCAGGGAGTTCGCCGACGTGTTTCCGGAGGAGTTACCCGGAATACCCCCAGAGAGGCAAGTCGAGTTTAGGATCGACCTGGTGCCGGGTGCGGCCCCTGTGGCTAAGGCCCCGTACCGACTGGCACCACCAGAGATGCAGGAGCTGTCATCACAGCTGCAAGAGCTGCTAGGGAAGCAGTTCATTCGTCCAAGCAGTTCTCCATGGGGAGCCCCGATACTCTTCATAAAGAAGAAGGATGGATCCCATCGGATGTGCATAGAATATAGGGAGTTGAACAAGTTAACGGTGAAGAACCGTTACCCACTCCCAAGGATGGACGACCTATTTGATCAGTTGCAGGGGGCATCTTGGTTTTCCAAGATTGATTTGAGGTCCGGGTACCATCAGGTCAGAGTAAGGGAGGAGGATGTGGGGAAGACGATGTTCAGAACTCGGTATGGGCGTTACGAGTTTGTGGTGATGCCATTTGGGCTCACCAATGCACCGACGACTTTCATGGACCTGATGAAATGGGTCTGTAGACCGATGCTTGATCGCTCGGTCATAGTGTTCATTGACGATATCTTGGTATATTCCAAGACTCGGGAGCAACACGAGGAGCGTCTACAGGAGTTATTGGGGGTTCTGAGGCGAGAACGGATTTATGCTAAGTTTTCGAAGTGCGAGTTTTGGTTACAAGAGGTTCAGTTCCTTGGGCATCTCGTGAACCAGGATGGGATTTTGGTTGATCCGACCAAGATCAAGGCCGTTATTCGGTGGGAGGTCCCGAGATCCCCCTCCGACATCAGGACCTTTTTGGGTTTGGCAGGGTACTATCGGAGATTTATTAAAGATTTCTCCAAGATTTCTATACCCCTCACTCGTCTGACAAGGAAGGGGGTGGATTTCCGCTGGGGTCCTGAGCAGCAAAGGGCGTTTGAGACCCTCAGGCAGCGGTTGTGCGAAGCCCCAGTCTTGACCCTCCCCGAAGGGGTGGAGGATTTTGCGGTGTACTGTGATGCATCCATCACAGGTTTGGGAGCAGTCCTCATGCAGAGAGGTAGGGTCATCGCCTACACATCGCGGTAGCTAAAGCTGCATGAGTCGAGATACCCCACACATGACCTGGAGCTAGGAGCGGTGGTATTCGCTCTCAAGATTTGGAGACACTACCTCTATGGGGTCCGCTGTAGCATCTATACATACCACAAGAGCTTGAGGTATATTATGGATCAGCCGAACCTGAATATGCGGCAGCGTAGGTGGTTGGATGTAGTCAAGGACTACGACTGTGAGATCCTTTACCACCCTCGTAAAGCGAATGTGGTTGCTGACGCCTTAAGCCGCAAGGCGGCCGGACCATCTGTCCCAACATCATGCATGAGGATATCAGTGGGTTCCACACTCGTGAGCTTGCTCAAAGGAGCTCAGTCAGAGGGTATGCGTAGAGAGAACTAGAAACCAGAGAAGATAAAGGGTGAAAACGCCCAGTTTGAGCAGGATAGTCGGGGATTGATGACCCGTCATGGTCAGGTCTGGGTTCCGTTGGCTGGTGGAGTCAGGCATATTATATTGGAGGAGGCTCATAAGTCTCGTTTCTCCATTCACCCCGGGGCAACCTGTTGGGTTTTGAGCATTCTAACACTCCTAAGTGTACATGCAACCCTAAATACCTTGGATCTATGTTTTCTCTATTATACATGCAAATATGAATATTCCAAGGTATTACCCTAACTAGCATACAATCTTTTGATACTTGAATAATAAACTAGATAGAAATGCAGACCTTGTTGATGTAGCTTAACTCCATGAAGCTCGAGAGCCTAGTGCCCCAAGTGTGACACCTCAAATGGTTCACACAACATCATCAACACTTGGAATAACCATGAAAAGAAGACACTTCATGCTTAAATTGGCTAGCCCTCATATAAGTATCACTAGTGCTAATTTCTTGAGCTAAATGGGTCTTTATATAGTGTGGCTATTAGGGTTACACCATGTAACTCATGACTTTACCCATTCCTTATGCTCCATGGGTTTTAACCTCCATGGAGTATCCATGGGTCACCACATGGGTTAAACCTAACATAAGGAATCTTGGATCATAAGCCCACATATATAAGAATTAACAATTTTCACAATCAATCCCCATATATTTAATTAGTCTCTTTTGATCACTAAATTAAGTCCAAATTAATTCTTGATCAATACTAATTAAATAACATGATTTCATATTAATATATTAGAACTTATAATATATTAATATGTCATAAATGTCCTCTTCTCACAAACGGTCTATCCAAATGTTCCGATGCCATGCAACCCAAATGGACCATGCCGAGTCGGGTCAAGTACATACCAATTATAGTTATGGACTTAGAAACTAATCCAACACAACCAAGATGTACCAGGATTTATGTTTGAGCTATTGGTAGCCATGCATGAAGCGAGAAATTGCTGAGTACGTGGAGAGATGCATGACCTGTAGAATGGTCAAGGCTGAGCATCAGAGGCCACATGGGAACTTGCAGCCTCTTGAGGTTTCTATGTGGAAATAGGAGCAGATCACGATGGATTTCATCACCAAGCTGTCGAGGACGGCAAGGGGTTTCGACACTATATGGGTCATCGTAGATCGATTGACCAAGAGTGCTCACTTCCTCGCCATTCGGGAGGGATCCTCAGCCGAGAAGTTAGCTGAGTTATACGTCTGCGATATTGTCGCACGATATGGAGTTCCGGTCTCTATTGTCTCGGATCGTGATGTTCGTTTCACCTCCCGATTTTGGCAGAAGTTCCATGAGGAACTAGGCACACGACTACACCTCAGTACATCTTCCCATCCGCAGACAGACGGCCAGAGTGAGCGGACCATACAGACACTTGAGGACATGCTGGGGGCCTGTATTATCGATTTTGGTGGGAGCTGGGACTCCTACCTACCTCTCGCGGAGTTCTCATACAACAACAACTTTCATTCCAGTATAGGTGCCCCGCCTTATGAGCTCTTGTATGGGAGGAGATGTCGCACCCCAGACTGTTAGGGTGAAGTGGGTCATAAGGTTATGGGTTGGACCGAGGTAGTTCTACAAACTACCGAGAGGATTCAGTAGATCAGACCAAGACTTCAGATTGCTCAGAGTCGGCAAAAGAGTTACGCTGACCGATGCCGATCGGAACTGGAGTTCTAGGTCGGAGATATGGTGCTCCTGAAGGTCTCACCCTGGAAGGGTGTGATCCATTTCAGGAAGAGGGGAAAATTAGGCCCCCGGTTTATTGGACCCTTTCGAGTAATAGCCAGAGTTGGCAAGGTAGCCTATAGACTGGATCTCCCGGAGGAGCTCAGTCAAATACACAACACTTTTCACGTTTCCCAGTTGCGGAAGTGCATTTTGGATGAGGATGTAATGGTATCTCTGGATGATGTTCAGGTTGACGAGCACCTGAGCTACGTGGATCAGCCGATGGCTATTTTGGAAAGGAAAATGCAAATTTTGCGTAGCAAGGAGATACCGCTGGTCAAGGTGCAGTGGTGGCACCGTAAGGGATCCGAGTAGACTTAGGAGCTAGAGTCCAAAATGAGGGAGCACTACCCAGATCTTTTCGCAACATCCGACTTCGGGGATGAAGTATAGATCAAGTGGGGGAGAGTTGTAACGCCCCGAACCTAGCAGGTATAATTCGAAACCCGCCTTCTTTTGATTATTGTCTTTGACAGCCCTCGAAGAAGTTATGTTGAGTTCAGGGGATAAAGTTGAAACTTTGGGCCGAAGAGGGAGTACGCTAGGCATACATAAGAGTATGTTGGGCGTACTAGGCGCGCCCTAGTACGCTGGGCGTAAGCTTATGTATGTTGGGCGTACTCGCGTCAGCTAAAAACCCTAATGTTCGAGGTTGGGACTATATAAACACCCTTATGGCTCATTCTTTTTCCTTACCTCAGCCTCCATACCTCAGAACGCCCCCAAAACCCTAGTTTGTGGGTGTAAAGTGTGTTAGTGTGCATCTTGAGCCTTGGAGAGTGGAGTTATTGCACCAAGAGGCTAGAGGAGGAATGCAAGGCCTTAGATCTGAAGTTGGGTTACACCATTTGAGCTCCAGAAGGTAAAAATATTGAAACTTTATGCTTATTTACTTTAGATCTAGACATTTTAGCTTTTTGAAGGTTTTTTGGACCCTAGATTTCCCAAGATGATGCATGTAAAGTTCTAGACGAAATAAGTTGTCCTTTCACACGTTTTAAGAGGCCTTAAGTGATAAAAATCAGTCCTTTTTAGCTAGACTTGATCCATGCATGTAATAAGAAGGTCTTAATGAGTTAAGACTATGAGTTAAGGACTTTTTGGACGTCCAAAGTGATAAAGTCCGAAACTTTATGATTCTATGGCATATTTGATCGATGGATCTGGAATTTGGGTTCAAGAGCTCAAACCATTAAGCACTTATGAAGATATTAGTAAAGCCTGCGTACACCCCGGGTAATATCTGTACGCCCAACGTACGTGGTCAGCGGTCCCGATGATGGTCAACGAAGAACTACGCTACGCCCAGCGTAACTGGGAGGTACGCCCCGCGTACGCTCCCTGTTGGACTTTTAGCTTGTGGGCTTTATGCTTTGGGCCGGTTATGGTTCATTTGGGTTAATCCCTTAATGGACTCTGGATATAGTGCTATTTGGGCCAGGTTGGACTTGTAGGCATGTAGGCCCAATAGAGTGATGGGCCCAATTTAATAAATTGGGCCAATATTATATTTGGACATTTTGGGTCTCCTGATATCTTCAAGGTCTTGTTAAGTAATTCGTATTCTTTATCTCTCAGTCGAGGGTGTCAGGTGTAGTAGTTGAAGACTCTCAGTTCAGTTCTGCACTATCGCTAGGTGAGTTCTCCTCACTATACCAACAGGGTCTACGACACTAGGTCGGTCCCTTGGGATTTTATCCCGGAGTTAGTATGTGTTTCATATTCATGATCAGTTAGATTGGTACCCTAGAACCTAAGGTGTTATGCGGTTATGATCTGTTGGATTGATCCCTTGGTAGATAGAATGGTGCTATGCTTAGCGGTTAGGGTGATCTGTGCTTATTGCTTGATTATGTGCTATTTATATGTCGACATACATGGATGGGTTGGGTTGAGGCGGTGTCCTGCTTTGTGTGGTTGAGGCCAACATACCCGGGGCGGTCCGGATAGGTTGTAGGCCCGTAGGAGGCGGTCCAGTCATGCCGAAGGCCTGGTGAGCGGTCCGGATAGGCTGTAGGCTCGTAGGAGGTGGTCCAGTCATGTCGAAGGCTTGGGAGCGATCCAGATAGGCTGTAGGCTCGTAGGAGGCGATCCAATCAGGATGAAGGCTCATTATGCATGTTGTTTGTTATATTTGGATGTTAGAGGTTGGTATTTTGGGGGTAACTCACTAAGTCTTCGAGCTTACATTTTACCGATTATTGTTTCAGGTACCTCAGCTGACCATGGCAAGGCGAAGGCGTGACGTACACTTCCCCGTTTTTATAATTTTGGATTTCTGGGAACTCTAATATGAAAACATTTTTAAAGCAATTAGAACTTGTTGATGTTTGAATCACTTTTATTTGTGTGAAAATGGTTTGGAAAGTTTAAATCTTTTCGAAAATTTTTTGGCTTGTTACACCAAAAATGTAAATTTTAGCTTAATGGGCCAAACATTTGGGCCTCACAGTTTTGGGCCCAAATTTGCGAAAAAAATGAAAGTTTGGGATTAAAAATGTTATTTGACCAAAGTTTGAGTCATAAAAGTAATTAAACCAAATTTAGGGGTGAAAGTAACATTGATTTCTAAATTGGACCAAAAATGTAACTTTTATACAAATTGGGCCGAAAGTGTCATTTTTACAAACAAGGGGTTGAAAAGGAAATTTTCTGCAAAACTCGGCCATAAATGTCAAAATATAAAATTTTGGATTAAATCCGTAAATTTCTAAACATTTGTGGCGAAATTACAATTTTTTATAAATTATTGACTAAAGTGTTATTTTTACAAAAATTTGGGCCTTAATTGAAAATTTGAGGCTTATTGTCCAAGAACATCGTTATTACAAAAAGAATTTTTTTCATAATCCTTTTGGTAAACCTCGAGCTAAAACAAACAACGAAACAATAACGAATGGACGAAATACATCGATAACAATTTTATTAGGCCTATTATTCACATTACATGCCCAATGGGCCTTAAGGGCCCATTCAAGTGTCTATTGAGCCAAATATCTCCATGACATGTTTATTGGGCCTTGCGACCCATTTATATGTTAATTTGGGCCTGATTCATGGGTCACATGTTTGTTGGGCCTTGGTGGTCCAATTACATGCCTATTGGCCCAAATTACCCTCTTACACATTATTGGACCTTTGTGGTACATTTACATGCTAATTGGGCTTGGACTAAAATTCACATGCTTAGTAGGTCGTAACTATACCTTTACATAATTCTTGAACTTCGTATACTTATATACATACCTTTGGATTTGAAAATCTACAACAAACATGTAAACATTGAACATGGTGAAAAACATAACAAACATGAAAGGTTGTGAATCTAGTGAGACATGTCGGTTGTCACCTTTGAGTGTACAATCGTAGCCTGTAGTTATAACCAGAGTTTCCTAGAGGGAGAGCGAGAGTTTGTGTATAGATTTATATGGGGTGATCCCCCACGCCTTAGCTGTTCGCTACAGCTAGACTTGGCCAGTCTAGGGCGACAAAACCTTGAGCAAATACCGGCGTTTGGAAAATGCCAAGATAGGCAATCTATTCATTATCATGCATGGTTATAACGGCTCATATAGAGATCCAATACCAATTCAACATTTCGGAGATTAACCCTTTGATTGTGTCAATACAAAACAACTTAACTAATGATACAAGAACCTCGACATTATTATAAATAAGAAAATATCAGATTTTCTAGGGGAATACCATTATTCAATTATAACTTACTTACAATACAAAGAAATTTAAACTGCAAACATATATGTTAGTGCTATGAAACTCACACATGCATTTATACTTGATTTTCACGTTATTTTCATACATTTTACAGAAAATATCGGATTTTCTAGGTTTTTACAAAAGATACAAAGACTTTTATTCAAACATACTTATGAACTCACCAACATTATATATGTTGACCGTTTTCAAAATAACTTGTATTCTCAGGTAATCATTAAGCAGGAAGATTTTCAAGTGTGTATGGATTTATTTTATGTAACATCACTCATCGTACTATTAATACTTTGAATTTATGTAATTTATAACAATGTACTTGATATTAACAACGTTGGTTGTTATATGTAATGTTGGTAATTAATGTGTTATGTTTCATATATATTCATTGTGATGATAATCCAATTGTTAGTCACACGAGCCCCCGAACGTTTCTGTCGTCTAGTTCGGGGGTGTGACAGCGAGTTGCCTGGAATCTCGATGAGTCGACTAGGGTTTTATGACTCTGCAAGTTGTAGATGAACTCAATGAGTTAGTATGCTGTACTCGACGAGTCGGGTCAACATGGACTGTTGACCTTGACTATTAACAGTTGACTCTGACCAATGGTTGACTAAGTTTGACTTCTGAGGGGCATTTTGGTAATTTATGAATTTATGGATTTGGATCATTGGTAGGTGTTGGTGTTGGAGCCGTATTTGGAGGAGGTTGATACTATCATTCCAAGCTACTTGAGAAGTGAGTTCTCCTCACTATATCAACAGGGTCTAAGGCACCAATGCCGACCCTTTTCAGATTTGTATACAGGTTTATTTCATGATATGCTTATTGGTTTACATCATGGTAGTTAGGATGGTGATATGCTTAGTGACCTAGTTAGGTCAGTGTCCTGGTTTATAGGATGTTGCTATGATTAGTGATCTATTAGATCGGTTTAACTTTATATATATATATATATATATATATATATATATATATATATATATATATATATATATATATGCTATCATATGATATTTATGTGCACATGATTGTTTGTTTGGGGTTGGGTTGAGGCAGTCATGCTTCGTGCTGAAGACCAACATACCCAGGGCGGTCCAAATAGGCTGTAGGCCTTGCGAGGCGGTCCAGTCAGACCAAAGGCCCGACAAGCGGTCCGTATACGTTGTAGGCCCTATGAGGTAGTCCAGACGTGCCAAAGGCTTGGAGAGCGGTCCAGATAGGCTGAAGGCCTGCGAGGCGGTCCAGTCAGACGGAATGCTCATTTTACATGTTGTTTGCTTATATGTTATTGATATGTTTTATGGCGTTGGTATTTTGGGAGTAACTCACTAAGCTTCGAGCTTACATTTAACGATTATTGTTTCAGGTACTTTTGATGATCGTGGGAAGGTGAAAGCGCGATCGTACAACTCGTCATATTTTATGATTTTATGATTTGATTCTGGGATACTCTGACATTATACTATTTTGGGAACAAGTTTTGTAATATTCATTGGTTTTGAAATGTTTTAAAAACTTTAAATTTGGCATGATTTTCACAGGTGTTACAGTATATATTAAGGTAATGATTAACATGATTTAAGGAAACATTTTTAGTTTGAAAATACACGTGGTACTCTCAAGTGTTTTGCGGACAAAATAAATGTGTGGTTGAGATTGATATTCTCATTCTCAACCTTTCTTTCTTAATTAAACCCTCATATATATATATATATATATATATATATATATATATATATATATATATATATATATATATATATATATAGAGAGAGAGAGAGAGAGAGAGAGAGAGAGTTAAGATCAAATAATAAGGAAAATTTTGGTAGGAAGGTAAGAAATTTTTTATATACATATTTTCTTAGGAAAAAAATGAAATTAATCATTAGATGATTCAAAAGTAAGATGATTCACAAGAAAAAAATCCGAAAAAAACACTTTCATGATTCATTTTTAGGTAAATCAAGAAAAAAAAATTCATTTTTATGACAATTTTAGTGAATATCAACAAAATCATCGTAAAAATGAATCATTGAAATGTTTTTTCGGGATTTTTTTGTGACTCATGTTATTATTGATTCTTCTAATGATTCATTTGTTTTGTTCGCCAAAAAATTAAGCCGAAAAAAAATTTCTTACCTTCCTACCAAAATTTTTTTTACCGAATATATATATATATATATATATATATATATATATATATATATATATATATATATATATAGAAAGAGAGAGAGAGAGAGAGACACACACACAAGTAGATTAATGCGAAAACATAAATAATATGCGAAAACAGATTTTATCTTTTAAAAACAAAACACATGTACTTTAGAAATTAAATTTATTAGCAATAAATTAAAGATAATAAGTTTATATCGAAGGGTGTTATGGTAATATAGATTTAAAGATGCTTTTAACTACTGTTTTTTTTTCACGTCCTTAACCGCTTTTAAATTCAAGTTTTCATAATAAAAATGTCAAAAAAATATGCTTTGTTAAATATGAAACAATTTCTCATGTATCATCGATTATCATCATATAGTTCAAAATTTGGATGAAATCTTGTCCCAAATATAAGATTGATGTGGCACAATCTCTTAGGTTTTCCTTGTTTTCGCTTTTCCGCAAATATTTTGTATTTTCGCATGAGCTCTCTTATAAATGATTATATGGCAGTTCACTTGAGATTAAAAAAAACTAGAGATCTTGAGAGATTCAACATCAGCCACATATTTCTTATTTGCGGCTCTAACGCTCCAACGTACCGGCAGCAAGGGGTACGCCTAATCATAAATGATTATATGACAGAGAGGTATAATCATATATGATTATACATGTTTATACGTATATTCCTAATCATAAATGATTATACATATATGTCTGTTCACAGATTGAGTAATCATATATGATTATAACAGTTGGTGGTAGAAGAGGTGGTGGTGACAGAGGTGGCGGGGGTATAAGTGAAAGAGTTGAGAGTGGTGGGGTCGACTGATGTCAGACGTGGTGGTGGTGGTGGCGGTTGTGGTGGTGTGGATGGTGGCGGAGGAAAAAGGAATGCACGACGCTATATAATCATTTATGATTATAACAGGTATGTCGTGCCGGTACGTCGGAGAGTTAAAGCGGCAGATGTGAAATATATGACTGAGATTGAATCTTAAGATCTCTATTTTATTTTTAATCTCAACGGAACCCTCTCTCTCTCTATTGGTTTAGATTTTTTTTGAAACAACAAACTATTCTATTCCTAATCTAATCTTAAGCACCATCTATGTCTCATAATGAGACTTAAACTCATGACCTCTCATTTGAGAAATTCACTCCTTTTAGGCCCAAGGCCCTTTATGCTGTTGGTTTAGATGATGATCTAAATATATATGATTTCAAAATAGGATGTTAGTGAATAAATCTATTTATATTGAATAATTAGTTTAAGGAAAAAAAAACTCAAAAATTCCGATCTCCAAAAATCCTAACCCAAATTTTTTAGATATCCAAATCCATAATTAAAATACATATCTGGATAATAAAATCCGACAAGAAGGAAACATATTTTAAAATGAAAATATTTAATAAATAAAAAAGCAACGCCCATCAATAAGCAGTTGCAAGCAAAAGGCTACTGCGCTTTCTCACGAACTTCCGCAGCGAAGCCGCTCTCTCTCTTCTCCGCCATTGTTGAAACGCTTTTTCTTCATACATAAGTTCTACTTCTCTATCTCGTTTGATGCATTGAATCAACAAGGTGTCAACAACAATGGGTATATGCTTGTCAACTGAATCGCCACCAAGGAAAAACCATTCGAAACGCGTCACAAATCAATCAACTACATCAGCCAATAGCAATTCAAGCAATCGATGGTCTCGCGTTCGATCTCTGTCTAGTAAGAGAGAGAAATTCGATGATGCTATGATTCATGAACATGCAATCGCTGCCGCTCTCCTTTTCCAGCAAAATGGCGGTGTTTTGCCTTTTGATCGATCAACTTCTCTCCGGCATCCTCCTGGCTCTGCGAACTCCAAACGTCATAATCCTCTCCCTCGGAGTTCTAGTACTAGGCCTAGATCGGTTGCTGATCCTCTGCTTCCTCCTCAGCAGCTCCTTAATCAGGTCTGCTTGCTGTCTCCGATTATGATTTTTGGTTAATTATACGCAATTGATGCTTATTTTGATTTTAATTCACAAACATTATGATATTCCGATTGTCATTCCGGTGAAATTAGGGAGATTCACTTGAGAAACAACCGTCAAATTGCCAAAACATGCAGATCACTGCTGTTCACGTCTTCTTTCGTTTATTCATTTTGTTGATCTTAAAACTGTATCAATAGGTCAAGACGTTTTGGGGCAAATTAGCGGATTTTGTAACTTGTATGTTGTTTTGTAGTTCTTTCATGATAAAATATCTGGTTTGAGATTTGTCGGTAGCACAAATGTCCACTTCTAATCCTGTTTTTTGTCATTACCTGAGCCTGTAGATTCTGTTCGGTGTCCAAATAACTAGAACTTTGGGGCGCTGAAGATGTAATTTCTTTCTGGTTTCATCAGAAATAGGAACCAGAATCAGCAAACAAAGATAAAAGTGCTCATTTGGTTTATTGCTAATTAAATGTTTGTGTTAGGTAGTGCAAAAAAGTATGCAACTTTTTAATCTAAATATCTAATCAATATAATTACTTACCTACCTGTGACTCTCATAAATGTTTTGAATTATGTATATGTGTGATTATTTGGTTGTCTGTAGGACATTCTGTTGTCTTTCCTGATGTTAAAACTTAAAATTTAAAGTTCTAGTTACATACTTACATACAGATCATTTATTAGTTTAAAATGGCTTATGAAACTTACTCATACTTAAATTCTTGTTCTTGTTCACAGGATCTAAATCTTGATGAACTGGAGACAAGCCACATAGTCCTTGTTCATGGAGGTGGATTTGGAGCCTGGTGTTGGTATAAAACAATTGCACTTTTAGAAGAATGTAAATTCAAAGTTACTGCAATTGATTTAACTGGTTCTGGAATCGATTTGTTTGACACCAATAGCATCAAAAGTCTTTCACAGTATGTAACACCACTCATAGATTTCTTTGAAAAGCTCACAGATGGAGAGAAGGTTGGTTTCTTACTTTCTTATGATCTTATCCACAAATTCACTTATCTTTTCATCTCTTTTTTGTCTCTTACATGTGTAATCCAAATCATTCTTTTCAATTGTAGGTGATTTTGGTAGGCCATGATTTTGGTGGATCATGTATATCATATGCAATGGAGCTATTTCCATCTAAAATTTCAAAAGCTATATTTATCGCTGCTTCTATGTTGAAAAGTGGTCAAAGTACTCTTGATATGTTCTCACAAAAGGTTTGTTCCTTGATATATAATTTCTTCTACCCTTTATTCTTGTTTTTGTTATATAAGTTTTAAGAATATTTCGAAATATTATATTATATAAATTATATTTGCAGGAAAATACAAATGATCTCATGCGTAAAGCTCAAAAGTTCATCTATACAAATGGGAATAATTTGCCTCCAACTGCAATTGATCTTGACAAAATGCTCTTAAAGGACCTTCTATTCAATCACAGTCCTCCCAAGGTATAGCTCAATACTACTGTATTTGAAATATATTGGACTATGACTGTTAATGAGACAAAAAGACGTAAACGCCCTTATCATCCATCATCTAAAATATCCCCAAAAAGTTGATTTATACAAAAATTTATTGCCCTTATTAACACATTGTATATACACAATAATTGCTAGTGATTAGGCATGCCGTTATGCTAACATGCTCCTTGCCATTGTGCTAACCTACACTTAAATAATATAATCTATAAAAATGACATGTTTAGTCCTTATAGTTTTAAAATGGAATAATTACATGTTTTTGTCCCTATAGTTATATACTATTGTATTGTGGCCATTTTAGGTTAATTACAATTTTCGTCCTTACAGTATCAAATATTTTTTTTAAATAGTCCCTGCTTCCTGTATTATAAAATATTTGTAGAAATGGTCCCTGCTTAAATGGAAAATTACAGAAATGGTCCCTATGTATCATAAAACTAGAGAAATGGCCCCCTTCTAATATGGAATTCCCAGAAATGGTCCCTATGGAATAGTGTATTTTACAGAAATTTTCATGTTTCTTAAAAATGGTTAATCTCATAAAAGACCTTATATTTTGTGTTTTTTTCCGGGTTAAATCTCATCTTTATTTTTTCTTGAAAAATACCTTATAGGTTTTCATTTTTTCCGAAAAAACCCTCAACCTTCTAAATGTTTCCAAATAAATCCTCAACTTTTTTAGTTTTTCCTGAAAAAAAAAACCCTCACATTCTACAACTTTTTTTTAGAGAAAAATGACTAAAAGGGCCAGATCGGAAAAAATAAAAAAAATGCAAGGTCTTTTTCATGAGCAAAATAAAGTTGAAGTCTAACTCAGAAAAAATACAAAATATAAAGTCTTTTATGAGATTAAACCCTCTTAAAATTACAAAATTGATCCCTACATTTTTTGAAAATCTCAAAAACGGTCCTTATTTAATTCAAAAATTACAAAAATTTTATTCTATTCCAAATGATGTCGAAAATATAAGGTTAAATCAATCCAATTATCCAAATTTGTGTGAATGGGACATTCAACGTTTCATTTTTCCTTTTTTAAAAAGCTTGGATATACAGTGACTCAAAAAGACGTAATTACGTAAATACCCTTGTTGAGAAAGTTGATTTGTACCAAAAAAAAAAAAAAGTCACTGACCTTTTCGAGATTTGATCCAGGATGTCGCATTAGCGTCTGTTTCGATGAGGCCGATTCCATTCCCCCCAGTTCTAGAGAAACTCTCTCTTTCCGATTCCAACTACGGAAAAGTGAGAAGATTCTACATAGAAACACCTGATGACAATGCCATTCCAATCGCCTTACAACAAAGCATGATAAACCAATCCCCACCTGAAAAGGTATTCCGTATCAAAGCTTCTGATCACTCCCCTTTCTTCTCAAAACCTCAAGCCCTACATAAATTACTAGTCGAAATCGCAAAACTCACATAAAAAATTTAAAAAAAAAAAACAGCACATAAGACATAACCATGAAAACTGAAAAGTAACATTTGCATAGGTAGAGCATGATTTTGAACGCCGTGTACATTGTGTTTTACTTCAAATTTTAAATTCATAAATTAAAATAAATCATGTTGAATTTTACGTATGAGAAATTGCTAGAAAATCAGTAATTTTTTGTAGGTAATATTCGTTGGGTTATATTTCTTTGCCTTTATAATATGTAATAATAAGAATATGAAGTAAGATTGAGATATAGATGGTAGGGATTATGTTTATGTAAATTTGAATTAAATAATTTCATTTGGTTTTTCTTGCTATTTTTATTCCGTATGTAATGTAGTTCAACGTTTTATCTGTCAAAGAGATTACTTTCACATAAATAGTAGAGTAAACTACACGAATGGTCCCTATGGTTTGGGGTAATTTGTATGTTTGGTCCCTAACTTATTTGTTTAACTCGGAAGGTTCCTAATGTTTGTTTTTGTTGCGCGTTTGGTCCTGGTCTTGCAAAAAAAGACTATTTTACCATTGAATTTTTAATTTATTTAAATAAACACACCCCAACCCCACTTCCACCTCACATTATCTTACCTTATCTATCTCATCTTATTTAAATAAATTAAAAAATCAAGAGTAAAATAGTCTTTTTAGGTAAGACATGGACCAAGTACAAAAAATAAAAACTGTAGGGACCTTCTGAGTTAAAAAATTAATTTAGGGACCAAATGTGTAAATTATCCCAAACCATAGGGACCTTTCGTGTAATTTACTCTAAATAGTAAGATTCATATTTATTTTATTCATTATAAAATTCAGAAAGTAAAAAAAAGTATTAAAAAAAATCATTTAAAACCGAAAATAGAATATTTCTCTCCTGAAGCTTGTCTCCGCTATATTATATTTATCTTCATCTTGGATTTTTGTATTGATAACCGACAACCTTACAATAAACACGTAGACAAGCTTGCTTTTGTATTAAAACATTTTCTTTTTATTTACATAAAATTCCAATACTATTTTTCGGAGTCTCTACTCTCTAAGTCCTCACACCCACAAATATATATAAATATAATGTTTATGAAACAAAATGATATATTTGAGAGAGTAACTTATTCGTTGAAATGTAAGTCTACATAACTTTTTAAAAAGTTAGCATAACAACATAATTTTTTTTTTGAAAAACAAACTAGTTTTGTTGTACCAAATGTAACGTAGAAACTCTATTTTTCAACTTATAAAAGGAAGTTACTTTTTTTATATATTCTATATGTAGCGCTCCATGGTGTTGTGCACAAAAATTTCAAAGGCAATATAGTACCTTTCTAGCATTTTGCCATATTAGTTGGATTTATCCAATCAGTCGTTACACAAACAAAAGAATGTTGTAAGTTGTGAAGAGTGAAGAGTGAATCAAACATCAATTGTTAAAAGAACCCATTTTCTGAATCCTACGTTGGTCCCAGGGATAGTAAACAATGTTGTAGAGAGGGGAGATTACAACCAAATAAAAGGCTTTAAAATTAACAACATACTTGATTCTTGATCACTTCGTGATCCTATAAAAGTGAAAATAACATTGACCCCTAAAAATATTTCTGGTTTTAAGGTCTATGTGTTTCCATGTTAACCAACAATTTTTACTCTCGTTAGATGAATAGAAAAGATTTTCCTTGTACTATCAATTGAGAGGACCATTCATTTAAATAATCTCTTTTTATCTTAAAGTGTTTGCACACAATTTTCACTAGGGGTGAGCATTTGGACCGGACCGGCTTTTGAACCAGACTGATTACGGAGAATATTGTAGACCGTGGACCGGGCCGGATGAATCGTGTCAGGGTCCATGTCCGTGTTCGGGTCCAGGTCTGGGTTTTCCGGTTCTTGGACTCATTTGGACCGGTAACAATTTAACACAAACATACATATATTGTCATCTAAATCTAACATGTTTACCAACTAATATATATATATATATATATATATATATATATATATATATATATATATATATATATATATATATATATATATATATATATATATATATCAAGTTTACTAACAAAAGTTAACAATCTTAAGCTCTTAACACAAACATATAAAAGTAATTATCGTAACACCAAAAATCATAGTTTAAACTTTAAAATTAATCCAACTAACAAACGTTATAATCTAATCTTCCATTGGCCTCCTCCCCATATCAATGTCTTCTAAATCAAACATGTTTAAAGCTTGTGCAATCTCTAGATAAACACAAAATGAAAATGTTGTTAGTATTTAATAAAAAGTAATAATTGTATAAAAAAGAACAAGTATAATTTTTTTTTTACCTAAAGTTATATCATTATCCATCAAGATGTCGTCAACGTTGTCAATTATTGGATTTGTAGACTTTCTCACCCAATCTTGGGTGCGTAACAAAGCTTCAACTATCAACGTCGATAAACTAGTCCGATACTCACTTACAACTCTACCACATGTGCTAAAGTGGACTCGGACGCCACACTTGATATTTGTATTGCCAATATATCTAACAACAAAAGAATTAAATTGTAACGATAATTTATACAGAAACTACGTAAGACTAAAAAAAGTAATCACCTTTCGTCATCCGAGCAACTGTCGGGAACCTAATCGCATTTACTCTCAACCAACCGAGAATTGAAAAATCTTTTTTATAATTCATTATATTCTCTTTCAAATAGGTTCATAACTCGTTGCTACCTCCCGTATTAAGAAAATCGCCGAAAAAATCGTTATCATCATAATCAATGACTATTTGACTCGCAATCAATACTACATAGAATTCCATGGAATCCATGTCTAGCTTCATGTGCTTCATACAAAAGTTGAATGCCAATGGATGTTGGACGACATAAATATTCTACCTTATACTTTTGGACAACACCATAGCAAAAAATTTCAATAGCTTCACAAAAAGTTCTTTATGATATATTCAAATACTCATCTAACGAGTATGGGTTATAACCCTTCGCTAATTGACGTAATGTTGTTTGAAAATAAGGATAATTCATCTCTATGTCACCAACAAGTCGCATAAACAAACCTTTGCTCATACGGAACCTTCTGTAGAATTGCGCATGACCATAGGTTGAATCATCCACAAAATAATGTCAGATCAGCAATCGTCCAACCTCTAAATGATCTTTATGGATTGTGTTTCTCCTTTGAATGCTTCTTGAACTAGCATTATTCTGAAGAAGAAGAAGTTGTGCAATACGAGATAATACAGGTAACAAATTATTGTTGATAAGTTCATCCTGAGATGATGAACTATCATTGTTGACTTCCATTACTATTTTACGAAAATAGAGAAAATATAGAAAGAAAATGAAACAAACACACACACACACACACACACACATATATATATATATATATATATATATATATATATATATATATATCATACATACTTATAAAACTAGCATTTTTTCTTGAATCTCATGCATTTGAAACCCCCATTCTTTTTTCCTTTCACCACATTCATTTGAAACTTCCATGACTTTTCAATTTCTTTATAATAATAATTATAATTTGGTAACTAGGTTAAATAAATATCAAATCTAAAGTGTATTCATATATAAACTAAATTTCAATATTAAAATAATATCTTTAATTGTACTTAGAAAATTATGTTTTTTAACTTTTAACATATTATACTTAATTTATTATTTTTATTATATTGTTGGATGTAAACCATTATCATTTTAAAGGTATAATTTTTGAACAATTTTTATAAAATACTTAAATTATTAATTTAAATATAACATTATAGGCTCAACTTAAATATAAATTTTATTTAACTTAAACAACCCAAAGATTATTTTATAAATAGTTAAAAGTGATAAATTGTAGTGTCTTTCTAATAATGATTGTAAGTTGGTTAATAAAGTTAAATAAATATCAAACCTAAAGTGTAATCATAAATAGACTAAATTTCAATTTTAAAATAATATATTTACTTCTATTTATAAAGTTATGTCTTTAAATTTTAACATATTATACTTAATTTATTAGATTTAAAATGTTGTTGCATGCAAACCATTATCAATTTAAAGCTATAATTTTTGAACAGTTTGGACAAAATACTTAAATTGTTAATTTAAATATAACATTACAATGTCAACTTAAATATAAATTTCAATTCCACTAAAAAAACAAATAATATTTTGTAAATAGTTAAAAGTGATAAATTATAGTGATAAATGCAAAAAACTAAATTTTAATATCAGTTTAACTAAAATATTTCCTAAATATATTTATATAATCGTTAAAAAATTTCAAATAAGTAGCTTAAAATAACTTATAATAACAATAGTTAAAAATAACTCTATATAAATGATTATATTGTTACCTTTAAAATCAAAAAATAATGTTTGATGTTTTAAAGAATTATAATGATAGAAATCAAAACATTAAGCAAATATATTTTAAAAAATTAGTTAAAAATAACAGTTATAAATAATATTAAACCATATATAATATTTAATTTTATTGATGTGTAATTCGCGAGTAGAAGTCATTCAAACGGTTGAGATTATGACGTTATAATAGATTTATATATTATCATATAATTCAAAATAGTCAATATATTATATCAAATTAATATACGAATTATTATATCAAATTTAACAACAACGTTAGTGTTATATTTTAAAAAATATATATTTGTAAAGGCTTCAACTATATAGGTGTTTCTGCGTATTACAATGTCAACTCAAATATAAATTTCAGTTTCATTTAAAAAAACTAAAAAATATTTTGTAAATAGTTAAAAGTGATAAATTGTAGTGATAAAAGCAAAAACTAAATTTTAATTTCAATTTAACTAAAATATTTCTTAAATATATTTTTATAATCGTTAAAAGTTTCCAAATAAATAACTTACAATAACAATAGTTAAAAACAACTCTATATAAATGATTATATTGTTAGCTTTAAAATAAAAAAAAATGTTTGACGTTTTAAATAATTATAATGATAGAAATTAAAACATTAAGAAAATAAATTTTAAAAAATTAATTAACAATAAAAACAACTATAAATAACATCAAATCATATATTATATTTAATTTTATTCATGTATAACTCGCGGGTAGAAGTCATTCAAACGATTGAGATTATGAAGTTATAATAAATGTATATATTATCATATAATTCAAAATAATCAATATATTATATCAATTTAGTATATACAAATTATTATATCAAATTTAACAACAACGTTATTGTTATATTAAAAAAATTATATATTTGTAAAGACTTCAACTATATAGGTGTTATTGCGCAACGCGCCGACATTCGTCTAGTATATATATATATATATATATATATATATATATATATATATATATATATATATAGAGAGAGAGAGAGAGAGAGAGAATGAAACAAGGGTACATATAGAGAATCTTAATAAAAAAAAGAAACATAATAATAAAGAGAAAAAGATTCTCCATTCAAATGATGCCCAAATTTTGAACTTCACGGGTTCTCAAACTCCCAACCATACTTAGTTGCAATTTGTCGTTTCCTTTCAAACACTGTACGCAAAATACCTCTAGCCAAATGATCATGCGATCGGAGAAAATACTCCATATCTTGGTTCTCTATCTCCCGATCCAACAGTTGAGTGTTCCATTTTTCATTAGCTTTGAGAATGCGCAAATTTTGTTCCCAATATCATTGTCTCCGTTCCACCTCTGTTTCGGTTGCAGTCTTGATGCCGACAATTTGTTTGACGAGATCAAACATTTCATTTTCTGTTGCTGATGCCGATGTCGCTTTCTTTCCTTTTATTTTTCTATGAGGCGATGAGTCTTCAACACTAAACGATTGTTGTTGTTGGGGGAGAATCCAGGAGGATACTGTGGATCAGAAGATGATGTGTAGGCGTTGGAAGAAGATGTTTTGGTTCGTTTAGAAGGAGGAGGCGGGGAGTCTTCACCAGGTTTTGTAACCAGTGCCCATTTATCATTGTCTTTCAACCACTCCCAAGCTTGCTTATTAGGAAAACCTTTCTGATTAATAGTCATCCGATACTCGTTTAGTGAGGATTGTAAAACATCAGCCACAAATCTCCCGCTAGCAATAGTATTCATCTTATGGTTATAGATCCAGTTGAATGCATTACATTTCTTTTGGAGGTCTTTCCATTTTGAGTTTACTTGGTGTCGTTACCGATCCGAACCTCCCATTTGAACATTAAAATGTTCTAGAACCCTCTCCTAAAATGCATCGAACCTTTCTTGATTTTCGCATTGTTTTTCTTTAGAAACATCGACATATGCCCTAGCCAAAGCCAACTCTTCGCGTTCCACCCAATTCTTTCATTTATGGTAGTGTGTGTAGGTGTGTTTTTTCTCAGCAATGGGTTGCAACTCCTTGCTGGTTTCTTCTTCGTTTTTTTCAGGAGCCGAGTCTTCACTAGAATTGTCATATTCTACGTTCTGAACATCACAAAATTGGAAATTCTCAGGTTTAGAATATTGGAATTGGGTTTCTAGAACCATTTGAGAAAACCGATTCCATTAATTATAACTTTGATTTTTCTCTGGAAGCCTAAATGTGTTGTCAGATTGTTGCACCGGGAAATATTGTTTTGGGTAGTTTTGGTTTTGGTGGTAGTTTGGTATTGCTCATAGTTTGGATTTTAAAAATCTTGAGAAAAAAAAATGGAATACCTTGATTTGAACCGCCTTGTGTGGATTTAAGTTTTAGGCTAGAACCAGTTTGTTTAGCTTTGCCTCGGGAATCCATTGAATGTAACTCAAGAAATTCAATAAAATATAAAATTTTCCAGAGTAAAAACACTACAAATGAACGAATTGTCTTTTCTGTCTTACAAACTTAAAAAAGAAAAAAAAAACAATATAAATATAGTCATAGTTTAAAAGTCACATGTGTTTAAGTCGAGAGGGAATCTTGTCTGAAAAGTCGAAATGAATTAAAAATTTCAGCATGCTATTGGTGTTAAAAAAAACAATAAATGGTCCCTACAAACATGATTCAATACATCTTTATGAAGTCGAAGAACTCCATATAAACATAATTGATATTAATTTGGGCCCCTCAAACTAGTTGGCCATGGGTGGTCGCCCTCTTTTTACGAAGCATCCATGCTAGACGTGAACTACTTTGATCCCCATGCATCGATGATTTTTATCCTACATCAAATCGAGTGCACATCAAAGGTATAAATGCTAAAATGCCATATGGTTGTGACAAGGTGTAACAACGTGAATTTCAAAATAATTTTTCGCATGATATAAAAACATATTCATTTAATTTTCATAAAACATCAATGTTTGAAACTCCATTCCATGTCATACAAAGTATCCCAAGATCACATATCATAAAATCCCATGTGTGTGTACTGATCAAGTCGGCGCCTTCCCACGGTCATCACTAGTACCTGAAACAAACAACACCAACACTGTAAGCACAAAGCTTAGTGAGTTCCCTAAAATACCACACATAACACATATTAGCCACTCGAGGCTATAACTCTGTGGGTCCGTAGACCCTACTCTGTGAACCCACTGGTTCTAACTCTGGGAACCTTCCGGTTCCAACTCTATAAAAATGCACAACATAAATCACATAGAAATAATGCAGTACAACACATAACATACATACAGCATACAAATACTCTGTCACATAACTCTGATTACCTACTCAAGGTAAAGTATAGTGAGAAGACTCACCTCGCGTATCTCGATACTCGCAAATCCCGGAAATCACTCGCGCTCGATCCTCCAAGCTATAATCCTCCTATAATACAATATATCTCTAATTAACACTTTCTCAACTAAGGTTGATTACCCCTATCAAGTCAACACGGGTCAACTCTGGTCAACGGTCAACGGTCAACTTTGACCGGATTCGGCGAGTGCACTAGAGCGACTCGGCGAGTCTATACGTATTCACTGACTCCCTAGGATCCTCTCTTGACACGTCGAGCGCTTTCCTGACTCAACGAGTTCCACCTGGCATGAATCGCGGGGCCACCACAACTCAACTCGCCGAGTCTCAAGAACAACTCGGCGAGTTCCAGCTTGACTCAGTCCACTCGACAACCCTCTCTGACTCACTGAGTCAACCCTCTTAACTTGGCAAGACCACTCGCTGAGTGGTCAAGGACAATCTTCATGCTACTTGCCGAGTCTGTTCTTCAGACTCGGCGAGTCCATGCCATGCATCAACTCAAACTCGCTCCTGAGGTCAGATCTGTTCCATTAACTCATAGATCTAGTCCTTCCAAGCACATTCATCACGTAAAGTCACTATCTTAGCTACCATGCGACGCCTACAAGGCTTCTTTTGGTGAAATGACATCTAAAATGGTAACCTAAGTCTCCAACTCAAAAGGAAAGGCATAAAGCAGAGCATTTGGGACTCTCTGGACCTACTAAGGTCCAGATCTAGGTACCATTTCCCCATGGGACCTCTCACACTCCAATTACAAGGTAAAAAAGGCATGAAGAAACCCTAGATTTGACCATATCAATAAAAACACGAGAATAAGCTCCGAATATTACCTCAAATAGCTTCCTCTGCCGAAATGGAAGTAGATCCAAGCTCCCCAACTCTCCTAGCTTGGCCTTCCTCTTCCCTTCTTGCTAACACACACAAGGATGGTGAATAATGGCCTCTTTTCTCACTCACAAGGACTCTCAGATGCTCTGGTGCTCTCAAGGTCGAAGGTAGCCGCAATGAAGGGTTATAAGGTCCTTTAAATAGGGCTCAGGGTCGGGAAATTAGGGTTTCATTAAACAGCGTGGACTCGCCGAGTCCACTCTTGGACTCGCCGAGTCCGGACGCGAACCCGCGTCCAAATCCGCGATCATACTCGGCGAGTCTAGGCTCCAACTCGCCGAGTCTCCTCACAAATTACCAAAAATAAATAAATGAATAATACCTGGGAATCGGGGCTGTTACACAAGGATTTGGATCTTTGCTACATTATGATCCAACCTGGGGATTCTACTGTTTTTCTTCCACTTCGATCTGATTCCTCGTCACGAATCCAAACACCCTATTGTTTGATGCCACTATTTTGATACAAAAAATATGAGAAACTTAAAAATGGGAATATGAAATATGGAAAATGACATATAAGAATTATTGGATATAATGGGATGGGGATGCAAATATGAGATGCCAGACACGAATTTTAAGATTAAAGATCACAAAATATGTAAGGGAAGAACATGAAATTTACCGAAGGTCCAACATTAGAGAGTGTTTTTTATATGTGTGTTAAAACCATGCAAATCCACCACCATTTGTAAACATCCTACAACCAAAACTTTTTAACAGGGCCTGAAACACGTTCTTTTAAATAGTTTCGGATAATTGTACCTCAATACAAAAAAAGCAAAATAAACAAATCAATGTTTTAAAAGCTGATTGAAAAACTAATTGATAACTGAAAAACTGATAACTGAAAAACTGATAACCAAAAAACTAACCATTAACCAATAAAAATTAAAATTGGTTAAAAACTAGCTTGTAAATGTAAATTTGATATAAAAAAAACATTTAAAAGAATGATTCATTATTTTTGTTATTTTTATTATATTTTTTCATAGCTTGCTAAATATTACCAAAACTACAAATTTTATTGTCTTCATTGTTTAGTATTTAGAGGGTGTTTGGATAAATTAGCTTATAGCTTATTAAAGTGGGAATAAACAGTTTTCACAAAAGTGTTTGTGGTGGGAATAAGCAATAAGCTGTAAGCAATTTTTTTTTTTTTTTTTTTTTTGGGGGGGGGGAATGCTTATTAAAATCAGCTTATTTAGTTTATTCCTACCACAATAAGCTGATTTTTAAAGATTCATATCAAAACACTTAAACTTAGCTTATTGTGGTGGGGATAAACAATAAGCAATAAGCACCCTCTTTTTTTTTTCCTATCCAAACACCCTCTTAATATTAAAGGATGATAACTTTAATTTGATCAATTCTGAAACATTTATCTTAAATTGTATAAGCAAAACATATCATTTTCATAAAAATACAAAACAAAAACACTTTTCATTAAAGAACAATATATTATCGGACTAACTCATATTTAATTATGTACTTTTTTCTAATAATCAAATTATTTAAAGATCGTTTATATAACAAAAACTAAAACGTTAAAATTCAAGATAACATGGTTACATGTTTTTTCAAAGGTTTAATAATTATATTTATGGTTCATAGTTATACTAACAATCTTTTGTTTTGATTACTAGCTACGTTTTGATATGGCAATCTAGATGATGAGTTTTATAGTTTTTTACACATTATAGCAACATACTATTGAAACTATCATAACCCTAGCCTAGATCGAAAACCAAAGATAGGATTATATACCTTTAGTGTTACAATTGTATGTAGCACACTTGAATCCTCATATCTGTTTTAGAAAGCAAGCACCAAAAGTATGGTTGTCTCTAATGGATCGCACCCAAAACCCTATAATACTAGAAATCAAGAGTAGAGAGAGGGAGATGAAGAGAAATCCATTCTCCACCTTGTGTGTGGTGAAAGTCACGAAATTCAGGAGCCAAGGGGTCATATTTATAGATAGAGGATCATAGGGATAAACCCTTATTTGAATAATAAAACAATTAGATTTTATCTATTTAAGAACGTTCCATAACCATATAACTTTCTAGAACTGTCTTCATTGCTCAATTATGAACAATTACAATTCAGCCCTTGCACATTTAATTAATTCTAAATAATCCTGAATTAATTTTTATTAATAATTAATTAATTCCAACTATTTTTAATTAATTTATTAATCGTATAATAAAGTAACAAATCAATTTATCTCTCTCCTAAAGTCATTTCTAGCTATTTCTAGCTTTTGAGGGTAGTCTAAAAAAGAGTTTTCTTTTATTTCATAAAGTTATACCTCAACCACGTCCTCTTCCTCGATAACTTGAACCACGACCTCTCCCTCTCGATGATTCACTGTTTATGTTGCACGATTCTTCATAAGCTTTTAAGCGACCAACCATGTCTTCAAAGCCTATCGTCTTAAGGTCCACAACATGTTCAAGGGTTGTAATAATGTGAACAAAATGCCTAGGAAGGATCGCAAGAAACTTCTTCGCAGGATTCTGTTCAGTTATAACCTCTCCTATTGAAGTGGATTTCGAAGCAATTCCTAATAATTTTGCAGCGAACTCGTCTATTTTACTAGAATCACTCATCTTTAGATTTTGGAATTTCGTGATTAGATTTTGGATTCGGAATTCCTTTAGACAATTAGCTCCTAGGTTACGAGTTTTAATCGTTTCCCACATCTCTCTTCCGGTTTTCAAATTACCGATTTCAAGGATTAAATCCTCCAGAATCGATTGAAACAACAATCCTTTCACGATGTTGTTTTTCTCCAAGTCATCTAGTTTGGGATCAATCACATCCCAAACGCCATGAATCCCAAGTAGCACCTCCATGCGCATCCTCCAAATTGTGTAGTTCGTTGATGTCAAAGTTAGACATTGGAACGTGAATGACGTGTGTTCCTTAGTCAGTGGTTGTGACGATTATCCTCCCGACATCGCGGTTCAATTCTTAATTCTTGTCAAATTCCAAGAGCTGATTTGGGCCTATACAACAAAAGCCCAAAGTAGAAAAAAAAACCAAATTCGTTTGTTCATTTTCTGGTTCCGATTGCACGATCTCAAACAGTCGCCAAATTTTAGGTTTACACACAGGCATATTTGATCTCCATGAGTGTCCCTTTAATCGAGTTCCCCTTCACGAGGGCAACGACTTCTGAAAAAACGCAGGAACAGAGGTTCTCGTGTTCCTTCTTATCAGATTTTTCTGGACACAAGCTCTTCCTAATCTAGGCAGGAGAACTCCTTCTTACACTTGTTCTCCTTCAAATTCTTCCTCTCCAGTCGCAGCTAGACTTGATGTCGCAGGTTTTTAATCTTCACAAAAACAAACTAATGGTAGTTCTTGCTTCCAGCACAAGCAAAAACAGAAAACAACAAAAGCACGATTTCCGAGCATGCAGTCCACGATCTCATAACAGGTCACGAGTTTTGAAGGCTTCAGTTTTTGTTATTACCAAGTTTTCAACTTGCTGTCACGAACTGCTTTGATTTCTAAACATGTTTGCTTGATTTCTAAACAGGTTATCAAGCTCTAATACCAATTAAAGCAAAGCAGAAAAACAGAAGCTATAATGCATAACTCGCATAAACCTTTTATTGTAGAAAATTATAACTCAAAACTTCAACTGATGAAAGACAATACAAGATCCTATCTATTTTATACTAAACGTATCTTCTTAGTATTAATCCTAAAAACTTTCCATATAAAATAGTCCTTTATGAAACCTTGGACAACAATATATCTGACTTAGATATTCGCCAACAATATATATATATATATATATATATATATATATATATATATATATCTTTACTATCTTATAAAAGAAATCTCACTATTTCTAAAAATAGATCGAATATAATAATATTATTTTTTTAAGACGTTCAAATCATTAAGCTAATAGTACAAGTAGTCATCAATAAAAATATTAAATTTTAACTTGTGTTTTGAATCCTTATTTTTCTCAACAAATTCTATCTCCTTCCCTAAATTTCGGATAATTCAAAATTTGAAACCATCAGAAAATACATGTTGATTCAAATATCCCTCCTGCAGATGACTCTTTCTTAACAAGTTTTTATTTTAATCCTTACTTGTAATTGATTTCATCATTTTTAACTTTTTGTATTTTTATCTTATAAATATATTGGGTGAAGGCTTTATTATATCAGGTTTGTTCCTAAAAAAGTTGTTACTAAGTTTCTTTAATGTGTTGGCTTTGCAGGTTCAAAGAACTCAACCAAGAGGGCCAGTTAGAGCATTGTATTATCATTAGTTTGTATATTTTGGCATTTTACTTTTGCAATCAAGAACGGTTAAACACAAGATTTGACATGATTAAGGTAGTTTGTATATTTTTCATCTTGTTTAGTCTAAAAATGAAACCTTTTTCATCATTGATCCTTATAATATCAAGTTTCATCACATGGACTTCCTGATTACGGTGATTATTGTCCTTATTATAAGGTTCTATATAGATTTTGTTCAATATTTTAAGGTTTCGAGAACCTAAATCAATATGAATCCTTAAATTACATACCATCGTTGAAAATGTTTTAATTTGTGACCAAACTAGGTTTAAAATCACAATGAACAAGTTAACACCTGATTATTTTGGCCTTCTCAAAGGCCTATTTATCGATTTTTGAATCACAACACTTGATATTCTAAAGGTTTATTTTTATAAACTATTATTTATATATTTTAGCATTTTACTTAGCAGGACATTAAATTAATAAAGGAATTAAGGAAAACGAAAAAAAAAAAAGAGGACGATAAACAGTACAAGTGGTTTGGGTATGTATAAATGGAAGTAATAACCATTTAGGGGGTGTTTGACAAAAAAGCTTATTGCTTATTAGTTTATTAGCTTATAAGTTAATAAGTAAGTGTAGACTAACTTATGAAAAAATGACGTATTAGAGGTTCCCTACCTAAGTTATTTTAATCCAAGCACTTTTTTAACTTATAGTGATGTGGAACCTAATAAGTTGTTTTAAAAAAGCTTAGTCAAACACCCCTTTAATATGGTATGATAATGCTTTTGAAAAATAGGTGTCATTTAATATTTATTTCTCGAAGTGAACGCAAAATGGTTTTAACTCTAAAGAGATCAAATTATTCGCCGTCCGCCGCTTTGCGCGGGTAGACGGCTAGTGTGTGTGTGTATATATATATATATATATATATATATATATATATATATATATATATATATATATATATATATATATATATATATATATATATATCTTTTCTATCTTATAAAAGAAATCTAACTATTTCTAAAAATAGATTGATTATAATAATAATATTTTTTTTAAGACGTCCAAATGATGAAGCTGATAGTACAACTAACCATTAATAAAATAATACTAAATTTTAACCACGTTTTGAATTCAAATATTTCTCATCAAATCTCCTTATATTTCTTAGCAATTTGATATGTTCCCTCAAATCCCGGATTCAATC
The DNA here is from genome assembly GCF_002870075.4 of Lactuca sativa. Lineage (NCBI taxonomy): Eukaryota > Viridiplantae > Streptophyta > Magnoliopsida > Asterales > Asteraceae > Lactuca > Lactuca sativa. The sequence goes on from NC_056626.2 coordinate 379,992,173, forward strand.
AAATTTTGAACCCTTTTAGATATCTTTAAATTTAGCATGTTGATTCAAATATCTCTCCCATCGCATATACCTCTTTGTTCCCTCCCCTGCTATAAAGCCCACCGTCCAGGAACAAAAAATGACTTCATCTCCCGTCTTCCACTATCCCCAACCACCAGTTCTATGACAACGCTTTCTGACGTCTTTCCTTCCAAAAACGACTTCACCACAGGAACCCTAAATTACTTTTGGAAGCTCTCCCTCTTCTCATTCTCTATCTTTTTTCTCTCAACTGGCATTTAGAGTTTTGATTTGTCATATGTGACGCCGTCCACCGCGGCCATGACATTTTTTGATCGTTTTTACACTGTTGCTTCCAGTCAAACCCAACCATTCCTAAATGTCGGCCTGATCGATACACATTTTTGTTGTTTTCATGGTTATGCCTTCAACCACCCAGCACCATGGTTTCCAACATATTCAGGTATATTTCTAGACTATACATTTATGTACAATCTTTATTGCAATTTTGAAATATTTTAAATAGATACTTAGTTTTTGACCGACTTCGATTTTCTAAAAATCGAGGTTCAATTTTGTGGAAAGATCTATGTTTGATCTTTTTCATTTTCATGTTTATTGTATCATTTTTCGAATTGAGGATGTTATTACGAAAATCAAAATCTAGAAGAAAAAAATGAGCAATGGGTGACATTCATATTAAAAATAAGGGAGATAATCATTGCCAAAAGGAAAGTGTTCACTAAAATAAATATATTTGACGTCTGCGGAAAGAAAACTAATCATCTATTGAAACTAATCGACGATAGTGAAAAAAAAACTAGCCGTCATATCCAAAGTTATAGCATAAAAGTCCAAAGTTAGTAATAAAATCATAAAGAAGACAAACTTTAAGTTTTTTTTACATAATATTGTTTCTGCTAGGAACACAAAAGTATTAGTGAAGCCTAACGAAAATTTAAAAGGTGATGAAGTTTATACAACTAATATGGTGTATAAAGAAGTGTTGCACGATTAATAATATATAATTAGTCATGTGTTATTACAAATTTTTATATTTTGTGTATTCTTATAATTCTTTATTTTTGTTTGAATGGATTAAACATTTCATATTTTATGTCGTCTTGACCAGTTTGTTTTTATCGGTTATTTGATGTATCATGTAACAAATAACATCATAATTTGATTATTTTGTCTTGGACATGTACTTTTTGTAGAGGAAACATATCACCGAAAGAATTTACACGCCCCGCCGTTTTGCGCGGGTACACTGCTAGTATATATATATATATATATATATATATATATATATATATATATATATATATATATATATATATATATATATATATATATATATATATATATATATATATATTTGTTAAAATACAAGCAAACTTCTCAAAGTTCGGCTGGGTAGGTTTTTCTACGTTTACACTTTATTTCCAATTGGACAAGGTTGTATTCTAGCTTTTAAGTATTTTTTATTTAATCTATTTGCATCTTTTTTAATTTTTTGAGTAAATTACACGAATGGTCCCTATGGTTTGGAGTAATTTGCGTGTTTGGTCCCTAACTTATTTTTTTAACTCGGAAGGTCCCTGGTGTTTGTTTTTGTTACATGCTTGGTCCCTACTGTTTGTTTTTGTTGCACGCTTGGTCCATGTTTTACCTAAAAATATTATTATTTAAATAGGGAAAAATGATGGGGTAGGTAAGGTAAGGTGAGGGTGGGTGGGGTTGAGGTGTGTTTATTTAAATAAATTAAAAAAAATCAAGGGGAAAATAGTCTTTTTAGATAAGACAGAGACCAAACGCGTAACAAAAACAAACAGTAAGGACCTTCCGAGTTAAAAAAATAAGTTAGGAACCAAAGGTGCAAATTACCCTAAACCATAGGGACCATTCGTGTAATTTTGTTCACATCCGTTTACAAAGCCATTAGTGTTTTTAATTGCGTGTGCCGTGTAGTCCTTTATGCCTTTCCTATTAGTCCATTAAGGAAGGATACCATCACATAATTCAATCTCATATCTATAAACTTATAAACTAAACAGTTTTAATCATTTATTCATATACTTTGATATACTTTTAGTTAAAAAAAAATATATTCTATTGAATTAGCTTTGGTTGTGATTTCGGATGTTACAAAATAAATAAATAAAGATAATGAAGGCCTTTTATTTTTTATTTGGGTCAAGGTTTTAAATAGGATTGGACTGCTTACAATACTTAAATTGATTTAACTCTAACAATCGGTTACCACAACAAAACGTTAAAACAATATAAAATATTTCCAATATAACATTATGCATTTACTCTAGATTATTCTTTTTTACAGAAAAAATAACCTAAAAGTAAAATATAAAAATATTATATCATATTGATGAACAACTTTGCTTTCAAGAATACCATGCGAGTATTACGATTCACATAACTATTTGTGTATTGCACTATCGTTCTTTGTTTTAATTATTGCTATAACAGTTATCGTAATAATAATGAATTTTGTTTATATATAAAAAGAGAAATTAAATATCCTTCTACTTTTGTTCCTACAAATCTTCCTATCCAATTAAATGATGACATGTGTCATATTAATATATTAAAATATTATTAAATGAGCATTAAATGCTACACATGTCACTATTTAATTGGGTATGAGGATTTATAGGAATACAAAATAAGAGAATATTTAATTTCTATAAAAAAGAATATTTACGGCCCATTGTTGCTTGACAATTGCATTTGATGTCCTGTTTCTTCTTCTATAAAGTTATATGAATAAATCATGAACTAAATCATTAATAGAAAAAAGATATTCTAGACAATATTAATAAACTTACTTTTTAAATTGACTTTAAAAAATAACATTGAAAAAATATAACAAATTGTATATTTTGTAGAATCTCAAAAAAATCTCTATAAACTTATTTAAACATTTGCTTCAATTCCTTTTTAAAAAACTAACTTATAAATTATTAATAAAAATTAAAAAAGCTCAAAAAATAAATTAGATGTAAAATAACAAAATATCTTAAAACCACTTGGTATAACTCTTAAAGATATCTTGCGATATTTATTCCATGATTCTAGGCTTTATTATATGATGCCAACTCCTATACTATAGCGTGTATCATAGAAACTATTGTTTTGCCTTTCGTATATATCTTCTAAAATCAACTAGAGAAGGGGTGTAGCAGCAAACTTTTTACTTAAATGGCGGAAAATATTGCCTCCTACCTTTTATGCCTACAAATGTTCCTACCCAATAAGATTATGACAAATCACTATTTAATTTAATTTAATTTAATACATTCCTAATATAGCCTTAATGAGTTAGTTAAAAAAATATGGAATGATGACACTTGTCATAATCTTATTGGGTAGGAACATTTGTAGGCATAAAAAGTAGGAAGCAATTTAATTTCTCTAGCAGAAAGAGAAATTAAATTGCCTAAGACAACATACAAGTAACAATAGGAGAGAAACACCAAACTTCTTACAATTAAGATTAAAAAAAATTGAATATTACAAAACTAACAAGACACTATGAAAAAAGTTACAATTTACAAGTAACAACAGAAAAACATCACCAATCTCACTGATTTAAAAAATATAATTTCGTCCAATGCTTATCCAATTAAGAGAAAAATGTTGAGTGTTACATAACAAACAAGACACAAGAAAAAGAGTTAGAACATACAAATAACAACATGAGAGCAAGAATAATATGACCCTTTTAAAGAATATAGCTTCGTCCTGTGCTAGTGTGCTTGATAAAATAAAAAGAAAAGTTGAATATTACAAAATTAGCAATAGAAAAAGAGTTATAAGATACAACATGAATCTGAACAATATTAACTAACCATCTTAAATCTATCAATAAACATATCTTATGATACTAGAGATATTCATAATATTATTCTTCAAAATTACAAGAAAATGTTTTTACAAGGTTGATTTAATTTTGTGTCAGGTGTCACAAAAATACGAGATGCAAAATCAGTTCAAAATAAATGACAATAATTGAAACTGAAATCCTACAATGTATCTAAAAATATAAATAATTAATAAAATATGATCTTAATAAACAATAAAACAAAAGATTAAAGTGAAGCCCTAAAATTCAAGGCGTCTCGTTGATTTTCAGTCTTATACAAAAAATAAAAATTAGCCCTTAAATATAAACTTTTTTTTTATATACAAACAAAGTTTGTGAATACTACAATAACTCCAATTTTTTTTTTTATAAAAACAATAATATATTATATAATCACCTGAATCGCAAGGCTTTCATAATATTTTTACAAACAAAATTGGATATATCCACTCTTCATAATCAATATTCTAAAATATATTATTCCCAATAATTATAATTATCAAATCATTTCTTATAACAATAAAGTTAATTAATCATCTAAATATTTTTATTCTTTTTTTTTAAACGACAAATATATAAAAAGCAGATACATCAAGACGATGCAAGAAGGAAGTACAAAACAAAAACAAAAAAGGAAAAAAGAACAAGAGAAAAAGTTACAAACAGAAAAACCGAAATTCCAAACTCTCCAGTTAATGTTTTTAAATGAACCCTTATGTTTACACCATACAAAAGTTATTGATTTGATTTTCTCCACTGTCTTTTCCGGTACGATAGGGATGTTCCTGAAAACCTTGTGGTTCCTGTCATTCCATATACACCATAATCCTCCATATAAGATCGTATTCAACATGCTTCTTTTCTTTTTTGCTTTTAGACCACCGAGATATGAATAGTAACATGTCTTTAACCGAATAAAATCCATTATGTGAAATTTCACACCAAGATAAAATCGAGTTCATGACGACTTTCGCCACTGGGCACAAGAGAAGGATGTGATTGCACGTCCCTTCATCCATGTTACATAACCCGCAAATAGTCGATGACACAGGAACACTCTTTGCTTTTAACGAAACAGATGATGGAATCCATGTTGCATGACCCGCAAATATTTTTATTCAATGATATATATACGTATACATATACTAAAAAATTAGAGCCTCTTATACGTGAACCTTATAGGATCGCCACATCATACACCTTTTAAAGACACCCACCGCCCTAAATGAATGAATTTGGGTCAGTTTGTCATAATGAGTATTGTCCATTCAAACAATACAACTTAAATAAGTCCAAAGAAATTGGGTGCGATTTTAGATGATTTTGCTTTTGCCTTTCATTGGCGGGCCACAAATAGTATGTGGCATTTGTAGGCTCATGTGTTTTGGATGTTTTTGTTTTATATGAATATGTGACCTCTAACAAATGGAGTTGTTTAAATGTTTGATAAAATTTACTTATATAAATTTTTTAGAAAGTAAATTATTATTATATGTAAAAGGACTGAATAGTAACTTTTATAGTATTATTTTAATAATTTTTTAATAGTTTTTTTATAAATATTTGTTGGTATTTTCAAACCAAATATATTTCCAGCCTAATGATGGAGGTTGTCTTCATGATTTGCATCTCAAAGGCTGATGGTTTGATTCTTCCTTTTGCAATTATTAAGTCGAGTCAAAAACTAGATCCGGTTAAACAACCCATTTAGTCGGATCCAACTTCATGACCCATTAACTTTGTTTTTTTAGCTTAGAGGGAGTTGTAGCATCCTTAGCACATTGTCACATATAAGAATGTCAAAAATGATGAGTTTTTTAGGTTATAAAAATTATATATGGACGGAAAAATATTTAACCTTTAAGTTCATATTGAACTAAGTTTTCTCTATTGATAGCAATAAAGTCTATGATCTACCTGAAGGCTCATTCTTTCTAATTTTAACCTCCAATTTCTCAAATTGTCTTTTGGGAAATAGTCTTTATGGATGATTTTGAAAACGATTTTGATAACCAACACCATTTTGTTTAAAAAAACTTTCGATTTTGATCAAACCTTCTTTGTTCATGACATTGACTAAACATTTGTTCACGATTTTGAACAAGCTTTCATTGTTCATTACTTTGACCAAAACTCATTTGATCATGATTTTGAACATTTTTTTGGAAACCATTTGGTTGAGAGTGATTTTGGACATAGTTTCGACTCCTTTGAAAATCATTTTGTTTTTGAAATTGTTTATTTAGAAAATTCTTTGCATTTTAATTACAACCATCCATTTTTGATCCACACTCATTTTGGATAATCTACTATAATAAATGAAGGTTTTTTTTTGCCACATGTTCTTTTCTCCTTCATTTGGACACATGGCATTTTCTAACATTTTTAAATTTTTTATTTTTCATTTGTCATTTTATTGTATTTTTCATTTTATTAAATTAAAATTCCACATTTAATATGTAAGGTAATATATATCTAAGGTATTTATTAAAAATGGTTTATATATGTAATGTATCAAATACATTAAAGTCTCATTAATTTTAATAATTCAAAAGATTTCTCATTGTTCTTATAAATTCAAACTTTTCAAATTGTTAAAATTTTATATTTATTTTTTTTTAAAATAAACTCATGTAATACATGGGTCTCACACTTAGTCTACCCTAATAAATGAGAATGATTTTGCTACATGTCCTTCACTCATGCACTTGACCACATGTCATTTTGTCATAATTTTGAGATATAATTATTTTCCACTTGTCATTTATTTTAATTTTCATTTCCAATATATCATTAATTTAGTTTCCAAAAATTAAACCTACCATAATGACTATTAATTTTAAATTTCAAATTCAACTTCAAATAAATTTACAATTTAAACCTTTGTGTTTACCATTTTGTTATAATTAACCAGTTTAATACATGAGTCTAATAACTAAACTCATAATTTTAATTTATTTATTTTTTGCATGTTTTTTTTCTCATAATTTTCACTTATTTCAAATTTCAAATTCAAATAAATTTACTATTTAAGCGTTCGTACTTAGCATTTTGTTTTAATCAACCCGTATAATATACGAGTTTCACAACTAGTTCTCTAATATAATAAGGAAATTAAAAGAATTTCCAAATAAAACCAAGATACTTGCCTCGGTGCCAAAAAAAATACAAAAAAGGGAGATTTCCAAAAATACCAAGTGAGTCTGTAGAGGGTTCTCTGCGGACTCGTCTTTCCTTTGTGGATTTCATGCTAACGGTCTAATATTAGGGTTTTTTCATAATTTTGCATCATTCTACAGTACAACACCTAGTCCGCAGTACCCTTTGTGGACCGATCGTATCTTCTGCGAAGTGAATCTCTTAAGATTAATATAAAGAGAAACATTTAAAAGATGAGGCTTTTAACTGACGATAAAGTTGTTATCCTCCTAATAGTCATTTGGTTCGATCCTTCGTAAAGACATTTATGATTAATTTTTTTTGGTTGCTCAAAAATATCCTAAACTTAATTTGGCATGAGAAAAGCTTCCCCTACCACGTATCGATCTTAGTCCCTCAAATATGATAAGAAAAGGTTTTTACCACTAGACCACCTTTCATGTTTTGATTATAGATTCATTCATAATACTTTTGACAACATTAGAAGCCAGACCAACCATGGTCTGCAGAACGACCGAAGGACATCCACGGACTGTTTAGTCATTTTTGGAGAAAGGATTTTTTTTTTTTTTAATTGTTTTTTGGTAGTGAGGGTTATCAAGTTTGTCGTATTTTGAAATTTTTTAGCACATTAAAGGCTACAAATGTCTAAAACACAAACTCTTTTTTTAAAAGAAAATACATTGAAACTTGTTGGTTACTTTTCTATGAGACCGTTAAAATGTAAATTTAAATTCAAATTCAATAATTAATGAAAGGATATTAATATTCCAAACTAAATAACTTACCATTAACCATTCCATTCAACCGCATGTAAATTTAGCATCAAACATTCCCCACCCATTCACATTTAAATTTCTTCGTCTCTCCTCAATTCATCCCATCTTCCTGCAATCACAATTTGATTTCTCTTCAAATTTGATCTACACAAAGGTATGATGCTACATCATCTTCAACATTCCTAATTTACTATCTATCTTCTTCGTATCATATTCTTTTTCCATATTTTGTTCCTCATCCAGATGAACATTTGTACTTCTGCTTAATTATTTCCTTATATCAAAGTTGCAATCTCGTATCACACGTAATTTCTTCAATTCTCGTAATTTCATTTATCAGATTAACAAAACGTAGTTAAATTAGAATGAACACAAAACTGAAAACCGAATCAAATCAGAAATAATAAACATGTATCCTATTGTTTTGATTGATATACGGATTTTTTTTTTCAATTTTGAAAATGATGTTCGGGAAATCAGAGAATGGGGCGCGGTGTAAGTTGCGGCGGAGGCCAGAGTTCTTTAGGTTACTTGTTGGGAAGTGGCGCCGGACAGGCTGAGGCCGACGACAACGCTCCACCGCCACCGGAGAACACCACCGAGGCTCCTAAAGATTCTACAGAACCACCTTCCGATGATGCTACAAACACCCAAACCGATGAATCTGGCAACGTAATCAACCAAAATCCGACTGCTGAATCATCTCATGATAGTTCAACAAACAATTACCACAGAGCCGATGGACAGAATTGTGGCAATTTCATCACTGTATGTATATGAAATTATGAATGATCATACATACGATTCAAGTTTTTATTTTGAGTAATTGTGATTTGATACTGGATTCCATGTGAGATTTGATTTGTTTCAGGATCGGCCTTCAACCAAGGTTCATGCTGCACCTGGTGGCAATTCTTCACTTGGTTACCTTTTCGGTGATGAGAAGAAATGATGATATCGATTTCGAAATGTAATTTATATGGTGTTATATTATGTTAATGTAAGTTGCTTCATATATGAAGTAGTGTTTGTTTGATGCAAGATTTGAAAAGGGCATCTTTTGGTTTTCTATATATTATAAAAAAAATTATATTTAATCATAGTTTTAAATTGAGTAAATTAATGGTCTATCTGGTTTGGTCAAAATTACACGTTTGGTCCTTAACTCTTTTTTTTTTGCACTTGAATCGTCCCTGTGGTTTGATTTTGTTGCGTTTTTGTCCCTGTGGTTTGATTTTGTTGCATTTTTTGTCCCTTACATACATAAAGTTAGGGACCAAACATGTAATTTTTACCAAACCATAGGGACGAAAAACGCAACAAAATCAAACCACAAGGACGATCCGAGTGCAAAAAAAAAGTTAGGGACCAAACGTGTAATTTTGACCAAACCACAAGGACGATGTCAGTAATTTACTCTTTTAAATTTTAGGTTTTAACTACACCAAAATCAAAGAAAGGCATGTAGCGCCACCTTTTGGAAAATATAAGCAAATAAACAGCTAAAAAAATAACTTGCAATTCACAAGATTACTGACAAAAAAAAAAAAAAAATGATAAAATCGCTGCAAAGATAATATATTTTTCATGATTATAATTTTTTTTTCTACGATAAATGAATATTTTCACGAATTATTCATGAGTATAAATATAACCTTTTATTTTACGTAAGATATATGTGGGCTAACAAATGTCCGTATGTATGAAGTTTCACTTTTCTTCTTCGTTCTTCCATCAAATCCCGACAAATCAACATGGCTTTACGAACACATCCAATCGCGTTCCATAGCCGCCTTGAACGAAGTTTTATGAAATATCCATTGATTTATTTTTTTTCCGATCAGAAGGGATGCAAAGTAGTTGCAACATTGATTTGGTTGTTAGTGGAAGTTGTTTTGTATCAAAATTTTATAATTTGGAATTACAATTTAAGTTTTGCATTTATTATAAAAATGAGTAAATTACACGAATGGTCCCTATGGTTTAGGGTAATTTGCATGTTTGGTCCCCAACTTAATTTTTTAACTCGGAAGGTCCCTACTATTTGTTTTTATTATGGGATTGGTCCCTGTCTTACCTAAAAAGACTATTTTGCCATTGATTTTTTAATTTATTTAAACAAACACACCCCGAACCCCACCCCTTCATCTTACCTTACCCACCTCATCATTTTTTCCTATTAAATAATAGTCTTTTTTAAGTAAGATAGGGACCAAACGCATCACAAAAACAAATTGTAAGGACCAAGCATGTAACAAAAACAAATAGTAGGGACCTTCCGGGTTAAAAAAATAAGTTAGGGACCAAACTTACAAATTACCCCAAACTGTAAGGACCAAGCATGTAACAAAAACAAATAGTAGGGACCTTCCGAGTTAAAAAAAATAAGTTAGGGACCAAACTTGCAAATTACCCCAAACCATAGGGACCATTCGTGTAATTTACTCAATAAAACTTTATAATTTTTTTTATTTATAAAATAATATTTGGATTTTCTTTTAAGTTTAATTGATATTTCGATTAAGTTAACTTTTTAATGTTATATTTAAATTTACAAATTAAATATTTTATACAAATTGTTTAAAATTAATAACTTTAAAATGATAATGAATACAAGTATATAGTTGAATTATTTACAGATGTTTTTTTAAATGAAACAATGACGTTGTTTTTAACATTGATATAATAATTCTTATACTAAGTTGATATAAAATATTCATTGTTTTGAATTATATGATAAGGTAGACATCTATCAAAACTATATAATCTCAATCGTCTCAATGAAATATACCCACATGTTAATCATGAATAAAATTAAATATAATATATGGTTTAATGTTATTTATGTTGGAGTATGAAGTCTTGTCCAATATGGAACACTTAGAATCAAGTTGAGCACTTAGAGTTGCAATGGAGCAACTTGGATCTACTTGGAGCAATGTGGAACTCAATGTAGCACTTGGGGTTCTTGGAGCATATAACAAAGAAACAGATAATCTGAGAAGGGAATGGATCATCTGAAAAATGAACAGATCAAGTGCCAAAGGAACGAATCGTCTGGAAGATGGCTTGGAGCACTTAGGAGTGAAATGGAGCAACTTGTGCACAAGTTGCTCCATTTGTTTTTCGGTTATGTTTATTTGGAGATGGTCAATTGGTGATGGTCAACTGGCAACATGTTGTACCATCAAGCATCATGTTGCACCATCGTGGTTCCTTGATGAACAATGGTAACCCTATTGAGACTTGTATCCCATGAAGTCCTCTATTATGCTCAAGATTGTTTAAGGTTGCTCAGAAGTTGGTGATGCTCATGGCTTTGAAGGTTCTAGAAGCATCTGCATGGCACCTCGTGATTGGTTGGAAATTAGGGCATTCCCTTAATCGGCTAATTATGGATGGGCCTGACCCATCAAAATTAGGGTTTCCCATGCTTGCCTATAAATGGTTTCATATAACCATCATTGTACGCGCACACAATTTTCAAGAGAGTAATCATTGCGAGTTTAAGAGCACTCATTTGGAGCAATTAGTAAGCAAGATAGATTCTTTTGTTTTGCGAGCTCAAGTGAGGTGTAACCTTTGTATGTGATTGTAATTGTTCTTTGAAGTTAATAAAATCCTTTCTCTCTCTCTCTCTCTCTCTCTCTCTCTCTGTGGTTCGCATGTGGATGTAGGTCACATTGACCGAACCACGTTAAATATTATGTTCATTTGATTTACATTTTCAGAAGTTTAAATTCCGCAAGTTCACTGAAGTTTGTTTTGATATTTGTCTAAAGTGCTTAACTTGTTTTGTTGCGACCCAACAAACTGGTATCCGAGCTATGGTTAAAGATGGGAGAGTTAAGATCGACAAGTTCGATGGAAAAGATTTCGATTTCTAGAAAATGAAAATCGAAGACTACCTCTACCAGAAGAATTTACATGAACTATAGTCTGAAAGTAAACCTAACGAAATGAAGCAGGAGGATTAGGAATTATTAGATCGGAAGGCACTTGGTGTTGTGAGATTATTCTTGGCAAAGAATGTAGCTTACAACATTATCAATGTGAAGACTATTCATGAGTTGATTAAGGCGCTCTCTAAAATGCATGAAAAACCTTTAGCATCAAACAAAGTTCATTTGATTCGGCAATCGGTAAATTTAAAGATGAAGGAGGGTGGCTGAGTGACTAATCATGTTAACAAATTTAATTCAATCTTATCAAGGATAATGTCGGTTGAGATTAAATTTGAAGATGAAGTCATGATATTTCTACTATTATCATCTATGCCTGATAGTTGGTTTGGTAGAGTGATAATAGTTAACAACTCAACTAGAGGTGCTAAGTGGTGGTTGTCGAGGCAGCCAAAATAAATACCCTTAATATTGCACACAATTATAGCGTATAATGGTAAAGGGATCGTATCTATGAAGATTGGTTCAATTTTATAACACTATGACAATCTTGTTGTACAACCACTTTTAAAACTAAAATAAAATAAAATTGGGGGATTTTGATCTTTCGATATGTTTAAAGGAAACTAGAATTACACTAAGATTTGAAAACACAATTCGACAAAAGGAAAGTTTGATGTAAAATCAATAAGAGGAAGATGGTTGACTTTGGACTTTCATTACTTGAACATTTGGTTAAATAATCATGAGAATAACAAGGTGCAATACTTGTATTTATAATCTAACTTGGTTATAGCAATTTATAAGCATAACTTACCTCAAATCTTCATTTGTATTAAAATGGCTAGAGAAGCTTAAAGCACATTTCCTAAATCAAAGTCACAAAACTAAATAAGCATATAATTTTGTGAAAATAACGTAGCATTAAGTTTTAAGAGTTCCAAATCCAAAGAGTAATCTATTACTTTCATTACCACTATGGAGAAAATATTTTCTTAGTCTAAATGAAAACAAACATTTTGTAATGTCTATAGATTCATGCTAGTCAATTTAAAGATAATAAGCGGTAAAAATGACTTTTAGATAGAAGATTATCTAGGATAAATAATCTTAACCAGAGTTATAGTGTATGTCACAAGGATTCCATAGATATAAAGAACGTTGAAATCCGACTTATAACGAAGAAGTTATAACCCGTTGAAGTTTCGCGATTTACCCCGACATGGCTCCGCGTATCGTAAAAAGTAAATTCTTGACAAATTACTTTTTAGCCTTAGTGATCTAAAAGAAAGTCATAGTAGACATTAAACAGAGAGCGTTCATATAAAGAACGTCCAAATCTGACTTTGTTAGAGGAAGATATGATTTTTCTAAGATTTAGTATAGCAGTGTATAACTCGGAAATCGAATTTTAGATCAATCGATTATTAGCTGACGCAATCTAAATGAGAATTGAAGATCTCATTAATAGGAGGTCAATGATATAAAGACAGTCGAAAACAGACGTCAGATGACAACGTTATGAATTTTTAACGGACTTTAACTGTCTAAGACTGTTAAAATATAATTTTAAAAATAAATTCAAAATTAGCCGATGGAGTCTAAACGAAAGTTTTGGATCACATTGATAGCTACGCGTGGATATAAATAATGTCAAAAACGGAGCTCGTATACAACATTTATCGATTTTACAAGATAATTAATTTTTGGATTAACTAGAGGGCGACACGTGTCGCGATCTGACACCACACCTTCTTCCCCAAGGCTTGCGATCTAGTGCTGACACGTGTCCCCCAGTACGCCCTGCGTAATTTGAGTACACCCTGTGTATTGGACCACTTCCATCCTATTAACAGAAGTCGAAATTCACTATATTCTTCACACCATTCCGTCCTACTCTCTCTCAAACACCCCCCCCCCCCCCCCCAAAGGCATCAATTCCTTTCTCTAGCACTTCCTAAGTGTTAGTAGTGAAGCTTCGGAGCACTAGAAATCCCCAAGAAATAGAGCTTTCGGTTTAGAAGTTCTGCCTGTGTAGAGTCCGGTTTCTCGCTAAACCACTTGTAAGTTGAGTTATGTTTACTGTAATTTAAGTATAACTTATGTTTAAATTCGTTATCATTACTTTGAACCTATAAACAAGATTTATCAATGATTCCAAGTCATTATACTGATTGATCTACTTACAGGGATGATGTCTAGGCACGATTTAGTAAGGTGTTTAAAGTGGGATTTCCAAACAGTATACTTTGTATACCAAACGGACCCTACCTCTGATATGATCCTACCTGGTTGTCCCTTATCACTTATTGATCAGTAAACTTTGAATTAATTATGAATGTATACTAATAATTAGTCGCAGTTAATTTTAAACTAAGACTCAGTGATAAAAATATTAGGTTACTTCAAAGGAACAGACAGTTGTTAGGAGCGAAATGTTGTCCGAGTTTTGAGTCATCACTTTGACAAGTGAGTGCATAGTTACTTTCATCTTACACATAGATATGAAGTATTTAATATTAATACATGATATATATGCTTATTATCTGTGTTCCTGATATCCATGCTAGATGAATGATTTATACATGTTTTACTTGATTTAAACTATATATGTATTTTTATACCTATAAATATATTGGGTAAAGAGGGGTAGATGAAAGATGATATAGATAATGAGAGATGAAAGATTATATAGATGATGAGAGATGAAAGATGAAATAGATGCTGAGAGGCATTAACTTTAAAGATGAAATCATCTAGCAGAGAATAGATGACAACCACAGACTATTCTAGACAGTCTAGTGGAACGTTAGCAGGCTCGCAACCTGTAGGTGTTTTTGAACTAAGTGTTCACCAGATGTACTCGAAAAACCCATTGACATGTATTATGGATGGACTCCCTAAAATAATCCTATCAGTAAAGGAGATAAACCCTAGAAGTTATGGACTTAGTGCCTTATAGACGAACCCTGGCAACTATTGACTTAATGTCTTAAAGACAACCCCTGGCAGCTATGGACTTAGTGATTTATAAATGAACGTTGGCAGCTATGGACTTAGTGTCTCATGGATAACATTGGCAACTATGGACTTAGTGCCTATTAGAAAAACCCTGTCATCAATGGACTTCATGCCTATTCCTTAGGACAAATCCTTAGGAATAAATATAAAAGAATATCTACTGAAAAGTATCATGGAGGAATCCCTGAACTAGTACTGTCAGCATATATGATCCTTAGGGTAGATCCTTAAGAATAAAGAAGATAATGGGTATGGGAAATTGGGTTAATTGAACATCCAATGTTACCATTGTTAATGTCCATGGTAGATTAGGAAGTATCGCAGACTTGCCTTTCTCTTTACCATTTGGTCAACCGAGTTGACTATGGTCAATCCCTTTCCTTGGGAAGAGAAGGCTTTTCTAGATATCCAATGTTACCATTGTCAATGTACATGGTAGATTGGGAAGTTGATCTACTAATCAAATTTGCTTTACTAGTCCTCAAATCATTTCTGATTCAGCAGCACCAAGAAAATAGATAAAATGATTAAGGGTCATGTCATAGTCTGTTTCATAGTAGTCCCAAAGGAACTCACTATGTAACTTAGAAAGTGATTGAACATCCAACTTTCTTAAGACTTTGACACCCAATTCTCCCGGCTCGTCAATATGTGACTTCATCTCCAAGATGTGATCATACATAGACCTTGCTTGCTAATAGGGCTTGGGTGACCTTGAACTTGTGGGTTAGGGAGAATAATTGGAGGCGGTGGAGGAAGTGAAGTTCCAAGAGATTTGGGAAGATCATAGATGTCTAAACTAGACATCTTTTGGGGGATATTCAAGATAGTTTATTTAAAGTCCTTAACATAACACCCAATATGAAATATTAAGGCTAGGATCCAACACAATATTTTATAACTTGGAAGAGGGATGTTGTAATCCAAGCTATAGAATATTTGAAGGTAGGCGAATGACGATTCACCAATTTCCACCATGAAAAACGAAATAATTTATTAGGTTTTAATTAGATTTGAAACTCCTAGATCTTTTGAGATTCATTGAACTATTCAATGGCATGTTTCAATCTTGAGTGTGCCCTTCAGGTTTTGTGACTGGGATGCCGAAGATCACAAAACAAGGTGTGAAGTAACCATGCAAATTACTTGGTACTCTTAATATTTACCCCTCAATCGATGTGCTGGTTAACCACACGCGCTCCACCGATGCTATGATAAATATTAAGTTACCCTTTGCCTACCTTGTTAAGTCCAGCTAGTGTGTCGGTTAACCACACGTGCTCCACTAACTAACTTAAGCAAAGTGTAAAGTGTAATTTCATGGATTAGCACCTTATTCACTTTTTCCTAAAGTAACTAAGATTGGGAATTATAAAAAACATTTAGTTACTTTATATTTATCATTAATACTTTTAATGAAGGGAGAATTCTAGTCCTTGTCCTACCCGTTCGGCTAATGACCGTCCACCAGTCAAGGAAGCGGTGGGTGAGAGTGGACACCCATTAAACTGCCATTTTATAGGCAGTAACCTTATACCCCCTTATAGACCGGCTTCGTGAATGAGGCCTACAAATGGTAAGACGACTTGCTCTTATACACACACACACACATATATATATATATATATATATATATATATATATATATATATATATTATTAACTTATAATACTATAAAGTATAAGGGTTGAATTTTAACTTTTAAAATTCTAAGGTATTAACTTGGAATTAAAGTATTCATAAGGGAAAACTTTTCAAATTCCAAAACTTGAGGGTAAGTTTTGAAACTATTCAATTCCATAACTTATGTGTTTAAAGTAATTTTAATTCTAAAAACTCTTCAAGTTCCATAACTTGAGGACAAGTTATGGAAGACTTTAAACTATTAAAAGAATATGACTTTTCTTTATTCATAACTTATGGAAATATTTATGAGTTTTATGAATCTTAAATGTGACTTTTCATATAACTTGAGGACAAGTTACAAAAACACATTTTAGAACCAACTCTTAGATTAATTTGGATTGAAAACTACAATTTCACATAACTTTTCTATTAATCTAAGCAAATCATAAGAACAAGATAATTCAATCAAACTTTTTTCATGTAATTAGCCTAACCATTAAACTAATACAAAATATGAATCTATTGACAATTATATTTGAAATTGGATTAGCATGAACATTACCACATCAAAAATAGGTTTATAAGTTGAAAAACAACTTAGGGTAATGTTCGTAGTCCAATTCCAGCCAAAACAGTCGAAGATATGTTGTCTAGGGGTCCAACTCGTCGAGTGCATGAACCAACTTGGCGAGTTGGATGAGTTTTTCCTTGGACTCGTCGAGTCCCTTCATGGACTCGGCGAGTCTGCTGTCCAGACAGCATACAAACTTCGATTTTCAGCCAATTTTGCAAGTATAACAAGAAAACAATTCTAGGCTCTGATACCAGTGTTGGGTTTTGAGCATTCTAACACTCCTATGGTGTACATGCAACCCTAAATACCTTGGATCTATGTTTTCTCTATTATACATGCAAATATGAATATTCCATGGTATTACCCTAACTAGCATACAATCTTTGATACGT
This sequence comes from Lactuca sativa, assembly GCF_002870075.4. Taxonomy (NCBI): domain Eukaryota; kingdom Viridiplantae; phylum Streptophyta; class Magnoliopsida; order Asterales; family Asteraceae; genus Lactuca; species Lactuca sativa. Next base: position 380,009,509 of record NC_056626.2, read on the forward strand.
GGGTAATAAAATAGATAGAATACATACCATGTTGATGTAGCTTGACTCCATGAAGCTAGAGAGCCTAGTGCCCCAAGTGTGACACCTCAAATGGTTCACACAACATCATCAACACTTGGAATAACCATGAAAGGAAGACACTCATGCTCAAATCGGCTAGCTCTCATATATGTATCGTTGGTGCCAATTTCTTGAACTAAAGAGATCCTTATATAGTGTGCACATTAGGGTTACACCATGTAACCCATGAGTTTACCCATTCCTTATGCTCCATGGGTTTTAACCTCCATGGAGTATCCATGGGTCACCACATGGGTGAAACCCAACATAAGGAATCATGGATCATAAGCCCAGATATATAAGAATGAATGATTTACACAATCAATCCCCATATATTTAATTAGTCTCTTTTGATCACTAAATTAAGTCCAAATTAATTCTTGATCAATACTAATTAAATAACATGATTTCATATTAATATATTAGAACTTATAATATATTAATATGTCACAAATGTCCTCTTCTCACAAACGGTCTATCCAAATGTTTCGATGCCATGCAACCCAGATGGACCATGCCGATTCGGGTCAAGTACATACCAATTATAGTTATGGACTTAGACACTAATCCAACAGAAACAAGAGGTGAAGAACGTCAAGGACATCCTGGATGTCTGTAATTTCCCTGACATATTCCCAGAAGACCTTCCCGGAGTTCCACCCACATGACAATTCGAATTCCGAATCGACCTAATTCCCGGAGCTACCCCCGTAGCCAAAGCGCCTTATCGCCTGGCGCCAGCTGAGATGCAAGAACTATCCAACCAACTAAACGAGATGTTGAGCAAGGGGTTCATCTGACCCATCTTCTCGCCTTGGGGAGCACCAGTTCTATTTGTGAAGAAGAAGGATGGATCGTTCCGTATGTGCATCGACTACCGCGAGTTAAATAAGCTTAGCATCAAAAACCGATACCCTCTACCCCGGATCAAAGACCTATTTGACTAGCTCCCAAGAGCATCTTACTTCTCAAAGATCGATCTAAGGTCGGGATACCATCAACTACGGGTCCAGGGGAAGGATGTTCCCAAAACGGCATTCAGGACTCGGTACGGTCACTACGAGTTTGTAGTGATGCCCTTCGGGTTAAAGAACGCACCCGCGATATTCATGGATCTAATGAACCGGGTGTGTTGGCCTTACCTAGACAAGTTTGTGATTATGTTCATAGACGACATCCTGGTCTATTCGAGGAGTGAGGAAGAGCATAGCCAACACCTACGACATGTATTGGAGACACTAAGGGCGGATAAATTATATGCGAAATTTTCGAAGTGTGAATTTTGGATCCGAGAAGTGGACTTCCTCAGTCATGTGGTTTGCGAGAAAGGGATACACGTGGATCCCTCCAAAATCAAGGCGATCGAGAACTGTTCAGTACCAAGGACGCCTACGAAAATCCGCCAATTCTTAGGCCTCGCTGGCTACTACCAGAGGTTCATCCAAAACTTCTCTAAGATTTCCAAACCACTTACCACCCTGACCCCAAAAAGGTGTGACTTTTAACTGGGAGAGAGAAGCAAGAAACCGCTTTCCAAATACTAAAGCAGGCCCTGTACAGCGCCCTGATTTTATCTCTACCAGAAGGGACCGAAGACTTTGTGGTCTACTGCGACCCTGTAAATCCCTAATCTCCCCGTGTATCAACCAGATCCGTTTGATGGTGCAGAATCCCAATCAAACGGATGATGTCAGATCAAATAGAAGAGAATGAGAAAAAGAATAATATGAATCTTGATTGTATTGATGATATGAATGAAATTCCTTACACAAGATTCACACACACAAACGATCCTTTCTCTCTAGACCGTAAACTCTCTTCGTATTCATCAATCTATTCCTCACACCCTAATACCTATATTTATACTAAGGGAACATGGGCCGGAAACAAATGGGCCGTAAATGAGTTTACGGCCGTAAGGTGTTTATAGCCTTAAACTCAGCCGTAAACTAGACCATAAATTCATAAAATATTACACAAAAATGTAATTGCCCAGAAAAGCAAAGTATAAACCATATTTTGACCTAACAATCTCCCCCTTGGTTTATAGCTTTCTTTTCTTAATTGACCCAAAAAGCTCCCCCTAAAAAGTAGTTGGCTTTCTTGATAATCTTCATTGGGAACTTGGCTTCAACATTAATCTTCAAATTCTTCACGAATTCAAGATGAACTTGATGAATCTTCAATGAATGACTTCATCTTGAGCAGTTGGGCTTTTCTTCAGAATTTGGCATTGACCGCACGTTGGGTGAGGAGGCTTGATGTACTTATTCTTGAAAGATAGCGCTTTCAGCTTGAGAATCTTCAGAGAGAACATCAAAGAGAACAAATCTTCTGGATCACTTCAGCAGGTACAAAGATAGCAGCAGACTGATTGAGGAGGCTTCAATGCAATCCGTCACATAATCTTCAATTGCAGCTTCACCTTGCTTCTGGGGTTGAAGGATTGAATGTTGAAAGAATAATCTTCATTTCTTGCTCCTTCGAATGCGAATTCTTTGATGCTCACAGACGAGGCTTTGGCTCAGAAATCTTCAACACAAACTCCATTAGTCTTATCTATACCTGAAATCACTTTTCAAGACAAAAAGAAAACTTAGCACATAAATTAAAACAGAAAGAAAAATATTTTTGGATTTTTGATTTTTCTGAACAAGAAATAAAACAGAAATAACACTACTTTTGGATTTTTAATTTTTCTGGTTTTTCTTTGATTTTTGAATTTTCTGATTTTTTTTTTATTTTTAATTCTCCCCTAATATTTAAATTAGACGAAACTATGACAAATTTAACAAAAATAAAAATGATATCTAACTTTAAGAGTGATTTGGGATCAAAGTTTTTAGACAGCCTTTATCTGGTTGATCGTCGGTATTGTGGTCCACTTAAACACGAAAAATTATGACAGATTTAGGACATACTATTTGTTACAAGACAGGGTGAACTTAAAATCCTAAAATTTATATCTGATCTTAATTCCTTAGATACTATATTTTAAGGTCCATTCATCTGACGACGACCAGGGATATTGTTGTCCACCTAAATTGAGCAGCGAGATCTATAGACAATCTGTATGTGTTCAATTTTAAGTATACTAGAACGTGTTTCCCGCTTCCTGATATGCCCTAGCCATCAAGAACTTCCAGAGTACTCCTTACACCGGGTGAGCAGACAACCATTCAGAGAGAGGAGAGATTCAGAATTCTATTGCTAACTACTTCAGAGGGGTTGAGAAGAAGAAGGTTGCATATGCTGTGTACCAGGTCGGATTAGAAGTCACGCAAATGAGACAGCATATGGCTAATAGATAAGAAGTATTTCACATATATATATATATATATATATATATATATATATATATATATATATATATATATATAGCCTGCAGAGAAATAGAGTTGCATATGTTGTATACCAATTCGGATTGGAAGTCGCGCAAAGGAGACAACATATGGCTAACAAACGGAAAGAAAGAAAATGATATTCTACAGACCTAATTTATCGGAATTCACCAGTCGCCCCATCCAACCGGAATTAAGGACAGAATCCGCACAACGAGGAAAAGTGAATCCACAGTTCTAGATACGGGTTATTTAATGTTACCGATAGATTCCCATGTATATCTCCCTGCTCAACCTATCCGAGCGTCGTGACATCAGGTTAAACGGATCTAACTAGGTCAAAGTTTGTCAAGTCCTTATATTCATTAGGTTTAACTCTTCCTAGTCAAGTCCATTTAAAATCTTTCGTGCCTACCGACGCATCAAACCAGAGCATAGACCCTTCAACTTTGGGTACGTTACGCAGACTCAGATTGCCTGTTATCACATGATCATATCACTTCCCAGAACATCTCCCTCAAGCAGCACATTTCATTACAGACCTATTTTTGATTTTCTGATTTTCTAATGTTTTTGGATTTTTGAAAATTTTCTAATTTTTGTTTTGTTTTTATTTCTCCCCCTAAATTTGTGCATATGAGAGAAACGAAAGTAAATGTGCAAATTTAAACTATCCTAAAACAAAAATTAGTCTTTAAAGCGAATCAGCTTAAGAAAAACTCAGGAGTATAGAGAAGAAAACGCAAACTGTAATTCACCGATTGAATCTGCATTCAGAAGGTCTGAGAACAGCAAGCATAATCTCAGAACAGATCTGAAAATTCTTTATGTCGTTAAGCACTAACCCCATGAGTGATCCCTTCCTTTCTTCTCTTCCTGCAAAGGACACATACTCTCAAATAATGTTCTGAATGTTGTACAGTTGAGAGATGTTCCCAATCATATGCCAGGAGCAGTTACTACCAACAAACCGAAGTCTGATGATATGCCTCCATAGCTGCTCCGACACAGAGCGGGATCAGTTGGTCTTTGGAACCCAGTCCATTTTGAAACTGGGTCAACTTTTGTCATCAACGCATGATACTCTCTCCCATGACATATCCTGCTTATCACAAACAGAAGATGTAGAAACGTTAGAAGCATTAGGAGATTTTGGAGTTTTCACCTTTGGTACCCATCTATATTCGGGTTTAACCCATTTCTTGTTCGATCCGATGGGTGCCTCGACACTTGCTTTGGAACTTGAAGCCGGCTGCCGGGATGACTTTGACCTAACCGGTCTTGGTTTCACAGGAGCATCTCTTGAACTAGACTTCCGGGCCAGCATTTCCTTCTTTCCCTTGGGATTCGGATGCTTGACCTTGGGAATAGGATGCTTGGACTTGGGAGTTGAATTCTTGGCCTTCATGGCATTCCAGTCGGCATTGTCTGAACGTGACTTTGAGGGGTTTCTTTTGAAAAATCTCCCTCTTGGCACGTTCTACCAGCCTTGTGCATAGTAGGGAACATATGCGCGATTAGGACAATTTCTGGCAATGTGTCAAGGTGTTCCACGGTGAAAACAAGTCTTTTTCTTCACTGCGAAGTTATCTCTTCCTGCCCTTGGTGGCGTATCCTTGCCTTGTCTCTTGCTTTTCCCACACGCACAGTTGCAACAGGCACTCTGTTTAGCTTGAAATGGTGGCCTGTATTTACCAACGGCAGGTTGATTAGAAGCAACAGATTCAGAGTTCAAGGGGTTGTTTGTTTGTTCAGAAGAACTCTCCTTGTTCTCATCCTCTGTTACTTTGCCTGCACAAGAAGTAGCAACATTAGTATCTTCAATATTAATAACTCCTCCTGACACAAATCCATCTCGTTTTCCATATTGAAGATGTGCCTCCCTGTCAATTTCTTTCTATGTCATGGGGATGGATGTGTAGTTATGATTGAAAGGAGGAGGAACACTATCATACCCTAGACCCTTGCTTTGATTTTCTTTGAATTTTAATTGGGTTTGATATAAGGACTCGACTGTCTGACTTGACGCAGTATAATTTTTAAAACTAACGTCTGTTTTTCCACACTTAATTTTTAAAGCGTCAAGTTCTTCAGTTACAGCAGCAAGTTGTCTCTTAATATAGTCATAATTCTCACACTTGTTGCTATACTCTTCCTGAAGTTTCCTAAAGTCCTTGGTTTTTGCTTTTAATTCAGCATTCAGGGGTTTCTGTCCTTTCCTGAGTTGATATCCTTCATATCTCAGGTCCTCAACTTCTCTTTTAAATAAATCGATTTGTTCCCGAAGAAATTTAATCGTAGCTTCACAAGCTGGAGTACATGTAACTTCAGTAACCAGAATGTTTTCAGAACTCATTGTTTCTCTACACTTCAAAGTATCAAGTTCTTGAATTACATCAGCAAGACTAAGATGATTGAGATCTTTTGTCTTCTTGATGATAGCTACGTTCATATCCCACGATTTCGGAAGTGAATTCAATAGCTTTTTGTTTATCTCAGATTTAGACAAGAAGATCCCAGCTATATTCATCTCGGTAATAAGTGTAGTAAATCGCTGCAATTGAGTTTCGAGGGTTTCTCCAGGGATATAATCGAAAATGTTGAAATTTTGTCTTAACATAACCTGACGACTCTCTTTCATGTTTTCAATTTCCTAGTAAACTTCAAAAACTATTAAAAGCAAAACTAGAACTTAAAAGTCAAATTTAAAAAGTCAAGCTCAAAAGTCAAACTTAAAAGTCAAACCGAAAAGCTAAATTTGAAAATTTAAAAGTTAAACAATAAAGTCGAAGTTTAAAGTCAAAGGTCAAACTTGGAACTCAAAGTCAAAATTTAAGGTCAAAAGTTATATAATAAAAGTCAAAAATTAAAAATATAATTTTATTTATTAATTTTAATTTAATTTATTATTATTATTAATTAATTTTTTTAATTTTGGTTGAAAAAGGAATTTAAAATTAAAAGAAATTGAGTTTTGGGGTTAAAAGTGTCAAAAAAAAAACAAAACTTGCTGCGATAGGAGTGGTTATAGTCAAAAAAACGGAAGCTTGAAACAGCAGAAAGCTTGGCTCAAGTGGTAAGACGCATGGATGTTGATTCAAGAGACACGGGTTCAATCCTCGGCACCTCCAATTCGCGTAATATTTTTGATGCGAGGCGAGGAAAGTGCTTGTGAGGACGAGGTGCTATCTACGAGGCCGTAAACCACCGAGGCCAAGGCCGCAAGCTCCGAGCCGCAAGCTCGGACCGTGAACCTCGGGCCGCAAGCTCGGGAACCCTAGCCGCCGGCCGTGAACTCCGAAAACCTAGCCGCCGGCCGCAAACTCCGATCAAAAACACCGATTTTTCGACTTTGAAGCTCCAAAACACGATCAAAAACCCTTTTTTTTATGAAAAACACGAAGAACAAACCCCCTTTATTTTTGCGAGATCTATCCAAAACACGCAAAAATATTTCGAAAATCAGATCAAATAATGCCCCAAATCTGACAAAATTGACTGATACAACTTGGCTCTGATACTAATTGTAAATCCCTAATCTGCCTGTGTATCAATCAGATCCATTTGATGGTGTGGAATCCCAATCAAACGGATGATGTCAGATCAAATAGAAGAGAATGAGAAGAAGAATAATATGAATATTGATTGTATTGATGATTTGAATGAAATTCCTTACACAAGATTCACACACACAAACGCTCTTTTCTCTCTAGACCGTAAACTCTCTTCGTGTTCATCAGTCTATTCCTCACACCCTAATACCTATATTTATACTAGGGGAACATGGGCCGGAAACAAATGGGCCGTAAATGAGTTTACGGCCGTAAGGTGTTTACGGCCGTAAACTCAGCCGTAAACTAGACCATAAATTCATAAAATATTACACAAAAATATAATTGCCCAGAAAAGCAAAGTATAAACCATATTTTGACCTAATAGACCCATCAAACCAGGGTCTTGGATGTGTGTTAATGCAGCGAGGAAAGGTCATTGCTTACGCATTGAGGCAATTAAAAACGCACAAGGTCAACTACACCACACATGACCTCGAATTGGGAGTAGTAGTATTCTCCCTAAAGATTTGGAGGCACTACCTTTACGAAACGAAGTGTACAGTCTTTACCGATCATAAAAGCCTTCAGCACATCCTCAATAAAAAAGAACTCAACATGAGGCAGAGACGATGGGTAGAACTACTGAATGATTACGAGTGTGAGATTCGTTATCACCCAGGTAAGGCCAACATAGTAGCCGACGCCTTAAGTCGAAAAGAATACTCGGGTTGCCGAGTGAAGTCACTAACCATGACAATCCATTCGCACCTGTCCATGCAAATCAAAGAGGCCCAGCTGGAAGCTTTGAAACCTGAGAATGTGACAGGTGAGGCATTAAGAGGAATGGATAAGAATCTAGAAGTCAAGGACGACGGAGCTCGTTATCTCATGAACCAAATTTGGATACTAAAATTCGGTGGGTTCAGGGACGTCGTCCTGAACGAAGCACACAAAACTCGATACTTTGTACATCCCAGTTCGGACAAGATGTACCTGGACTTGAAGAAACTCTACTGGTGGCCGAACATGAAAGCCGAAATCGCTACCTACGTGAGAAAGTGTCTGACTTGCGCCAAAGTTAAGGTAGAGTACCAAAAGCCTTTGGGTCTACTACAACAAGCTACGATACTCGAATGGAAATGGGAACGAATAACCATGGACTTCATAACCAAACTGCCGAAGACAACGGGTGGCCTCGATACCATTTGGATGATCGTTGACAGGTTGACCAAGTCCGCACACTTCCTACCAATGAAGGAGGCCGACAAAATGGAAAAGCTGACCAAGATGTACATCAAGGAAATCGTGAGATTGCATGGGGTGCCAAAGTCCATTATCTCATACAAGGATAGTCGATTTACCTCGCAATTATGGTAGTCACTTTAGAAATCCTTAGGAACTAGGCTGGACATGAGTATGGCCTATCACCCACAAACTGACAGGCAAAGTGAGATGACCATTCAGACGCTAGAAAACATGCTTAGGGCGTGTGTGATAGACTTTGGTAAAGCTTGGGATGCCTATTTACCAATTTTCGAATTCTCGTACAATAACAATTATCACACTAGCATTAAGGTTGCACCATTCGAAGCCCTCTACGGCCGCAAGTGCAGATCACCTTTGTGATGGGCTGAAGTGGGTGACACACAACTAGCTAAGGGACAAGTCCTTAACAGCACCCTTACTGGCCCGAAGATCATAAAAGAAACTACATAGAAGATTGTCCAAATCCGAGATCGATTAAAGGCTTCTAGAGACAGACAGAAAAGTTACGCAGATAACAGACGAAAGCCTTTGGAATTCCAGGTTGGAGATTGAGTGTTATTAAAAGTCTCACCCTGCAAGGGTTTAATACGTTTCAGTAAATGAGGAAAGCTGAACCCTAGATACATCTGGCCATTCGAGATCCTCGCTAGGATTGGTCGGGTAGCATACAAGCTTCGTCTACCGCAAGAACTCAAAAATGTACATCCTACCTTCCACGTATCGAACTTAAAGAAGTGTCTGTCCCACGAGACTCTTGTAATACCACTCGACGAGATTGAAATCAACGAGAGTCTCCACTTCGTGGAAGAACCGGTAGAAATCATGGATCGAAAGATTAAGAGAACGAAATAGAATCGCATCCCTATTGTGAAGGTCCGTTGGAATGCTAAACGAGGACCCGAGTTCACCTGAGAATGCGAAGATCATATGAAACAAAAATACCCTCATCTCTTCCCAAACGTCTGAAGTCCTAGTCAAAACGGTAATTTCGGGACGAAATTCCTTCTAACGGGGGGATGATCTGACAACCATCACTTTCTGGTCAAGTCAAAGTCAAATAAAGTCAACAAGTCAAATTGGTCAACTCAATTAACCCTTATATATTAGGTTTTACATTACGCTTACGATTGTACGACACACTATCTCAATGAAAAATATCACTTTGAGTTCTCACGTGTCTAGAAAATTTAAACCCTAATTATGGAAAATGATGTAACTACTCGATAAAATACTAATACATACCCTTCGGGGCGTATAACACTCATAACAAGGATTACCGGGCCATGCGAACCTTGCATTTCGAGGCTAAACACTCACAAAGGTCACAAATAAAGTCTCTCTAAACCTCTCTCACACTATCTCTCTCTCCCAAATCTCTCCCAAGATCTCTTTCAACTTTTTATAATCATTCGGGGCATCTCGACCCTTAATTTATTCAAAACCACTCAAAACGGGAAGTTTAATAGAAAAACAACTTAAAGGAGGCGTAGCCTCTTAGGACCCGAAGCTAGCCCTAAGGAACTGAAATCAACTATTTAGGGCCGAAGCCGAAAGTTCTTTTTCAGACCGAAAAATCTAAAGACCGAACCACCTAGGACCGAACTGCTAAGGAACCGAACCATTGAGACCTAAACCGAGACCCTAAGCGAATCGAGAACAGCCTTCGGCACGAAACCTTCGCCTCCGCCTTTGCTTCTCGCATACTCTTGCCTGCCTTCACTCTCGGTCCTTCTTGACCAGTTCGCCTACGATGCTACTCGGACCGAACTTTCCCTCTCGGTTCTTAAGGACTGAACCTCGCAACTCGCCCCTATTTCCCGGTTTTCAACCATTTTCGAGTTTTAAGCTCGTTTTTCATAATTTTAGCGTGAGATTTTCACCCAAACTCATATTTTGGCATATAAGACCGTATATATTCATATTTTAGTCACTTTTTTTTGGGGGGGGGGGAAATATTATGCTAAGAATAATATCTATTGTGTAAGCTTTTGAGTTGGAGTGTTGAATTTTCCATAAAACTATGACACAAACTACCTCCCATACCACCCTATGACAACCTCCAATCACTATTCATCCCTACCTAGTCAACTATTTTTCCTCTCACACACTCCCCTCCAGCAAGATGTATTGAACAAGGGCTGGAAAACCCTACCTTTCCTTCCACATTCCTCACTCTCTCACCAAAAATCAAACCCATTTCTCTCTCACTTTCTCTCTTTAAACTCGAGATTTCAAGGCTGTTCTTGAGCATTCTCCTTCACATTTGGTAAGTATTTTCATACTACACTTGAAAATTCTTCACACCTCCACTCAAATCATGAATATCTTACACAAATATCGTTATATTTGTTCTCAGGTCCTTCAAATCTTCAAGCATTTTCCAAGTGTTCTTGACCTGGAAACACCTTCTATTCATCATCCATCCTAAGAAATCAGTCAAGGTGAGTTCATACCCCCATTTTCATGTTTTCTTCAAGTTTTAGGGGGACGGGGGGAATACAAGTTAAATCACGTTAAAATAACTCAAACTCATACTTCTACTCTTCACAGAAAAGTTGAGTCCTATTCACGGACAGTTTTGACCATCTTAAACTTAATATCTTTCAAAATTCTTTAATATGCAAGTAGTTTAGGTTTATAACTTTCAAATGACTACTTGCACATCTCCATACGATTTTTCTAAAATTTATGGTGAATTTTACAAAACTGCCTATCATTTCATAAATGAATTCGGACCAGTCTGTGAATATGAACATTTTCACACAAGTTAGACACTTCTGAAAATCATAATAAAAATTATGAATAAACTAGACACATTTTCTAAACTCTCAGAGTTTACGGATTTAGTTTTTGACTTTGTATGATTTTTCTGTGATTTTTCTAAAACAGTGCATAAAAGTTAAAAACGAGTTAACAACTTACAACTTTCATAACACTTTGTAACATGTTGAGCAAAGTGTAAATCTTTGATGACTTCATATTTTGCATGTGCTTTTTGTTGTGATATATTTATATAATAGAAAATATTCTCTGAAATGTAAGAGTCTTTTGTAATTACAAATAATACAAGATGGAACATAATAAGTATAGTTATGTATTTGTTAAACTACTACATACACATGAAGGGTCTTACACTCAATACAAACGGGTTTTCAGTTACTATATGGTAAACTATAGTAGGTATGGTTTATGGGTTTCACATTACAAACATACTACACAAAAAGGGGGTTTCAATTCCACCTTACAAAAGGTTTTACAAGCATATCACACGTAAACTCGTTCGTAAATTGTGAGACACATCTTCATTGTACTCATAGAGTACGGGTTAAAATTTCCTGAATAGTTATAACCAAAGTCTCTTGTAGGGACAACGTGATAATTGTGTATAAATCTATATTGGGATTGAAAACCCACACCCATGCTGCTTACGACAGCCCGATCGGCCGATCGGGGGTGACAAATGGTATTTTATTTCCGACAGCTGAAGAAGGTTGCGACAGGCATCTCTGTTATAATATGGTTATAGTGACTCACATAGGGAGATAACGACACTTATAGGGCGTGTTTGGCATGGAGCATTTGAGAGCGTTTGAGATCTTCTAGTTTCTAGCGTTTGACAAAACGCTTCATTTTGAACAAAAAACCTTGTTTGGCACTACAAGCTTGTAGCGTTTAGTTTAAACAAAACTCTCCAAATCCAAATGCTACTTCATGTAGCGTTTAACAAAACGCTACAAGCTACCCGCTACCCGCTACAAGCTACCCGCTAACAGCTAATTTTGCCGAACACGCCCATAGTTTACGGAAATTTCTACTTTAAAAAGGGGGTTTATCTATTTAAAACTGCATACATCGTTATAAGTATGAAACATACATACACTCAGTCTTGGAATTTAAGACTACATAACATTTATTAAGGAAAATAATGGATTTTCTTGGGTATACATTACATTTACAAACAAAGGATTTCAAACTCTACATCCAAAAACTTATGAACTCACCAACTTAATTGTTGACACTTTTTCGAAATTATTTGTATTTTCAGGAAATTAGTGAAACAGGAAATCAACAACTTTTGAGGATGGGATGTTAAATCGTCAAACATTTCATTTTTGGCATTATAGTGTAATTGAATTTGAAATATGTAAACTCATACCATAGTGTAACTTTTTCAAATATATTTATGATGGTTGTATTTACTTTGAGCACTATTATACTCTTGTTGTGATACAATACATGAAGTCCTCCACCCTCGGACGTTTCCGCCATCCTTGGTTTGGGGGTGTGACGTGAATATATGTTAAAAATCATTGGGCTAAATCGATGGAATAAATCTGCCGATGTAATATATTGTTTATGAATTGAACAACTAACCAGATCCAATCAGAGAATACAAACAGTATATGAATTGGAATAAATTACTCAGATGAACAGTAGATGAACAACATAAATCTCTATGAACAGTAACTTAAACAAGAATTTTGATTCCAAGACGCCAAAACACCAATAATCTTCATTAACTTGTGCAAAAAATCATCAAATCAAGAACCGATACTTCAAAAATCAATAGATCTTCAAAGACCCACTCTAATACCACTTGTTTGGATTAAAACCCTAATTGTGATTTGATGAACAAGATGCATACAATAAGAAAAAACACAAGTAAAGAAGATATGTCGAAAGATCATTCGATTTATTCAAAACATGAGGAATAGATTACACTTTCAGAATAGACTAAATAATCTAACTCTACATAAGAAACCTCACAATGTGGTGGCCACATTTTGCCTCACTCTTAACCCTAATTACGCATAATACATGACTATTTATAGGAAAAAGACAAGTCTTGGGCTTTTAACCTAAATTTCATCAAGGGGTCCCATTGCCATAATCCATGGAGTACTTTGAAACCCTACACTTGGGGAAAGGCGAATGTACCTAAATCGGGGGGTCGAGAGAAGGATAGGGTGGTGATATTGTGGATAAGGGAAAGGGTAAGGTGAAGGGGGATAAGGATGAGTGGGGATGGTATGGATATGGAGGAGGAAACGGTAAGTTCTCAAAATGGTTTTGAGATTGGTGCCAGCCCCACATATGATGCATCTGTTGTGACATGATTTGGTTCAAGAACGACCTCCTAGGCTAAGGCATCATGAATCAGGCAACTCTAACTCAAAATTCATAAAAATACATAGTCTATCATCTAGCATGCAGTACTAATAGCTTAATAGTAGTTCATCTCATAATATACTCAAGTAAGGGTATTTTGGGAAATCACCGTTCGGGATATGGCTGATTGTACACACTGCTTTGTCTTGTTTTCTCTTGAAATTTGTTTGCTTATTTAGAAAATCATTTCTTTTTGAAAAAAATCTCAAATACTCAATTTGAGTCCAGACATGCTCAAGGGTACATCTGGATCCCTCAAACCAAGGCTTTGATACCAACTTGTAACACTTAAAATTTTCAAGAAAATTTTTCACTTTCAAAAGTTCACATAAAACATAGTTTAACAATTCTGATGCCAATTTTATCATTTTTTCTCAATCACAAAACATCAGAGTTTGTTATCAAATATCCCAGAATCCTCATAACACAAATCAACAAGCTGGTATGTACAATCATGCCAACGCCTTCCCTTGATCCTTAGATGTACCTGAAACACATTTTACACAAACACTGTAAGCACGAAGCTTAGTGAGTTCCCAAAAATACCACACACAAAAATAGTTAGCCTCTCATGGCTATATCTCGATAAGGACCCTCCGGTCATGTGTCTCAGTAAGGACCCTCCGGTCTCACGACTCGGTATGGACCCTTCGGTCCCGTGTCTCGGTGAAGACCCTCCGGTCTCACTGCTCGGTATGGACCCTCTGGTCATAGCTCAATAAATGCACATAGTAATATACAACAATAATCACAAAGAGAGAATGCATAATATCACATATCTCAATATAAGCAAATAAGACCCTCTGGTTAATAACACAAATAAGACCCTTCGATCGCACAGTAATTACCACTCAGTTAAGTATAGTGAGAAGACTCACCTCGTAAAGTAAATCAATATATCCCGTACCCGAACTGCCGGTCTAGACTCCGCCTAACATATATCACATATTCGTCTAATTAATAATTGATATTAACAACTCCCGAAAAGGTGTTCGGTTAAATTCCTCTACTAATCTCAGAAGGGTAAAAGACCATTTTACCCCTCCATGGCCTCCAAAGTCCACAACTTGACCAAAACCCTAAAAGTCAATGGAAGTCAACACCCTACGCGTACATTGGGTGTATGTCCCTCTACGCTGGGCGTTCAGTCAGCCAAGCATGCATCAGGGTGGCTTAGTGCTAAGTTGCGCGTAGCTGGGAGTACGCACGACGTACTCCCCAGGTTTCCTCTTTTCACTCTTTTAGTCTTAATCCGTTAAGACCATTGCTACTACTACAGATCTGGGTTAGATAAGGTTCATTACTCCATAAAGGTGGTGACTTTAAGCCTTAGCATGGCTGGACAAGTCTAAATCTCATAAACTCTCATCCTTTACTCACAAAGGTCCTAATATCTCATGCATGGAGAGATCTTAACGACCAAGATCTCATTTTTATGAGTCCAAACAACTAGAAACACCTAAATGGACATGTATTATGCTCTGGAGTTCACCAAACTCATAAAGTTTCAATCTTGGGACATAAAACCCTAAAAATGGACCAAAACATGAACTAATCAAACATTGAGAAAGCTTTGAGCTTGATACCTATAAATGATGCACCAACCACAGGGAAACTCAGATCCAAAAGCTTGGACACCAACTCTTCTTCCTTCAAAGCTCCTTCTTCACAAAAGAATCCCACAAGATCACTCAATAAGCCTCAAATGCTCACACAAGCTATAAGAACGAAATTTAAGGATTGAGGGAAGTTGAAGGCTGGAAATGGTGGCAGGAAATGAGACCATCATGTTCCTTAAATAGGGACACACAACACAATTAGGGTTTACACTCTGAGCCTAGTACTCCCAGCATACTAGGTAGCCTCCGCGACCATAATACGCACATGAGTACGCTGAGCGTACACACGAGTACGCCCCGTGTGCTCATTTGCCACCTTTTTCTCAATTAGGGGCTAGTTTTGACAATTCAATAAAAGTAAGGGTCATCGATACGTACCTTATTTCGGGGTGTTACATATCTTATGATCGAATACATCTTTTTTACAATAAATTCATCGTGTCGATTGTGTTATTTTTATTAGACAAAACTTCAAAAATGGTCCCTGTGGTTTCCAAAAATATCATGTTTAGTCCCTAAGTTCAAAAAACCTCACAGATGGTCCCTGTGGTTTCAAAAATTTTAACAAATGGTCCTTCCGGCTCACTTCGTTAGCATTTCACCGTTAACTCATTTTTTAATAAAATATTACAGGGGTAATTTCGTCATTTCAGTTGTAACCTTCTCTCTTAATATGAAATGATTACATGTTTCTTGCACATCACTGCCCGTCCCTCTCCCAAGCAGATAACCAGTTACAAGTTTAGTCATCAGGTTCATTCCCATCGTAGAAGCAAGAACAGAAATTGGGATTTAGGGTTTTAAGCTTCAGAAATTGCAATGGTGCTATCAATATGGTGTTTTCGAGAAAAATTTGTAACCGTGGAGGACTTAGGAAAAAGATACTGTACAATACTACAACACAAGTTGTTTTTTCTTGGTCTATTGTGTTGACGTAAGGAAATCATTGATTTTACTCTTTTTTTTGTGTTTACAGAAGGTTATGACAACTATTTCATGTTGAAGATACACTACAGTGGTGTCTTCACCAAAGCACCTGGAAGGAAATACGTTGATGGTGTTGTAGCATATGTAGATGATGTTGACACTGATTTATTTTCAGTTCATGAGCTTGACGACATGGTTCGAGAACTAGGGTACAAAACTGAGCAAACCCTTTACTACTAGTTCTGTATCCCTGAATACCCTTTGGACTATGGCTTAATGTCTTTAGGTAATGATCAAGATGTACTTAAAATGGTATCATATGTCCCTAAACACAGACTTATTAGGGTGTATATTGAAACTGGTCAGACAAGGGTAGCTAGTTATTACAAGTCTCCTTCTAAAGTTGTTATTGAAGAGTTGGAGCCTGATAGTGTGTAACCTGAAATGAATAGAAAGAACCCTTGTAGGAGAGAAGCAAGATCATGTAATAGAAAGCTTGATCTAAACAAGTCTATGAACCCTGATTATGAGTAGTCACAAGTGTTAGATGTTGATGAAGGCCATGATTACTCAAAGAGTATTCTACCATTTATAAGGTCACAAGGCAAACAAAGTCATGTCATTCAAAAGGAAGTGGTGAATCATGAAATTGAAACTCAAGAAGAAGTGATCACTAGTGCAGTTGAAACTGAAGAACCATTGGGAACTTACCATGTAAAGGAACCAAGCTGCCAAGCTGATGATGGAGCTAATACTACAACAGTTGATGACTATGAACCATTTATAGAGGATTACTCACTTTATGCTGATTATGATGATGAGTTTAATGTTCAAACTTCATTTGAAAAACAACCAGAAGTGGATTATCTAGAGGGTATGGTGAGTGATGATAGTGGAGAGGCTTTCTACTTTGAGAGTGGCCATGGTTCTGAGGATAGTGGAGATGATTCTGATGACAGTGAATACAATGTGGATGAGTCTAACATACAATTTGATGTAGATGTAGACATGAGTGAATTCCATAATGCTGTTGATGTAGATGAACTTGGAATCTTGAACAATTATTCAAAAGATGAAGGGATTGACATGGTTGATGATGAGTTGGAAGTTATTGCCACTGATGATTATCAATTTGCAGGATTTCATGAAGATGATAGGAAGAGACTGCTAAAAGAGTTGAATAAGTCAAGTACATGCTCACATGGAGAGGTTCATGTTAAACCATTTCAGATTAGCCAGGTCTTCAAAACCAAGCTTGATGTTAAAAACTACATGAACTCACATGCTGTAGCAACAAGGAGGTCTTTATACCTAGCCAAAAATGACAAAATACGGATTAGGGTGAAATGTAAAGGTGTTGTAAGTAAGCCTTCTAGAGGAGTTGATGGTGGTGGGCCCTCTACTAGAAGTAGGGCAAAGTGCAAGGGTAAAGATGTAATTGCCAATAAAGGTACATGTCCATGGGCAGTCCAAATATCGAGGGCTAATGAAAATCAGGATTGGTTGGTGAAAATAGTATAGGATGAGCATAAATGTTTGCAAACAAGGGCGGTTAAAGCTTGCACTTCCAGATACGTAGCAAACTTAATTGTTCAACAAATACAGAGTAACCTTAATATTCCAGTGAAAGCTTTACATGAAGAGTTGTGCAAGAAACTGGAGGTAGGAATGTCATTGCAAAAGGTTGCTAGGGAAAAGTCAATGGTTGAGCGTATCATTAGTGGGGACTACCAAGTACAATATGGATTTTTGAGGGATTATGTGTTGGAGCTACTCAACACTAATCCTGGTACAACAGTTCGGATTGATGTGTATCCAGAAACCTCCCTGTCTATTACCATAAGAACTTTTAGAAGAATATATGTCTGTTTAGGTGCATTGAAGTTAGGATTCAAATCTGGTTTAAGAGATTTTCTAGGTCTGGATGGTACTTTCATGAAGGGCCCTTACCCTGGGCAAGTGCTAACTGTTGTAGGGTTGGACTCAAACAATGGCATATACCATGTAGCATATGCAGTGGTAGAGACAGAATCAACAAGTAGTTGGACCTGGTTCTTGGAACTGTTAGGAGAAGATCTGGATCTGGGACCAAATTCAAACTTTACCTTCATTTCAGATAGAAAAAAGGTGTGTATCACTTAACTTTTTTTTATTACCTTTTCTAAATACATTTGGTTAACTGATGTTGCATACATTGACTTTTGTTTAGGGAATAATACCATCAATGGAGAAGGTATTCCCTAGTGCAGAACACAGGTTCGGTTTGAGGCATATCCAGGAGAACATGAAGAAACAGTGGAAAGGAAAAGACTTAAGTGACCAGATTTGGGAGTATGGTAGAGCAACAACAGTCAATCATTTTAACAGAGCAATGGATGAGTTGAAGAAGATCAATGCAGAGGCTCATGCCAGCAAACACTTGGGTTAAATCTCACTTTAGTGGTAAGTTTCTAGAAATTTATTGAGAAATGTTAATCTTCCCTGTTGTGTGTTTACTATATGTGTAAGTGTCTTCTCTTAATATCTATTATTCAGGAAGGGCACATACTGATTGTTTGTTGAATAACCTTTGTGAGGTATTCAATTCTAAGCTAGATGAAGGTAGGGATAAACCTATTATCACTTGATTAGAGTATATTAGAGAGTATCTCATGAAGAGGTTATGTATGGTGCAAAAGGAAATATATAAGTGTGAAGGACTTCTAACCCCTACTGTAACTACACTGTTTGAAAAGATTAAGACCGATGCATCAAAGTATGTGGCTAAATACAATGGGGCAGGAAAGTACCAAGTGGCAAGCACATTGCAAGACCAATATGTGGTAAACTTGAATGATCAAAGTTGCAGTTATAGGTTTTGGGAGATTACAGGTTTCCCATGTAGACATGTTGTTTGTGCTATATGGGACAAAATTGAAAATGGTGAAAATGCCCCACATGTTGATGAATGGGTCCATCCTTGCTATAGGTTATCAACATAGAAAACCATGTATTTCAACAAAATTGATCCATTGAATGGACGTACAATGTGGCCTAAAAGTAACTGCCCATTCACTTTACTTCCACCAAAACATAAGACACATGTTTGTATTTAAAGTACACTAAATATATAGTATACATGTGAACATGGAATGAATTCAATTTTAACTATAGTATATCAATATGTGTAGGTTGGGAGGCCTAAGAAGAAGAGAAGGAGGGGTGTTGATGAGCCAAACAACCAAGCTGGTAGATTGAGCAGGAAATATTTGGCAGTCACTTGTTCAAAGTGTCATAACAAAAGGCACAATTCCAGAACATGTAAAGGGCATGGAGGTAGTGGTGAAGTTGGAGGGGGCTGGAAACTATTTTTAGTGGTTATTAGGATGCTGGTGTTGTAGGTATTTAGAAACTTATGTCATGTGTACTTGTTTGAAGATGTGTTAAGAACTTGAAAACTTTGCATGTAATGCTTGTGTTGTAGGTCTTTTGAAAACTTTGCATCATGGTTGTGTTAAGAACTTTATAACTTTGAATGTAATGGTGTGTATGCACTTTTTGGTAATGAATTAATATGTTTTGTGTACTACCCTTCACAGATCAATTAATAACATTGTACATTTCAATTGCAAATGAAAACCATCTTCAAGATGCATTTACAATACACTTAACAATTGCATTTCAAAAACATTCAAGAAATTAAACAATGAACTATAACAAACTACATTCCATTACCATTACCATTACCACTGCATCACACATTAATCTGATACATAAACCAAATACAACAACACCAATTCCAAAACCACCTACATAAACTGAAAGCAAAAATACCCCTATCCGATTAAAATAAAAAAAAACCCTGCAATGGTTACAAACCAAAAACCAAAACTCCATTACCATCCAAACCTTCACAAGATACTTAGAGATTAAAATAATACCAAAAAAAACACCCATGAACAAAACAACATCAGCTGGTAGTTCCACAATTCTGCACTTACAATGGCGACCCTCTCTTCCAATTGATTCATTGATCTTATCAAACTTGGAATCACCACCAATGCCCTAGCACACATAGGAGGATCAGACCATCGAAGGAAACCACATCTTCTACAGTTCCAAAATTGTCTTCCAGGGTTACAATCCGTCCATGAAGTGATCTTCGTTGCTTCATTCCCACATCTGCAAGTCACCATCTTTGAATCAAAAGCGATTGGATGTCGTGAAGGGTGCAACGGTCGAGCAACAGTGGAAAGGAGGAGAGATGATGACTGATAAAGCTAAAGGATTTGCCCAAAAATCGGACATGCAATTTCTTTTAAAGAGAGAAGGTTACAACTGAAATGACGAAATTACCCCTGCAATATTTTATTAAAAAATGAGTTAACGGTGAAATGCTAACGGAGTGAGCCGGAAGGACCATTTGTTAAAATTTTTGAAACCACAAGGACCATCTGTGAGGTTTTTTGAACTTAGGGACTAAACTTGATATTTTTGAAAACCATAGGAACCATTTTTGAAGTTTTGTCTTTTGATTATTCTGAATGCCAAATCAAACATTTATGTACTAGCATGTTTTGTATTTTTATTTTCATAAAATCAAAGCATATTAAGTATTCCTAAAACATGAAAGAAACACCTTAAATCAAACATTTATGTACTAGCATGTTTTGTATTTTTATTTTCATAATTAGAGACTCATCTTTACTTAAACATCCGAATTGACCCGACGATGATATTCTTCTTATTTTATGGATAATTCAAAAGCTACATAATGCATCATTGCTTCAAGCCAACACTTAGACCAGGAGCGGAGCTTCAATATTTAATTTGGGGGCCGAAAATATAATTTGTATAAAAATGGATGAAAGGGGGGCATAGTCAAAATTTTATATTTTTTGGCCTAATATGTATAAAACTAAAGTATAGAGACTATTTCTACAAAAAAAAAAAATCAACGGGAGGGGGGGGGGGGGGGGGGGGGGGCACAACCCCTAGCCCCATATAAGATATGCCCTTGACTTTTTTACATTACACATAAGCAACATAATCACTAGATCTATCGTTTTATTATACTTTTCATTAACAAATACAAATCCATTTTTACATGAAGGATATAATTATTATTTTTCTATTTAATTATTATGAAATTATTTTAACTACCAAAATAACTATAAGTCTTTATATCATTTTTGGTAAAAAAAATGCATTTATGTGTTTTATCCGTTTAAAATGTGTTTTTATGAACTTAAATTATTGAAGTGTATAACTAAATTAAAAACATGTTGTATTTACTCATTAAAAATAAATGGTGTGTGAATAAAGAATAAAACACAATGATGTGCAAATCAAATGCAAACTCCATGGCACCTATTAAAATTACGGTCGTAGGCCTAAACCGAACCGCAAATCAAATGCATCGGTTTTTGTAATCTCAAAACAATGATGTGCAGTTTTGTGGTTTTTTCCAACCGTTTTTGTTTCGTTTGCCGCAATTTTTGTTTTTACCCGCACAATGAAATGATACGGTTTTCTAGTGTGGTTTTGTTTTAAAACCGCAAGAGCCCGAAAATTGTGATTCAAGAATATTCATGATAGGGGTTTCATTGAAGTGTATCATGTTGGGGAGATACATGTTCGCCTTGTTGACGAGTACTTGTATTTTTTTAGAGACGAGAAAGACAAATTAAAAACAATACCATCAGTTTAGAGACTATCAACTTGGATCGGCTTTCCCATTTTAAAAACAACACCATCGGTTTTGTATCGGTTTCTAATTCTTGGTTTCGATTGTTGCGGTTTTTTTAGATCGCTTCGGCTTTTGCTCACCTTATTAAAAGATCAAATGATATAAGAATTTATTAGATATTATTTTATAATTTATCTTATAAATAGTTTCATTATTGATTTATAAAAATTGTGGATAAAAGATATCATTTTAAAAGTTTAAAGAGCAAATATGATATGACGAGAAATATGAGATTTCAAAATATATCAAATTTATTTGTTTTTATGTCATTTTATATTTTGTAGCTAGCTTGTTAACTAGTTTTTTTTACAAATATATTTTCTATTGCCTAGTTTATTAGCTATAAACTATCTTTTGCGTTAGTATGACAAACACATACTTATACTTATGGTGTCTTGGTGATACTATTTGTATAGAATTATATATTACCACACTAACCAAACTTTGTAGGTATCTTTAGAGTGGAAAGATACAATACGGTCTAATGTCATTTCAATATAAAGCCTTCAATCATCCGTTTGTCTAGTTTAAGTAAAGATTGCCTAAACATAGAGTAAACATTCCCAACACAATCAAACTTTCGGTTCCTCAACGTGTTCTTGATCAAAGGCAAATTAATTCTTTCTGGTCTTAAAACATATTTCCTGCAAATTGGTTTTAGAGGTGAACACATAATCAATTGTTGACAACTCTTATGTTTGTTAAGGTTTTTTGCCAAGCTTGTGAAATGGGGAAGAAGAAATATTTGGATTGGACAAGCCGGTCGATTATGTTCACCGGAGGAGTTTCCTTCGTGAAGAAAAATGTAAGGTTTTCTTTTTGCTTTTTGATCTTCGTTTTTGTTATAATTCTTTGTTGTGTCACGAATCTAAATCTAAATATTGAACCTAGATCATAAGTTTGCTTAGATAGAACAATTTTAATTCAATCACGACAAAAGTTAGTTCATCTAAGTCATTAATTTAGTACTAATTGATTAAATAAATAAAATTAGTTTTTAGTAAAACGAAAACAAATGAAATGGTAAAGAAGTCATACAAAGTAAATTTGCTAACGTACAATCCAAATCATGATATTAGGGTTACAAATAATCATTCATTAGTTGGATAACAACCTCTTGATGATCTAGATCATGAATCAAAATATTTTTTTGAACGGTAAATTTAATATACTTTTAAACTATTCTTAAATCACCTATGTCACAGACGATACTTGAACCATCGACATCATGGAAGGAGGGCAACACTTGGTACCACCGAGCTAAAAACCCTTTTGGCATACACAAATAAATAATATGATCTGAGTCGGTCGCACCAAACTTCATACTTCTCCACTGAATATTTATGAATTTGAAAGGCACATAATAACAATAAAGTATAAGTTATAAAAACTTAATTAGTAACCTCAACAACGAATGTAATAAATAAACAAATATATATATATATATATATATATATATATATATATATATATATATATATATATATATATATATATATATATATATATATATATATATAAATCAACAAATCAATACAAACTCCATGGCACCTATCGATAAACATAGTATATACCCATGTTGAGTATTTTTTTTCATAAATTCCTAAATGTATAGGTTTAAAACTACTCAAACTATTATTTTAACCATTAGCCCTCCTTAGTAGATTTACAACGAGTTAAGTTATAATTATACTCTAGTAACTTTTCCCCATGATATTACAACCCAATGGGCTACAACTATGTCTAAATAATATTTCCCTAATGGTATTACAACCATTAAGGCTACCTATGCAACATATTCATGTACACATATATTATTAAGACCATTAAGGATACCGTTGACTTGTATTTCTCAAAAGATGGTATTACGACTACCAAGGCTACCACCACTTTCCAATAACAACATACAAGTATGGTATTACGACCATCAAGATTACCATTGACTTGTGTTTCTCTAATGAGGGTATTATAAGCACCAAGGCTACCACCGTACTCAAATAACAATGTAAAAATGTAGTGTTACGACCAACAAGGCCGTCATTGACTTGAAATACACTAACAATGATATTACGACCACCATGACTTTCACCTTACTTTGATAAAAATATACAAGTATATCATTACGGCCAACAACGTTGTCATTGACCTCCAATTCACTAATGATGATATTACGACCACTAAGGTTATCATCGTATACTAATAACTATAAACATTGTTATAATGATACTCTATTATAACCGCTCGGCTATACTAAATCTTGGTTCCATACTTTAGACAGATATGATAGTTATATTTAAGTGTAACTATTCAATGACCTACATTGTTGCGTTAGCATAACTGTTCACACAACTTAGATAACCAACTTATATAATACAATATTCATCAACTAAAACCATCTACGTACATTCCAATCATTAAAACCATTACATCGATTCACTATAACTAATAGCCATAAACAACTACACCAACACTTCATAGCTCATAACAAATATAACTAAACTAGTTATTTAACTCATGTAGCATAACTTAAGTATAATTAAGCTAAATCAACTCATTACTCCACATAGCAATAACTTGTTATAAAACTTAGTGATACCAGTTAGATACAACTCTAACTATATACAACCCTATAAGCTTTTAACTCATAATATATTATTCCATAATAACCATTATATTGTATTTATGATTTATCACATAACACAATAATAATCACATATCTCGATGACATTTATTAGAAAAATAATATGGTTACTCACCCTGATAGAGTATTATATGCAAGAGATTCTAATTCTCAAAGTCTTGTAATTGCCTTTGAAATCGGGAGTTACAACAGAGTTATATATATATATATATATATATATATATATATATATATATATATATATATATATATATATATATATATATATATATATATATATATATATATATATATATATATATATATTACTAAAAACTATTTGGAAGAGACAATTACTATTCATTTTTCCTTGTTATTTCTAGAGTAAAAATGCCTTATATATATATATATATATATATATATATATATATATATATATATATATATATATATATATATATATATATATATATATATATATATATATATATTACTAAAAACTATTTGGAAGAGACAATTACTATTCATTTTTCCTTGTTATTTCTAGAGTAAAAATGCTTAAATACAAATTAAATTACTACTTTGACATCATATAATACAAAATGTAAAATCAACATCTATTTAGAAAAATAGATTTTGTCTCTGCCCATAACAGATTTTTATATTTATATATTTTCCCCTCAATGATTTAATAGTTTTTATCATTCCTAACTTTAAAATTAAATAACTGGTATTTTATAAGTTATGATTGGGTCCATTTCTATATTTTAAAGTTATGTTATTGGTCACTTTCAAGTCTTATTTTCGACCGTCTCTTCAATTCATAATGTTTTGGATCAAAACTTTATTTTGATACTGTTGCGGTTTACTTGATATGATATAATCATTATCGTGATATATGTGGATTGTTGACATTTGTAAATTACATTCTATATACAAATTTTAAAGGAGTTACCCCATGCATTAAATTTACGTTTTTTTCCCTCACATATTTTTTTTATAGTTTCCGTTTTTATAATTTCCTTAAGATATGCTTTCAAGCTTTTTTTTTTTCCAGTTCTTCTATACATTATTATTTGGATTGAAATTTTGTTTTGATACTTTTGTGGTGCACTTGATATGATATGAATTGTTGATATTTAAAAATCATATTTTATATATGAATTGCAAAGGAGTTACCCTCACGACTTCAAAGTTATGTTTTGGTCCCTTACATTTTTTTTATAGTTTTCATTTTTACTAATTATAAACGAGTTATCCACTACAACGTGCAAGGTGACTTAAATACTAATTAACAAAAAAAAAACTGAAAATGTTTGATTTAAATTGGTAAAAAGGCAATAAACAATTTAAATAAGCAATCTAAACACCCCACTGACGACCTATAATTATCGTAACCTAAAACACAATCATATGTGACCACAATAAGAAAAGAGATTCTCTAACACTCTAAAATTTCATAAACACATTAAAAGTATAAGCACCTATCAGCCAATAATGAATTCGACTAAATTATAGCTTTTATTAATGAGAGGTGATATCTCTACTTATTTTTTTATACATATAGTAAGAAAAAAAAATATTTGATTTTTATATCCTTATTTAACCGAAGAGAGGTAATCATAATGATGTACAAAACTCAACATTTTGCAAATGCATGGATTAAATATAATTGAACATATCACCCCATTTTATTGAGTGGGTTGATAATATCATATTATTTAGACAAAATTACGCTATTGTCATATAGTTTATCAAAAGAGGCACAGTGAGAACAATTATGATACACACTATGTGTTTGGTTTTGTTGTTTTATTTTTAGTGTGATTGGACCTTATTGCATAAAAAATGATTTTTCTATACCTTTTTATTCATTTTACATTTTTTTTGTATATTGTTTATTTATTTTTCGATTAAAAAAAATTAAAAGAAAACCCTCCTCCCTACCAACCTTCACCATCCATCTAGGTTTGTTCTTTGTGAACACACACATACAGGAACATCTTCATGAACACCACAAACACATATACACACATCTTCATGAAAACAAACACATAAACATACACTCAAGAAAACAAACCACTCTCTATCACTACCGTCCGCTACCACCACCACCATCACTCTTCGACGCCTTCACCAGTTATGGAAATCAACACACACCTAAAGATCTGAAAATCGACACAAACACATGTGTATATATGGAAATAGACATAATACACACTCATGGAAATCGACACAAACATACACACCTGGAAATTGATATACACAAATTAGATATGGAAATCGTTGCATACACCGACAAAACATGGAAATCAACATACACCTACAAATTTTCGGATTTGAAAATCAACAAACACACCCCTATAAATCTCCAAAGCTACAACGACGACAACTAGGGTTTGCAATAGTGGTGATTCGTCTGAAAAGATGTTATGAGCTTTGGCGATGGTTTAATCTAGATAAAAAAAGTCCAACTATCATCTTAATGGATAGTGGTGGATCCAAAGACTGAAATGAACACAAAGAACAAGATTCAACAGTCAGGTGGTTGTCTTGTAAGGGACCAAAATTTAAAATCAAAATGAATTATGAAACAACGGGGGTGGTTATCTTTAAGGGGGTATGTAGGATTATGATTGTGGATTAGGGACGGTGGTGGTTTCGACAACTCCTTTGGATCTCCAATGTGTGTGTGTGTGTTTGATATATATATATATATATATATATATATATATATATATATATATAGAGAGAGAGAGAGAGAGAGAGAGTATGTGTGTGTGTTGAAGGCGGTGACTTTTTTAAAAGGATGAATGTAGTAGAAAAAGAAAATGAGTTACCCGGTTAGATTAATTATATATGTACCCCTATTTGCTAGTTGTACTCCTATGTGTGAATGATTGAGTGTTTGATTTTCTATGCGAGAGAAAGAGATAAATATAATAGCACCAATGTGGTATAAGTGTTATAATGTTAAAGTCAGGTAATGTATTTTCTAATTAACAAAATATTATTTTTAAACAAAAATTATATATGCAAAGTTAATAAAACATTTAGAGCGTGTTTGACATTGTTTTTTAAACAACTTTTAGACTTTTTACTTTTATGAAAAGTCAAAAAAATCTAAAAGTTATTTGGGAAGTTATAAAAGATCTTTTGAAGTAACTTTTGGCAAAGAACAAAATCCTCCTCTTTCAAAAGTCATGGAAACGTGACTTTTTGTGACTATTGAAACAAATAGAAAGTAAATTACATTAATACCCTTAAACTTACCAATCATTAAACACTCTCCCCACTCAACAACATTAAATGTCCTTTTTGCCCCTCAAAAGCTAATCCAAACATAATTTAAAAAACTTCTTTTACCAAGAGTTCTTTGGCAAAAAGAATTTTTGAAGCTAAAAAGTAATCCCAAACACCCTCTTAATCAGATGTATAATAATAAGTTTAGATAATTTTGAAAACCAAGTAAAATTGCAAAAACTAAAGGTTAATTCTATACATACCGTAAAGAAAAATTAAATATCCTCCTACTTTTTGTTCCTACATATCCTTCTACCCAATTAAATGGTGACATATGTAACATTTAATGCTTATTTAATGAGATTTAGTGATATTTTAGGATACTAATATGACACATGTAATTATTTAAATAGTTAGGAGGATTAGTAGGATCAAAAGTAGGAGGATATTTAATTTCTCTACCGTAAATTGCTTCATGTACTCCTATGTTAGTGGGTGATGATGTATACCCCATGATTCAACAATTTATATAAGTAGGTGATACATATAGTAACATCAAAACTAAACACTTAGGCTGAAGGAAGTGATATCACTCTTAGCACATTGGCAAGTATGATTTTTTAATTTATTTTAAAGCCACTTAAGCTTAACATGTTTAGCAGAAAAAAGATAAGGAGTGATAGTATGCCAATTTAATAAGTTTGATATTATAAATTAAAAAGAAATAAGAAATGAAAAATGATAAACACCAATCAGAACACACATCTCCACTATTGGTCTAACAATTCTCGACACGATCCGCGACACGACACGATATAAACGAGCTTGGGTTGAGTTTTTCAACCCTCCAACCTGTTTATTAAACATGTCATATATGAGTTTCTCAAAAAATATACCCGCCAACCCGTTTAGAATTTTAATAAAAAAGTTATATATTTTTTAAATGTAGTATACCATTGACCATTTGACCCGTGGGTAACCATTTGCTGATTTGCAACACGTTTTCCCTAAATAATCTCACAAACAAAATCGAATAAGCCCTCTCCCGGTCTCCCCTCTCCCCTATGTGATGAACGAACTCACGAAAAACGACGACATGAACGATTAAATCACTAAAGTCGAACGACGTCGATGCCTAACGTGAGTCATGCTTGAATGAAGAATACAATAGGCAATCGATTTGCTACAATCCAACATGCGATTAAGTATTGACTTCAGATTACTGGACCTCTGGTATGTTGCTTAAGTTGTTCTTTTCTCTCAGTCTTCCGATTACAAGCTTCTTTTCTCTCAGCTTCTTCCTATTACAAGCTGCACTTCTATACAATTTTTTTTTTTATCCAAAAAGTGAAGTGTGTATGCGTCGTTATAATAAGAATGCATAGCGAGTCCTACCAAGATGTTTAATTATCAATTTTATTTATAGAATTTGACCTACGAACCAACGAACTCAAATCTGATCCACGAACCTGCCAACCTATGAACGCGCATAAATAAGTAGGTTGATTGGTCATATATGGGTTTATGTTCCAAACCCGCCAACCCATGACTTGTATGGTTAAATGAGTTGTGTTTGGGTTGGTGTGTTTTGACCCTTCAACCCGTAATCTGCAAACCCGAACACGACATGATTGTCAGGCCTCCCTTTACGAGTCTCCTTGGCGAGCCCCCTTAGCGCAAGCTAGGGAGCGGGAGCGGTATTTGGCGACCTTGGCGAGTGTGTTAACGACCCCTACTCCCCAATGCCTTTCAAAATAAAACCAAATGGAAACACATAGAAACTTTAATAGCTGTCAAATACCAAGTAATGTTTTGGAAAGTATTATTTACAAGATTCCAAGAAAAAACTGAAAAAGAGAATCTGATGTGGTTACCTACCAAACAACTTTTTTGTCTTTTCTAGACGACCGAACAAAAGTCAACATTCCCAAAAACATGCCGCGTTGCGTTTATTGATGTGTTCTTGATCAAGCGAATCGATTCTTTTTTCTTTTTTATTATAAAACATTTCCAACAACCCTGCAAACTCCATGTTTCTTTAGGGTTTATTGAAATCTTGTGAAATGGGGAAGAACAAGCATTTGGATTGGACAAGCCGATCGATCATCTCTTCCGGAGGTGACAGAGTTCCTCTAATCAGAAAAAATGTAAGATTCCCTTTTTGTTTTTTACACCAATTACGTCTGTTTCCGTTGTATTTCTTTCTCTATCCCTAAATTTATCAAAACGAGATCATAGTTGATCAGTACTTGTTTTTTTTTCAGTTGCATTAACTTCGAATTTCATTATGAAACCCAATCAATTAATTAGTATTTCTTGATTTTAGGTCAAGAGAAATGAGAATGAAGTCGGGTCATCAAATGGTCCAGCAACAGACCTCGAGTACGGAGACGCAATACAGGTGATCATCGTTTTTTGTTTTCGATTCTATATATTTTTCCTTATGCAGTTAAAAAACATTACTTTTATCATGAATTTAGGCAGCAAATGTTGGATTTTCCAGAGTTCTACTTTTGGTAAGTATACATTTTCCTTAAACAACAATTAGGCTATATTGTGCTTGTTATAGTGAACTAGTGCACTAGGCAAACTTTCCGGGACTATTTTCAATCACTTTGACGAGAAGGGCGTTATCGTCTTTTGCATAGATTTTGAAAAGGGACAAAAACACGCATATTTTGTCCCATTGACTTTAGTCCGAGACAAATGGAGTAGAATTTATTTTGTCATGTCATGTCGGTATGAATCCAAAGTACCGTTTGTTCTTTCATGTCATTCAGTCCGATCAGTACAACTTGTCATGTCATGTCATGCTTATCCCAAGTCCAGTCCAATTCAATACAATCTATTCTGTCATGTCATGTGAGTCCTGGTCCAATGCAGTACAACTTGTTCTGTCAGGTTAGGTCACCTGACCCATGCCAATGCAATACAAGTTGTTTTCTCATGTCAAGTTTGTTCGATACAACCTGTTCTGTCATGTCATGTCAGTCCCAGTCCAATGTCATGTCATGTCAGTCCCAGTCCAATGCAGTACAACTTGTGTCATGCCATATTGTAAGATTTAACAATCATTGTCTTTTACTTACAATGTAGGCAAAACCTGATGCAGGGAGGCTCATTATTGCAACAATTGCTCTACTGATAGCTTCAACTTCAAGCCTGCTTATAGTACGCCACTTTCCAAGTCGATAGAATTAATCTAAAAGAAACGATTAAAAAAAAACGTTAAAATTTATTTTAACGAATTGTAAAGCGTGTTATATAATGTTATCAGCCATCTTTTGGTGGGAGGATTATCGACATTGTATCAAGAGACATAAAGACACCCGAAGAGCAAACTGAAGCTCTGAATGCTGTTAAGGACACTATACTAGCCGTTGTGTTGGTGGTTGTTGTCGGGTGTGTTTCTTTTCCACTTTAAATCACATAAAACTTAAATTGCTCTTGGAATGGCATTTATGTAATTATATGTAACTTTTTGGTCTTAGTTCATTCTCAACAGCGCTCAGGGCATGGTTGTTTTCTTCCGCTAGTGAACGGGTTGTTGCTCGTTTGAGAAAGGATTTGTTCAGCCACCTTATGCAGCAAGTGAGTTTCTTGATGTTTAATAGCAATGTACTTCCAATTTTTTTATTATTAGTAAAATATGCAACTTTTTTTTTTTTATTTTTTTTAACAGGAAATAGCTTTCTATGATGTTACTAGAACAGGAGAATTACTCAGTCGATTATCTGAAGACACACAAATTATAAAAAATGCTGCAACTACTAATCTCTCTGAGGCACTTCGAAATTTGACTACAGCATTTATTGGTCTTGGCTTCATGTTCTCTTCTTCATGGAAGCTAACATGTAAATTTTCGGTCTTGTAATATCATTTTGAGTAAATTACATTTTTGGTCCCTGAGGATTGCTCAGTTTTGCAATTTTGATCCCAGATAGATTTCTCTTGCAATTTTGGTCCTCATTTTAACTTTTTGTAGCACTTTTTGGTCCTTTTCCGATAAAATGACTATTTTTTGGACCAAATTTGCAAAAACTAGCTATACTTTAATCTCCCAGTATATCTGATTTTTGTCACTGTTCTAAGAAAATGACTACATTTTTGGGACCAAAGTTGCAAAAATCAGCTATACTTAAAGGATAAAATATAATAATTCAAATCGTTACAAAAACCTCAAATGCGGACCAAAATTGCAAAAGAAAAGTTTTTAGGATCCAAATTGTAACAATCCGCTATTATTAAGGACCAAAAATGTTATTAACTCTATAATGTTAGGTCCCATTTGTTACATATAGAAAGACAGTACAATACTGTGTTTGCCATGCATTGGACCAGATGCGTTGGAAATTGCAATTTTTTATTCACTCAAAAAGATGGGGCAGAGATTCGCTCTCGATATCTCGTCTGTGCAAAAGACATCAATGCCCTTTGGATTCTCATCATCGAAACAAACACCGCCTAAAATTATATAATTTATGGATGATAGATTTTTTATTTTATTTTATTATTACTTTTTTTTTGTGAAGTGTTGGCTTTGGTTGTTGTACCAATAATATCGGTAGCTGTGCGCTACTTTGGAAGGTACCTTCGAGAACTGTCTCATGCAACACAAGCTGCAGCTGCAGTTGCTGCCTCAATTGCCGAGGTTTGTTTAATTCTTTTAAATTTTATAAATTTTTGGTTGACTTTTTGTATGAATTGTTAAAACGTAAATTTGACCTACAGGAATCTTTTGGAGCCATTCGAACAGTGAGATCTTTTGCACAAGAATCTTATGCGATTTCAACCTACTCTGAAAAAGTTGATGAGACTTTAAACCTTGGCCTACGACAAGCAGTAAGCCTTTGTTTGACTCAATAGGAAAAGTCTCATTTTCTTGACTTTCTGTATTACATCCTTCTTTTGAAATGTAAGGGTAAAATAGTCATTTAGGTGCTATTTGTTTTTTTCTAAAAAACCACTTCAGACCACTTATTGCTGCGCCGCGCAGCATACGCGCAACACTTGGCCCTTCGCAGCTGTTTGTTTTTCAGAAGACTTCTGACTTAAAAACTGCTACGCGTGTGCTGCGTGGCGCAGCAGTAGACCGACTGCTTCAAACCTCTTCACACCTTACTGCAGCAGTCTGCAGACGTTAAAAAAAAAACAAACTTTTTATTAAATGTTGCAGCCGTTTGGTCCACTTCTTCTGCTGCTACAGAGGGTTGCAGAGGTGGTTCGCAGACTTCAGACATTTTCTTTTCGGAAAAACAAACAACACCTTAGTCTTGTTTAGACGGTTTTATTCGGTCTAGAAAAGAAACAACCTTATGTAAGAGGATGAGCCTGATTCGGTCAGATTTAGACTGTTTGATGGATCTGACTCAATCAACAACAATCAAAAAGTGTCTTATAATTGTTTA
Organism: Lactuca sativa; assembly: GCF_002870075.4. Taxonomy (NCBI): domain Eukaryota; kingdom Viridiplantae; phylum Streptophyta; class Magnoliopsida; order Asterales; family Asteraceae; genus Lactuca; species Lactuca sativa. Next base: position 380,042,444 of record NC_056626.2, read on the forward strand.
TTTAACAGAAAGTCACGGGTATATTTTCTGGTGGTATGAGTGGAGCATCAACATTGTCAGTGATCACAGTGGTGATATACGGAGCTTACTTGACTATTACACGCGCGATGACAGCTGGCTCGCTTACATCATTCATTCTCTACAGCCTCACAGGCATTATTCCTTTTATTTGTCTCAATAATCCTTTTTCCTTATTTTGACTCAAAATAACTTAAATATCAAAATTGCAGTTGGGTCTTCGATATCTTCATTATCAGGATTATATACAACTGCCATGAAAGCTGCTGGAGCAAGTAGGAGAGTTTTTCAGCTTCTCGATCGTGTGTCCAGCTTGGCAAAACCCGGGACCCAATGCCCCGTTGGGTGTGTATTGTGTGTGTGTGTGTTTATGCCACGTGGACATGTGGTTGTTACTTTTTGTTTAATTATGGTTTTTTAATTGTAGTGATCCAGATGGAGATGTTGAACTCGATGATGTTTGGTTTGCTTATCCTTCTCGACCCAATCATATGGTACTTAAGGTAAATAAATATAAATTCAGATAATTTGACCATTTTGTTGCACGTTTTTTTTACTCTTTTTATATGTTCCTTGATATCAAAATCACAGTCAGACACAGTCAGACACAGTACAACCTGTTTTTTTCACGTGTAACAAACGGATTCTCACGACTTTTTTGTGTACAGGGGATAACACTAAAATTGAGACCCGGTTCGAAAGTAGCCTTAGTGGGACCCAGTGGTGGCGGAAAGGTATTGTGAAAATTGTTATATTTGTGTTAAGAGTAAATTACAAGAATGGTCCTTGTGGTATGTCAAAAGTTGAAGGTTCGGTCCATGTTTTTTTTTTTCCTAAAGTTTGTCCCTAACTTTGGTTTTTGTTTCGAGAAATGAGAATGGTTTTTGGCTTATGTATAATGACTTTTTTAACTTTAAGGGCAAAATGGTCATTTTGATTGGCGAAGGACTATTCTAGGGACAAAAACCAAAAACTTTGGAACAAAAAAAGAACGTGGATTGAACCTGGAATTATTGGTATACTGTAGGGACCATTCTTGTAATTCACTTTTTGTTTTAAGATCATTAATAAGCCATTAAATCTTGATCACAAACTCGTTTCTCCATAGACCACCATCGCGAATTTGATCGAAAGGTTTTACGATCCATCAAACGGAAAGGTTTTGCTAAACGGGGTTCCATTACCCGAAATCTCACACGAATTTCTACACAAAAAGGTAAATCTAATCCTCCAATTCACGTTATAAAACCTTACATTCTCCACATCTGTGAAACAAAAATCCCATCTTTTTCTTGCTGTATTTAAGGTGAGTATAGTGAGCCAGGAGCCTGTTCTATTCAACTGTTCTATAGAAGATAACATTGCTTACGGATTCGATGGAAAAGCCACCAGTTCTGAAATCGAAAACGTTGCTGTAAGGGTTCTGCTCTTTTCTTTCGGTTCAATTATTATTTTTTTTCAGAAAATTATAGGTTCTCGAGCGTATGAAAACAGAAAATGGCGAATGCCCATGATTTTGTGTCGTCGTTTCCGGAGAAATACCAAACGGTGGTTGGAGAACGTGGATTACGGTTGTCGGGAGGTCAAAAACAACGAATTGCAATCGCTAGAGCGCTCTTGATGAACCCTAGAGTTTTGCTATTGGATGAAGCCACAAGCGCTTTAGATGCAGAAAGCGAATATCTCGTTCAGGTGACACACATACAAACACAATTTCACGCAGTTGTATGAATCCTAGAGTTTTGCTAATGGTTGATTTTTTGGGTGTTCGTGTTTTTTGTATGAATAGGATGCGATGGACTCGTTAATGCAAGGAAGGACGGTGTTAGTGATAGCTCACCGGCTGTCGACGGTGAAAAGCGCCGACACGGTGGCGGTGATTTCCGATGGGCAGATTGCAGAAAGTGGGACCCACGAAGAGCTTCTTAACATGAACGGGATTTACACTGCACTTGTAAGGCGGCAATTGCAAGTTACCCAAAATGGAGAAGTGTAATTTTTTGACTTTTGAGTTTGACTATTGGAGAGTCGAGTGAAAATTGACCTTTTTAACCCCATGGCAATAGTAAAAAGTAAAATCCACAAGTGATTGACATATTTTTGGATGCAATCGAGAGCTCGGAGAAAAAGTTAACCGAGGAGTCGATAATCTCTTGTTTCCAAAGATTGTATGTATTTTTAGAACAACATTTGTATCCAAGGGGTTTTGTATAATATAGAGTCTATTGGCCATAGTTTGATGTTAGATATTGTTTATATTTTTGTCATTTTAAGTTTTATATATTTCACTTATTTGACAAAAGTTAGTTAAAACTGTGTTTTTTATTTATTCAGTTGAGCAAAAAGACTTTTTTTCTTCTTAAAACTTAAAATCTTCAAATAATCCATGAAAAACACTTTCTTTCTTTTCTTCTTCTACTTCTTTTTTTTTTTAGTACTTAATAGTATATAATGACTTAATGAATTAAGCCATACTCTTTTTACTTATTTACCTTATATTCTTTTAGCTACAAATATTTTTCATTTTACAATTGATAAATAACATAAAAAAATTATTTATTAAAATATAAATATAGAACGTTTATTTAATTTCATTCGACGGTTTATTACTCTAAAAAACAATCTTATATATAGTTATATACATCAACAATTACAACATCATTTAAGTTGATTAAGTACAAAAAAATGGTTTACATGTTTTTGGAAACCGAACTGCCATTACTAAATTTAGCAACATCTTGTTGTTGAACTGCAAATCTAAGGGCTTTAACAACTTCACTCATCAATGGTCGTTCATTGCTCTGGTCAACCAAACAACGCTCAGTAATCTTGATGAACTCTTTCAAGCTTTCAGGTGCGATTTTCCCCTTTAAACTCGGGTCAATCGTCTTATGAATCGTCCCTTTCGCTATATTACTCTTCACCCAGCTTCTTAAGAACACTTGATCTCTTTGAAGCGTGTGATCTTCTAGCTTTCGACCACATAATACTTCTAACAACACTAACCCAAATGAATAAACATCAGATTTTTCATTCGGTTTTGTGCTATTAGCAAACATTAATTCAGGATCCAAGTACCCTAAGCAGTTGCCTATAACCCCAGTGAGATTATCCGAAACAGCATAAAGTGGACCCACCTTTGTAAAACCATAATCAGAAACCTTTCCCACCCATTTTTCATCCAACAAAATGTTTCCTGGGTTGACGTCGCGATGAAGAACAGGTTGCCCACCAACTGTATGAAGAAATGCTAACCCTTGTGCTGCATCGATACAAATCCGAAGTCTTTGTTTCCAAGTGAGTGGATCGCTGATTTGGGTGCCATAAAGATGACTACGTAAGCTACCGTTTACCATATATTCATAAACAAGAATCATCTCTGACTTATGGTAGCAATACCCAATCAATGAAACCAAATGGGTGTCACGAAATTGAGCTAATGTCTCGATTTCTTTGCCAAATTCATGCACGATTTCGGGTTTTTTCAACCAGTTTTCAATCAAGAACTTCTTGAATCGCTTCATGGCAACCACTCGACTTCCATAATCGATGTAACCCTTATACACGATGCTAAAATCACCCGAACCCACAATGAGATTTTCATCAAAATCGTTTGTGGCCGAGTGAATTTCAGAAAGAAGAAACCGGCGAAAACCGTCGTCGGTTGTCTTCGAGCTACTCACCGAGACAAACGAGTCCAATTTTGCGGTTTTTGACCCGTTCCAAAGCAAATCCCATCTCCAACTCTTCAATCTTTTCGGCTTTAAACTCTTTTTTGATGTTCCTTTTGGAGATATTAAATATTGTTCTTCGGGCATGAACCAATCTCCTCTTTCTTGTTGCTCAATTGCAAATTCGAGGCCCGAGATTACACTAGCCATGCTCGGTCTTCTTTTCGGTTGATTTTCCGTGCATTTTTCCGCTAAATCCGTAAATATTTTCAAACAACGAGGCGAGATTTCGCCTCGTAGATTCGGGTCGATAATTTGGTCCATTTTGCCCTCACGGATGCTTTGGCGGGCCCATAACGCGAGACTGCGTTGGTCTTCTTCGAGCCCGGGGTCCACCGCGGGCCGTCCACATAGAACTTCAAATAACACCACACCAAACGCGTACACATCGGATTTTCTCGATAACTTACGGGACAAAAAGTAGTCCGGGTCGAGGTATCCGACTGTTCCTTTTATATTTGTGCTAACGTAAGATTTTTGTAAAATTCGGCTCGTGTTTTCGACTTTCGATAACCCGAAATCCGAAATTTTCCCGACAAAATCCTCGTCGAGTAAAATATTCGATGTTTTTACATCACGGTGAATCACACCATGATGTGTCCCGGTATGTAAGTAGTCGAGCCCACGAGCTGCGCCTACACAAATCTTGAGCCGTTGGTCCCATGGAAGTGACTCGAATCGGTTACTTTGGTCTTCACCAAGGTTAAAAAGATGTTCGGCTAGTGTCCCATGTGGCATATATTCGTAAACAAGGATCATCTCTGTTCCATCGTGGCAATATCCAATGAGTGAAACAAGATGATTGTGTTGAAGGCGACAAATCATTTGAATTTCCATCCAAAACTCGAGCGTGTTTTCTTTCGATCTCGAACTCATTCGTTTAACAGCGACCGTTTTCCCGCCATCGATCACACCTTTATACACTTTAGCAAAGCCTCCGATCCCGATCACCAACGCCTCGTCGAAATCACGGGTCGCTTCGTTGATTTCTAATAACGAGAAACAACGCGAAGTCTCCCCGGATGTCGATGGGGTTGAAACGTCCTTTTTCCCGAGCTTTTCCTCCCAAAACCATCGTTGGATGTACACAATTATGTTTAATGCTGTAACTATAGCGATGAATTTTGTCGCTATCACGTTTAGGGTGCCAAAAATTGGTAATTTTGGTAACCAATTTGGCGATGAATTTGGTGGAAACGAAGGGTTTGAACCCGCGAGACTATCGTCCGGGTTACTTAATTTGAAGATTTCTAACCCGTTTAACTTACTTTCAGTTAAGCCGTTTTTTGAAAAGATAACGATTGAAAGATCAGACATACCGTTCGTTTTATCCCCTCTCATTATTGTCACGTAATCTTTATAAACCGCGATCCCATACCCGCCACTCCATTTGCTGACATCAACATTTTTCTCGGCTATTTGGTTGTTGACAATGACATCAAATTCTCCATTACTTCTCTTCACGGGTTCATATTGACAAAAATGAATCCGAATTAAATACCGGAATCCGAAATCGACCGGTAATTTCCACGTAAAAGTTGTTGATTTCTTGCCTTTGGTTGACCATGATGTTTGATAGACCTTAAGAGGTGCGGAAAATGACGGTGAGTTTGTGTACTTGATCATGGTAGTAGCATGGTAAACCGGTGAAACTTTGTTCTTCTCCGATAAGTAATCGGAGTCTTTTGACCATCGTCGGAGCATTCCTGTGTCTTCGACCGGAGAAATGGCGGTTCCACCGGTGTTCAACCGGTGAACCGCCTCGAGTGCGGTGTTGTTGTCGATGTAGAAGTTATATCGGTGAGGTTCAATGACTGTCGGCCCCAGTTTGCCTTCCGGTGTGTAATACAGACCGGAAGGCATCGAGACGATTTCAATCCCATTCACGAAACCATAAACTTTACCATAACTCGAAGAGATTGTTATGGTTAATTCACGATTTTCATCTACGCTTACGCAAAACTCTTTCGAGAACGAGATCACACCGAGGGCTCGAGCAGTTATCGAAGCACTAAAGTTGTGTAGGAGTTTGTATGGTCCGGCTTGGACCGTGAACAAATCGGTAGATGTTTCGAACCCGATATAGGACGCGGGATTGAAGTGTAACCGGATGAATTTAGGCCCAGGATGGAGTTTAAACGTGTAAAAGAATGGTGAATGGGAGGCCCGTGCAGTTAAATACGGGACCGGGTCACCAGAAAGAGAGGTGTGGACGGCTCTCGTACTCATCGAGTTACGAGCTTGGTTCCTCGAGAGACTGGAATCATCAGTCCAATCTCGTCCGTCGAGTGCGGACGAGTTCCCAATCGACCCACAGTTAACTGCGATGTGGTCGATCGGGTAGTAGGGAGCTGGTAAGCTCCCTTCGACAATAAAAACAAGTTGAAGGATGAATAGAAAGAGGAGATGATTGAGGTACATTTTAGTATGTATGTATGTATGTGTGTGGGTGTTAGTCTGTGTTTTGTAGTTGTAAGGATCAAAGATTCGATATATATTCTTGTTAGGATCAAGTGGTCAACTAATAGCAAAAATAGAAAATAGACATGCGAAGCATAACTGCATAAAGTATGTCTTCAAGATTCACAAGGCACACGTTGTTTGAAGGTTAGCAGAGAAACATATTTGAGCAGAAATGAAGATGGGACCCATAAAAATAGTATAGACATAGTGATATTAATCATCGACAGAACCCCATAATTTCCACATGATACTTAATAAGGCATCTCAATTTTGTTAATGGGAAATTACCATATTTGTATAAATTGTATAATTATATATAGAAGTTGAAATTTTGTTGGCGATAACAAGTAACCGGATATTGTTTTAGAATGAGTTACAACGTGACAAGTTGGGTGTCACCGGCCCCCTAATTAACATTCGTATATTTAACGTGAAAGCTGCTAGCCATAAAAATGATGTTAGATAAATTAGTGAAAGCGCTGATAAAAATGATGTTACACAAATTAATTGACAAATAAACTAGCTACAATATATAAATAATATAAAAATACATATAAAAAACTAATTTTATATATATATATATATATATATATATATATATATATATATATATATATATATATATATATTAAAATTATCTATCCTAGTAAATATGCTAAGATTTGGCAAAAATGATCCTCCATCTATATGTGTGGGGGTTATAATTTGCTATTTTCTATATTCTGTGTATACGTGTCGTTCTTTATACTGATCAAAGGTTTGATACGTGTGCGTGTAATGGACACGTGTTCCACCTGACTTCACCAACTGTTATTCTTTCTTTAAAGAAGCTTATCGGTTCCTTATATATTTTTTTCAGGGCCTATGTTGTTGGAATCCTTACGCTTGCTGACGTCTTTTGTGATTAAGGGATAATTTTGTTCCTGGTTGCATATTTGAGTATGGTTCGAAGGAACTGGAAATCCTCTTTTTCATTGTTGTCGGTGCTATCATCTCTCAGTCTGAGGCACTCACTTCCTTTCTCTTTCTCTGTTTTCTTTATACTCATGGCATCTCTAATGGCATTCTATTACCGTGTTTGTAGGTTTACGCTTCGAATTGTGTGATTTTGTATTTTTCATTTCCGCTTTCGCTCTTGAAGATGAGTAGTAGAAATTGATTGGATGGTGATTACAAATACCTCTTGTCATATCGATTTGATTGTAAGTATCTCACCTCTAATTTGTTTTCTTTTTTTGGACTTTGTTGTTTTTTCAAATAACACTTCTTACCTTCTGAAGCTCGGTTTGATACACTTCTATCACTTTTCTGTTATCAAAGCTTCTTGACTAGGGTAAATATGGAAAATCCTGTGATATGTATGTTTATGCCCGCAAAGTGTTTGAGGAAATGCCTTTTGTCTTGAGGTGCCTGATTGTTATTATGTTGACTGTATAATTTCACAATATTTCATAAATTTTTATTATTGAGGCTCAACTGTGTAACTTGAACTGTTTTATTGTAGTCTTACGGTTCTCTCCGTTCAAGGCAACAGATGACACTCATATTCCACTACGCTGAAGCATGAGACTTTCCAATTTGTTGGTCTTGCCAAGTAGATTCAGATAACATTTTCTTTCCAAATATTCTTCTAAAAAGCAATAACTTATGAAATTCTCATTCTACAATCCAGAAAACTGTTAAAAAGGAGCTTGAAAATCTCCAAAAAGATTAATACTTTAATTGCTTTGGCTATTACCAGTGCTTTTTCAAGGGAAATTAAAACAATCAAAGGGAATTTTCTACAAAATACATAAATATGTTAACAGCTGTGTTTTTTTTTTTTTTTTTTTTTTTTAGCTAATTAGCATTGAAGTGGTAGAATGAATTGGTTATTATTTACCCATATACCAGATTATGTCATCTCTCTATATGTTTGGAATGTTTGTGGGTTTGATATGTTTGTTGCTACTGTCACACCACAGTTGAAAAAACATCTTTCGTTACTAAAGGGGTTGTGTTATCTCTTAATAATTGTGACCATTTTACAGTTTTGATTTTAAAATTCTATTAAAAAAATTAAATTGCAAAAAATGTTTTTAGTCAAACTCATAACATGTGCATGTTTGACTGATTGAGTTGTCCTACATCTCAAAAAATCAGGGAACAATCGACGGTGTTGCCATTAAGCCAACTTCAAATTCTTGGGTCACAATAATCGGAGGTAATTTTCTTTCTTGAATGATTTTGGTTCACCTGTCAATTTTAGTATTTATTTGAAGTATAATTTGTGTTTTGTAATGTAATAATATACTCTCACACAGAAGTTTTTAAAGCAGTGTTATATAAGAAAAAATTATTAAACTTCTACAAAGGGCATTAGCAAAGTTATGAGCCCCAACAAGTGGAAACAAGGATAAAACTTTAAATGGCCTAAAACATTAACAAACTGTGAAACAGGGAAGACAAATTTCAATGGTTTTTAAAGATTTTTGTCTTTTGGTTGTCTACGTTAACGATCCTGCTGTTAAAATGTTATGATTATGACTATTTTGTCCTTCCTTTCATTACTTTCTGAAGGTGGTAAAGAAAAGGGATATAATCCAAGGGTAAAATGGTCAATTTACAAATTTCACAGCTGTGATGTTAAGTTAGATGGCCTAGGGATGAAACACATTACCAGACAGTGACATATGAAATTTTTGTACGACGTCAAAGTTTCATATATATATTTCAAAAAAAAAATTCATTTGCAATTTTCATCTGTAGTTCCATGTTTTTGACTATTTATTGCCTCTTTTATATTGTGAAAATTATGTTTGGGTTGTTGTTTATAAGGTAATTGGTATTGATGTCAATACATAACTTTCAAAAGTGTTATCTGTCATACACAGGAGAATTTGGGAAAACAAGCACATAAGCAGGAAAAAAGAAGGGAAGGTCATAATGTAAAGGGAAAATGATTTAGGAGGGTAACTACCTCTTATCCGTGTTCACATATTGGCAACTTCTTCTTTTTTGTACATAATAAAGCAACTAACTTGTTTTAACTGTTTAAATTACACTAATATTACCGGTTAATACATGTTTTAACCGGTAACTCAAAGAGAAAATGACTTAGGAGGGTAACCACCTCTTATCCGTGTTCACATATTGGCAACTTCTTATTTTTTGTACATAAGAAAGCAACTAACTTGTTTTAACTGTGTAACATCCCAAAAATCATGAACAAAAATTTCGCTTTTAATTTAATACTAAAACCATAATTGTCAAACCATTAATTTAATACTCCGGCATCGGGCCCCGCCTGGCATCAGGCCCCGTCCGGCATCGAGCCCCGCTTGGTATACAGATCTGTCTCTCTTAGGCCCCACCCACTAAACACATGCAATCATATAACATGCTAACACATAAAGAAACATACTTTACCATATCCCAGTCCTAAGAAACATATTATGCTAATAATGAGATATGGAACTTCGTCCGTACTCAACTAGTTCTAGCCAGGGCTTCAGCAGTGCAAGGTGAGTCTCCTCACTATGTGAATGGGTCTAAGGCCACATGCGCATGTAGTTTATGAGTAGGAAGACCCGGGGGTTAGCCCTAGGCATTGGATGATAGTATGTTATTCCAGACCAAGGTCCGATGTCGGGCGGGTGCCCGAGGAATGTTTGCATGTTAGATTATACTTGTTGTTTGTGTGATACTTGTATGTGCCTGGTAAGGAGGTGAGTGTGGGCGAGGTCCCATATCTCATCACTAGCTGAGTACAGACGATGTTCCGTATCTCATTATTAGCAGATTATGTTTCTTAGGACAGAGATATAGTAGAGTATGTTTCTTTATGTGTTAGCATGTTATATGATTGTATGTGTTTAGCGGGCGGGGCCCGGAGACAAGCGGGGCCTAAGAGAGACAGACTTGTATACTGAGCGAGACTCGATGCCAGGCAGGGTCTGATGCCGGCGGGGCCCGATGTCGGAGTATTAAGTTAATGGTTTGACAATTATGGTTTTAGTATTAAATTAAAAACGAAATTTTTGGTCATGATTTTTGGGATGTTACACAGTTAAAAAAGTTAGTTGCTTTCTTATATACAAAAAATAAGAAGTTGCCAACATATGAACACGGATAAGAGGTAGTTACCCTCCTAAGTCATTTGCCCTTTGAGTTATCGGTTAAACATGTATTAGCCGGTAATATTGGTGTAATTTAAACAGTTAAAACAAGTTAGTTGCTTTATTATGTACAAAAAAAAGTTGCCAATATGTGAACACGGATTAAAGGTAGTTACCCTCCTAAGTCATTTTCCCTAATATAAAAAGAGAAGGTTATGAGGATGAAAATTTAATTTTGCACCTTCAACTTTAGTCACTTTCATCATTTTTAATTGGAAACTTTTTTGTATTATCAAGGAACATCTTTCGATATCTCAACTAAAAATTATGATAATAACATTACTAGATGAGGTTGTTTATGAATTTTTTGCTATATATTTTGCTGTTAAAGAAAAAGATAACAATACCTTAACATTCGGACCCTCGCGAAGCGAGGCTCACCCTCTAGTTATTTTTATAATTAATAAAAGATATATTTAAGTAAATTTTAAAAAATCTCAAGTGAAAATATTATTTTGAGTAGTTTTAAAAAAACTACTTTATAAGATAATTTTTGATTTGTCAAATATTACACCATAAAAGATATCAAAAAATAAGTTAATACCATTAATGTTTCTATAAGTAATAAGCGAATAATATAATTTATAATAGATATACTTATAAAATTTATACTATAGTATAATATTTTGAATTTTATTCATATATATATATATATATATATATATATGTGTGTGTGTGTGTGTGTGTGTGTGTGTGTGAGTGTGTGTGTGTGTTCAGGTTTATTTGAGATCATACTAATTTTGTGAGACCAAATCTAAAAATAATTTTAAAATGCAAAATAAAATGAAAAATCCAAAAATTCTTTTTTTAATTATTATTTTCGGAACTTTATTTAACTAAAAAAAATAAAAATAAAATAAAAAATACTAACGTGTTTTTTGAAAAATACTTGAAATATTCTAATAGAGTATTACACTGTACATATTCTAATATGGTTTTTAGAATGTTTAGAATATTCTACTAGATTTGCCAGATATATAAAATATTCTAAATAGTCTACTAAATTATGTAAAAAATGTATTTTTTTTGTATTTATTTTTTATTTTTTTGGTATTTTTTTTAGAAAATATATATTCCGAAAATAATATTGGAAAAAAAAAAGTCAAAAATTTTCAATTATTTTGCATTTTAAAAATGTTTTTGTTTTATCTAATAAATAAGTGGCTAGGATTGCGTCTCACGGTCTCACAAAATTAGGCGGTCTTATATGAACCTATATATATATATATATATATATATATATATATATATATATATATATATATATATATATATATATATATATATATATATAGAGAGAGAGAGAGAGAGAGAGAGTTAGGTTCAAATGTTTTCAACAAATATTGTGTGCCTAAATGCACCAATGAGAATTCAAGAAATAATAAATAATTAAATAAATCAATAAAGGGTATTTTGGACCTTTTGTACTTTTAATTAAGGAAATCATTTAATTGAAATCCTACAATTAAGGATAGAGAATCAGTATTTTAAAACCCTAATAATAACCCCTTTGGTTCATTGGCATCTACAGAACATTGACTTCTTCCTCCAGCTTCCATCGACAAGTATTCTATCTCATTCCAAAGCTCCGGTGATCGAAAAAGAGAGGGTGGTCAGAACCGACACCCTTTGCCAACAATTATGATGTCACAACCCAGAGAAGGGTTCACAGAAAGGAAGACGACAATTGTTGAAGGAGGCGGAATCCGACGAAACAAAGAGGCGGCATCCGACTCTATATACTCGATGAACCCTAATTAGTGATTTCTTATTCTCTTTATATTTAAATGCTAGATTTGGATGTATTCGATTATAATGTATTGCTGGAAATCATCGCCGCCTAACATCATTATCAACCATTGTTACTCGATCTATAGTTGCAGGTAATTTTTTTAAATTCTTATTGATTTACCAAAATTAATCTCTTTTGGACCAAAATACTCGTTAAACGTCATCTGGCCATTCTAATTTAAAATTCTAACCAACACTCATTTTGGTCGATTACTTTTGGGAGATTAATATTGGGCATTGGTAAGGAAAAAGGATTGACTTGGTTATTAAAAGTTTGTACAATTATTGATTGTCGACTTTGTTTATATTTGAAAGTTTGTTGTACAAATACTAAAATAAATATGTTATGAATTTTTTTCCCAGTTGAGTTCACAATGATTACGAATAGGTTGATGCTAGTTCCTTATTCTGTCAGAATTTGCAGTTAAATACATTAAGCATATCGAGAAGAAACACAAGGAACCCGAAGAATGTTAGTTCCTTATTCTGTTAGAATAGGTTGATGCTAGTTCCTTATTTTGTTTGTTGGGTATATTCTTGATAATACAAATTCTTAAAGAATATTCTTGCAGAATAGTTTATTTTGTAAGAATATTATTTGCTGTATTCTGATAGAATTGTAGTTAATTATTTGTATGTTTAATGTGCAAGTTTTACAAGTGTATCACTACAAATTACTTGGCAATGAATTTTTGGTAGAAATGGCTTCAAGAATGGCTTGAAGACCTGATGGGAAAGGGTTGAAGAATGAATCAAAGAATGATCACACTCATTTTTTAAGAATGTTGTTATTTTTTAAGAATTATACTTGATATTCTTTCAGAATGTTTGTTATTATTCAATGAATCACAATCATACAATGTAATTTTTTGATATATTATTAGTTTAAGAATCGATTTTGTGTATTCTTTCAGAATGTATTTACTAGTTTATGTTTGGCATTCTGCCATTCTGACAGAATAAAATCGAAAAATACATTTACTAGTTTATGGTAGACATTCTATCATTCTGAGAGAATAAAATCGGATTTTTAAATTTGAATTAATTTAAAATATTCAGATTTTAAAAAAAAATAAAAAAATTAATCATCCCTAAAAATCCGAAAATTTCCTTTTTTAATATAGGTTAATTGACTAAAATGCCCTTATGCTGAAATTTGTGTGATTATATGGTACATGCTATCCTATTCTACTACCATAGACCCTCAAATCATGACATTTGATTATATTCCATCCGATGGTCCAGATCTGTGCATTCTGGCACACAATAGTTAGTAAAAACAAAATAACCTAACCCTATATATATATATATATATATATATATATATATATATATATATATATATATATATATATATATATATATATATATATATATATATATATATATACTCTTTGAGGCTTTGAGACTATTTGACGATTTAATTGAGTAGTTTGTTTAAGTACAACTATTTGACTAATTAAATATCAAAATTATCTAAATAAATTAATATAATAAATGAATCAAAAGTACAGCAAAATTTTGCCGTTGACTAAATGGTATTGTCTTAAAGTTAAAATAATACACGCCATAAAAAATATGGAATTTTATAGGTTTGAGTTAATTAGTTAATAAAAAATATACTATATAATTTCTTTATACAAAATTTTCCAACAAATAAATATGTTTAAGCATAGAGAAAAGGACACGAAGGTCACCTATACTAGGTTATAATCCGTAAAAACCACGGTTTTATAATTAAAATTATTTAATAATATAAAAAAATATATTAAATGTTAACAAAACAATGCAAGGTATCATCAATCGTAAGACCCCTAGTCCTTAACCCTAGCCCTAGTGTGTTTTGGGTCTATATCTCTTTGGTTTCACATAAAGTTTGCAACTTTATGTGAGGGTTAGACTGTAGAAGAGTGGATTTATGGATTGGAGCCCCTGTAGGGCTCGAAAATCCACTGTATGGATTAAGAACTGGAGAGACTCGGCGAGTCTCATGGGGGTACTCGACGAGTTGTATGAACATGTGCATGGACTCGACGAGTTGGAAGAACAACTCAGCGAGTCTGTTGAAGATTGCCTTGGACTCGACGAGTCTGGTCGTGGAACCCTAACCTCTTCTGGTTAAGCCTTAAATCGGTGAGTCGAGGGACGAATCTGTGAGTTGAGCAGGATGAGACTCGGAGATCGTTGGACTCGACGAGTCTTGGGGCGACTCGGCGAGTTGACTCGTGTTATGGGAGTTTCTGGGTATGGGAACTCGACGAGTTGACGGGTTGATTCGACGAGTAGAATCAACCAAGAATGTTGAGTTTGACTGAGGACTTTGACTTTGACCAAGATTTGACCAGTTTGACTTCCAAGGGTATTTTGGTAAGTTTGGAATTGGTTCTTTGGTAGTGTTCTGTGGTGAAGTTCGTGTCAGTGGTCGGAGCAGCTTGGTCTTATCTCTTTAGTTAGCAATTGCAGGTGAGTTATCCTCACTATATCGACAGGGTCTACGGCACCAAGGCCGACCCTTTATCGGATGGAAATCCGGGTATTGTTTGTTATGTTATTGCTTTGCTACATCTACATCCTGGTATTTAGGATGGTGTTATGTTAGTGACCTGGTTAAGGTTGGTACCCGTTATATAGGGTAATGTTATGCTAGTGACCGGTTAGGTCGGAATCCTGGTTAGGATGTTGATATGGTATGTGATCTGTTAGACTGTTTGTCTGGTTAAGGATTTGTTATGTGATTAGTTGTTTTATGTGCACATGGTTGTTTGAATGGGGTTGGGTTGAGGCGGGTCCTACTTTGTGCTGTAGGCCAACTTACCCAGGGGGGACCGGACATTTCGAAGGCCCAACGAGCGGTCCAGATAGGCTGAAGGCCTCAAGAGGGCGGACCAGACGTGCAGAGGCTCAGAGGGTGGACCAGGTGGACTGAAGGCCCGGTGCGGGCGGACCAGTCACACAGTAGACCCGATGTACATGGTTGTTCTATATGTGATATGTTATGAGTATGTTGATGTGTGGTTGGTATTTTGGGGGTAACTCACTAAGCTTTCGGGCTTACAGTTCAGTGTATTGTTTCAGGTACTTCAGAAGATCGTGGTAAGGCGAATGCGTGATCGTACCTCTCCTCATGTTTTATGATTTATGTGATATGGTTCTGGGGAATACTCTGATGTTTAAACTATTTGGAAAACAAGATGTATGAACTTAATGGTTTTTGAATGAATTAAAATGTTTTAATTTGGCTTAAATTTTCACATTTGTTACAATATGTATAATTGTATGTGATTAAGTACATGAACACAACTATTGAATTGATAAGGCAAAAATCTTGTCCACCTCAAATCATATGTGATTATATGTATCCAATCATATATGATTTATGTGGATATGAAAGTAACCCAAAAGGTGCACATATAAATATCGTGACAACTAGGAATGGGAAGATCATAACTCCTCTGGCCCCTATTCAGAAAGAAGACCATCAGCTAGTGCAAGAGGAAGAAGTAGAACATGAAGAATCCCAAATTCCCGATCTGACTCGCCGAATCCAAGTCACGGACTCGACTAGTCCCCGACCTGAATAGAAAAACAAGCCTCCTGTCAAGCCATATCAGCCTCTATTGCCATATCTAGTGCGAGTTAGACATGAAAAGAATGAAGTTGACTACCATAAATTTCTGGAACACATAAAGGCTCTTCAAATTAATACGCCATTCATGGAGGCGGTTTCACAAATGCCTAAATATGCCAAATTCCTTAAGGAGCTTCTAACTAATAGAAAGAAGATGGAAGAGGTGAAGAAAGTGGTCCTAAACGAGAACTGTTCAGCTGCCATGTTAAACAGACTACCTAAGAAAAAGGGTGATCCGGGAAGCTTAACATTGCCTTTTCAATTCGGAAACTTAGCTACCATTTATGCATTGGCTGATTCGGGGGCAAGTGTAAATCTCATGCCATACTCATTCTTCAAGAAACTAGATCTTTCGGAGCCAAGGCCAATCCGAATGTCAATTCACCTAGCAAATAAAACGGTCACATTCCCAAGGGGAATATGCGAAGATCTATTGGTGAAGGTCGATAAGTTCGTGTTTCCCGTGGACTTCATAGTTTTAGACATGGAAGGGGATCCTCAAGTCCCGATCATACTTGGAAGACCTTTCTTAAACACCGCGAGTGCGATAGTTGACATGCAAGATTCTAAAATTACTCTTCGGGTGGGAGACGAATCAATTACTTTTGGGGTTGATCAAGCCATGAAGCATCCAAGGAATAGTGATGATACGACATTTTCGGTTGATATGTTGGAAGAATTAATGGAGGAATGGAATGAAGATGAGCCAAACAAGTCCACCGTCCCCCTTGAAGAAGAATTTGATGCTGAAAGAGACCTGCTGGAAATAGAGAGACTGCTCGAGGAAGCTGAATATAATGATCTGATCAAAAGTGCAGAATACCTGACTCGCCGAGTAGCCACGATCGACTCGACGAGTCCATTCAAAGAAACCCAATCAGTCACGAATTTTACCCAGGACTCGATGAGTCCCTTCACTGGACTCGACGTGTGCAGTATTCAGAACACAAAAACTGAACTTAAAGCACTACCAAATCACTTGGAGCATGCATATCTTGAAGATGGCCAACAAAAACCAGTAATTATAGCTGCTGATTTGGCTAAACATGAAAAAGAAAGTCTTGTGGGTGTACTACGGAAAAGGCAAGGTGCTATAGCATGGAAGATGACCGATATCAAGGGAATTAGTTCGGCTTATTGTTCTTTTCAAGATTAACTTAGAAGAGGGTGCTAAACCTGTAGTTCAATGTCAAAGAAGACTTAACCCAAACATGCAAGAAGTTGTGAAAAAGGAGGTGGTTAAACTATTAGACGATGGAATCATTTATTCAATCTCCGATAGCCCATGGGTAAGTCCGGTGTAAGTGGTACCGAAAAAAGGTGGAATGACGATAGTGATCAATGAAAATAACAAGTTAATTCCAACAAGAATAGTAACCGGGTGGCGCGTTTGCATCGACTACAGAAAACTAAATGATGCCACATGCAAGGATCACTTTCCATTACCGTTTGTCGATCAAATGCTCGAAAGACTCTCCGGTCATCTATATTATTGTTTTCTTGATGGTTTTTCGGGGTATTTTTAAATTCCAATCGACCCACAAGACCAAGAGAAGACCACTTTTACATGCCCAAGTGGGTTATGCAATGCACCAACTACTTTCCAAAGGTGCATGATGGCCATTTTTCATGATATGATCGAGAAATTTATGGAGGTCTTTATGGATGATTTCTCGATATTCGGGTCATCTTTTGAAGATTGTTTATCTAATTTGGACTTGATGCTATCTAGATGTGAAAAGACAAACCTTGTCCTTAACTGGGAAAAGTGTCACTTCATGGTAAAAGAAGGAATTGTGTTGGGACATAAAGTTTCAAGGAAGGGGATAGAAGTGGATCGAGAAAAAGTGGACACCATAGCTAAATTACCCCCTCCAACAAATGTAAAAGGGGAAAGGAGTTTTCTTGGCCATGCAGGATTTTATCATCGCTTCATTAAAGACTTCTCGAAGATCACTAGGCCTTTGACTCAACTAATCTTGAAGGATGTTCCATTCGATTTCTATAAAGAATGTCATGAAGCATTTCATTTATTAAAGGAAAGATTGACCACTACTCCTATCATGATTGCACCAAATTGGAATCTTCCTTTCGAGCTAATGTGTGATGCTAGTGATTATGTGGTGGGTGTTGTTTTAGGGAAAAGGGTTGATAAACATTTTCAACCTATTTATTATGCAAGAAAAAATTTGAACCCAACTCAAGAGAACTACACTACTACCGAGAAGGAGCTGCTAGCAGTAGATTACGCTTTTGATAAGTTCCGACCTTATTTGGTATTATCCAAGACCATAGTTTTTACAGACCATTTTGCCCTAAAGTATCTTTTTGCTAAACATGTTGTTAAGCCCAGATTGATACCCTGGGTCTTACTTTTACAAGAATTGGATATTAAAATAAAAGATAAAAAGGGAATGGAAAACGTAGCTGCCGACCATTTGTCAAGATTAGAAAACCCACATCTGGAGGAGTTAGAAGAAGACAAGATTGGAGATGATTTTCCCGACGAGTATCTTTTAGTAATACCCAGGGAGGTGCCATGGTTTTTAGATATAGCTAACTACTTAGCAACCGAATACATTCAAAAAGATTTAACCTATCAACAAAAGAAGAAATTCTTTTCGAAAATCAAGTACTACTTTTGGGACGACCCATACCTTTTCCGAAGCTGCGCGGACAACATGATAAGAATACGTGTATTCGGAAAGAAAGTCGCGAAATCTTGGAACACTACCATAGCGGGCCCGCTGGGGGACATCATGGAGCACATTACACGACTAAAAATATTTTTGATATTGGGTTTTATTGGCCCACAATTTTCAAAGATGTTGCTCAATATGTCAAGGAATGTGATTCATGCCAATGAGTGGGGAACATATCATCCCGAAATGAGATGCTCCAACATAATATTCAAGTTTGTGAAATATTTGATGTATGGGGGGTTGACTTTATGGGACCTTTTTCAATGTCAAAAGGGAATAAATATATCTTGGTGGCGGTCGACTACGTATCTAAGTGGACGAAGGCACAAGCATTACCCACTAATGATGCTCGGGTGGTGGTGCGATTTTTGAAAAATCTATTCTCAAGATTTAGAGTTTCTAAAGCTCTTATTAGTGACCGAGTCACCCACTTTGCAAATGATCAATTAGCCAATGTGTTGAAAAGGTATGGGGTACATCATAGATTCTCCACATCCTATCATCCACAAACAAGTGGGCAAACTGAAGTGACAAATAGGGCATTAAAAAGGATTTTGGAGAGATCGGTTGGAGGAAATTGAAAGGAATGGTCAGATAAACTTGATGATGCACTTTGGGCCTTTCGAACAACATTCAAAACACCTATTAGTACTACACCATATAGGCTAGTTTATGGAAAGAATTGTCATTTACCGGTTGAAATAGAGCATAAAGCTTAGTGAGCTTTAAAGATGTGTAATTTTAAGTTGGCTGAACTTCGTACCAACCGGTTGATGCAAATGAATGCCCTTGAAGAGCTTAGAAATGAGGTCTACACTAGTTCCTTGATATACAAAAAAAACCAAGAATTGGCATGACAAAAGACTAAAGGGTAATTTAATGATGGACAAAAGGTGTTACTCTTCAATTCAAGGTTAAAACTTTTTTCGGGTAAGCTGAAGACACAGTGGGATGGTCCTTTTGTGGTGAAACAAGTTTTTCCACATGGAGCTATTGAGCTTATATCAAAAGATAGGACTCCTTTCAAAGTTAATGGTCATAGAGTAAATAAATATGAAGAGGGAATCCCAAAACATGAAGGAATTCAAGAAAGGCTGCATTTGGAAGAAACTATAGAAACGTAAAGTAGGAATGAGTCCAACTAATGACTCCTTAAGAAGAAGCTCTCCTGGGAGGTAACCCGAGTTTAGAGTTTGCTTTCTTTTATCTTTCTTTTTTCATTTTATTTTCGTTTTTTGTTAGAATCTGCTTTTATCAATCTTCTTTTGTGCTTAAAATGATTGCTTGAGGGCAAGCAATGCTAAAGTGTGGGGTTATTGGCATAAAATTTAAGAATTTAAATTTTTATCAAACAGAACGTAAAACTCGTCGAGTGTATGTACCTACTCGGCGAGTCCATCTAAGAAATCACGAAAAATCGCGGATTCGCGTATCTACTCGGCAAGTAGACACTTCTACTTGGTGAGTCCACGTATTTACCCGAAAAAAATATATAATTTTCACATTTTGTAAATAAGGGGTTTTAACCCTAATTGGTAAAACTCAATTGCAAACGCAGTCACCAGCCGCTCGACGAGCATATTCTTCTCTCAAGTCTTCATCTTCAAATTCTTGCTATTCCTTGCCTCTTCAAACAAATAGGTAACGTTTTTATACTTGTTCTTGTTAAAGATCATGTCTTGGGTAAATTTGTTCTTGTAATCCGTGAAAAAACGGGTTTAGGGGTTACTCCAATCCTAGGGTTTTGATTTTTAGGTTGATTTAGACATAATTTCTTGCAAATTTATGCTTAATAGACATACCAAGACAAACCCCTGGACTAATTTGTGTATTTGGACGGTTGATTTTGCCCGAATCAGAATGGACTCGCACAGTTCATACTACTCGCTGAGTCGGTTCGTGGACTCGGCGAGTCTAGGTTGCAGATGCCCAGAATTTTGACATTTTTAATTTCTCTGTGTTTTGTTTGTGGTGTTCTTCGTCCTGTTTTGTGTAGCACCCCGTTCTTAAAATATCTATTTATGGGTTCCCAAGATCAAGAGTAAGGGCGTTTCGGTCTTTCATGAGCAATGGGTTTTTATTCGAGAAGGTTTCAGATTGGGGTGTGTTGCTAGAAGCGTGGACCTTCTCGCCACCTTTCCGTGGATATCAAGTTCGTCGGAAACGGATCTAGAATGAAGGAGTTATGATACTTTAATGATATTGACACTTATGACACTTATTAGAAAAGGTTGGCAAGGAAAGGCCATGCATGCATGGGACACGCGTGGGTACACCCAGCGTAGGCTGGGTTACGCCCAGCGTGGGGTGATCAGATGAACGCGGAGTCCCTCGACGTACGCCCAACATACGTCTGTCATCCAAAAACCCTATTTTAAGGGCCAACCACTATAAAAGGAACATAATGGTTCTCACCCTAGCCTCCATAAACACTCTTTCATCCTCAGAAACCCTAGATAGCCATACCACCTCCATTATTGGGTGTGTTTGACCTTGGAAAGATTGTTTTGGCAAAGGAGAGTCTAGAAGAAGAAAGAGGAAGTTGTCAAAGAAGGAGTTGAGTGGCTGGAGCTCATAGATCTGGAAAGACATCATCTTCTAAGACCCTTTTGAGGTAAAAAGTCTCTGGCTTGACAATCATATTGTGTAGATCTATGTCTTGTGAAGTTTTGACACCATTCTTGTCCCAAAAACCTCATCTTGATGCATGATTCGAGTTGGTTGAGATTAATTGTCCTTTCAGACCATAGGAGAGGTCTTGAGTAAGAAAAATGAGGTCCCAAGGGCTATGGTAGTCTCATATGTGATATAGATAGGTCTTAATGGATTAAGACCATGGATTAAGAGCTTTATAGACGTCCCAAGTAATAAAGTTTGATACTTTATGGATCCTAGGCATATTTGGTCTATGGATCTGAAGTTTAGGCTTAAGAGCTTAAGCCATTAAGATCTTATAAGGAGTTGTAGTCCAGCGAAGGTACGCCCTGCGTAAATGAGGGTACGCGCGACGTACACGTCTTGGAGCTGGTATGCTAAGCGTACATTGAGTTACGCCCCGCGTAACGCTTCCAGTTTGGGCCTTGAGTATTTGGGCCTCGGTGTGGGCTGTGCTTTGGGTCTTTGGGCCTTAGTGGGTCATCAGGAGTCAGGGAAGATGGGCCAAGTATGGGTGTTGGGCTTAGGGTAAGGCCCAATAAGGAGAATGGGCCTAAAGTAGCAAATTGGGCCATTAATGGACCATTAGTGGGCTTGAGAGCTTACCTAGTGTTGGGCCTTTCATATTTTAATTATGGGCCTTAGTCTTGGACCAGATTGAGTTAAGGGTAAATTGATCAATTTACCCTTGGAGGGATATTGTGCTTTATGACAACCCGAAATTTAGGGCTACTATTATAACCGTCAATCTATCCGTGAATCTCTTGTTTATCCGAATTACTGATTTTTAATGCACCTAAAGTAAAATAAATAATTTTATTCCATTTATTATATGATGTCATATGATACATTGCTTCCGAGTGTGTAAATCGTCAACATAATCAAACCGCTTAAATGACAACGTTAATCAATGCGTCTGAAAAACTGAAATTTTGCATTAACCAGTTTTGAAAAAAAAAAACATTAAAATATTATAGTAAATGTTCCCCTATTTCCGAAAATATAAATAATGTCTAAAACGGAGTTCGTATGCAAAAGATACGACCATTTTAAGAAAACAGACAGTAAAACACTGGTTTTCTTTAATCGCGTAAAACCGATCGATCCGTTGAGGTACTTACGCTTTGCCGACGAGATTTCCGAGAGTGTTTTTGGACTCTGGCTATAGTCTAATATTTAATTTCACATTCAAAATATTTTTAATAAAAATATTCACAAAAATCGCGAAACGGACACCGCGAGCCGTTTAGACGTAAAACTTCAAACGCAATTTCCCGGAGATCCCTAACTTCAAAAATTAATCCGTTTGATGTTCCAGAATCCTTGAATTAAACTCAATCTAATGGTACTTTAAAAAAAAAATCTCAATTTCTGGATTCCGATGCACCTGAATTTGAGTGTGTTTGAGCATGAAAAGAGAAATGTAATCCAAAGATGGGACCCACAAGCCAAAGAAAATCTGATTTCTTCTCCTTTTCACTTCACCCCACGTGCTTCCCCTCCTCCTCTCTTGTTCTTTGTGTGCAAACATCCCCAAAGTGGTACAAGATATGGGGTTTAAGCATGGGCTTAGTAGGCTTGTGAGGGCTTTCAAACACTATAAAAGGAACACTTGGGTTCCTCCTTCATCACACCAAAAACCTCAGCTCCATTCCTTCCTCTAAAATCTCTCTCGGTTCTCTCCAACACCACCATAACACCACTATTCCCTACACCATAAATCTACCATCAGCCACCCCTCTTACTCCACTGTTTTAGCTAGCAAACACCCTCTCCGACCAGCTGCCACCTCCCCTCTCTCCGTCTCATCGACCCACTGCCGAAGGAACCAGAAAACGGGCAGCAAAGGAGCTGCCGGAATTTCCCGAGCCACCACCACTGCTATTGTCGTTCACTGCCATCACTCTTCATCTACCGTGAGTTCCATTTGCACCATTTTTTTTGTATTCCAAACGATTAATCATAAGCATCAATGTAGTATTCTTATATATTTTTTGTTCTTCGTTTATACCTGCGACGTGTGACGAACAGGAGGCCATTGCCTCCTGTTACGAAAGCAATGAAAGCAAACTGCATTACAAAATAAATATAACCAGTCCCTCAAATTCGGATTTGTACGGTTTTAGCCCTTGCATCTCAATTTGTTTTGAAAACTAATCTAAACCTTTCAAACTCCCAATAGATTTAAATAGTTTCAGTCCCTTAACTTAGAAATTGCCTAGAATTAGCCCCTCGTTCTCAAAAATTATTTTAAATCTAGTTTTTAAACAATGAAAGTTTAATCAAATGTTCAAAACTTACCCCCACTCGAAAATATCTTTCAAAACAGATCTAAAGACACCAAACCTTCATTTTATTTATTAAAATTACACCCCTCCTTGTGATTTATTTGCAAAATAAATCCATGATTCAATTTTATAAATTCAACAAAACATTTTTAGTCCTTATTTGGAAATAATTTAACAAATTCAGTCCATTTAATTTATATATGGACCTTATACTTTGGTTAAGTTACCAAACTACCATCCACATATTAATTTATGTTAACATTTTCTTAGGAAACTAAATTATCTTGGAGTATCGTGTTCACGACAATACGTTTCGGCTTTTCTTACTTCACTTACTCGCCATACACACATTAAGGTGAGTGTTACGGCCCCACTTTTAAATATTTTCGGGGGGGGGGGGGGGGGGGGGGGGGGAATACATGTAGTACTTGTATATCTAGTATATATCTATTTTCTAAATACTTTGTTTAAACAAACAACACTGCCGTTTTTATGCAGTATGATTCACACAAAAATATTATTTATTACGCTACTACTTACGGTACGTGTACTAAGGAATATTTATCATACAAAATACAAAAAAAAATATCATTGTTTTGTGTAAATACTTTATCGGTTTTAGAAATAATTGTTTAAACGCTTACATGTTAAGTAAACAAAATCGTTTTAAACCTCAATAGTTTTATATGTTATTTTGTTAAGATAATACGATTAATAAAAATAACATATACGTTTTGACTAAAATTATGCTATGGCTGTATAGCCGGTTATCAACTTGATAGTTTCATTATACCTCATACATAGATAAAAAAATATATATAGGTTTATATATTTTTACGAGCTATAGAGCTCGTATCTTAGGCTCAATTATGTGCTTGTACTCAAAGTTTTATTAATTGTTTATACAAGTATTGTACTTTTCAATGTGTACGCTTATCAAATATACTTGTGAATCACCTGTTTATCCGTATCTGCGGTTG
Source organism: Lactuca sativa (assembly GCF_002870075.4). Classification (NCBI taxonomy): domain Eukaryota; kingdom Viridiplantae; phylum Streptophyta; class Magnoliopsida; order Asterales; family Asteraceae; genus Lactuca; species Lactuca sativa. The sequence goes on from NC_056626.2 coordinate 380,066,857, forward strand.
TTAAGTTCAACCTTGGCAGATAACTTTATCCGTATATCCGTATATCTGTTTATGACATAAATATATAGGTTTATACATTTATACAAGTTATAGAACTTGTATCTTAGGCTCATACTTGTGCTTGTATACACTATACTAAGTTTTGTCAACTGTTTAAACAAGTATCGCACACTTTACGTCTGTGCTTATCAAATATACTTGTTGTTTATCCGTATCTGCGGTTGTTAAGTTCAACCTTGGCAGATAACTGTATCCGTATATCCGTATGTTTGTTTTTCCGTATCTGCGGTTGTGAAGTACAACCTTGGCAGAAAACTTTATTCGTTACCCGTACAACCATGGATTTGGTTGCTTTCAAACACAATTTAAAATATGGAATTACTAATGGAACATAACGTTTTGGCTTCAAAGATTTATTACAAACACAACTTTAAGTATGGAATTACTTATGAAACATAACATTTCGACTTTCAAAGATTCATTACAATCATAGTTTTACGTATGGGTTTACTTATACAAACTATACATTTTGGCTTTTAAAAACTCATTGCAAACACTGTTTTAACTATTGTTATACATACAAAGATAATACTTTTTAGACCTACTAAAAGTATTACTGCGTTAGCAGAAAACCTGTGACACTCACCAACCATTGTGTTGACTTTCAAAATTACATGTATTCTTAGGGGATCATTAGCCAGACGTTCAGACAGAAGATTAGCTGTGGATTGCAGGCGACCTAGCTAGCTTGTTTTTGATATTTGCCTACCTGTTTAAGGCAACTATTGTACTATTATTATCTGTAAGAACCTTGTATTCAAACTTAATGATGAAATACAAATGCAGTTTTGTTTATCGTTGTACTTGTGCTATATATTCAGTTTATCTGTGATCCATGAACTTAGTCCCACTCCCGGCGTGTTCCGTCTTGGTCGGGGGTGTGACAGAATGGTATCAGAGCTAAATTGGCTATAGAGAACTCGTATCCTCGAAAGAGGAATACAACTATAGCAGACTAGCTTCTAATAAAAGTATTATTAATAATAACACTATTTCTCGACTACTTACACCGTTTGATGTCCGGCCATCGTCTGTGCTCGGTAGTCGGGAAGAACAAACAAAAATTAATAATACTACAAACCCCACCAACCATAATATATAAGAGTTTGTATATACTCTGGTTCGCGATGAGAACACTTAATAAAATTTTAACATCCCTTCAACTAAAACTACCAACTCAACCCTTTAGGTCAGACGCCTCAATTAGGGTTAGTATCGTACATAAGTCATACCATAAATAAACCTGGAATGCGCACCTATGTTATTTATGGTCAGGCCGGTGCACAACCAACCCTGAGCAAGGAGTCTGACAGACTACAACGGTTGAATGTTTTAAGAGATTGAAGGATGTTCTCCAGATTCGCTACAGCAACCTAGTACCGTAGAATCCATACATACATTTTAAAACACTTACAATTCATTAGCAATTAAGGTTCCCTTTCTATCCCTTAGAAATCTAGAGGATTTCTAAACCAAGCACCTTTTCCTTATCATTTGGAAATCTAGAGGATTTCTAAATCAATCCTCTTTCTCTTATAATTTATAGGATTTCACAAGCGAACTATATCATAAAATGCATCCCATGCATACTTGTTAGGACTTTATAGTATTAACACAACTTAACGTGTCCGTTTTAAACATATTAGGAGATGGCCCCACGAAAGCAACCGGGAGTTCGTCCACCGCCAACTCCCCGAGGCAACCCGAGGAGAACCCCACCAGTAACTCAAACATCAGTGGAAATGCCAAACCAGGGAGGAGACCCAGAAGTAACAAATGTAAACCAAACATTCCAAATGAATTCCGCCATGATACAGAACATGCTCGCACAAGGAATTGCTACGGCTTTGGCAGCATACGAGGCAGCCCGAAATGGAAACACTGGAAATAGTGGAAGTGGCACTACCGCAATTCACCAAAGATACACCAGACACTGCTCCTATAAGGATTTCATGAGATGCAAACCTCGACCCTTCTACGGCACTGAAGGAGCTGTTGGGCTATCTTGTTGGATAGAAAAGACTGAGGCTGTCTTCCACATCAGTGCTTGCCCCGATGACTATAGGGTTAAGTACGCTACCTGCACGTTGATGGACTCCGCCTTAACTTGGTGGAATAACCATGCGAAGTCCATGGGAATCGCTGAAGCTTATGCCATGGGCTGGGAATCACTGAAGCAACTAATGACCAAGGAGTATTGTCCCCGACAGGAGATACAGGCTCTAGAGCAAGAGCTTTGGAACCTTGTCATGAAAGGATCAGAAGTAGCTGCCTACACCTTTCGATTCAATGACCTTGCAAACCTTTGCCCAGGAATGGTGACCCCGGAAGACAGGAAGATTGAAAGGTACATCTGGGGCCTAGCTTCACCTGTTCAAGGTCTGGTGACGACATCCAAACCCTCCACTTTCGATAGTGCTAAGCAATTAGCCTATCAGTTGACTGGACAGTGTGTCCGGCAGGGTACCATGAACCCACCGGCAGAGAAGAAGAACACTGGAGGCACCAAAAGGAAGTTTCATGGGGAAACAAAGGAGGACTCCAACCATCACAAGGTTGAACCAGAACCATTAGCTGTCTACGCCGCAGTTACCAACACTCCCACACCAACTAAGTCCTACTATGGGACTTTACCTCATTGTATAAAGTGTAATTTCCATCATGTCAGAAATTGCAGGGAGGTGATCTGCAACAAGTGTAACATGAGAGGTCACATCTCGAGGTACTGTAGAAGAACCCCAACCACTACGGCAGAAGGAATTCGTAACTGTTACGAGTGCAATCAGCCAGGGCATTTTAGGAAGGACTGCCCACAACTAAAGAACCAAGGTGGCAATGGAAGGGTACTTATGATCACATCAGGAGAGGCTCTTCCGGAACCACCTGTGGTTATTGGTACGTTTCATAACAACAATGTTTAGGCCTCGGTATTTATTAATACTATTGCCAATTAAAGTTCTATCGACCATAGGTTTCAAAACGCGATTAAACATGAAATCTATGCAGTAGCTATAACAAAAAGTACTTGCTAGTTGCCTTATCACCCAAGTTAATCATGCCATTCACATAGAAACTAAGGACCCTTGCTGGTAATCTATGCTTGCTAAATTTATATGTTAGGGTTGTATATAATTAAGATTCTATAGACTTAGGATTTGTGATTCCGCTTTACTTCCTGTTCTTTGTTTGGTTGTGGGCTTAGAGTAGAATCACTTATTCGACTGTCTATTGAATCTTGATTATATGCGACTTATATACACCAAGGGAATGTAGAAGGACCAGCCAAGGATCATGCGGCACGTAAGTACATTACTATTTATCGATATGGAAAAAGTACTCCCTAGTTGCTTTCTCACCTGAATTAATCACATCATTCATATAGAAATTAAGGACCCTTGCTGGTAATCTATAATTGCTAAGTGTATAAGTTGGGGTTATATATAATTAAGATTCTAAAGACTTAGGATTTGTGATTCCACCTTACTTCCTGTTCCTTGTTTGGTTGTGGGTTTAGGGTAGAATCACTTATTCGACAGTCTGTTCGATCTTGATTATATACGACTTGTATACACCAAACAATTATAGAAGGACCAGGCAGGGATCATGTACCACGAGATTACATTACTATTTATCGAATCCCTAGTACTACCAGTACCAACTTAATTTCGGGACGAAATTTCCTTTAACGGGGAGGTAATGTGACAACCCGAAATTTAGGGCTACTATTATAACCGTCAATCTATCCGTGAATCTCTTGTTTATCCGAATTACTGATATTTAATTCACCTAAAGTAAAACAAATAATTTTATTCCATTTATTATATGATGTCATATGATACATTGCTTCCGAGTGTGTAAATCGTCAACATAATCAAACCGCTTAAATGACAACGTTAATCAATGCGTCTGAAAAACTGAAATTTTGCATTAACCAGTTTTGAAAAAAAAAAAACATTAAAATATTATAGTAAATGTTCCCCTATTTCCGAAAATATAAAGAATGTCTAAAACGGAGTTCGTATGCAAAAGATACGACCATTTTAAGAAAACATACAGTAAAACACTGGTTTTCTTTAATCGCGTAAAACCGATCGATCCGTTGAGGTACTTACGCTTTGTCGACGAGTTTTCCAAGAGTGTTTTTGGACTCTGGCTATAGTCTAATATTTAATTTCACATTCAAAATATTTTTAATAAAAATATTCACAAAAATCGCGAAACGGACACCGCGAGCCGTTTAGACGTAAGACTTCAAACGCAATTTCCCGGAGATCCCTAACTTCAAAAATTAATCCGTTTGATGTTCCAGAATCCTTGAATTAAACTCAATCTAATGTACTTTCAAAAAAAAAAATCTCAATTTCTGGATTCCGATGCACCTGAATTTGAGTGTGTTTGAGCATGAAAAGAGAAATGTAATCCAAAGATGGGACCCACAAGCCAAAGAAAATCTGATTTCTTCTCCTTTTCACTTCACCCCACGTGCTTCCCCTCCTCCTCTCTTGTTCTTTGTGTGCAAACATCCCCAAAGTGGTACAAGATATGGGGTTTAAGCATGGGCTTAGTAGGCTTGTGAGGGCTTTCAAACACTATAAAAGGAACACTTGGGTTCCTCCTTCATCACACCAAAAACCTCAGCTCCATTCCTTCCTCTAAAATCTCTCTCGGTTCTCTCCAACACCACCATAACACCACTATTCCCTACACCATAAATCTACCATCAGCCACCCCTCTTACTCCACTGTTTTAGCTAGCAAACACCCTCTCCGACCAGCTGCCACCTCCCCTCTCTCCGTCTCATCGACCCACTGCCGAAGGAACCAGAAAACGGGCAGCAAAGGAGCTGCCGGAATTTCCCGAGCCACCACCACTGCTATTGTCGTTCACTGCCATCACTCTTCATCTACCGTGAGTTCCATTTGCACCATTTTTTTTGTATTCCAAACGATTAATCATAAGCATCAATGTAGTATTCTTATATATTTTTTGTTCTTCGTTTATACCTGCGACGTGTGACGAACAGGAGGCCATTGCCTCCTGTTACGAAAGCAATGAAAGCAAACTGCATTACAAAATAAATATAACCAGTCCCTCAAATTCGGATTTGTACGGTTTTAGCCCTTGCATCTCAATTTGTTTTGAAAACTAATCTAAACCTTTCAAACTCCCAATAGATTTAAATAGTTTCAGTCCCTTAACTTAGAAATTGCCTAGAATTAGCCCCTCGTTCTCAAAAATTATTTTAAATCTAGTTTTTAAACAATGAAAGTTTAATCAAATGTTCAAAACTTACCCCCACTCGAAAATATCTTTCAAAACAGATCTAAAGACACCAAACCTTCATTTTATTTATTAAAATTACACCCCTCCTTGTGATTTATTTGCAAAATAAATCCATGATTCAATTTTATAAATTCAACAAAACATTTTTAGTCCTTATTTGGAAATAATTTAACAAATTCAGTCCATTTAATTTATATATGGACCTTATACTTTGGTTAAGTTACCAAACTACCATCCACATATTAATTTATGTTAACATTTTCTTAGGAAACTAAATTATCTTGGAGTATCGTGTTCACGACAATACGTTTCGGCTTTTCTTACTTCACTTACTCGCCATACACACATTAAGGTGAGTGTTACGGCCCCACTTTTAAATATTTTCGGGGGGGGGGGGGGGGGGGGAATACATGTAGTACTTGTATATCTACTATATATCTATTTTCTAAATACTTTGTTTAAACAAACAACACTGCCGTTTTTATGCAGTATGATTCACACAAAAATATTATTTATTACGCTACTACTTACGGTACGTGTACTAAGGAATATTTATCATACAAAATACAAAAAAAAATATCATTGTTTTGTGTAAATACTTTATCGGTTTTAGAAATAATTGTTTAAACGCTTACATGTTAAGTAAACAAAATCGTTTTAAACCTCAATAGTTTTATATGTTATTTTGTTAAGATAATACGATTAATAAAAATAACATATACGTTTTGACTAAAATTATGCTATGGCTGTATAGCCGGTTATCAACTTGATAGTTTCATTATACCTCATACATAGATAAAAAAATATATATAGGTTTATATATTTTTACGAGCTATAGAGCTCGTATCTTAGGCTCAATTATGTGCTTGTACTCAAAGTTTTATCAATTGTTTTTACAAGTATTGTACTTTTCAATGTGTACGCTTATCAAATATACTTGTGAATCACCTGTTTATCCGTATCTGTGGTTGTTAAGTTCAACCTTGGCAGATAACTTTATCCGTATATCCGTATATCTGTTTATGACATAAATATATAGGTTTATACATTTATACAAATTATAGAACTTGTATCTTAGGCTCATACTTGTGCTTGTATACACTATACTAAGTTTTGTCAACTGTTTAAACAAGTATCGCACACTTTACGTGTGTGCTTATCAAATATACTTGTTGTTTATCCGTATCTGCGGTTGTTAAGTTCAACCTTGGCAGATAACTGTATCCGTATATCCGTATGTTTGTTTATCCGTATCTGCGGTTGTGAAGTACAACCTTGGCAGAAAACTTTATTCGTTACCCGTACAACCATGGATTTGGTTGCTTTCAAACACAATTTAAAATATGGAATTACTAATGGAACATAACGTTTTGGCTTCAAAGATTTATTACAAACACAACTTTAAGTATGGAATTACTTATGAAACATAACGTTTCGACTTTCAAAGATTCATTACAATCACAGTTTTACGTATGTTACTTATACAAACTATACATTTTGGCTTTTAAAAACTCATTGCAAACACTGTTTTAACTGTTGTTATACATACAAAGATAATACTTTTTAGACCTACTAAAAGTATTACTGCGTTAGCAGAAAACCTGTGACACTCACCAACCATTGTGTTGACTTTCAAAATTACATGTATTCTTAGGGGATCATTAGCCAGACGTTCAGACAGAAGATTAGCTGTGGATTGCAGGCGACCTAGCTAGCTTGTTTTTGATATTTGCCTACCTGTTTAAGGCAACTATTGTACTATTATTATCTGTAAGAACCTTGTATTCAAACTTAATGATGAAATACAAATGCAGTTTTGTTTATCGTTGTACTTGTGCTATATATTCAGTTTATCTGTGATCCATGAACTTAGTCCCACTCCCGGCGTGTTCCGCCTTGGTCGGGGGTGTGATAGAATGGTATCAGAGCTAAATTGGCTATAGAGAACTCGTATCCTCGAAAGAGGAATACAACTATAGCAGACTAGCTTCTAATAAAAGTATTATTAATAATAACACTATTTCTCGACTACTTACGTCGTTTGATGTCCGGCCATCGTCTGTGCTCAGTAGTCGGGAAGAACAAACAAAAATTAATAATACTACAAACCCCACCAACCATAATATATAAGAGTTTGTATATACTCTGTTTCGCGATGAGAACACTTAATAAAATTTTAACATCCCTTCAACTAAAACTACCAACTCAACCCTTTAGGTCAGACGCCTCAATTAGGGTTAGTATCATACATAAGTCATACCATAAATAAACCTGGAATGCGCACCTATGTTATTTATGGTCAGGCCGGTGCACAACCAACCCTGAGCAAGGAGTCTGACATACTACAACGGTTGAATGTTTTAAGAGATTGAAGGATGTTCTCCAAATTCGCTACAGCAACCTAGTACCGTAGAATCCATACATACATTTTAAAACACTTACAATTCATTAGCAATTAAGGTTCCCTTTCTATCCGTTAGAAATCTAGAGGATTTCTAAACCAAGCACCTTTTCCTTATCATTTGGAAATCTAGAGGATTTCTAAATCAATCCTCTTTCTCTTATAATTTATAGGATTTCACAAGCAAACTATATCATAAAATGCATCCCATGCATACTTGTTAGGACTTTATAGTATTAACACAACTTAACGTGTCCGTTTTAAACATATTAGGAGATGGCCCCACGAAAGCAACCGGGAGTTCGTCCACCGCCAACTCCCCGAGGCAACCCGAGGAGAACCCCACCAGTAACTCAAACATCAGTGGAAATGCCAAACCAGGGAGGAGACCCAGAAGTAACAAATGTAAACCAAACATTCCAAATGAATTCCGCCATGATGCAGAACATGCTCGCACAAGGAATTGCTACGGCTTTGGCAGCATACGAGGCAGCCCGAAATGGAAACACTGGAAATAGTGGAAGTGGCACTACCGCAATTCACCAAAGCAACACCAGACACTGCTCCTATAAGGATTTCATGAGCTGCAAACCTCGACCCTTCTACGGCACTGAAGGAGCTGTTGGGCTATCTTGTTGGATAGAAAAGACTGAGGCTGTCTTCCACATTAGTGCTTGCCCCGATGACTATAGGGTTAAGTACGCTACCTGCACGTTGATGGACTCCGCCTTAACTTGGTGGAATAACCATGCGAAGTCCATGGGAATCGCTGAAGCTTATGCCATGGGCTGGGAATCACTGAAGCAACTAATGACCAAGGAGTATTGTCCCCGACAAGAGATACAGGCTCTAGAGCAAGAGCTTTGGAACCTTGTCATGAAAGGATCAGAAGTAGCTGCCTACACCTTTCGATTCAATGACCTTGCAAACCTTTGCCCAGGAATGGTGACCCCGGAAGACAGGAAGATTGAAAGGTACATCTGGGGCCTAGCTTCACCTGTTCAAGGTCTGGTGACGACATCCAAACCCTCCACTTTCGATAGTGCTAAGCAATTAGCCTATCAGTTGACTGGACAGTGTGTCCGGCAGGGTACCATGAACCCACCGGCAGAGAAGAAGAACACTGGAGGCACCAATAGGAAGTTTCATGGGGAAACAAAGGAGGACTCCAACCATCACAAGGTTGAACCAGAACCATTAGCTGTCTACGCCGCAGTTACCAACACTCCCACACCAACTAAGTCCTACTATGGGACTTTACCTCATTGTATAAAGTGTAATTTCCATCATGTTAGAAATTGCAGGGAGGTGATCTGCAACAAGTGTAACATGAGAGGTCACATCTCGAGGTACTGTAGAAGAACCCCAACCACTACGGCAGAAGGAATTCGTAACTGTTACGAGTGCAATCAGCCAGGGCATTTTAGGAAGGACTGCCCACAACTAAAGAACCAAGGTGGCAATGGAAGGGTACTTATGATCACATCAGGAGAGGCTCTTCCGGAACCACCTATGGTTATTGGTACGTTTCATAACAACAATGTTTAGGCCTCGGTATTTATTAATACTATTGCCAATTAAAGTTCTATCGACCATAGGTTTCAAAACGCGATTAAACATGAAATCTATGCAGTAGCTATAACAAAAAGTACTTGCTAGTTGCCTTATCACCCAAGTTAATCATGCCATTCACATAGAAACTAAGGACCCTTGCTGGTAATCTATGCTTGCTAAATTTATACGTTAGGGTTGTATATAATTAAGATTCTATAGACTTAGGATTTGTGATTCCGCTTTACTTCCTGTTCTTTGTTTGGTTGTGGGCTTAGAGTAGAATCACTTATTCGACTGTCTATTGAATCTTGATTATATGCGACTTATATACACCAAGGGAATGTAGAAGGACCAGCCAAGGATCATGCGGCACGTAAGTACATTACTATTTATCGATATGGCAAAAGTACTCCCTAGTTGCTTTCTCACCTGAATTAATCACATCATTCATATAGAAACTAAGGACCCTTGCTGGTAATCTATAATTGCTAAGTGTATAAGTTGGGGTTATATATAATTAAGATTCTAAAGACTTAGGATTTGTGATTCCACCTTACTTCCTGTTCCTTGTTTGGTTGTGGGTTTAGGGTAGAATCACTTATTCGACAGTCTGTTCGATCTTGATTATATACGACTTGTATACACCAAACAATTATAGAAGGACCAGGCAGGGATCATGTACCACGAGATTACATTACTATTTATCGAATCCCTAGTACTACCAGTACCAACTTAATTTCGGGACGAAATTTCCTTTAACGGGGAGGTAATGTGACAACCCGAAATTTAGGGCTACTATTATAACCGTCAATCTATCCGTGAATCTCTTGTTTATCCGAATTACTGATATTTAATGCACCTAAAGTAAAACAAATAATTTTATTCCATTTATTATATGATGTCATATGATACATTGCTTCTGAGTGTGTAAATCGTCAACATAATCAAACCGCTTAAATGACAACGTTAATCAATGCGTCTGAAAAACTGAAATTTTGCATTAACCAGTTTTGAAAAAAAAAAAAAAACATTAAAATATTATAGTAAATGTTCCCCTATTTCCGAAAATATAAAGAATGTCTAAAACGGAGTTCGTATGCAAAAGATACGACCATTTTAAGAAAACATACAGTAAAACACTGGTTTTCTTTAATCGCGTAAAACCGATCGATCCGTTGAGGTACTTACGCTTTGTCGACGAGTTTTCCGAGAGTTTTTTTGGACTCTGGCTATAGTCTAATATTTAATTTCACATTCAAAATATTTTTAATAAAAATATTCACAAAAATCGCGAAACGGACACCGCGAGCCGTTTAGACGTAAGACTTCAAACGCAATTTCCCGGAGATCCCTAACTTCAAAAATTAATCCGTTTGATGTTCCAGAATCCTTGAATTAAACTCAATCTAATGTACTTTAAAATAAAAATCTCAATTTTTGGATTCCGATGCACCTGAATTTGAGTGTGTTTGAGCATGAAAAGAGAAATGTAATCCAAAGATGGGACCCACAAGCCAAAGAAAATCTGATTTCTTCTCCTTTTCACTTCACCCCACGTGCTTCCCCTCGTCCTCTCTTGTTCTTTGTGTGCAAACATCCCCAAAGTGGTACAAGATATGGGGTTTAAGCATGGGCTTAGTAGGCTTGTGAGGGCTTTCAAACACTATAAAAGGAACACTTGGGTTCCTCCTTCATCACACCAAAAACCTCAGCTCCATTCCTTCCTCTAAAATCTCTCTCGGTTCTCTCCAACACCACCATAACACCACTATTCCCTACACCATAAATCTACCATCAGCCACCCCTCTTACTCCACTATTTTAGCTAGCAAACACCCTCTCCGACCAGCTGCCACCTCCCCTCTCTCCGTCTCATCGACCCACTGCCGAAGGAACCAGAAAACGGGCAGCAAAGGAGCTGCCGGAATTTCCCGAGCCACCACCACTGCTATTGTCGTTCACTGCCATCACTCTTCATCTACCGTGAGTTCCATTTGCACCATTTTTTTTGTATTCCAAACGATTAATCATAAGCATCAATGTAGTATTCTTATATATTTTTTGTTCTTCGTTTATACCTGCGACGTGTGACGAACAGGAGGCCATTGCCTCCTGTTACGAAAGCAATGAAAGCAAACTGCATTACAAAATAAATATAACCAGTCCCTCAAATTCGGATTTGTACGGTTTTAGCCCTTGCATCTCAATTTGTTTTGAAAACTAATCTAAACCTTTCAAACTCCCAATAGATTTAAATAGTTTCAGTCCCTTAACTTAGAAATTGCCTAGAATTAGCCCCTCGTTCTCAAAAGTTATTTTAAATCTAGTTTTTAAACAATGAAAGTTTAATCAAATGTTCAAAACTTACCCCCACTCGAATATATCTTTCAAAACAGATCTAAAGACACCAAACCTTCATTTTATTTATTAAAATTACACCCCTCCTTGTGATTTATTTGCAAAATAAATCCATGATTCAATTTTATAAATTCAACAAAACATTTTTAGTCCTTATTTGGAAATAATTTAACAAATTCAGTCCATTGAATTTATATATGGACCTTATACTTTGGTTAAGTTACCAAACTACCATCCACATATTAATTTATGTTAACATTTTCTTAGGAAACTAAATTATCTTGGAGTATCGTGTTCACGACAATACGTTTCGGCTTTTCTTACTTCACTTACTCGCCATACGCACATTAAGGTGAGTGTTACGGCCCCACTTTTAAATATTTTCGGGGGGGGGGGGGGGGGGGGAATACATGTAGTACTTGTATATCTAGTATATATCTATTTTCTAAATACTTTGTTTAAACAAACAACACTTCCGTTTTTATGCAGTATGATTCACACAAAAATATTATTTATTACGCTACTACTTACGGTACGTGTACTAAGGAATATTTATCATACAAAATACAAAAAAAAATATCATTGTTTTGTGTAAATACTTTATCGGTTTTAGAAATAATTGTTTAAACGCTTACATGTTAAGTAAACAAAATCGTTTTAAACCTCAATAGTTTTATATGTTATTTTGTTAAGATAATACGATTAATAAAAATAACATATATGTTTTGACTAAAATTATGCTATGGCTGTATAGCCGGTTATCAACTTGATAGTTTCATTATACCTCATACATAGATAAAAATATATATAGGTTTATATATTTTTACGAGCTATAGAGCTCGTATCTTAGGCTCAATTATGTGCTTGTACTCAAAGTTTTATCAATTGTTTATACAAGTATTGTACTTTTCAATGTGTACGCTTATCAAATATACTTGTGAATCACCTGTTTATCCGTATCTGCGGTTGTTAAGTTCAACCTTGGCAGATAACTTTATCCGTATATACGTATATCTGTTTATGACATAAATATATAGGTTTATACATTTATACAAGTTATAGAACTTGTATCTTAGGCTCATACTTGTGCTTGTATACACTATACTAAGTTTTGTCAACTGTTTAAACAAGTATCGCACACTTTACGTGTGTGCTTATCAAATATACTTGTTGTTTATCCGTATCTGCGGTTGTTAAGTTCAACCTTGGCAGATAACTGTATCCGTATATCCGTATGTTTGTTTATCCGTATCTGCGGTTGTGAAGTACAACCTTGGCAGAAAACTTTATTCGTTACCCGTACAACCATGGATTTGGTTTCTTTCAAACACAATTTAAAATATGGAATTACTAATGGAACATAACGTTTTGGCTTCAAAGATTTATTACAAACACAACTTTAAGTATGGAATTACTTATGAAACATAACATTTCGACTTTCAAAGATTCATTACAATCACAGTTTTACGTATGGGTTTACTTATACAAACTATACATTTTGGCTTTTAAAAACTCATTGCAAAAACTGTTTTAACTGTTGTTATACATACAAAGATAATACTTTTTAGACCTACTAAAAGTATTACTGCATTAGCAGAAAACCTGTGACAGTCACCAACCTTTGTGTTGACTTTCAAAATTACATGTATTCTTAGGGGATCATTAGCCAGACGTTCAGACAGAAGATTAGCTGTGGATTGCAGGCGACCTAGCTAGCTTGTTTTTTATATTTGCCTACCTGTTTAAGGCAACTATTGTACTATTATTATCTGTAAGAACCTTGTATTCAAACTTAATGATGAAATACAAATGCAGTTTTGTTTATCGTTGTACTTGTGCTATATATTCAGTTTATCTGTGATCCATGAACTTAGTCCCACTCCCGACGTGTTCCGCCTTGGTTGGGGGTGTGACAGAATGGTATCAGAGCTAAATTGGCTATAGAGAACTCGGATATCCCAAAGGCCCAGCGAGCGGTCCAGATAGGGTGTAGGCCCCACGAGGGCGGACCAGACGTGCGGAGGCTTGGAGAGTGGACCAGGTCGACTGATGGCCCGGTGCGGGCAGACCAGTCATACTATAGACTCAGAGAGTGGACCAGGTGGGTTGAAGGCCCGGTGCAGCGGACCAACCACACTACAGACTCGATGTATATGGCTAGACTCGGAGGATGGACCAGGTGGACTGAAGGCCCGGTGCGGCGGACCAGTCACACAGTAGACCCAAAGTGCATGGCTGTTCTGTTTATGATATGATATGTTAGTTGTATGGTATATGCGGTTGGTATTTTGGGGGTATCTCACTAAGCTTTCGGGCTTACAGTTGTGGTTTAATGTTTCAGGTGCTTCAGGAGACCGTGGCAAGGCGAAGGCGTGATCATACCGCTCCTCATGTTCATGTTTTATGATATGGTTTTGGGAATACTTTGATAATAAATGTATTGAAAACCTTTTTGTAATGAATTAATGAAATTGGGTTGTTTTTGAAATGTTTAAATTGGTTGAAATTTTTAGAATGTTACAAGTTGGTATCAGAGCCTTGGTTTGAGTGAATTGGAGGAACATTCGTGTGAATCTAGTCTCAAATAAAGGAGAGTTTTCAAAGCGAAATTTAAAATGGTTTTCAAAAATAAGTAAACGAGGACGCAGAGGGTACGGTCAGCCGGAGCCAGTAAGTTACCCCAAAATTACCATATGAGTTATTTGTTTATGTGGTATGTTAGAACAGCATGCTAGTGTTAGGCTAGGAATCTTCAGGAAGTGCATGATAGAGTTGCCTAATTGTGATGCCTGCTAGCCTAGGGTCTCCTTTTATGAGAGTGTCAATGTTCCTCTAGGAGTGAGGATAGAGTGCTTGCTATGTTCGTTAGTGCTTGGGGCGTTGTGATGATACTTGAGACAAATATGGGTAGGCGTGGAAGGTAGTATGGGCCCGTACTATTGAAAGCACAGGACCCATACGCGTATCAAGGAAGTCACAATCCCTGGGTGGTGGATTAGAGAGTCATTCTGGGTGGTTATGCGAGGTTACCGAGGATCTCTTGGTGTATTGCAGAATGGCGATTACGAGACGTTTCAAGGCAGGATCCAGTTCGGGATCAGTAGTGGGAGAGGGTGGTCAGGAGGGGTCAGCACCACCCGACGTCATTAGCTAGATGAGTACGGACGATTTGGATGCCAGGATTCGTGAGATACTGCATGATGAGGTTGCTGCCATGTTTCGGGCTGAGTTGCCGGAACTATTTAGGTTGATCAAGACCGCCATGGTTGAGCACTTTGATAAACGCTATGCAGCTCTTACAGAGACGGCTGCCGCGGCGGCTACAACGGCTGTAGCAGTGGCATGAGGAGGAGCTGGTAGAGGTTTTCAGTATCGGGACTTCGATAATACGAAGCCACCTACTTTTGATGGGGTTCAGGATCCGATTGTTGCTATGCGATGGTTTTCAGATGTGGAGGGATGTTTCTTCACATGTTCATGCCCTGTTGATCAGAGGGTGAGGTGTGCTTTGAACCTGTTGAGGCTCGGGGCGAAGGATTGGTAGAGATTGACCACAGGATTATATTCGGATGCGCAGCGGGCTGCGGTTTCTTGGGATCAGTTTCAGGAGATGTTCAACACTCGTTATGTTCCACGGGTTGAGAGAGAGAGGTTGGCTCAGAAGTTCCTGGAGCTAAAGTAGGATACAGAGTCGGTAACAGAGATCACCAGGATGTTTATTGAGAGGGCGATGTTTTGCCTTGAGTTTGCTTCGGAGCAGGCTGAGATGTCCCGATACCTGAATATGCTTAAGAAGGACATCAGGCAGTTTGTGTCCACGCAGAGATGTGATACCTTGTTAGAGTTGCAGGAGGCCGCTCGGCGGCGTGAATTGGAGATTGAGTTGCAGTTGAGAGAGCAGAGGCAACCCCAACGCAGTCGCAGCCTGCGCCAAACCGGTCCAAGACCGTTGGTTCTAGGTTGGGAGATCAGGGCGGCTGCACTTGTGGGAAGTGCTGGAAGGGTCACACCAGAGTTTGTAGGTCCGGTGGTGCGTGCCGCAAGTGTGGGAGAGAGGGGCATTATGCGAGGGATTGCCTTCAGTCAGCCCCGATTCAAGATATGAGGATTTGTTATCAGTCTCATCAGGTTAGTCACATGAGGGCCAACTATCCACAGCTTACTGCAGGACCGATGCAGGCTCCAGCACCAGCCACTTTGAGGATTACGGGTGGAGGTCAGGGTGGAGCAGAGCCCCCGAGGGCTCAGGAACGTGCTTTTCAGCTGATAGCAGAGGAGGTCAGGGCAGAGCTGGATACGGCTGCGGGTATGTTTCCTTCTTGATATCTTGTTATCTTGTTATCTTGTGGTTGTTATGGAATATTATATATCTGCTAGTCTCGTTTGCATGATTCATGGCATTGTATTCGTTCGTCCTTTCGTTGGGTTATCGTATGATCAAGGGTTTTGGTATTGGGAGTCTTAGTTGGTTATCATCCATGGGTATTGTTGGTGGGGAATTAGGCTTTTTGGTCTGAGTGTCGTGTATAACATTTTCAATTTGAGGAATACTCAGCTGAGGGTCGAACTCCCTTAGAGTTCGAGATGTGCGATGTCAGAACGTGATTTTGTGGAGGTTGCTCGTTTTAGAATCAGTTATATTATAAGGAATTTTTTTTAGGATTGTTTAAGTGATGACCGGTTGGGTCACCGGTGGTCGGTAGTCAGTGCTCTAAGTGGGGAGATTGGAAAATTCTCAAGAGGATCAACAGCATGAGAGGTCAGTTAGTTGTTTGAGTTTCAACAATGTTTCAGTTAGCCAATAGCGTAAGCTGAGATTTGAGTGTATAGCATGGAATTAGAGTTCGGAACCCCAAGAGGGCTAGAACAGTATGTACGAGAGAGAGTCTTGGGAAGGATGGTTCAGGGTGACAGACGACATTTTTTGGAGTGGACCGGATAGACTGAAGGCTGGAAGGCATACCAGTCAGGTCGAAGGCTGAAGGAATGGTCCAGACAGGCTGAAGGCCCGGAGAGGCGGTCCAGACATGCTGAAGGTTCCGAGAGTAGTCCAGATAGACTGAAGGACGGGTAAGGTGGTCCAGTCATGCTGAAGACTCTGTATGTGTAAGTGGATCGGTACGAGGAGAATGAGGAAAGAGCGTCACTAGGGGATGATAATTGATATGTTCTGTCCCCAAGTATTGATCATGATGATGGAGATGGTTGGAGGCCGTGCCTGGGCCTTGTTAGTTATGTGATCGGATTCAGAGTATATGGGAGATAGAGAATAACGGCTGCTCTACATGGATAGTGTAGAGTGGAGTTTAGCTCTGTGGCACGTATAGGTGCGGTAAGGGCTGTTGAGTAGACTTCCTGGAAAGGAAGGGTATGTAGCTCCGGAAGGAGTGTGGGCCCTCTGAGAGGAAGGCAACAGAGTAAAAAGGATGATCGAAGATGCTTCGGTTATTGGTAGTAAGCTCTGGGATTGTACCAGATATACGGAAGCACCTGCGGGTTGGCTGTTTGTTGAAGTAGTGGCAATTTTAAGTGGTGCTCAAGCATATTTTCAGTCTCCTTGGAAAAAGGAGGAGGTTAGTGGCTCCAGATTGGAGATTTGGAACAGAGGAAGGTAAGACAACAGGTTAACAAACTCGGGAGTAGTTGGACCGGTGCGGAGGACGGTATAAAAGATTTTGGTCGGAGACCAAGGACCTTGAGACCATGATAGAGAAGATGCAGTAGTAAGGTTTCAAGAACCTGAGTTGATTGAGAAATCGGAGTCTATAGTGCATGGGTTGTTCTGAAATGTATACTGCAGTAGACTTCGAGGGTGAAGCCTAATTTAAGTGGGGGAGAGTTGTAATGCCCCGTTCTTAAAATATCTATTTATGGGTTCCTGAGATCAAGAGTAAGGGCGTTTCAATCTTTCATGAACAACGGGTTTTTATTCGGGAAGGTTTCGGATCGGGATGTGTTGCTACAAGCGTAGACCTTCTCGCCACCTTTCCGCGGATATCAAGTTCGTCGGAAACGGATCTAGAATGAAGGAGTTATGATACTTTAAAGATATTGACACTTATGGCACTTATTAGAAAAAGTTGGCAAGGAAAGGCCATGCATGCATGGGACACGCGTGGGTACGCCCAGCATAGGCTGGGTTACGCCCAGCGTGGGGTGATCAGATGAACGCGAAGTCCCTCGACGTACACCCAACGTAATGGAATTACGCCTAGCGTACGTCTCTCATCCAGAAACCATATTTTAAGGGCCAACCACTATAAAAGGAACATAATGGTTCTCACCCTAGCCTCCATAAACACTCTTTTATCCTCAGAAACCCTAGATAGCCATCCCACCTCCATTGTTGGGTGTGTTTGACCTTGGAAAGCTTGTTTTGGCAAAGGAGAGTCTAGAAGGAGAAATAAGAAGTTGTCAAAGAAGGAGTTGAGTGGCTGGAGCTCGTAGATCTGGAAAGACATCATCTTCTGAGACCCTTTTGAGGTAAAAAGTCACTGGCTTGACAATCATATTGTGTAGATCTATGTGTTGTGAAGTTTTGACATCATTTTTTTTCCCAAAAACCTCATCTTGATGCATGATTCGAGTTGGTTGAGATTAGCTGTCCTTTTAGACCTTAGGAGAGGTCTTGAGTAAGAAACATGAGGTCCCAAGGGCTTTGGTTGTCTCATATGTGATATCGATAGGTCTTAATGGATTAAGACCTTGGATTAAGAGCTTTATGGACGTCCCAAGTAACAAAGTTTGAGACTTTATGGATCCTAGGCATATTTGGTCTATGGATCTGAAGTTTGGGCTTAAGAGCTTAAGCCATTAAGATCTTATGAGGAGTTGTAGTCCAGCGAAGGTACGCCCTGCGTAAATGAGGGTACGCCCGGCGTACACGTTTGGGAGCTGGTATGCTAAGCATACATTGAGTTATGCCCCGCGTAACACTGCCAGTTTGGGCCTTGAGTATTTGGGCCTCGGTGTGGGCTGTGCTTTGGGTCTTTGGGCCTTAATGGGCCATCAGGAGTCAGGGAAGATGGGCCAAGCATGGGTGTTGGGCTTAGGGTAAGGCCGGATAAGGAGAATGGGCCTAATATAGCAAATTGGGCCATTAATGGACCATTAGTAGGCTTGAGAGCTTACCTAGTGTTGGGCCTTTCATATTTTGATTATGGGCCTTAGTCTTGGAGCAGGTTGAGTTAAGGATGAATTGGTTAATTTACCCTTGGAGGGATATTGTGCTTGGACTAATGTTTGTTTTGCTGCTTCGGATAGTTCAGGATTTTTGGTGAGACGGTGGTTCGGGAATCTGCTTCTTCAGTTCAGAGTTTCGGCAGTTGCGAGGTGAGTTATCCTCACTATATCAACAAGGTCTAAGGCACCAAGGCCGACCCTTATCGGATGGAAATCCGAGTATTATTTTATTGCCTTGTTATATTTGTATCCTGGTTTATAGGATGATGCTATGCTAGTGACCGGTTAGGTCGATATCCTGGTAGGGATGTGCCATGTATGTGATCTGCTAGATTGGTTGATTGGTTGTGAATTGTTATATGATTATATGTTTATGTGCACATGGTTGATTGACTGGGGTTGGGTTGAGGCGGGTCCTGCTTTGTGCTGTAGGCCAACATACCCAGGGCGGACCGGATATCCCAAAGGCCCAGTAAGCGGTCCAGATAGGCTGTAAGCCCCACGAAGGCGGATCAGACGTGCCGAGGCTCGGAGAGTGGACCAGACTGACTGAAGGCTTGGTGCGGGCGGACCAGTCATACTATAGACTCAGAGAGTGGACCAGGTGGGTTGAAGGCCCGATGCGGGCGGACCAACCACACTGCAGACTCGATGTATATGGCTAGACTCGGAGGGTGGACCAGGTGGACTGAAGGCCCGGTGCAGCGGACCAGTCACATAGTAGACTTGAAATGCATGGCTGTTCTGTTTATGATATGATATGTTAGTTGTATGGTATACGCGGTTGGTATTTTGGGGGTATCTCACTAAGCTTTTGGGCTTACAGCTGTGGTTTAATGTTTCAGGTACTTCAAGAGACCGTGGCAAGGCGAAGGCGTGATCGTACCGCTCCTCATGTTCATGTTTTATGATATGGTTCTGGGAATACTCTGATAATAAATGTATTGAAAACCCTTTTGTAATGAATTAATGAAATTGGGTTGTTTTTGAAAAGTTTAAATTGGTTTAAATTTTTAGAGAGTTACATTTTGCAGAAAGCATGTCTAGGCATGGATAAAGCTCGAGAGGAGTGGCTCTGGGGACATCCCATGGCTAAATTTTCCACAAATAACTTGCAATCATCACTCGCTCGTGCAAAAAACAAGCTGGAAGCACTAAGAAGCAAAGAAATATATGCTCCCGACGAAATACACTGGCATTGGATAGGTCAAACCGGATTGGAGGAGGAATTGAATCCTTATTTGGTCAAGTCTTTTGAAAAGGATGGGGTGACCATAATTTGTGACGGCTGGAGTCGATTGTTTAAAATTCAAGAACCTGTTTATCAAGAACTATGCTGAGAATTCTTTGCTACCATCTCATTTCGAGGTGGTAATGATTATTATAATCCAAGCATTATCACCTTTTGTCTTGGAGGGGAGCTGCGCCAATGCAGCATAGCGGAGCTTGCTTGGAGGCTAGGGATCTATGATTAAAATATGATCATGTCTGAAAACTTTGAGTCATTCCTGGAACACTGCGACAAGGACTTGCCCGAAGAGGTGGTTACATCTACTTGGTGGAACACCATTGCTAACCAGGTCTACATTCCTTCGTCTGCTCAGGAGGGAAGCATTTGTTCCCCCATCCATCGCTTGATCCATCGTCTAATTGGAAGCACCATTAACATGCGAAAGGAAGATGATAAGGTCCCCACTCTCGATATCTTCTATCTAAGGAGCATCATTACCCACGATGTTTTTTGCAATTTGCCATATTGTTTGGCAAAATACTTAGCAGATGGGGATGTTAAGGAGAGGATTACATCCAAAATAAATGGTGGAATGATTGTTACAAAGCTAGCTAGGACGTATGAGATATTGGACCAAGGGGCGGCAAGGGTATTGAAAATTATTCCTTCTCCTCCTTTTAGCACCACATTATTTAGGAGGGAAAGGATCATTGAGGATTATGGTGGGGGACATTTTGGAATCCCAAATGCGGATGAGGTGTTGGAGCCCGAGGAGCTAGGAAGAAGGGTAAGGCAAAGAAGGGATCACATCCGAGAAGACTCACCGGTCATTCCGGTGGAAGAGGAGTTACCCATGGACTGGTACAACATGGAGCAAAGAAGGTACGAGGATGATCTTGGACGAAGCATGAATTACAACAACGAATCATTTTTTACTTGTTTGAACAAATGAATATTGCACCAAGGCCTGAGCCCGAATGTCCCTGTGTTCCAAGTTGGGAAGAGAGAGCAAATCAAAGAAGTAACTAAGCTGGTGGAAGTGGAGCTGGAGGAAATGACGAGGAAGATGAAGATTGATATTTTTATGGTTTTATTTACTTGGTTGTTTAAAGACTATTTTTATTTGTTTTGTGTGTTTTGAACTTTTAGTACCAGGTTAAAGTAGGAGTTTCTTTAATATCACTTGTCGGTTTTTTTTTTTTTTTTTTTTTTTTTTTTTTTTTAATCTTTTCAGATTGAAGGCTAGGATGCATGCAAGAGTCTCGATGTCAAAGTTAAAGTAAGGTTCGGGTCTAGATGAGGATGAGGAAGTTTTGAGTTTAAGGTCGAGTCTGTTAGTAAAGAGGGTAAAATAGTGTTATTTATTGAAGAAAAATGGAGGGATACTAAATTGTCATTACCAAACACATCAGAAACGAATTCATACAGAAGATATATTTTCTAATCAATGTTGTACTCGCCGAGTGCATATCTTGGACTCGATGAGTCCCTTTGCAATTCTGTGACTTTTCTGCTAGAAACACTTCTACTCGCCAAGTTGTCATATTTACTCAATGAGTCACTTAATATTTCATTCTCAATGATTACATTTTAACTATACATTTGATATGGGCCTTACTCATATTCTTTGAAGATTAATTCCTGAAGACTTTCGAGACTATTTTCCGGCATATTTGGAGCCGTACCACACAAGATTTGACACCCAAGGCATGGATGAGCTGTTCCCATGCCTAAAGTCAATTAAAGATGAAGATTTTCATGAAGAAATATCGACCTCGCTACTACTATCCCAGGGGAGTTTGTTCAAATTCTCTATTTATTTTGTCATTTCTATGCATAACATGAAATGGGGACATTGCATGAATTAAGTGTGGGGTAGAGGTTTGGTTACATTGGTTGAAATTTTAGTTAAATTTTGAAAAAAAATTTCCACTAAAATTACTAGGGCTAAATTAGAAAATTTTGGTAAAAGCAATTAGGAATCATGCTAGTATTATGTTCAATGATTCTTTAAAGACCCAAATGTTTAGTCGAGCCTATATACGTTCTAGTGCATTTGTGGCCTCCCTTATTCTAGTGAAATCATGGGATAAAAACACAACCTCGTTTAGTTTGAGGGATGTAATATGTTTAGCATCGTGTACTTGAAAATGTATCCAGGAAAACTGTTATCTTTAATCAATAAAGGTTGAAGTTGAGCGCCCCTGCTTAAGCATGTAGGGTTTGAGTGAAAAAAAGAGAGTGAGTTACATGTGAAGGAAAAAAGAGAGAATTACAAGAAAAAGTTGTAAGAATTTTGGAGCAATCAAAGTAAAGATTAAAAGATCAAAATTCCGAACTCTACTTATTCAACTATATCACTAATAGATAGGTTCACTGCATTTGTGTGTTTAAATTTCGTCTTAAAAGTAGGACTAAAACCCCTACATTTATATACATATTAGTGGTAATGATGACAAAAATTAAGCAACTTTGAAAATTTGAATATTACTTGTAATTATTGAGTTTGGCCAACTACAAGTCTATAACATATAACATATTTATAAAAATATGAAATTTATAATAAATAATATATAATTAAACGGATCATACTCAAGTCATCTTCGAGTTGAAAACCTTGATCCTAGCCTTACCCGTTTAATTATTGTATCGTTTCGTGTCAACCTATTTACATAAACGTGTCGAAATCTCTGACCCTGACCCGCTAATTTCGTGTTGGGTTCGTATCGGGTTTTCGTATTGTGTCATGTTTTGCTAGGAGGTCTAGAGCTTGGTATGCCACCAAAACACACACCACTGGTTTATTATGACAATGTCAGCACCATTTATCTCTCTCAAAACCCGATTCAACATCAACGTGCAAAACATATTGAAAATGTCATTCATTTCGTTCATGAAAAAGTGCAATGTGCTAGATTCAGGTGTTACATGTGCCCTCCCGATACTAGTTCGTTGACATCTTCACGAAGAGCCTCCTACGAGTTTCGTTTAATGATTTCCGGTCCGGTCTAAGCATCCGTAAACCTCCACCTTAGACTGAGGGGGTATATTACACTAATGATTTATTATACTCTGTTTTTTGTAATTATGATATATTATTAGGTGTTCAAGTGTAGTGTTGTTTTGGTATATATACACGAGGGGAATTGATTTTGGCAGAAATCATGTTCGTTATCGTTTAAATAGAAAGGAAGTGAAGTTTAAGAATATGAACCCCTATCATGAACCCCGTACAGGTTGCAATGATATATATTTCAAGGATGTGAATGTGATCTCTACAATTCTTCCACAAATAATTTCAGTTGACCGTCAGATTTTATTATATTTATATTTATTATTTATTGATATTTTTTGTTTTTTTCTTTCTTCATATAATCAGAGATGTAATGTGCACCACTTCTTTATGGAATTTAAGTCAATAATTGGAAAAGACAAAATAAAAAAGGATACAACATAATTTTGTTATTTTACCAAAAAGACTTTACACTTTATGTGTCAAATTTAAAGGCTTATAAATATCATCTACAACTCTACACCTAGTTGTGCAAGTAAAATTTAAACCATCTTTCATTTTTCACCTTTTTAATCTATTATCAATTTAATTTTTCCATAAGACTGAAGGAGTGGAAGGAAAGCTTCCTTCATTTTTGGTGGGTCATATCTTTTTTTTTTCTTCACTCTTCTTTCCTTCACCTAAAAGTCAAGAAACAGGTGTAAAATCCTTCCATCACTTTTTATTTATTTATTTATTTATATATTAAATAAAATATATTTTTTTTTGATTTATAAATTTTAAATTAATATCAAACATAAAATTTAATTAAAAATAAAAAACATTTCATTAAGTAAAATAAAAATTACATTAACCCGAATATTTAAATAAATAGAAAAAAAACCGCAAAAAAAAAAAAAATATATCAAACAACCTACAACATAGTAAAAATTATTAATTAATATCCTAATTTTATTTAAACCTAGATACGTCATTCGGAATCATCGTCTTCATCATCGCCTTGATCGTCTGCATCATTCACCTCATATGACCTTGTCCCGACCATTAGTACTTGTCAACGTCTCTTAAGTACACAAAATGCTCGCTGCACATCCTTCCTAGCTGACTCTTGCGCCTCTTTAAACTTTTTTCTTTTCGGGTCGTTAGGATATGTAAATGATTTCACAAAAACAGACAAAGGATGATATATACCGTTAGTAAGATAGTATCCACGTTTATATGCTACCCCATTTGCTTAAAAAGGTACATCGTGTGACTTTCCAAGGTAGATATCGTTGAATACAAGCGACTGGTATAGCATATTGATGCCATTGTTTGCACCAGCTGGACCAAATAATGAATGTCATCGTTGGCTCTTTGTGGTCGCCTCTCATCTACCGACCACGCCATGCGTTGGGGCATAATGACCAACTCCAATGCATGCAATCGATACTACCTAGCATTCCAGGGAATCCATGTTTGCCTTCATGCACCGTATACAATTAGTGGATATCGTTGATAGTTGGTTTGCGCAAATATCGTTGCCCATAAACCAAACAGATCGCTTTGCAGAACTTGTACACAGAATCACACACGGTACACTCTGACATCCTAAAATACTCGTCCCATTTGTCTGTGCCCATGCCGTATGCTAGCTGACGAATTGAAGCTGTGCATTTTTTAATGGGAGAGAAACTTTTTTCCCCTTGCATCCATTTTCCATTGGAAATATGGAAAGCGGCCTTCCAAATCGCCAACAATACGTAAGAATAGTTCCTTCCTCATCCGGAACCGACGTCGAAACTTTACAGCGTAGACGGCGTCATCTACAAAATAATCTTCTATAAGACGATCGTGTCCGGCTTCGTGATTTCTACGTAACGGCGACTTTCTTAGGTTAGGTCGTGCACGTAATGTTTCACCTAGTCGGTTTTGATAATATGCAACCGTTTTCGCCATGACGGAACCGATAAACTTAGCCTCCTCTACCACCGTCGAATCGGATGATGAAGATGATGACATTTTGAATAATATTTTTTAGAGAGAAATATAGGCTATGGGTTAAAAAAAAAAGATAAAATGTTTGAGTATTTATAGGTTAAGAAGAAGGAAAGGAATATATATATATATATATATATATATATATATATATATATATATATATATATATATATATATATATATATATATATATATATATATATATATATATATATAACGGCGATATAGCCGTTTGGAATAAAAAAGAAAAAAAATTGCGACAACCAATGGTTAGAAGAGAGAGAGAGAGAGAGAGAGAGAGAGAGAGAGAGAGAGCGGGACTCTCTCCCCTCACCCTCTTCCCGCTACTCCTTTCCCACACCCAGTGCGGTGTGCATAAATATGGGAACCGATCCCGCGGTTTCCCTGCAGTCCACTTCGTCCGACCTTACTGATCTTTTATTTATTAAAAGCCACAAAATTATTATCTTTCATTACCTTTTATTTTTTAATTTTTTCTTTTAAATATAATTTATAAATATATTATACTTATTTTATAGAGAATTAAAAACCATGAATTTTGATATATTTTTTTTATAATTTTTAGTATGTATATATTTTAATCAAAATTGAAAAATAAAAAAGAAAAAGCAATGAAAAACTAAATAATGCCAGTCAATATGAGAGAGAGAGAGAGAGAGGTTGCATTATAAAAATTTATATTGACCTTAAGGTCATTTTGACCGCCTGGCCTTGCCGTAAATAGCATTATAAAAATTTATACGATTATATATATATATATATATATATATATATATATATATATATATATATATATCATTACCTATATGTTAGAGAATTCCGTTTTGGTCCACATCGATGAGCTGCTTTCCTCTGCCCAGTCGGAACGTTGTGGGGCGGCCTCTTTTGACGTATATGGTGGTGAAGCATGGATGCCTGCTTCACCAACCTGTTTGCCTTTATCACAAAGGTGCACTTGCTTCCCGTCATCCTGATCTCACGCTGTGTTAGGAGACTTCACGGTGGGTTTTCCATTTGGACGGTGGCGGTTCCCCCAAAGCTACTTGCCACTCTTCCATCCCCTTTTACTGCCACCACCCCTTCCTTCTGGCTGAGTCACCCCTCCGACTTTAGCTTGAAGGTACGCAACTTACACATGAGTTAGTCATTTATATTCTTCAAGGTATTGTTGGTATTTAGTTCGATTATCGGTGCTTCTTGGATGCCCTCAACCGCTCCCTTATCTCCTGTCTTTTGAAATTATATCAATTTTGAAACTCAATTTCTTATTTTTTGGTCAGTAATCTTTATCCTTTTGGATTTATAAAATCGTGCTTTGAATTTATTGATGATTGTTAGATGATTTCTTGATTGCGTTTTATTCTCTATGGATTCAGATGGTAATGGAATAAAATCGTTTTTCTACACAACCACCATGTGCGTTTGAGACCGATGTCTGGGGCAGCTGACATCGTATTTGCTATTTCTTTTTCCCAATCGCAATTTCTCTCGGGTTAAAAGATTAAATAAGGTAAGAATGTCTATTGATTTTATATCTTCTACACCCCTCCGTGTGTGAACTGTAATTATTTTACAGGTTTGAAGCTTCTATAGGTTTACATTTGTATATCTAAATCATATATTAAATACACTTCTTGATATGCTATTTTCTAATAAACAATTAATCTTTTGCTGGTTAGAAGAGAATTCGTGACTTTGACTTCTGAAATAGGGTTCCGGCAACCATATGCATGCTCACTTAACCTTCAGATTGATCATCAATGTCTTTCAGAGTTTTCGATCCCAGATTCTTTGTGGACTTGCAGTTGCACAAACAATCAGGAATACTAAATTGATCGTTTACCATGTTTAGGTCTTGTTCATGGTTCATTGCAAAGATTTTTTCTCTACTACATCTGGGAATTCTTCAAAATCAGCTTGAACCCTACCGTTGCCCTTTGATCGTCAATTTCCTCCATGGTATGCTATTCTCATGTTTCTAATTTACGTTATTGAAACGACCCAAAATACGACCCAAAAATTTCATTTTTAATATAACCAAAAATCATAAAACTGAGTATATCATAATAAGACCATGCGCTGTGTATCTCAAAACTATACTAAAATACTGTAAAAAGAGAACTGTGTCACAACTGTATCAAACATATCTAAGAAAATTGAATCAACTCCCAGGATAAAAAGAGAACTGAAGCTGTGGTGTGTGCGGTGCCATCATCCCGAGCCCTTCCCTTTGCTTGCGGAGGTACCTCAAAGAACTCTAATTTGCCCTTGGATCTTTGCTCTACTCCTCTTCTCCTTGCTCCTTTCTTCTTCTCCTTCTTCAAGCCTTCACAAATTAACACAAGAACACTTAGTTCACTCAAGGATGGATTAGGGTTTTCTCACAGCGTTCTGAGGGTGAAGGAGGCGAGAATGGGGGCTGTAAGGTGGATTAAATAGTGAGCAACCCGGGGATTTAGGGTTTCTACCAGGCAGGCAGACTCGCCGAGTCCCGAATATGGACTCGCCGAGTCGCCAACTAACACGTGCTCGAAATCCTGACTCTACTCGGCGAGTTAGGCCATGAACTCGCCGAGTCCCTCTTGCAAACTTCTAAATAAATACCATGGAATCATCATACCGAAAATGGGTCGTTACAATTCTCCCCCATTTGGCTCAGACTTCGTCCTCGAAGTCTGCTATGGCTGAATCTGCAAATATCTCCGGATAGTGCTCTCTCATCTCCTCCTCAGCCTCCCACGTCCACTCAGACCCCTTCCGGTGCTGCCACTGCACCTTCACTAACTGAATTTCCTTGTTCCTCAAGGTCTTCGTCTTCCGGTCCAGAATCGCGACCGGTCTCTCAATATAATTCAGGCTGCTATCAACCTGAATATCCTCTAGGGGAACGACTGCTGACTCATCCACCAAACACTTCCTCAACTGAGACACATGGAAAGTGTTGTGGATCTGACTAAGCTCCTCAGGAAGATCCAACCGATAAGCAACCCGACCCACCCGGGCCAAAACCCTGAAAGGACCAATAAACCTGAGACCCAACTTGCCCCTCTTCCGGAACCTGATAACACCCTTCCAAGGTGAGACCTTCAGAAGAACCATATCACCCACCCGGAACTCCAAGTCTGAACGCCTCCTATCGGCGTAACTCTTTTGCCGACTCTGCGCAGTCTGCAGTCTACTACGGACCTGCTGGATCAACTCGGTCGTCTTGAGCACCACCTCTGTGCTCCCAATGACTCGCTGACCCACCTCGCCCCAACAAATCGGGGTCCTGCACTTCCTCCCATAAAGCATCTCAAAGGGAGGTCGATCAATGCTTGCATGATAACTGTTGTTATAAGAAAATTCCGCTAATGGAAGATACGTATCCCAACTGCCACCAAAATCCAGAACGCATGCCCTAAGCATGTCCTCGAGAGTCTGAATCGTCCTCTCGCTCTGCCCGTCCGTCTGAGGGTGGAAAGCGGTGCTGAAATGGAGACGAGTACCCATCTCATCATGGAACCGCTTCCAGAATCTGGAGGTAAAACGGACATCTCGGTCTGACACCACCGATACCGGCACTCCATGGCGTGCCACAATCTCACGCACATAGATATCGGCTAACTTTTCTGCCGATATACTCTCCTGGATCGGGATAAAATGGGCACTCTTCGTCAACTGATCCACTACTACCCATATCGAATCTACTCCTCGTGCGGTCCTGGGAAGCTTGGTGATAAAATCCATAGTGATGTCCTCCCATTTCCACACGGGAATGTCTAACGGCTGCATCTTACCGTGAGGCCTCTGGTGCTCCGCCTTGACCTTCCTGTAGGTCAGGCATCTCTCAACATACCAAGCAACATCCCGCTTCATGCAGGGCCACCAATAATCGGGTTGAAGATCTCTATACATCTTCGTCGCCCCGGGGTGGATAGAAAATCGAGACTTATGAGCCTCGTCCAACAACACCTGCCGTACCCCACCCCAGTACGGTACCCACACTCTCCCATGAAGCGTCAGCAACCCCTGACTGTCATAATCAAACGAAGATACTCGGCCCACTATCCTCTCACACCTTTGCCTCTCCTCCTTGAGGCCCTCAACCTGAGCCTCCTTGATCCGCTCCAACAATGGAGTAACCACTGTCATCCTCAAACACAAATCCCTGATAGGGGCTGCCGACACTCTGCGGCTTAGGGCGTCGGCCACCACGTTGGCCTTCCCTAGGTGGTAAAGAATCTCACAATCATAATCCTTCAGCACATCCATCCATCTCCTCTGCCTCATGTTCAGACTCGGTTGATCCATAAGGTACCTCAAACTCTTGTGATCCGTGTAGATAGTACAACGGACTCCATAAAGATAATGTCTCCAGATCTTGAGGGCAAACACAACCGCCCCCAACTCTAAATCATGGGTAGGATAATTAGCCTCGTGAGGCTTCAACTGCCTCGAGGCGTAAGCTATCACATGGCCTCGCTGCATCAACACCGCTCCCATACCTGTGATTGAGGCATCACAATAGAGTACGAAGTCCTCTACTCCCTCTGGCAAGGTAAGGATTGGAGCCTCGCACAATCTCTGTCTGAGGGTCTCGAACGCTGCCTGCTGCTCAGGCCCCCAACGCAATACCACCGACTTCTTGGTCAGTCGGGTGAGCGGCACTGCTATCTTGGAGAAATCCTGAATGAACCTCCGATAATACCCTGCCATCCCTAGGAAGCTCCGAATCTCAGATGGAGAATTCGGGACCTCCCACTGCATCACGACCTCTATCTTGGCCGGATCCACAAAAATACCCTTCTGGTTGACGAGGTGACCAAGGAACTGCACCTCGTGCAACCAGAACTCACACTTGGAGAACTTTGCGAAAAGTCTCTCCCTCCTCAAAACTTCCAGCACCTCCCTTAGGTGCTCCTCGTGCTGCTTCTGCATCTTGGAATACACCAAGATATCATCTATGAATACTATCACTGACCGATCCAGCATCGGCCTGCACACGCGATTCATGAGGTCCATGAACACGGCTGGAGCATTGGTGAGCCCAAATGGCATCACCACAAACTCATAATGACCATACCTGGTCCTGAAAGCAGTCTTCTGTACATCCTCATCTCTAACCCGCATCTGATGGTACCCGGAGCGTAGATCGATCTTGGAGAACCAAGACGCTCCCTGAAGCTGATCAAACAAATCATCTATCATCGGGAGTGGGTAACGGTTCTTCACCATTACCTTATTCAACTCCCGGTAATCTACACACATACGATGCGACCCATCCTTCTTCCTCACAAACAGGATCGGCGCTCCCCAAGGCGAACTACTCGGCCGAATGAAACCCTTGTCTAGCAGCTCTTGCAGCTGCGTAGACAACTCCTGCATCTCAGGGAGAGCTAGGCG
This sequence comes from Lactuca sativa, assembly GCF_002870075.4. Taxonomy (NCBI): domain Eukaryota; kingdom Viridiplantae; phylum Streptophyta; class Magnoliopsida; order Asterales; family Asteraceae; genus Lactuca; species Lactuca sativa. The sequence continues at coordinate 380,097,324 of NC_056626.2, forward strand.
ATACAGTGCCTTGGCTATCGGAGCCGCACCAGGAACCACGTCGATCCTGAACTCAACCTGCCTCTCAGGAGGTATTCCCGGCAAATCCTCGGGAAATACATCCGGGAAGTCTCGCACTATCGAAACATCATCAACTGCTGTCTTGCCCTTCTCCCGGGCATCCAAAACGTAGGCTACATATCCCACGCAAACCTGCTGGAAATAATGTCTCGCTCTCACGGCGGAACAAAAGGTTGGTCCGCACTATGGCCCCTCGCCCTGAATCACTAACTCTCCCCCGCTGGGAGAGCGAACCCTCACTAACTGCTGCTCACAATCAATCACCGCTCCGTTGGGGCTCAGCCAATCCATGCCCACTATAACCTTATTCCCTCGCAGGGGAATAGGAACCAGATCCACTGAAAACTGCTCGTCGAACAACTGAAGAGAACACCCTCTATGCACCCTGGCGACCCTCACGGTCTTGTCATCCGCTATCTCAACCTCTATAGGACAATCCAGCTCCCCTGGAGCTCCACTAAATCTCTTGCTAAGCGCAAGCGATACAAATGATCGGGTAGCCCTCGAATTGAATAATACCATAGCAGATATGTCGTTCACAGAGAATGACCCTATATAAAACATATAATCATAAGCAATAATCAAAAGCAATAATAATACAAAGATGAAGGGAAGATACATACCCGTCACCACATCAGGAGTCGCTCGCGCCTCCTCTGCTGTCATCTGAAACGCCCTGCTCCTGGCCACAGGCGCCTCGGCTCGGCCCTGTCGGCCATCTATAATCCTCAAGGTAGCAGGGGCAGGTGCAGCCACCTTCCCTACTGCAGCTAAACTCGGACACTGGGACTTTTTATGTCCCCTCTGATTGCACTGAAAGCAAATCAGATCTGATGCTGCAACGGCAGTAGCAGGGGCCATACAATCCCTGCTCAAGTGTCCAGTCCGACCGCACTTGTAGCAGCCGGAACTCCCTGCCTTGCACGCCCCCTCGTGCAATCTCCCACACTTGCCACATCGACCGTGGCTCTGCTGACTCCTGGACCTGTGATCAGATACCTTGGGCTTTTTGCCCGAACCTCCTGAACCCGAAACCGCCTCCGGTTTCCTCTTCTTCTCCATCTCTAGATCAATCTCCCTCTCCCGAGCTCTAGCAATCATGTCATCCAGCGTTTTACAGCTGGACCGGCTCACAAACTGGCGGATATCACTCCGCAACATCTCATGATAACGGGCCTTCTTCATCTCCTCATCGGCTGCATACTGAGGAACAAGAAGAGCCCTCTCCCTGAACTTGGCGGTGATCTCCGCCACGGTCTCTATAGTCTGGGTGAGGTCCTGAAACACTCGGGCTAACTGCTGCACCTCAATAACTGGTGCAAACTCCGCCCTGAACCTGGTAGAGAAATCAGCCCAGGTCATGGCATCTAACGCTGCATCATCTCCAATGGTATGACCGACCTCCTCCCACCAATCCCGTGCCCTGTCCTTCAGAAGATAGGATGCCAATCTAACCTTGTCCCCCTCGGGACACCTGCTAGTGCGGAATGCGTTGGCTACATCCGCCAACCATCTAGTACTCGCTATGAGGTCCCGCGCCCCATGATAGTCCGGAGCTCCACATGCCCTGAACTCCCTGAATGTAAGTGTGCGCGACCCCATCATGGCCACCACCTTGGCACGGAAGGTGCCCAACCTCTCATCCATCAGCTCCAGGATACCCTCCTTGATCGAACCGAAGATCACAGGAGTCTGCTCTAAAATGATATGAGTAATCTCTGAAGAAAGAAACTCTCTGGTCTGCTCATCCATGCGCTCATTTCCCGAGCCTGATCTTGATCCCTCCCCGGCACCTCCACTGCCGGCTGCTGGCCTCGAACGCAAAACCACCATTCTGAAACACATCATAACAACATCAGAAAACTGAAATATCTCAAGGGATCATGATACTACTACTAGCTTCCTGGTCTTTTCTTGGCCTTCCTTGATTCGAGTACGGGTCCTCTGCTTTCAGTAGTACGGGCCCATACTACCTTCCACATCTATCCGTACTTTCCTCAACAACTGTCTTGACTCCACCAAGTCACTTCTACTACTACTAATCTCTGCTACTCTCATCCTAGGCTTGCCCTAGGGAAATCTTGACCCTACTCAAAACCGTCCTCAGCTACTGAAGACCTCCTTGTAATGCTAATTAGCCATCACCTGAATACCATCACATGTGATGAGGCTCGGATAATCCTTCGAGTAAAAGGCTCGTCCCTACAATGGTTAGACTCAAACGAGAGCTGCGCAATAGGGCCAAATCCAACACTCTGAGATTATTCAACCCTGATCACATGTGACGTGACGTATTCACCTAACGGCTAACTCTCATCACCAAGAGTTCTACAAAGCACGAAGCAAGCAGCATTCGGACACCGGAAATTACCCAAGCAATCCTACTCTCATAACGAGAAACTGATCTAGCATACAATGCTAAGCTCGCGCTACCAGGCATAACCTAAACAGGCTATCCTACTGCTGTCTACTCGATACTAGCATGCAATTCTCATAAAGCTAAACACATATAGCAGGCACATAAGGCATCCTCCTAGATCCTTAGTCCTATACTAGCATGTTGTTCTACTGAAACTGGAACAATTAATCATAATAATAAAACTTGTATGGGTAATTTGGGAGTACTTACTTGAGCTCGGCTGATCGCATGCACCACACCCTTGTCTTGTTTAAAAATTCTTTTCTTTCTAAGTGCTTTTCAAAATTTCATTCGAAAACATTTTTCCTTTTTGAAAATCTTTTTATCTTTCCCTTAGTTTGAGTTCAGATACACCCGGAGGTGTATCCGAATCCCTCAAACCAAGGCTCTGATACCAACTTGAAACGACCCAAAATACGACCCAAAAATTTCATTTTTAATATAACCAAAAATCATAAAACTGAGTATATCATAATAAGACCATGCGCTGCGTATCTCAAAACTATACTAAAATATTGTAAAAAGAGAACTGTGTCACAATTGTATCAAAAATATCTAAGAAAACTGAATCAACTCCCAGGATAAAAAGAGAACTGAAGCTGTGGTGTGTGCGGTGCCATCATCCCGAGCCCTTCCCTTTGCTTGCGGAGGTACCTCAAAGAACTCTGATTTGCCCTTGGATCTTTGCTCTACTCCTCTTCTCCTTGCTCCTTTCTTCTTCTCCTTCTTCAAGCCTTCACAAATTAACACAAGAACACTTAGTTCACTCAAGGATGGATTAGGGTTTTCTCACAGCGTTCTAAGGGTGAAGGAGGCGAGAATGGGGGCTATAAGGTGGATTAAATAGTGAGCAACCCGGGGATTTAGGGTTTCTACCAGGCAGACAGACTCGCCGAGTCCCGAATATGGACTCGCCGAGTCGCCAACTAACACGTGCTTGAAATCCCGACCCTACTCGGCGAGTCAGGCTATGAACTCGCCGAGTCCCTCTTGCAAACTTCTAAATAAATACCATGGAATCATCATACCGAAAACGGATCGTTACAGTTATTATTTAGATTCATAATTTACTGATCATCTTGCATCAACAAATTGAAGTTGTAAGTTATCTTTTTAGATTATTTTTCAAAATCTGGTATTTCTTATTTTTATTTCATGAAAAAATTAGTTAATTTTTCTGATTGAAATTCCATTAAACAAGCTAACATGAGACTGTTTCATCGTGTAGGCCCAACATGCTTTTGGATCTTGATCCTTTTGGCTTAAGAATATGTCGGCACTTTTCCTGTTCCTCTGTTCTGGTAATCATTTTCTTCTTTCTAAGTTTCTTTGTATTTCTCCACTTATTACAACACACTGATAAATGATTTGTGCAAGAATGGGTTTGTACAAAGTACAAACTGCATAAATGTTTTTTAGTATATTACATGATTATAGGTAGGAATACAGGGAGATAACAAGAAGAACAACCAAACATCTATTCACTATTTAAAGAAAAAATAAAGTCCTTTGATCTTTCAAGATTTAAACAAAAAAATAAGTTCTTTTATACCATTTTCAAGCTTAAAAAAAATCTTTTTGACATCCTTCACCAGATTTGAGGAAAAAATTAACTTCTTTGAAGCGACTATCAAGTTCTTTTATACCCTTTTCAAGATTTGAAGCATAAGTTAGTAATTTAATACCATTATTTATGATTTGAAGCAAAAAATAAAAAATAAATAATAATAATAATAATAATAATAATAATAATAATAATAATAAATAAAAAATTGGCATCCATTTCATGAATAAGTTCTTGAAGTTCACTATATGACTTATTTGGGTTTTTTTATTTTAATAAAACAATATTTGGAAGATCAAGTCAAGTGAACATTTGTATGCCGAAACTCCCCTTATATCCCCATGTATTGTAAATTAATTTAATTTAACTTCTAATCTGTCATTTTTGTCACTTACCTTCTTAAATTCCATTAATATTAATACTTATTGAATTTCATTACTTTTTAGGGATTCCTAATGGGCGCCCATTCCTAAGTTGTTTCCAGATTTCATCTCCAATTCAGTGGATTTATTTCGGATTTATTTCTCCTGGTAATTTTTCCACACTCAACATTTTAATGCATTGTACTACTTTGACATTTCTTGCATTCAACCGTATTTGGAACTATCATTCTTGGTCACAAATTACAAAAAACCAACATATTTACAATAAAAAGTCTTTAAATATAGATAAAAGTTTAAAAAATTTCCAAATTTTATTATTGAATTCTCTTCCTTGGATGATATGCACCAGGAGCTGAAGTATAAAGATAATCTTGAGAAGGTTGTTTAGGGTAATATCGCAAACGCTTTAATCCACATTGAAGGCTGTTTAAAATACATGTTTGGATTGACTGATCCCGCTACTTTCAGGTTCCGTGTCATTCCACAGGTACTTTTTCCTTTAGTTAACTGCAAGAATAGCAACCTACTTTAATTAGTTATCTTATTATATATAGCATCCTACTTTTATTTCTTAATTTTACCCTTTTTTCATCAGATGATGGTGTCATTGGAACATTATCTTTATGCTACAACATTGAAGTCTTTAGTGGTGTAATGAAAATGAGTCATGGTACTTTTTTCTTTAGTTATGCAACAACATTTCACTTTTTGTTTTTCCGGTTTATGCAAAAAAAAAAAAAAAGTTTACATGAATTATTTAAATTGGATGTGACATGTCGACATTAATGCACAAAATCCAAAAACAATGATCATGAGGATAGAAGCAACTTAGAAATTTTGACACCTTTAGAAACATGTACTCCAATCTCTTGTTTTTTTTCATTATGTGATTGGGCCAAATATAAGAAATACCAAAAAATATTTTATTTGACTTGTTTATTATAGCATCCTACTTCCAGTTCTATTCAATGCTTTAGGAAAATAAAAAAAATTCATTCATAAGTTATATTTTCATTATAAATAACGTCTTGATTATTTCTTTAGGGCCGTGATTATCACGGCTCGAATAAGTTTACTAGTATATATATAGACAAAACCGCACAAATGGTCCCTGTGGTTAACCGAAAATTGCCACTTTGGTCCAAAAAGTTTTGGATTAGCACCAGAGGTCCAAAGTTTTCATTTTGTTGCGGGTTTGGTCCAATTTCCTTTAAACTTTTTTATAATGACAATTTTGCCCTTACTTTTATATTTTTTAGTTTTTAATTTATTTAAATATTTTTCTGAAAATAAAATTTGTCTTTTCTACTTGATTTTTATAATTTTTTATAAAGAAATAAAACTAAATAAATAAAATATGCTCTCTCTCTCTCTCTCTCTCTCTCTCTCTCTCCAGCTAACAAGAACACCGGAAGTCTGAACACTATCGCCGGAAAAGATAAACGCCACCACCGAAAATGATGAACGTCACCACCACCACGACAGGTCAAAACATCTAGCCAATATGATCACTGTAAGTCAACATCACCACCATCTCCTTGAAAACCTCATATCTGAAAAGTATAATCGGAAACCACCGCCACCGCTACCATTTCTGTGGCGACTTCGACAAAAGGGTTCTAACCCATTTTTCCACCACCCATTTAGCCGGACCACCACAATCGATGGCACCCATTTTTCCACCACCTGGTAACTTAAAACCACGACAAATATTATCTGCAACTTGAAGAAGGGAGGCCCGACACCATTTTCCTCATCAAATATTAGGTCTTCGCCGCCTTCGTTTCTCTACATCTCCAGCGCTTCGTCGTTCCTCAAATCTGAAAGCCTCCACCAACCTTCGACAGGAAAACCCTCATATCTGATAGCCTCTACCACTGTTTGGGAACCCTAACCCTAGCGCCGTCAAATCTGAACCGAGACGAACGATATAGCGAAGTAGAGACCCTAAACGGACGATTGGAGTAGTGTCGCTAGCGTTTATCAATCTCGTAGCTTGAATAGTCGTCGAAGAAGGATAGAGATGAAGAGAAAAGAAGGCAGAGAAATGGGGTGACATCAATATGTGTTCAATGGGGGTGAGTTTGAATAGGCATCCATCGTCTTTCCAGATTCGATGAGAATGTGTTACACCAGACGATAATGACAATAGAATGGTGGTGCTCCGCCGAAATCAAAGTCGATGGTGCCGTCGGAGTCAGAGTCGTTGGCGGTGCCGAAGAGATGTCACAGGACTGGAGCTTCAGAGCGGGTTGAGGTGAAAGAAGAGATGGTGGTGCTCCAGACGGTAGGTAATACACGGTGGTGGCCTCCGAAACCCTCAGTCGCCGGAACACTCAATCACCGGAAGCCTAAGTCACCGATGATTGTATTTTCCTTTTCAGAAAGTTTGAATGAGGAAGATGGATTTGTGGAGAGAGAGAGAGAGAGAGAGAGAGAGAGAGAGAGAGAGAGAGAGATGGATTTGTGTATTTATTTTTTATTTTTATTTTATTCAGAAAACATTAAAATAATTAGAAAAAATGAAAAAATAGAATATCAAGGGCAAAATTGTCAATATAAAAAAGTTCAAAACAAATTGGACCAAATTCGCAACAAAATGAAAACTTTGGACCTCTGGTGCTAGTCCAAAACTTTTTGGACCAAAGTGACAATTTTCGGCTAACCACAGGGACCATTTGCGCAGTTTTGTCTATATATATATATATATATATATATATATATATATATATATATATATATATATATATATATATATATATATATATAAGGAACAGTTCAAATAAAAACAGTAAATAGTGTGAGAATGCAAAAACACTTTTTTATGTTATTATTCTGCAATGAATTTTGTATTGACAACTTTATGTCATTATTCAGCAAAGAATAAATGAATAGTCAAAAATTAAAATTAAAATTACAATTTACTACAAATATGCACAAACATAAGTTTATAATAAAATAATAATATTGTAATGAATATATGACTAATCGAAAGTTAATATTTATATTAGAATTACTTCAACAATACACATATATAAAATTCATTACAGAATAATAACATAAACATAGTGTTTTTACGTTCTCACACTATTTACTGTATTTATTTGAACTTTTATATATATATATATATATATATATATATATATATATATATATATATATATATATATATATATATATATATATATATATGTTTTTTTTTTCTATTCATCTTCTTGCTTATTAAATGGAAGCATATCTTAAAATTAAGAAAAAAGATCAAGAAATTATAATACATTTTAACATGTTATTATTTTATGAGTATAAAAAAATATTTAGTATTTAACTTTTATTTTATTTTCCGTTGATAAGAACCATGCACTGAATTCGTGTAATATTAACCGACTTGCCACCAGCCAACCACTTGTGTCCCACTGTAATTAAACAGATTCCGTCGGCGACTCAACTCCACTGTCTAAATATCCAAAAGACTCCTTCCCTAAAGGATACTATTGACCCCTCGACAGACGTATTTAAAGGGCTGCTCCCTATTGGCTGTAATCCAAAATTCCATTAGCAGCTTCTGCCTTCTTGATAACCACACAAACACCATCGATCGAACAACCCTAAGCTAACTTATCACAGGAAAAGATGTTGAATGGACGAAACCAAATCCGCTTCATTACAATCATCTTGTCACTAACAATCATCCTGATGGTGACAATGATCGGAGGCTGTGACGGATCATTCATAGCAGCATGCAATGGCAGCACTGTGGCGGAGTGTGGCCAGCAGGTTATTGAGGATGAAGAGCAAGAGTTTCTGATGGATACAGAAGAACATAGGCGGATTCTGTATGGGAAAATAGATAGGCATCTCGTTGGTGCTGCTCAAAAGCCTCATAATCCGGCTTGTAAAAACAACTGCTCCGGAGACAAAAAATATAATGTTAATGGTCGGCCATGCAAAACTTACGATCGTTGTAGGTCATGATCTCGATTCTGGAGGGGTTTTAGTTGTTGTTTATTGTTTTAAACGTTGTGTATAAGGATTGGTATATGAGTGATGCTTTGTTTTACGTACCACTTCAATGTCCAATGAAATAAAGTTTTATTGTTCGTCGGAAAGCAGGTGAACATGTCTTTAATCATTCAAAAGTCAAAACCCTTCAATTATTTAGGATTGTTGAGATATTTTATCATGTTTTATGCATAGTTGAGATTCTATAGTATATATGTAGTAAAAAGTAATTTGCTTATCCATTATGTTTTTAACTAGGACAAATTCTTTGTTAAAACATATTTTATATAGTTAGTAGGTTAATGCAAAATTAAGGGCATTGTTATTCCTACATGATTTTTTTAAACCTATCCCTTTCCGTATTACTTTTCTTGTGAGAGATTTTTAAATTATTTATTATTTGCAACTTTTCATGTTTTTCACCGATAAAAATAAATTATTATTTTTAAGACATTGAAAATATTATGCACATAATCAGATTATGTCCAATACATGGTATACTTCACTTAATTCAAACATAAACCATCAAAATAATAATCTCTTAACAATATACAAAAATAAGTTTTTAACTTATTACATTCTGTACTTAAAAAATACACTAAGGTCGGCGGCCTTCAGCCGCCACTAACCAACACCTGCGATAATTTGCTGCCGCTAAGCATTGTTAGCAACGCTACCGCCTTAAAGATCGATAAATAGACAGAACAAGAGGCATATCCAGCTACCGTCAGACCACTAACCATCCACTACTAGAAAGCAAGGGCATTACCTACAACACAATCCCTAGGTATAAGGCAATACCTACGGATTAGCTACAGAAAAAATGATTGTAGCGTAAAAGCCCGTGGGTAAATTTTACCTATAGATTTGCTACGGATTAGCTACGGAATACCTATAGTATTTTCCGTATGTAAAATCTTAGGTAAAATACTTACGGAAGATTTTACGTACGGATTTCCTATAAAATAGCGACGGGAGTCAAGTTTGACTAAAACTGACTTTTTACTTCCGGAATATCTACGACATAATTTACCTATGAAATTCCTACGAAATAGCCACGGGAGTCGAGTTTGACTAAAATTTATTTTTTACCAACGAAATACCTACGAACCTATTTAGCGACGGATTTCCGTTGCTTTTCCGTAACTAAACTAGTAAAAGAAATTTAAAAAGAAATCCATTTTTCTACCTAAAATGCAAGAAAAAAAACCAAATACATTAAATATACAAAAGAAATCTTATTCAACCACAAAACTAATAAATATTACAATACACGTTATCGGTTATAATATTGTACTTTGCATTTACTCAATTTATTATTTCCTAAAAGTAACTTAAATACAAACCAATACAATTCATACAAATACAACACATTTGAATGTGTTATCCTACTTTATACAAGATATTACTTGTACTTAACTTACATAATGTCCTCCTTTTCATATGTAGTTACAATAGATATATGGTATGATAAAGCATGATGAACATGCTTTCGAACTTTGCATGCTAAGTATGTGCAGTGCCTTTAATAATAAACAAAACATTAGTGAATGATTAAAATAACCTTTATGCGAAAGTGTGAAGGTAAATAGATAGTAAAAGATTACGTGATCTAAGACATCGTCTTGGTTTGACAGGCTGTAAACCGTTTCCCTCTTGGGTAGACTGTTTTCTAATGTATTTATTTTTGTCTTCCAATAGTATAAATTCCAAAATTAAACATGATATATAAATAAATCTACTGTAATAAATGAATGTTTTTTTTTTTTTTTTTTATTTATTTATTTTTTTTTTTTATTTTTCACACACTCATTTAATTTACCAAATGTCATTTTATGGTTATTTTTGAATTAATTTTTTTTTTCAAATGTCATTTTATAAGATTTTCTATTTTTTTTAAATTCTATATAATATTTTAATGTAATAATTACCATAAATGTAGTAATAAATGAATATCAATGTAATTAATAAACTTACCTATTAATTTCAAAATTCTCAAAATTAAACTAATTAGTTTTTTGTTTATTTTTTTTAAATTTAAAAGATAAAAAACATTTCTATTATAATAATTCATTATTTTCCTTATTTCTTTTATAAATTCAAAGTTTTTAAATATTTAGACCTTTATATTTATTTATTTTTAAATTAACTTATGTAATATATGGTTTCAAAACTAGTAAATAAATAAATAATAGTATTTAGAATAGACTAACCAATGTCTCCGAGAACATTTAAGTGAGGTTTTGAGGCTTTGTAGCTATGTTTTTCAAGTAATAACCACGTGCTACAACAAAAGCAAACAAAAATGATGTTTATCTTTTATAAAACATTGATTGATAATGATATTAGTGTTAGATAATTTTGTGAATTGGAAATCAATTTCCCAACAATGAAGATCAAATTAGAGAACTAGCATTGATCACTTCATGGGTTGGGGATATCAGATTAAACAATAATCCGTATAAGTAGGTATGTTTAATTTCCCATGACGGTGATTTCCATGTTGACAACATGCGTCAAAATATAGACAAGCAGTCGAATCTAAGCAATGTAGAAAGTATTGAGTGGATCCCCGAAATTCCCATCAAGGTATCATGCTTTGTTTGGATGGAAAATATAGAAAAAATTCCAACTTGCAACAGGTTTAGCAAAAAGAGGGGTTCAAATAGACGAGATCCACTGTGGGCTTTGCCTTGATATGGAAGAAACTGCACAACACGTTTTTATCATTTGCTCTTACGCAAGGGTACTTTGGGAATGTATATTAAAATGGTGCCATGTTAATTTCCCTCGTGGGAACTCTGTTGGAGATATCACTAAATTTGCAAGATCATGGGGTCAATGTGCAAGAAAATGGAGGATAATGACTTGTATATGTTATGGTATGATCACGTGGTTGTGGAAAGCGAGATGTGAAAGACTCTTTAAAAAAATAAGGATCCTGCCTACTATGGTGGTGGATAATATACAGTCCATGGTATTTGTGTAGCTTAAGCACAGGATTTTGAACTATCCTATTAAATGGACGGACTGGAGCATATATCCCTTTTGGTGAAGGGAAGAAAACTGGCGAAAAATAGAAACTGGAGGCTAGATAATTGTTTTAATATCTGTTTTTCCTATACTCTTTCTGATACATTTATCTTTTCTATTCTTTGTTGACATGTAAATTATATACGTAATGTCTCATTTTCTCCTCTAGCACCTTGCTAGCTGGGTTTATTTTATTAATATATATTTACCGGTTCTAAAAAAAAAATGCTCAAAAGACTATGCAAATACCGACTACGATGGAAAAAAAACATAGATATTTAGATGTAAGAGGGCAGGTTGATGCATATTGGTTTTCATCTGTTCGCTAAACTTTCAACATGTCTTGAAATGGAGCGATTAAAAAGGAATCATTCTTGATAGTTGTTGTTAGCATTTTAGAGTCAATATTGTACTTAAACTCAATTATATATATATATATATATATATATATATATATATATATATATATATATATATATATATATATATATATATATATATATATATATATATATATATATATATATATATATATATATATATATATATATATATATATATATATATATATATATATATATATGGGAAAAATTGAATATGTGTCTGTTATGTAATTAAACTTAGGTATAGAAACTCTTAAGTGACATAGTTTTAAACAAAACAAATTCAATTTTATTTTCACTTAATTTTATTTTAGTATACTACTAATGAATTGAGTTAAATTATGGAATGAAAACCATCAATTATATATATTTTTATAGCAAAAAAAAAAAACCCATCAAAGTTTATAGGGAAATTAAAAAACAAATATATTTTTAACAGATATAACTCAAATGTTTTGTCTTTCAATTAAAAAACTATATCCAATGATTTGTAAAAACCTTGGTTGAGTTATTGCATGTTCTTCTATAACGCCCGTAGATCAGGGCTAGTCAATTTAGAGACAATGCCCGTCAAAAAATGACTTTTTGATGGAAGATTATTTAGAAGGAGTAATCTTAACTAAGTTGTAGTATATGTTACAAGGATTCCGTACCTATAAAGAATGCCGAAATCTGAGTTATAACGAACAAGTTATGACCTGTCGAAGCTTCGCGACAGAACCGACACGACACAACGCGACGTAAATAACGAATTTACGTTAGAGAAATATTTGGCCTTAGCGATCTAAATGAAAGTTGTAGAATACGTTAAACCGATAGCGTGCATAAAAAGAACGTCCAAATCTTATTTCATATAAGGAACTTATGATTTTTCTAAGTTTCAACTTAGCAGTATGCAGCCCGAAGTTCGAATATGAGATTGAGGGATTTCTAGCCGAAACAATCTAAACGAGAATCGAAGATCTTGTCGATAGTGGTTCAACAGTAAAAAGTCAGACGAAAACGGACGTCGGATGAAGAAGTTATGAGTTTATAACGGAATTTTTCTGTCCCGACCTACTAAAATTATATAATAAAAATTAAACTCGGAATTAGCCGACGGAGTCTAAACGAGAGTTGTAGAGCATAAACTCACCTACGCATGGATATAAAGAACGTCTAGAATGGAGTTCGTATGCGAAAGTTATGAATTTCTGAAGTTCGGGGCGCGAACCCCAACAGTGTGTCAGAGTTCATGACATGAAAAAGGGGTTCACGAAGTGAACTCAGTGCTGACGTCTTCTGGAGCCTAACAGACTGAACATCGCGACTACGCACCTGATGACGTCCAAGGCCACGACGTGAAATGACGGTTCACGACGTGAAATGATGGTTCACGACGTGAAAATCGAAAAATCAACCCTATAAATAGAATCGAAGGGCAGCCGGTTTTGGTTGCTACTTTCTTACTCTCTCACTCTCTATACCCTCCCTAAGCCATCTGAAAGCACCCTTGAAGCCCCGATATCACCCCGACGCCCGAAGAAAGTCTCGACGCTCCAAAGAACCGTGAAGAAAAGAGTGTTCTAGCCGAAGCTCCGCACGCGAGAAGCCCAGTGTGAGAAGATATCCCAGTTTCATCAAAGAATACTACCTTACAAGCCGTAGTGTTGTCCGATCTTCTTCTACTCATGTGAGTGTGTAGTTACTTTCTTCTACCACATAGATATGCAGTATCTGCTATGAAATACGTGATATGTGTTTATATGTTGTTTGTTTACTTGAGATGGTTGTTGAATGAATATTTTATACAGGTTTTTAAATGATTTAAACTATATATGTAACTTATATCTACAAAAATGTTGGGTAGAACATGGGTAGATGAAATAGCTGGTGTGTGATGAAAGATGAGTTTGAGGATGAGACGAAAGATGATATAGATCTTGAGGTGAGGGTGACAGGTGAAAAAGGAGTGAAACCTTTACCCAAACGGTGGCCCCCATCATTCAGCAGAGTAGGCATGACAATCATGGACTATTCTAGACAGTCCTGTGGAACACTAGCAGGGTCGCAACTTGTAGGTGTTGTGGACTTTATGTTCACTGGTGTACTCTAAAAACCCATTGATATGTATTGCTAGAGGATTCTCGAAACCAATATTGTCAATAAACGAGATAAACCTCGGTGACTATGGAGTTAGCGCTTGGTAACTACGTATATAGTGTCTGTTGATAAAACCCTGGCAACGATGGATTTCGTACCGATTCCTTAGGATAATCCTTAGGAATAAATGAACGAGGAATATTTGATTCTTAGTGTAATCTTTAAGAAATAAAAAGGAGATAGTGGGGTGGGTAATTGGATTGACTGTGTGATGATTAAATATAATATAATATTTTATTGTGGGTTGAAAACTGTAACAACGTAAATTTTCAAACTAATTTTTCATTTCAAAATAAAGTATTTTCATTCAAAACAAGGCATAAACATTCCAAGTGTCATGTCAGAATACAAATCATATAAATCCCAAGATCAGAAAAACATCTATCAGTGTGTACAGATCACGCCGACGCCTTCCCACGGTCCTCGCTAGTACCTGAAACACATACACAACGACTGTAAGCATAAATGCTTAGTGAGTTCCCCAAAATACAACTTACGCACATACGCCTTTCCAGGCCCTGACCTTCCGGTCCATGTGTATCAGGGGACTTCCGTCCCTGCTGGGTAAACCTTCCGGTCCTACCCACGCCAACCTTACGGTCCACATTACACGCCTTCCGGCCCATATCATAATGCCTTCCGGCCCACATAACATACATAGCACGCATAACAATTAACTTATCACATATAACACATATATCACATATCATATCCGACCTTCCGGTCACACAGTCAAACCCTTCCGGGTACGGTATAGTGAGAAGACTCACCTCGCGAATATCGAAAGCTAGCAAACCCCGAAGTCACTCGTGCTCGATCCGCCGAGCTACAATCTCCCTATAACATCATACATCTCTTATTAACACTTTTATCTTCTAAGCTTGACTATCCCTAAGAAGTCAAACATAGGTCAACTCTGGTCAATGGTCAACGGTCAACTTGACCGGACTCAGCGAGTGCTAGGGCGACTCGGCGAGTCTAGACGTCCTCACCAATTCTCTAAGATCCCCTTTCTACTCGTCGAGTATCCTCCTTGACTCGACGAGTTTCTCCTGGAAGAATCGCGGGGCCACCCCGACTCAACTCGCTGAGTCTGAAGAACAACTCGACGAGTTCCAGTTAATCTTCGAGCTACTCGCCGAGTCTGTTCATCGGACTCGGCGAGTCCATGCCATGCAACCGCTCAAACTGCTTTCTAAGGTCAGAACTGCTCCGACCATTCATAGGTCTGGCCTTCCTAGACTGATTCATCACGTAATGTCCCCATTTCAGTGCTCATAATACACCCCATGACTCATAATTTACATTTTGACCTAAGGCATAAGGATTCCAATCCAAAACCTCCATTGATTCCCGAAATGCTCAGGCATGGGACATTCTGGACCTCTAAAGGTCCCAATACAGGGTTCCAATCGTTTGGGGACTAAGGTAACATTCAATCTAGCCACAAAAAGGGGTTCCATAAACCCTAAATCCATATACACATCAACATAGAAGAATGTAATTCGAATTATTACCTGAATAATGTGTCCTCTGTGTCCCCAATCCTCAGAACGTGACTTCTCTTCTTGTTCCCTTCACCAAGCCTTCTCTTCCTTGCACAACAACTCTTCCAAAATCAACAATGGTCTTCAACCTTGCTCCAGATGCACACAATCGAATTAGGGTTTCTCTCAGAAGGCTAAAGTGAACAATGACGGCCAATAAGTCCCTTATATACGTCCCAAACCTAAACGGTTAGGGTTTTCGCTGAACAGCGCAGACTCGCCGAGTCCATATCTGGACTCGTCGAGTCTAGTCGCGAACCCGCGACCAGGTCTGCGATCCTACTCGGCGAGTCTAGGCTCCAACTCGCCGAGTCCCCTCTTAAAACACCCAAAATCATAAATATAACAATACCTGGAATTCCGGGCTGTTACAACTCTCCCCCACTAGGACTAGACTTCGCCCTCGAAGTCTCACTCTGAAAATAGCTCCGGATGCTGCTCCCGCATCTCACGCTCCGGTTCCCAGGTCATTTCTGATCCCTTCCGGTGCTGCCACTGAACTAACACTAGAGGTATCTCCTTATTCCTCAGAACCTTGATCTTCCGATCTCTGATGGCCACTGGTCTCTCGGCATAATTCAGGCTCGCATCCACCTGAATGTCCTCTAATGGAACTACTGCCGACTCATCGGCTATACACTTTCTCAATTGCGACACATGAAAAGTGTCGTGGATCTGACTCAATTCCGCTGGCAACTCCAAACGGTAGGCCACCCGGCCTACCCTCGCAATCACACGAAAAGGCCCAATATACCGGGGCCCCAACTTGCCCCTCTTCCTGAATCGGATCACTCCTTTCCAAGGAGAGACCTTCAGGAGTACGAAGTCGCCGACCTGAAACTCAAGCTCGGACCGGCGTCTGTCTGCATAACTTTTCTGTCGGCTCTGGGCGGTCAATAACCTCTGTCTAACCTGCTGAATCTGCTCTGCCGTCTGAAGCACGATCTCTGTACTGCCCATCACTCTCTGTCCCACCTCTCCCCAGCAAATGGGGGTCCGACACCTCCTACCATACAACAGCTCAAAGGGTGGCATACCAATGCTCGAATGATGGCTGTTGTTGTAGGAAAACTCTGCCAAGGGTAAATACGCATCCCAGCTACCCCCGAAATCTAACACACACGCTCGAAGCATGTCCTCCAGTGTCTGAATCGTTCGCTCGCTTTGGCCGTCCGTCTGGGGATGATATGCGGTACTAAAATGCAATTTAGTACCCAGCTCCTCATGGAATTTCTTCCAGAATCTGGAAGTGAAGCGCACATCACGGTCCGAAACAATCGAGATCGGCACCCCATGCCGAGATACCACTTCTCTCACATATATCTCCGCCAACTTCTCCGCTGAAGAACTCTCACTGATGGCAAGGAAGTGTGCACTCTTCGTCAACCTATCCACAATCACCCAAATGGCATCGACTCCTCTGGCAGTCCTTGGCAATTTGGTGATGAAATCCATAGTGATCTGTTCCCACTTCCACTCGGGAATCTCCAATGGCTGTAACTTGCCATGCGGTCTCTGGTGCTCGGCCTTAACCCTACGGCAGGTCAAGCACCTCTCAACGAACCATGCGACGTCCCTCTTCATACAGGGCCACCAATACTCTTTCCTCAAATCCAAATACATCTTCGTAGCACCGGGATGGATCGAGAATTTCGATCTATGAGCCTCTTCCATCAAAGTAATACGCGTACCGCCCACGAACGGTACCTAAATCCGACCCTGAAACGTCAGAAGCCCTCGTCCATCCTTAACGAACTCTGAAATTAACCCAACGACCCGCTCTTTCTTCTGCATCTCTGGTCGCACAGCCTCGGCCTGTGCCCCACGAATAACATCCAATACTGGAGTCATCACAGTCAATCTCAAACATACATCTCGCAATGGAGTGCTCTCCGCCCTGCGGCTCAATGCATCGGCTACCACATTAGCCTTGCCTGGGTGGTATAGGATCTCACAATCATAATCCTTGACCACATCCAACCACCTCCTCTGACGCATATTTAGGTTGGGCTGATCCATCAAGTACTTCAAGCTCTTATGGTCCGTGTATATCGTACATCGAAACCCATACAGGTAGTGACGCCAAATCTTGAGAGCGAACACTACTGCCCCCAACTCTAAATCATGCGTGGGATATCTCGCCTCATGAGGCTTCAGCTGCCTCAACGCATAAGCTATCACATGACCCTTCTGCATCAACACTGCACCCAGTCCCGAAATCGATGCGTCGCAATATACTACAAAATCTTCCATCCCTTCCGGGAGAGCTAATACCGGGGCTTCGCACAACCTCTGGCGAAGTGTCTCAAAGGAGGTGTGCTGCTCGGGTCCCCATGAGAATGCAACACCCTTCCGGGTCAATCTGGTGAGCGGCACTACGATCTTGGAGAAATCCTTAATGAATCTCCGATAATACCCTGCCAACCCAAGGAAGCTCCTGATCTTAGAGGGTGACTTCGGCACCTCCCAACTCATCACCGCCTCAACCTTGGCCGGATCGACCAATATCCCCTCCTGATTAACAACATGTCCTAGAAATTGGACCTCCCGCAACCAGAAGTCACATTTGGAGAACTTTGCATAAAGCTTCTCCGACCTCAATACCTCAAGGACCTCCCTCAAATGCTCCTCATGCTGCTCTCTAGATCTCGAATACACTAGAATGTCGTCGATAAATACAATCACTGACCGATCCAACATCGGCCTGCAAACCCTGTTCATGAGATCCATGAACACAGCCGGGGCATTGGTGAGCCCGAAAGGCATCACCACAAACTCATAATGCCCATATCGCGTCCTAAACGCTGTCTTGTGGACGTCCTCATCCCGCACTCTCACCTGATGGTACCCTGACCTCAGATCGATCTTGGAAAACCAAGATGCTCCCTGCAACTGATCGAATAAATCATCGATCCTCGGTAACGGGTAACGTATCTTGACCGTCAACTTGTTCAACTCCCGGTAATCAATGCACATCCGGTGTGAACCATCCTTCTTCTTGACGAACAGAATAGGTGCTCCCCACGGCGAGCTGCTCGGCCGAATGAATCCCTTCCCCAGCAACTCCTGGAGCTGCGAGGACGACTCTTGAATCTCTGGAGGTGCAAGACGATAAGGCACCTTAGCAATAGGCGCGGCCCCCGGAACCAGGTCGATACCAAACTCTACTTGCCTCACAGGAGGTACTCCCGACAGCTCCTCGGGAAAAACATCTGGAAACTCACGCACCACTGGGACCTCCTCAACTGATCTCGGTCTCTTGGAAGCCTCCCGCGTATCCATCACATACGCCACAAAACCCTTGCAGCCCTGCTGCAGACAATGCCTCTCCCTGGCGGCCGAACAAAAAGCTGATCCCGAACGAGTACCCTCGCCGTACACCGAAAGAACTCCCCCACTAGGGTCTCGTATAGTCACCAGCTAACGCTCACAGTCGATGACGGCGCCGAATCGACTCAACCAGTCCATGCCCACGATGACACATACATCACCCATCGCAATAGGAATCAGATCAATCGGAAACTCGACCCCGAAAATCTCTAGCACGCATCCCCGAAGAACCTCCGTGGCACAAATCACTCTCTCGTCAGCTATAGAAACTCTCAAAGGTCGACTCAACGACTCACGACTAACGCTGATATGCTGACTAAAGGCTAAAGATACAAAGGACCTACTCGCACCCGAGTCAAATAACACTAAGGCAGGCACAGAGTTCACAAGGAAAGTACCTACGCATATAATAACATAAGCATAACATCTCGACATTAAAATAATTACATGAATTACAGCATACCTGCCACAACATCGGGCGCAGCGCGGACCTCCTCCGCAGTCAGCTGAAAGGCTCTCCCACGAGCCCTCGGGGCCTCGACCTTCACCGGTCGAGTCTCAGTAGCCCTAGCAGTAGGTGCAGATCCCTGAAGAAGCTGAGGGCACTCGGCCTTCCGATGGCCTGTCTGGTTGCAATGAAAGCAAACCATAAACCCCTTGGGGCAATCCCTAGCGATGTGCCCCTCCTTGCCACACTTGTAGCAAGCACCAGACCGACATGTCCCCTCATGACCCTTGCCGCACTTTCTGCAAGTGCGGCCCTTCGGACTTCCCGTCCTCGAATCGGCGGACTTAGTCCGCTTGGCTGCCGGCTGAGACTGAGCCGGCCGCCGGTCCACCCGCTGAGACTCAGCCTCCTCCCTGGCCTGGGTCTCCAACTCGATCTCGCGCTTCCTGGCATTCGCCTGAAGCTCAGCAAAGGTATGATAGGTGGAGTTTGACACAAACTCTCGGATATCCCTCCTCAAAACACCCAAGTACCGGCTCATCCGAGCCTGCTCTGTGGACACCAGCTCGGGGCAGAACATCGCCCTCTCATGAAACTTCCGTGTGATCACCGCAACCGAATCAGTTCCCTGCTTGAGGGTCAAGAACTCCTGAACCAATCGTTCCCTCTCCACCGGGGGAACGTACTCGTCCCTGAACATAGCAGTAAACCCCTCCCATGTCACTGCTGTAATCTCTGCCAAAGTGAAGTTCGCCGTCACGAACTTCCACCAATCCTTCGCTCCCAGACGGAGCTGGTTCAAAGCGAACCGTACCCTCAGGTGCTTCGGGCATGAACAAGTGTAGAAGCACCCCTCTATATCCGCGATCCACCTCATCGCAGCAATCGGATCCTGCGTCCCATCGAACTCAGGTGGCTTCGTGTTGCTGAACTCCCGGAACAGCAACGAGTCACCCCCCTGTGGCCTGGCGGCGGCCACAGCTGCGGTAGTTGCAGCGGCTGCAGCTTCAGTCAATGCGGCGTACCGCTCCTCAAACGTCTCCATCAGGGTGGTCTTAATAGACCCAAATATCTCCGGGATCTCAGCCCGGATCGCCGCAGCTACCTCCTCGTGAATCATTTGACGAATCTCCTCGTCACTCACACCGCTCGAACTCGCTCCGTGGCGTGGTCTAACCATGATGTCTCTGAAATACAACATAAAACTATCAGAGACTGCATCGAGTATAATCGCACTCGATAACGCAACCCTACTCAGTCTCCGATATTCAGGGATTCTTACTTGGGTCTCCCACTGATCCGGTGTCTTCGGTAGTATGGGCCCAATACTACCGACCACACCGCATCAGCATTCATCCCAAATCTTCCTCCCCAAACCCCGGATAGTGAGTACTCTACTTCTGCTATGCACTATCTACTCGTACACTAGCAAAGCATCTCATATCGGCAAACTTCCCTAGACTAAGGTATCACAATTCAGGCCACTCTAGTCCTATCATGAATACCTAGTCTTCTAGCATGCATACTGTTGGGCTGAAGTTCTGTTTTGTATTGCGTCTTTTGGGCTCGTTGATTAGCCTAGTATTCTCCGGTTTGGGCCTGTCCAACCGAGAGCCTTTTATGTATTGTATATAAGTTATCGCTTGCATGCATATTAGGTTATGATTCAAGATTTAAGATTCAAGATTTCCGTTTTGAACGTTTCAGAGTTTACGATATTGCTCTCTTGTAATCTTCCAATCCTTTACAGTTGATGTTCTTAATCGAGCTCTTCTAAGGATTTTGTTTAATCATTCAACCTGTTTGATTCAAGCTGTTTGTTCTTTTTATTGCGTTCTACCTTGTTATTTATATTGTGTTCTTGCAGTTTCATATTCATATACCTGTTCACGATCTAATCGATCTTTATAGATTAAAAGTTATTGTTTGATTAATCTCATCAATTGGTATCAGAGCAGGAGGCTGTGTAATCGATACACTTCTTTTCTGTGAAAAAGATTTTCATTAGGGTTTTCCGCAATCATCGATATTTATTGAGCCGTCATCTTAATTGACGTATCTTAGTATTTATTGTTTTGCCCTAATCTGCTTTATTACAAGTCTGATCTTTGAACAGGTTATTACGATCATTATGGACGCAACGCAATCAAACCCTATTAATATTTCCAACAGCATTGGTTCGACGACAAAGATTCCAATCTTATACACCCATGACTATGAAGTATGGGCACATCATTTTGAAGATTACGTGATTGGATCGGAGGACAATGGTTTTCTCATATGGGAAGCCATTATCAATGGACCATTTTCTCATTCAGCGACATCCAGAGTTATTAAGACGCAAAAAGAATACAACGATTTGCTCAAGGATGTGACGAATATTGCGCAGGATGAGAAAGATAAATTCCAGTGCAATATTAAGGCACTAAGGTTGATCAGATTCGCCCTTCAGTCCGACACATTCAGACTAGTCAGCTCATGCACTACGGCGAAGGAAGTGTGGGATAGACTTCGCGAACTGTATTCAACAGACGAAGATCTTGAACACTCCATCCAAACCTTGCTTCTATCTGAGTTTGGAGAATTCAGGCAAGGGGCCGAAGAAACAGTGACCCAGACGTTTGATCGCTTCAATCATCTTCTCAGCAAGATGATCAAACACGACATTGAAAGGAAGCTCATCGAACAAAAGGTTACTTTCTTGAACGGACTGAGATCGGAATGGAGAGCAGTAGTGTCTACAGTCAAAGCCCATGAACAGTTTAAATCATACTCTTTGGCGAAACTGGTGGGTATTCTAAAGTCCCAAGAGAAGATTGTTGTTCAAGAGAAGAACGTGGTGTCCAGTCTTGGTTTGTTGGCCCTCCTATCTAAAAGTAAAGCCGTGATGGAGGATGAAGAGCTCAACTTGGAAGAATATGACCTCACAACTGAGGATTATGCCATGATGGTGTCCAATCCTAAGAGGTTCATAAAGAAGAGATTCCCCAGCAACAAAAACCGAAACTGGCAGGGGAGTTATAGCTCTGAAAAGGTAAACAGTGAACCGAAGGCTGATGAGTCCAAGAAGGAACCGAAGGCAGATGGCGATTCCGAAGTAAGCTGCTTCTACTGTGGTGGCAAGAACCACTATGCTAAGGACTGTGTTCTTAAGAAGATGGCTGAAAAGGACGATGGAAAGGATGAGGAAGCTGTGCTGCAGAAGAGATTGGATGAGTTGAGGAAGAAAAAGTCTACCGCTAACCCTTCTATTAATGCTCTTATTGTGCAGGGTTCGGTTAATAACGATGAGTTCGGTAGCACCGAAGTTTGGTCTACTGACTCAGAAGACGAAGAAGTGAGGAAGCCTACTCATGGAAAGGCTTATGTGGCTAAGGAGGAAAGCAGTGGTGGAAAATGCTTCATGGTGTCAAGCGCATCTCAAATGAGGGGATACAATACCGATGGAGGAAGCAATGGACCGAAAGCGCAAGAAGATATGTGCTTCATAGCCAAACCACTCAGCCAACAGTTCAATGAGCTTGATGAACTGATAAAGAAGGTACAATCTGTTTTTATTTTATCTAAAGTACCTTCATCCTCATATGAGAAAGAACTAAAAAACGTTAACATAAGAATTTCTCATTTAGATAGTAGCTTAACTCAAACTAGAGTCACCAATTCTAACCTGACTGATCAATTAAGCAGGGTGGCGTCGAAGAGTGAGGAGCGGCGTATGTGGATTGAGTTAAAAGAGTCGGAATTAATTAAAGTCAAAGACGAAAACATTTATTTGTAGAGAGACAATTTGAAATTGTTAAAACAATGAAATGTTTTTTGTTTAATAGCTAAACGTTTATATTCCAATATTACTCAACTGCATTTGGACTGTGAGATAGGCAAAAAGATTCACCGTATGATTTTACCATTCCTAGAATTTAAGGAGGATGAAATCGATGCCGAAGCTTACAATTGTGAGAGTGTGATTTCGTCTGATGATGTCAACCCAACTTATCAAATCGGACTGGACAAAATTGAGTCCTTCATTAAATCCAAAGATCATAAGGAACAAGGCTCGTCTGGTTGTCAAGGGATACTGTCAGGAGGAAGGGATAGATTACGAAGAGACGTTCGCTCCAGTAGCTAGGCTAGAATCGGTTAGAATATTTCTGGCCTATGCTGCTCACAAAAACTTTGAGGTCTTCCAAATGGACGTCAAGTGCGCATTTCTCAATGGAGAACTTGAAGAAACGGTGTATGTGGAGCAACCTCCTGGGTTCGTGAATGAAAAATATCCAAATCATTGCTACATTCTGGATAAAGCTGTGTACGGCCTCAAACAAGCTCCGAGAGCCTGGTATGAAACGCTTACAAAATTTTTAAAGATGTCCAAATTCAAACAAGGTTCGGTTGACCCAACCTTCTTTCGCAAAAAGGAAGGTAACCACCTTATGATAGTTCAAATTTATGTCGATGACATCATCTTTGGCTCTACGAATCCCAGCTTAACAGCTGAATTCAGAAAGTTGATGGAGACTAAGTTTGAAATGAGCTCAATGGGTCCTATTAATTTTTTCCTTGGTTTAAATATAAGACAGGGACCCGAAGGCATCTTTATCAATCAGGAAGCTTACACGAAGACTCTCCTAGCAAAGTTTGGCATGATGGGAGACTCAAAAGTCAAAGTCCCTATGGCATTCGGCACCAAACTTACCCCTTCACTGGATAAACCGGCTGTCGACATCACGCTCTATCGTCAAATGATAGGCTCACTGATGTATCTAACTGCTAGCAGGCCTGATATCATGTTTTCAGTATGTTATTGTGCTCGATTTCAGGCTAATCCACGCGAACCTCACATGCTGGCAGTGAAGAACATCCTACGCTATCTCAAGCGAACCGCCTCCTTGGGTCTATGGTATCCATCCAACTCTGGCTTCTTCGTTCAAGCCTATTCTGATGCAGACCTTGGAGGATGTGGACTCGACCGCAAAAGCACAACTGGTGGCTGTCAATTTCTTGATGGGAAGTTGGTCAGCTGGCAATCCAAGAAACAAACATGTGTGTCGCTGTCTACTGCTGAAGCGGAATACATTGCCGCTGCATCCTGCACATCACAAGTGATTTGGATCCAGAGTCAACTTCGAGACTATGGACTCAATATGAAGAAGATCCCTCTATATTGCGACTCTGAAAGTGCAATTAGGATCTGTCATAATCCGGTGCAACACTCTAAAACCAAACACATAGCACTGAGGTATCACTTCATCAAAGATCATGTGGAAGATGGAAATGTCGAAGTTCACTTCGTGAGAACCACAGATCAACTGGCTGACGTCTTCACCAAAGCTCTTCCAGAAGCCTCATTCAATAAAATTTTGCAAGGCCTAGGTATGATGGAATCAGAGTCAGTACCTCACACTACCTCTCA
The DNA here is from genome assembly GCF_002870075.4 of Lactuca sativa. NCBI lineage: Eukaryota > Viridiplantae > Streptophyta > Magnoliopsida > Asterales > Asteraceae > Lactuca > Lactuca sativa. The sequence goes on from NC_056626.2 coordinate 380,122,042, forward strand.
ATCTCAAACGTAAGAAGCGAAACCAACCGAACGTTCGGGTTCGGTTCAACCATTTCACTCGCTCATTACTTCAAAGGTAGTTTTTCTAGGTTGTATATTTCTTGTGCAAAATCTGTTTTTCTTTATGTAAAAAGTTTTTTTTTATTGCATATCTAAACTCCTTGGTTTCTTAAAATTTTCAAGAACCGAAACCAACCGAAGGTTCGGGTTCGGTTTTTCAAAATTTTCAAGAACCGAAACCAACCGAAGGTTCGGGTTCGGTTTTTCAAAATTTTCCTGAACCGAAACCAACCGAAGGTTCGTGTTCGGTTTTTCAAAAATTTCCTGAACCGAAACCAACCGAAGGTTCGGGTTCGGTTTTTCATCTTTTTCCAACCGAAATCAACCGAACGTTCGGGTTCGGTTTTCCATTTTTTTTATCAAAAGTTTTTTTTTGTCTTATTTTTTTATCTTTTCTATTTTTTTATTTTTTTTATTTTATTTATTTTTTTAATTTTATTTTCATTTTTTCATATAAATTTCAAACACTCCAAAAATATGTTTTTATTTTTTTTTGTATGTTCGTATACTTATGGGGATATATTTGCTGAATTTCTTAAGTGTCCCTAGAAGCATGCTGCTGTATGTGTCCCAAGCCTCATAAGATTTTGAATAATTGCCTTCATGACTTGGTATACACAAACCTTGTCTTCCCAATAAGGCTAACTTATTTATTCTAATCGTGAGCTACCTCACACTCTTCTCACATGAGTTAAGAGTCTCCTGCTTGGTTCTTTCTTTCACAGCAGAGGTACTATGTCTTCTTTCACCATCCCCATTACACTTCTCCATAACATTCAGTTCATCACTGTAACCCAAGAGACTCTCAGACACTACCACTGAGGTTTATGGTTACGCAACATCTGTGTTTATGATCTTAGTTTCGTGCCACTACGAGCTGAGTGAAACCCAAAATTCAACACCAAAGAATTGACGGTGACAAATTTATTTGATCAAGTTTTTACCAATGAATTGACGAATGTACCTTCATGAAATCTCAGTTTCTTTTCTTTTTGCGTGGTTCCAATGAAATTGTTACACACCATAACATTTCTTCCCAAGGGATCCAATTTTAATTTTTTTATCTGAGATTTTATACTTATCCAAGTCACTTAAAAATCAACTCCAACCTACTTGTTCAACAGACTACACTGGTCTCACAAGTATTTTGCTCACATTCGTTCTTATATCAAGAATTGAATTGACGAATCAAAGCGAAAACACCCTTATTTTTATCTTATTAAAACAAGCCTTTCAACATTTATTAATAAATGTTTGATCGTAATTCAACGGGATTCCACACTAACACTTTAAGGTCTCTCTTGATCTTGAAGGAAGAGATTCGTGCCCGGGATCATCAGTTTCGTGTCATAATTGACATCACAGATTAATCCAAAAAGAGTTGCTTTATTTCCTTATCTTTTACACTCTTAGCACGAAAATCCTAGATTTTCCAAAATTCTGTTACTAATTATTTTACAGGCTGGATAATTAATGGATGGTTCATAATGAAGTTGTGGTTACCAATAATCCACGTGGGCGTTTTATTCAAAAGACAGCAGGTTAAAAAGGGGAAGAGACAAAAGATGCTGACGCGACGGAAGTTCAAAGGATAGAAATTCAAACGACGGTAAAAAAGGCGGGCGCGTGAATTTGAAGAGGCCGCGCTTTTTCTAACACTATTGGACGCGTGTACAATACTGAAGCGTCATACATCAGGCATTAATGGCGCGTGTGGAAATGGAAACGGTTCATCTCTCAAAACCGGCGCTTATTGGGCGGCGTAATCCTAGGAATCTGACACTCTCTCTCCTACGTGATCATCGCACGTCCCAACTGTCACCAATCAGTCACTCAAATACCCTTCCATATTCCCATAAAAGATTTGAATCGATCTTTCTCTCTCCTATCACCTACTATAAAAACCCATCCAGACCACCTTTTACCTCTTTACTGCCCCATAATTTCCAAAGCAAAAATCTTCCAAACTCTCTCCCGGTCATCTTCTTCTCCACACCTGCAACAATGGCTGAATCCTCTTCCGTCCATGCTACTTCTCAGATTCTCCCCATCAGACCTCAACAATGCCTTGTCATTGATCTGAACCCACTAGCCTATGATCCTTACATGTCGCCGATTATTGAATGCCTCAAGTACTCCCAACTTGCTCCGGCATTGTCCAAGAATGAAACGGTGCCAATGGTGGCTCTTTCTCAGGTCTATGCGACGGCCTACTACGACAAGGGCGTCGACAGGATCTTTTTCGAAGTGGCGGAACACAAGACGTCGATTTCTCGTTCCCGCTTCTGCTCTATGCTTGGGTTTGCTGCTGACCCATCACGTGTTCACCCGGAGACAATTCCGGTTGGTATGCTCTACAGCATGTTCTACAACATGGGCTACACGGAAGTTCTCACCTCCGTTGCCAGATTCAAGAAGTCATGCCTACCGCCCCAATGGAATGGGTTATTCACAGTTCTCTTCAAGGGACTGTCAGAACGAAGCTCAGGATCAGACGGGGCCAGTCGTCTTTTCCTGTCAATCATGTATGGGGTCTACAACGGCCTCAATCTGGACTACGGGTTTGTCCTCTGGCAGCAGCTGATTCAGAGCCTTTCTTCCACTTCTCGACACTCTGAAGTGTCGCTGGCCCGGTTCTGGATCTTGATCACAAGATGGGCCATGGACAGGTTTGACGTCCAAACTGCTGACGGTGCACCGATGTCTTCGGTTGGTACGTTCCACACCACCAAGATCATCGTATCTGCTGCATCGAAATTCTCCTTCATTGGCTCTATCCCGGAGTCGATGTATGGTAGTGTGCCATCAGAGAGCAGTTTCATCAAGACAATCAAGGAGTTAGGGCCATCTGGTCCGAGGGAACTGACACCGGACATGCTGCGATCAATTCATGATGCTGACAAACCGGTGGCAAGGGGTAAGAAGGCAGACAAGGGGAAGAAACCATCAAAAGCCCCAAAACCCACTCCCAAGAAACGCAAACAACCGAAGGCTGCTTCCTCTCCAAAACCGAAAAGGAGGAAGACCCAACCGAAACGGACGCTCGTCCTTTCGTCATCCTCCAGTGAATCCGAAGGTAGGAGTTCGGACTCTGAGGGCTCACAAGGAGACGAATCTCCACAAAGAGGCAACGCACCCCCTCGGTCCCCAACCCCGGAGATGGAACTTCACCAATCCCCAGTTCCTTCCCCTCCACCCACAATTCCTATTTCCATTCCCACCATAACCCCTACCATCCCACCAACCTCATTCCCTATACCTCCACCCATATTCACCACCTCAACCGAAACACCACCTGTAACCGAAACCCCTCCAGTAACCGAACCTCCACAAACCGAAACCCATACACAACCACCACCCGAAACTAACCCCCCACCTACTCAACCTGAACCAACCAAACCTATAATACCCCCATCTTCACCACCACCTCAATCTCCAGAAGACGCCTCCGATGGCGATGATCAATATCTTGGTGGTGATCACCTGAACTTTGATTCGGTCTACTATAGTCCGTTTCAAGTTCAGAGTGATGAGGAGGATGATGCTCCAGTAACAAAGAAGCATCTCCGCGAGCTGAACGAGAAGGTTGATCAACTTCTCGCCTCCTCTTCCAACCAGCAGTCATCCTTATCTGAAGCTGCCCTTCAGAGGATAGTTGATGCCTTCTCCAGGGCTCAACATGACTCAGTGGCCTCAGCAACTGCTGCGATAGACGCCTCCACCCGAGCCTGTGAGGCGGCGACCGAAAAAGTCGAAAAACTATTCTCCGACGCTTCTGACCTGCTAAAGTCTCTGCAGGAAAGCGCCAATGCCACAAAGACAACTCTGGAACCGATTGTTCAACAATTGGCCAAGTTCGTCTCGACGGAGTTGACTTCGTTCGCTACCCTCCGACAAAATCTCAGCGACGACAACTCGGCACTCCGTGCCTCCATCGATGCCCGTCTGGCAAAACTACAAGAGGATCTTGCGGCAGAGAACTCTCTGATGGACGTTCTGGCGAGTAAAACAACTGCCCTAAGGGTCAAGAGCACACAGCTTTCCAACTCTCAAGAACAATTGGAAGCTCTTCGATCCGAGAGGGAAGTCATAAAGACGTGTGTTTCGGATGTCCACGCCGCTCTATCCAACATCCTGGAGGCACACGACCCCATCCTTAATCATTCGGTGAGGCGCACCCTCGCTGAAAAGCTCTCCCCGGCCATGGACCTCTTAAGCAAAATTGAAGGCCTTCCGAGTTTCGTGTCCATTCCGAAACAAGGGGGAGATGCGAAGAAAGGATCGAAACCACCTCCGTCCTCCAAAGCTACTCACACAACCGAACCACCCCCAACTGGTCATGCCTCGGGTTCGGGTGTGAAGAACAAAGGCAAACACATAGCAGAGGATGGAGATGAAGATGAAGATGAAGACAAGGAGACTATTGCGGACATGTTAAAGAGAAAGAACAGTCGCAATACTGATGACGATGTCAGTCGTGTGGCACGTGAAGCTGAAGAAGCCGAACGTAAACAAAAAGAAGCCAACGATCTCCTTGAGAGCCGAAAGTTGCTCTTCCCTGCCTGGACCAGGGATCGTTTGATAAAAGAGGCCATAGAGACTCCAAGCATACTATGGCTCGAGCCGGTGATATCGTTCGACTGCAACAACACCATCGATTCGCAGTTCGATATGCCACTGACTCGAAAGGCGTTCATCTTCCACGCCTTCTCCAACATCTTTGAAGTCCCGCATCCGAACGATGAGCTTGACAGGGAGCTCATTGACTTCTACCTGGAGGCCGCTCGCCCTCAATACCTTACATGGAGCGCCCAGAAGATTGTCAATGTTCGGGTGATGAAGCCTTATGCCGTGGGGAGATTCACTAACGTAAAGTTCAAGCTCATCCGAGGATCTGCAAGAACTGCTCACATGATCACCCTGGCGGATCTGCCCAATCTGAACCCTCATGATTGGATAGTCTTGTACAATATCCTGCTGACAAACGAAGCCGAATATGGTCCGCTCTTAGACCATGTCAAAAGGATGCTGGCATGCTATATCATGGAGGTGGCCCTAATGGATCAGGAGGTTGCCACAGTGTTTAAGAAGAAACCGAAAGTCAAGCCTGTGGGATCGGCCAGTGATCTAAACACGATGAAAATGGGCAAGATTGATTCGAGGCGAAACTCTGTGATGTTCACCAGAGCCGAAGGACAGAAATGTCTGTTCGCGTTAGCTGACAAGCACCTCTACACCACTCCCTGCTTGGAACACGTTCTATCTATCGTCAAGCGGTGTAAGGACAATTCGGCTGATGACATCAAATATTTTGAAGATATGATCAACTGGTACATCCGGTTTAGACAGACCATCCTTTCCATAACCAAGTGTCTGTTTAGTACCGTGAAGAAGAAGGTACCAGCTTCAGCTGCCGGCCCAAGTACGAAGTAATGGTCTCGCTCCAAATTGACGCAAAGGGGGAGATTGTTGGGCTGAAGTTCTGTTTTGTATTGCGTCTTTTGGGCTCGTTGATTAGCCTAGTATTCTCCGGTTTGGGCCTGTCCAACCGAGAGCCTTTTATGTATTGTATATAAGTTATCGCTTGCATGCATATTAGGTTATGATTCAAGATTTAAGATTCAAGATTTCCGTTTTGAACGTTTCAGAGTTTACGATATTGCTCTCTTGTAATCTTCCAATCCTTTACAGTTGATGTTCTTAATCGAGCTCTTCTAAGGATTTTGTTTAATCATTCAACCTGTTTGATTCAAGCTGTTTGTTCTTTTTATTGCGTTCTACCTTGTTATTTATATTGTGTTCTTGCAGTTTCATATTCATATACCTGTTCACGATCTAATCGATCTTTATAGATTAAAAGTTATTGTTTGATTAATCTCATCACATACAATTCATATCATAACTCATCTCATAACATAACATTGTAAGGTATTTTGGGGATCTTTACCGTTCGGCGCTGACTGATCGTACACACTGCTTCTTTCTTGTTTACCACAAAATCATTTACAAAAGTTTATGCCTTTATTTTAAAAGTTTTCCTCAAATCCTCGGTTTGAGTTCAGTTACGCCCAAAGGTGCACCCAAATCCCTCAAACCAAGGCTCTGATACCAATTGTAACAACGTAAATTTTCAAACTAATTTTTCATTTCAAAATAAAGTATTTTCATTCAAAACAAGGCATAAACATTCCAAGTGTCATGTCAGAATACAAATCATATAAATCCCAAGATCAGAAAAACATCTATCAGTGTGTACAGATCACGCCGACGCCTTCCCACGGTCCTCGCTAGTACCTGAAACACATACACAACGACTGTAAGCATAAATGCTTAGTGAGTTCCCCAAAATACAACTTACGCACATACGCCTTTCCAGGCCCTGACCTTCCGGTCCATGTGTATCAGGGGACTTCCGTCCCTGCTGGGTAAACCTTCCGGTCCTACCCACGCCAACCTTACGGTCCACATTACACGCCTTCCGGCCCATATCATAATGCCTTCCGGCCCACATAACATACATAGCACGCATAACAATTAACTTATCACATATAACACATATATCACATATCATATCCGACCTTCCGGTCTGTAACACTGAAAATTTTTTAAAATTTATTTTTCACAATTTATAAAAGCGTTTCTCTCTTAATTTCATAAAACATCAAATTTCAAATTCCAATATGTATCATACGAATCCCAAGATCACATAATTATATCGAATTCCTCTACGTGTGTACAGATCAAGCCGGCGCCTTCCCACGGTCATCGCTAGTACCTGAAACAACAACACTAACACTGTAAGCACAAAGCTTAGTGAGCTCCCCAAAATACCACACATAAACACATATTAGCCACTCGAGGCTATAACTCTATGGGTCCGTGCACCCAAACTCTGTGAACCCTCAGGTTCTAACTCTAGGAACCTTCCAGTTCCAACTCTATAAGCATGCACAACATAAATCACATAGACATCATGCAGTACAACACATAGCATACACATAACATACACATACTCTATCACATGACTCTGGTTACCTACTCGAGGTAAAGTATAGTGAGAAGACTCACCTCGCGTGTCTCAGTATCTCACGATCCCTGGAAATCCCTCGTACTCGATCCTCCGAGCTCTAATCCTCCTATAACATCACAAGACTCTAATTAACACTTTTATCTCTAAGGTTGACTATCCCTAAGAAGTCAACACAGGTCAACGGTCAACGGTCAACGGTCAACTTCGACCGGACTCGGCGAGTGCCCGCGGCAACTCGGCGAGTCTAGACGTTCTCACCAACTCTCTAGGATTCCCTTTTCTACACGTCGAGTACTCCCCCTGACTCGACGAGTTCCACCTGGAAGAGTCGCGGGACCACCCCGACTCAACTCGCCGAGTCTCCAGAACGACTCGGCGAGTCCCGGCTCGACTCAGACCACATGACAATCCTCTCTAACTCGCCCTGACTCACTGGGTCAACTCCTGACTCGTCTGGACCACTCCCTGGCCGGTCCAAGGCAATCTTCAAGCTACTCGCCGAGTCTGCTCATCGGACTCGGCGAGTCCATTTCATGCAATCACTCAAACTTGCTTCTAAGGTCAGATCTACTCCAACAATTCATAGATCTGGCCCTCCTAGACTGATTCATCACGTAAAGTCCTAGCCTTGATGCATTAACAACCTCTATATGACTAATTATGAAGAATCTTCAACAAATCTCACTACACAAGGTCATGACCTCCATTGTTCTCTATAAAGCTTGAAGAATGAGACTCTCTGGACCTCTATGGATCCAGATCCGGAGTCTCATCACTAGCATGGGACTATTTGGCCATCAAATCTACTCAACAAGGCCACAAGAAACCCTAAAATCGGTTATACTTCACAAAACAGGAGATGAGTCGAAATTATACCTTTAGATTGAAGGGTCAAGCTTCCAATCCACCAAATAGCAGTCCCCTTTGCCTCCTCTTGGCTAGAGCCTCCTTCTTCTTTGCTAAACAACACACAAATGCCAAGAAATGCCTCCTTTCACTCTCAAATCGCTAAAGCACTTTTAGAGTTTTTCTCTATGGACTGATGAATGCAATTGACGGCCATAAGGCCATTTAAATAGGTCCCAAACCCGAGAAATTAGGGTTTCATTAAACAGCGTGGACTCGCCGAGTCCATATCCTGGACTCGCCGAGTCCGAACGAATCCCGCGTCCAGAATCGCGACCCTACTCGGCGAGTCTGGGCTCCAACTCGCCGAGTCCCTTCTCAAAACTCAAAATATTAAAACATTAAAATACCTGGTGATCCGGGCTGTTACAATTCTCCCCCACTAGGATTAGACTTCGCCCTCGAAGTCTCGCTCTAAAATAGCTCCGGATGCTGAGCCCGCATCTCGCGCTCCGGCTCCCAGGTCATCTCTGATCCCTTCCGGTGTTGCCACTGAACCAACACCAAAGGTACCTCCTTGTTTCTCAGAACCTTGATCTTCCGATCCCTGATGGCTACTGGTCTCTCGGCGTAATTCAGGCTCGCATCTACCTGAATATCCTCTAATGGAACTACTGTCGACTCATCGGCAATACATTTCCTTAATTGCGACACATGAAAAGTGTCGTGGATTTGCCCCAACTCTGCTGGCAATTCCAAACGATAGGCTACCCGGCCTACCCTCGCAATCACGCGAAATGGCCCAATATACCGGGGCCCCAACTTGCCCCTCTTCCTGAATCGAATCACCCCTTTCCAAGGAGAGACCTTCAGGAGAACGAAGTCACCGACCTGAAACTCAAGCTCGGACCGGCGTCTGTCTGCATAACTCTTCTGTCGACTCTGGGCGGTCAACAACCTCTGTCTGACTTGCTGAATCTGCTCTGTCGTCTGAAGCACGATCTCGGTACTGCCCATCACTCTCTGCCCGACCTCTCCCCAGCAAATGGGGGTCCGACACCTCCTACCATACAACAGCTCAAAGGGTGGCATACCAATGCTCGAATGATGGCTGTTGTTGTAGGAAAACTCTGCCAAGGGTAGATACGCATCCTAGCTACCCCCAAAATCCAACACACACGCTCGAAGCATGTCCTCAAGCGTCTGAATTGTCCGCTCACTCTGACCGTCTGTCTGGGGATGATATGCGGTACTAAAATGCAATCTAGTACCCCACTCCTCATGAAATTTCTTCCAGAATCTGGAAGTAAAGCGCACATCACGGTCTGAAACAATCGAGATCGGCACCCCATGCCGAGATACCACTTCTCTCACATATAACTCTGCCAACTTCTCTGCTGAAGAACTCTCACTGATGGCAAGGAAGTGAGCGCTCTTCGTCAACCTATCCACAATCACCCAAATTGCATCAACTCCCCTGGCAGTTCTTGGCAATTTGGTGATGAAATCCATAGTGATCTGTTCCCATTTCCATTCGGGAACCTCCAATGGCTGCAACTTGCCATGCGGTCTCTGGTGCTCGGCCTTAACCCTGCGGCAGGTCAAGCACCTCTCAACGAACCACGCGACGTCCCTCTTCATACAGGGCCACCAATACTCTCTCCTCAAATCCAAATACATCTTCGTAGCCCCCGGATGGATCGAAAATTTCGACCGATGGGCCTCCTCCATCAAGGAAATGCGCGTACCACCCACGAACGGTACCCAAATCCGACCCTGAAAAGTCATAAGCCCTCGCCCATCCGTAACGAATTCTGAAACCAAACCAACGACCCGTTCCCTCTTCTGCATCTCCGGCTGCACAGCCTCGGCCTGTGCCCCACGAATGGCATCCAATACCGGAGCTATCATGGTCAATCTCAAACATACATCTCGCAATGGAGTGCTCTCCGCCCTGCGGCTCAACGCATCGGCCACCACGTTGGCCTTGCCCGGGTGGTACAGGATCTCACAATCATAATCCTTGACCACATCTAACCACCTCCTCTGACGCATGTTTAGATTGGGCTGATCCATCAAGTACTTCAAGCTCTTATGATCCGTATATATCGTACATCGAACCCCATATAAGTAGTGGCGCCAAATCATGAGGGCGAACACTACTGCCCCCAACTCTAGATCATGCGTGGGATATCTTGTCTCATGAGGCTTCAGCTGCCTCGATGCATAAGCTATCACATGACCCCTCTGCATCAACACCGCACCCAACCCCAAAATCGATGCATCACAATATACTACAAAATCCTCCATCCCTTCCGGAAGAGCTAATACCGGGGCTTTGCACAATCTCTGGCGAAGTGTCTCAAAGGAGGTCTGCTGCTCGGGACCCCATGAGAATGCAACACCCTTCCGGGTCAATCTGGTGAGCGGCACTGCGATCCTGGAGAAATCCTTGATAAATCTCCGATAATACCCTGCTAATCCAAGGAAGCTCCTGATCTCAGAGGGTGACTTTGGCACCTCCCAGCCCATCACCGCCTCAACCTTGGCCGGATCGACCAGAATCCCTTCCTGGTTAACGAGATGTCCTAGGAACTGGACCTCCCGTAACCAGAAATCACACTTGGAGAACTTTGCATAAAGCTTCTCCGATCTCAGTACCCCAAGGACCTCCCTCAAATGTTCCTCATGCTGCTCCCTAGATCTCGAATACACCAGAATATCATCGATAAATACAATCACCGACCGATCCAACATCGGCCTACATACCCTGTTCATGAGATCCATGAACACCGCCGGGGCATTGGTGAGCCCAAAAGGCATCACCACAAACTCATAATGCCCATAACGCGTCCTGAAAGCTGTCTTCTGGACGTCCCCGTCTCGCACCCTCACCTGATGATATCCCGACCTCAAATCGATCTTGGAAAACCAAGATGCTCCCTGCAACTGATCAAATAAATCGTCGATCCTTGGCAACGGGTAACGATTCTTGACCGTCAGCTTGTTCAACTCCCGGTAATCAATACACATCCGGTGTGAACCATCCTTCTTCTTGACAAACAGAATAGGTGCTCCCCACGGCGAGCTGCTCGGCCGAATAAATCCCTTCCCCAGCAACTCCTGAAGCTGCGAGGATAACTCTTGCATCTCTGGAGGTGCAAGACGATAAGGCACCTTAGCTATGGGCGCAGCCCCCGGAACCAAATCAATACCAAACTCTACTTGCCTCACAGGAGGTACTCCCGGCAGCTCCTCGGGAAAGACATCTGGAAACTCACATACCACCGGTACCTCCCCAACTGAACTCAGTCTCTCGGAAGTCACTCGCATATCCATCACATACGCCACAAAACCCTTACAGCCCTGCTGTAGACACTGCCTCGCCCTGGCGGCCGAACAAAAGGCTGATCCCGAACGTGTACCCTCACCGTACACCGAAAGAACTCCCCCACTAGGGTCTCGTATGGTCACCAGCTGACGCTCACAGTCGATAATCGCGCCGAATCGGCTCAACCAGTCCATGCCCACAATGACACAAACATCACCCATCGCAATAGGAATCAGATCAATCGGAAACTCAATCCCGAAGATCTCTAACACACATCCCCGGAAAACCTCTGTGGCACAAATCACTCTATCATCAGCTATGGAGACTCTCAGAGGCCGACTCAGTGCCTCACGACTAGCACTGATATGCTGGCTAAAGGCCAAAGATACAAAAGACCGACTCGCACCCGAGTCAAATAACACTAAAGCAGGTACGGAATTCACAAGAAAAGTACCTACACATAACATAATATATGTTGAGTTTTGAGCATTCTAACACTTCCTAAGTGTACATGCAACCCTAAATACCTTGGATCTATATTTTCTCTATTATACATGCAAATAAGAACTTCCAAGGTATTATCCTAATCTAGCATATAAAACAATGGATATAGTAGGATAGAATACATACCTTTTTGGTGTAGTAAGTCTTCATGAAGCTTGAGTGCTTAGTGCCCCAAGTGTGACACCTCAAATGGAATCACAATCATCAAAACACTTGGAATGACTTGAGAGAATTCTACACTCTTCAAAATCGGCTAGCCCTTTCTTCACTATCTCTAGTGGCTGATTTTTCCTCAATAATAAGATGCTTATATAGTTACACAATTAGGGTAAACTCTTAATTGTCATGGCTTTCCATTTCCTTGGATCCATGGGTACAAATACACCATGGAGCATCCATGAACCATCCTATGGGTTTTAGCCCAACTTGATTATCCATGGAGCATTAGCCCACTATACAAGTATGGATGATTTACACAATCAACCCATATATTTAATTAGTCTTCTTTTGATCACTTAATTAATCCTAGATTAATTCTTGATCAATACTAATTAAATAATCTTATTATTCTTATTATTAATATACTAGAATTTATAATATATTAATAACCATAAGTGTCTTATTTCTCTCATCCAAGTGCATGATGGTATGCAACCCAAATGGACCATGCCGGGTCGGGTCAAGTCTTACCAAATATAGTTATGGACTTAGACATTAATCCAACAGTCTCCCACTTGGATAAGTCTAAAACTATTATTGCGAATGACTTCAAGAACCGACCGGCAATCGTAGCTCTCAAAAGCTTCTGTCGAACTCTGACCTTGTCGATGAACTCTGACCTTTGTCAGTGACTTGTCCATTAGATAAGGGATCATATATTCCTCCATTCTAGATATCATATGGACTGAGACATGGATTATAATCATTCTCTCTGTCCATTTGTTGTTTCCCGATTTCCGATTTATGACAACTGACTAATTGAACAAATCAAATCAGTCCTGGCCCGGCCGAGCACTTCCATTTGTCATCATCAAATCATCGAGGGGCCCACAGATATCACTTTTATCCCGAAGGTAAAAGGAATGGATAAACTTCGACTCATATGGCTTGTTCTACTACTTGTTGAATCATACACAAAAGCACGTTTTATAGCACAGAGTTACCAAATGCGGTTTCGTGCAATCAATGTACTATCAACTCATAGTAACAACTCATATCTCTAGGTTTGAAGAATATAAGATATTATCGTCTCATGATCACTCGTGATAAAATCCATGAAGTGATTCCAATGAGCGCGGGTTGAATCCAATACTCAGAACTTATGAGCACTCATGATTGTTGTAGCCTTGTCCAACACCTTAGACCTCTACAACCCATCATGACAGTCTTAATTCATATCTACTTCCAAAATATGACCGACTGTGGATGGTTTGAATAACTTAGTCATTTCGGAAGAATAACCTAGTTTATTCGGGAAGTCAAAACATGCAAAGTGAAACACAATAATAATTGAATCCAATATGGTCTCAGAACTTATGAATATAAATAAAACACCTTTTATTTATCACCATATGATTGCACATTATTCATTGTATACTGTTTCAGCTATCAACTTTAATCTTGAATTTAAAACAATAGTTGTCCCATGCTCCAAGCATGTACACTATGTTTTTTTTAAACACTAGTCATGCCATACACCAAGTATGCATACTATGTTTGTCTATGATCTTTACTTTGTGAACTAGATCAATTGAACATAACTTCAATGATTCTCTTTTCACACTCCCAAATCCTTACCGCAAATGCAAGAATTCCAAATTCATGCCATTTACTGAAATCTGTTAGATTCTAAACTTATATGCATTGATCCTCTTGTAATGATTATGCACAAAGTCATAAAGACTTGGCAACAATCATTACAGAGTATTCCAAAGGAGATCAACTCCTTGGAAATATTCTTCTTGCATTAAGTTTCCTTAATCTTACACAGATTGAAAATTCTAACTTTGAAACATTTCCAGATTCCATTTTGACTATCACTTCTGAACAAGAGTTGCCTCCTTACAGATTATGTCAATATGGTCCTTCCAGAATTATCACTATACTTCCAACTGTCCTTGAGCAACCAATCTTTGGTAAACCTTAGATTGTCCTCGACAATTGTTTAATCCTTTTAGTCATATCCAGTTCTAAACCTTTTCCCCTCTTAATGCCCCAGGCATTTTGAAAATTTTAGAACGGATGATTATAGCACATGTAATCGATCCTATATCCGAAGCATATGGGACACGATTCATGATGTCTCACATAAAGACTAAACCAGTCCTTTGCTATAATATGTCCATTTCAATTTGCCAAGTTCTCATAATTCAGATTATGAAAAGGGATGCCGTAATCATAATCGAATTTTAGAACGCAAATAATGGACCCATATACAGAATTTCCTTATGTTGAGCCATTCCAACATGAAATTCATATATATATCCTTGACTAAATGATTAAAACCTCACAATCTAAGCTTATAGATTTGAGATGAAGTATAATTTCCTCTCCCTTAATTATAGCAAAACAACTTTTTCCCAGTTGGAACTTTCGTTTTCTATAATTAACATTGCTAACTTGCAATACTTATCATAATTATCATGCTCCCACTAACATGATGATTATTAGCATAACACTTATGCTCCCACTAGCTTTGACATGTACCCAGAAATCAGCTGGACTTCTAGAAATCAATACTTCATTGACTTTCTTACCAAAGTTCAGATTTCTGATGCTAGATTGTTTTGATAAGACTTTATCAAAATCATACACCTTCCCTTAGATAGCACACTTGTGAGTCTAAACAATTATGAAGAGGTATGCCGTAATCATAATGGTTAGACCTTTTTGCCACTTCTCACAAGTCCAGATTAGTGTGCCGGTTAACCACACGCGCTCCACTAACGACTTTGAGAATGCAAATATCACAATTGCTATCTAGCTAAAATCTACTTAGTGAAAGTGTTTCCTCACCATCATTTTCATGAATCGGAGAGAAACCTTATGACACTTAGATTTACTGGTGTATGTGTTCTTATCCATGTGAATTGTCAAAATCATAGTCACAAGACAAGGATAATGACAAATCCAAACTCATATGGATTGAACTCAATCTTAACTTCTTGCCACCTGGCAGCTCAAGGGCCTGCCATTGCTTCCAAGTTGTTATGCAACAAACTGAGAACTCTAAGAACTCATATGCAAAGCCAACTTTAACTGGAATGGGCACAGATATGTCAACACGATAGGTTATAAACCTCAAGTTGTGTGCTAGTGAAGAACTTCAGGTTTTATTCTTGATTAGTTCTTGAGACTTTCAAGACCTTTAAGACTCCCACTGTCCTCTTGACCTATAAGACTCCCTTGTCAAACATCCAAGAGATAGTGCGGATTCTAATCAAGACAAACACTTCGCACAATTGGCCTAAGTTGGTCTTTGTTTTATCCAAAACATCACACCTTACCAATTTCAAATGTACAAGAGTAGAAAACTTTTACTCTTACATTTGACAAGTGTTTTTAAACCTTCTTTAGGACATGTCACTCAAGTTACAATCTTGGAGTATGACTCTAAGACTTGTATTAGAACGAAGTATGACTCATCTTCTTGATTTAACCATTTCAACAATTCAAGTCCCTCTTCTTAGTCATAAGAATGCACTAAGATTTCCTTAGAGAACTAATTTTGATATGGTTTCTTAATCATTAAGATGATCACAAAAGCTGATACTAAAGTACTCTCCCATCTTTTCAGATTTGAGAAACTTTTATCCTTCTGCCTAAATTGATTCTTCTTATTCGCTCTGCCATACATTGGAACCTTTTCCAATGTCTCAGAGTTACACTTTCACTTAAGCTTGTAAGTGTAATCATATTTACCGAGCTTTAGTAAATTATGATGAATAATCTTATTGATCTTTTGTGATGGACTAAATCAGTGCACAAGACTATGTACTCGATCCCTTAGTCCATTACTTGACTCACACATCCATGTGAACAAGTAATTAGTCTTAATTTTCCAATGCTTGAAAGTTCTCATTCATCATGCTATACAACTTGCATGATTCCAAGTTCCGGTCCACTTGAAACTTGGGTGATGAGAATCTTTCCTTATTTGGTAAAATTAGACATTACCACAAATGAAAGAATCAATTTCATATTTCCACTCTTGCTCTTAACGGAATCATATAAGCAACAACTTTTCCTCAGATGCCATCGTAAGGATATTTTAAAATAAATAAAATAAAAAATTCTCTTTTATTTTAAAACTTTGCGGAAAAACTTATCCTTACAATCCATATGAAAAACTTGTTGTTATCTATTCCTTAAGCAATATCTCATAACTCCTAAGAAGTAGCTCAAGAATCCGATCTTCAAACTATGCGATAGAAATCCATCTACGCCATCAGATTCAGCATATTCTTTCTTTAAGTTTCTTCACTTTTCTTTCATTCTTAAAACATCACCATGTGACCCAGTCACATCATGTATCAAGAATCTCAGAATAGAAACTTAACAGAGTTAGATAGTGGAATTTACCTGAAGTAGAGTCAAACTTATTGACTTTAACATCCTTAGGTAAATTTTATGGCAGCTTCGCAACCAATGCCCCTTTCTTTGGCAATACAAACATATGGGCCCTTTGATAATGGTACACAGGACTATCACAGAATTAGCTTTTCTCTTTACCATTTGGTCAACCGAGTTGACTATGGCCGATCCCTTTCCATCGGGAAGAGAATGCTTTACTAGATATCCAATGTCATCATTGTCAATGTCCATAAGGTTTTAGGAAGTTGATCTTAGCAAAGATCATTAAGGGTCTTGTCATAGTCTGTTTCATAGGTGTTCCAAAAGAACTCACTATGTGACTTAGAAAGTAGTTGAACCACCAACTTTCTCAAGACTTTGACACCCAACTCTCCCGGCTTGTCAATATGTGACTACATCTCCAAGATGTGACCACACCTAGACCTTGCCTTGCCAATAGGGCCTGAGTGACCTTAAACTTTTCAAGAACTTGTGGGTTGGGGAGAATAATTGGAGGAGGAGAAAGAAGTATGATATCCATGGGACATCATCTTCATTAGGAAACCTTGTTTCAAGAGATTTGGGAAGATCATAAGTGTCTAAACCAGACATCTTTTGGGAGATATTCAAGATAGTTGATCTTAAGTCCTTAATATGACACCCAATATGAAATATTAAGGCTAGGACCCAACAAACTATTTTATAACTTAGAAGAGGTATGCCGTAATCCAAGCGATAAAATAATTGAAGGTAGGTGAATGACGATTCACCAATTTCCACCAAGATAAACGAAATGTATTATTAGGTTTTAATTGGTTTTGAAACTCCTAGATCTTTGAGATTCATTGAACTGTTCAATGGCATGTTTCAATCTCGAGTGTGCCCTTCAGGTTTTGTGACTGGGATGCCGAGGATCACAAAACAAGGTGTGAAGTAACCATGCAAATCACTTGGTACCCTTAATAAATTACCCCTCAATCGATGTGCCGGTTAACCACACACGCTCCATCGATACTATGATAAATATTAAGTCACCCTTTACCTACCTTGTTAAGTCCAAGTTAGTGTGCCGGTTAACCACACACGCTCCACTAACGACTTAGACAAAGTGTAAAGTGTAATTTCATGGATTAGCACCTTATTCACATTTTTCCTAAGTAACTAAGATTGGGTATTATTAAGAGTTTAGTTACTTAGTATTATCATTAATACTTTTAATGAAGGGAGAATTCTAGTCCTGTCAAACCCGTTCGGCTAACGACCCTCCACCAGTCAAGCAAGCGGTGGGTGAGAGTGGACACCCATTAAGTTGCCATTTTACAGGCAACAACCTTATACCCACCTTATAGACCGGCTTCGTGAATGAGGCGTACTAGCGGTAAGACTGACTTTACTCTTATACATATATATATTATTAACTTATAATATTATAAAGTATAAGGGTTGAATTTTAACTTTTAAAATTCTAAGGGCTAACTTGGAATTAAAGTATTCATACTTGAAAACTTTTCAAATTCCAAAACTTGAGGGCAAGTTTTGAAACTATTCAAAACTAATTAATTCCATAACTTATGTGTTTAAAGTAGTTTTAATCCAAAAACTCTTCAAGTTCCATAACTTGAGGACAAGTTATGGAAGACTTTAAACTAATAAAAGAACTAACTTTTTCTTTATTTTATAACTTATGGATTTAATTATGGTTACATATTTTTCCTTTTAATGAAGTGACTCTTGAACTTCCATAACTTGAGGACAAGTTATGGAGTCATAAAAATTATTCAATGACACAAGACTCTTCATTTTGTAACCATTGCCAACTCTTATGAATTTTATGAGTCTTTAATGTGACTCTTCATGTAACTTGAGGACAAGTTACACAAACACATTTTATACTCAACTCTTAGATTAAAATGGATTGAAAACAACTATTTCACTCAACATTTCTATTAATCTAAGCAACTCATAAGAACAAGATAATTCAAATCAAACTTTTTCATGTAATTAGTCTAAACCTTAAACTAATACAAAACATGAATCTATTGACAATTATCTTTGAAAATGGATTAGCATGAACATTACCTCATCAAAAACAAGTTTATAAGATCAAAAACAACTTAGGGTAATGTTCCTAGTCCATTTCTAGCCAAAACAGTCGAGTTTATGCTGTCTGGGGTTCCAACTCGTCGAGTGCACGAACCAACTCGGCGAGTTGGATGCATTTTGCCTTGGACTCGGCGAGTCCATTCATGGACTCGGCGAGTCTGCTGGGCAGACAGCATCAAAACTCGATTTTCCAGCTTCTTTTGCAAGTATAACAAGAAAACAAGCCTAGGCTTTGATACCACTGTTGATTTTTGAGCATTCTAACACTTCCTAAGTGTACATGCAACCCTAAATACCTTGGATCTATGTTTTCTCTATTATACATGCAAATAAGAACTTCCAAGGTATTATCCTAATCTAGCATATAAAACAATGGATATAGTAGGATAGAATACATACCTTTTTGGTGTAGTAAGTCTTCATGAAGCTTGAGTGCTTAGTGCCCCAAGTGTGACACCTCAAATGGAATCACAATCATCAAAACACTTGGAATGACTTGAGAGAATTCTACACTCTTCAAAATCGGCTAGCCCTTTCTTCACTATCTCTAGTGGCCGATTTTTCCTCAATAATAAGATGCTTATATAGTTACACAATTAGGGTAAACTCTTAATTGTCATGGCTTTCCATTTCCTTGGATCCATGGGTACAAATACACCATGGAGCATCCATGAACCATCCTATGGGTTTTAGCCCAACTTGATTATCCATGGAGCATTAGCCCACTATACAAGTATGGATGATTTACACAATCAACCCATATATTTAATTAGTCTTCTTTTGATCACTTAATTAATCCTAGATTAATTCTTGATCAATACTAATTAAATAATCTTATTATTCTTATTATTAATATACTAGAACTTATAATATATTAATAACCATAAGTGTCTTATTTCTCTCATCCAAGTGCATGATGGTATGCAACCCAAATGGACCATGCCGGGTCGGGTCAAGTCTTACCAAATATAGTTATGGACTTAGACATTAATCCAACAATATAAGCATAACATCATATGTCAAAATAAATACACGAAAGGAAACATACCAGCCACAACATCGGGCGCAGCGCGGACCTCCTCCGCAGTCAGCTGGAAGGCTCTCCCTCGAGCTCTCGGCGTCTCAGCCTTCACAGGCCGACTCTCTGTAACTCTGGTGGCGGCAGGAGCAGACCCCTGAGATGCTCCGCGCAACTGCGGACACTCGGCCTTCCGGTGTCCGGTCTGGTTGCAGTGAAAGCAAACTGCAAACCCCTTGGGGCAGTCCTTGGCCATGTGCCCCTCCTTACCACATTTGTAGCAAGACCCTGCTCGGCAGACTCCGTCATGACCCTTGCCGCACTTTCCGCAAGTGCGGCCCTTCTGGCTCCCCGGTCTGGGATCAGCAGGCTTGGCCCGCTTGGCGGCCGGCTGCGACAACGCCGGTCGCCGATCCCTCCCCTGAGACTCTGCCTCCTCCCTGGCCTGGGTCTCAAGCTCAATCTCCCTCTTCCGGGCATTTGCCTGAAGCTCGGCAAATGTTCGGTACGAGGAGTTCGTAGCGAACTCCCGAATATCCCTCCTCAAGATGCTCAAGTAGCGGCTCATACGTGCCTGCTCAGTGGACACGTGCTCAGGGCAGAACATCGCCCTCTCGTGGAACATCCTCGTGATTGCTGTAACAGACTCAGTACCCTACTTGAGGGTCAGAAACTCCTGTGCTAAACGCTCCCTCTCCACCTGGGGAACGTACTCATCCCGAAACATAGTGGTGAACCTCTCCCAGGTCACCGCAGAAAGCTCAGCAGGCGAATAATGCGCTGTCACAAACTTCCACCAGTCCTTCGCTCCCAAGCGAAGCTGGTTCAGCGCGAACCGTACCTTCAAATGCTCAGGAGACGAGCAAGTGAAGAAACACCCCTCAATATCAGATATCCACCTCATAGCTGCCACCGGATCCTGAGTACCATCAAACTCTGGTGGCTTTGTGTTGCTGAACTCACGGAACAGCAACGCATCCCCACCCTGCGGCCTCGCAGCAGCAATCGCTGCGGTAGCCGCTGCAGCAGCAGCCTCAGAAAGAGCGGCATAACGCTCATCAAACGTCTCAATCAAGGTGGTCTTTATAGACCCAAACATCTCCGGTATCTCTGCCCTGATGGCCGCAGCCACCTCCTCCTGAATGATCCGGCGGATCTCCTCCTCACTGGTACCACTGCTCTCGGGCATCAAACGTGTCCTCACCATGATCTACCTCTGAAATACGACATACGATAAATTAGAATCCACACGAGTATGCTCATACTCGACAACTCTTTTCTCCTTGATTCTTGGCATTCCAAAGATTCTAACTTAGGCTGCACACTGCTCCGGTGCTTCCAGTAGTACGGGCCCAATACTACTGTCCGCACCGCACCAGAATACACTCCAAGTCCTTCTCTTTGGATCCCAGGGCTCAAGTACTTTATCATGCATAGACTACTCTCTAATAGATTTCTCATAAGTCCCTTGCTGCTACCTACTCACTCTCAAGCATCTCATAGCAGCTCACCTCTCTCTAGGCTAAGGCATCACGCATCAGGCCACTCTAGTCCTAATAGCAATACCTAGCCTACTCTAGCATGCGGATACATCATATCAATATCAATATCACATAATATATATAAAGGTATTTTGGGAAATCACCGTTCGGGCGCTGACTGATCGTACACACATCTCTTGCTCTGCGTTTTTCGAAAATCTTTTACTCTTTTGAAATTACATCTCAAATCCTCAGTTTGAGTTCAAATACGCTCGAAGGTGTACTCGAATCCCTCAAACCAAGGCTCTGATACCAACTTGTAACACTGAAAATTTTTTAAAATTTATTTTTCACAATTTATAAAAGCGTTTCTCTCTTAATTTCATAAAACATCAAATTTCAAATTCCAATATGTATCATACGAATCCCAAGATCACATAATTATATCGAATTCCTCTACGTGTGTACAGATCAAGCCGGCGCCTTCCCACGGTCATCGCTAGTACCTGAAACAACAACACTAACACTGTAAGCACAAAGCTTAGTGAGCTCCCCAAAATACCACACATAAACACATATTAGCCACTCGAGGCTATAACTCTATGGGTCCGTGCACCCAAACTCTGTGAACCCTCAGGTTCTAACTCTAGGAACCTTCCGGTTCCAACTCTATAAGCATGCACAACATAAATCACATAGACATCATGCAGTACAACACATAGCATACACATAACATACACATACTCTATCACATGACTCTGGTTACCTACTCGAGGTAAAGTATAGTGAGAAGACTCACCTCGCGTGTCTCAGTATCTCACGATCCCTGGAAATCCCTCGTACTCGATCCTCCGAGCTCTAATCCTCCTATAACATCACAAGACTCTAATTAACACTTTTATCTCTAAGGTTGACTATCCCTAAGAAGTCAACACATGTCAACGGTCAACGGTCAACGGTCAACTTCGACCGGACTCGGCGAGTGCCCGCGGCAACTCGGCGAGTCTAGACGTTCTCACCAACTCTCTAGGATTCCCTTTTCTACACGTCGAGTACTCCCCCTGACTCGACGAGTTCCACCTGGAAGAGTCGCGGGACCACCCCGACTCAACTCGCCGAGTCTCCAGAACGACTCGGCGAGTCCCGGCTCGACTCAGACCACATGACAATCCTCTCTAACTCGCCTTGACTCACTGGGTCAACTCCTGACTCGTCTGGACCACTCCCTGGCCGGTCCAAGGCAATCTTCAAGCTACTCGCCGAGTCTGCTCATCGGACTCGGCGAGTCCATTTCATGCAATCACTCAAACTTGCTTCTAAGGTCAGATCTACTCCAACAATTCATAGATCTGGCCCTCCTAGACTGATTCATCACGTAAAGTCCTAGCCTTGATGCATTAACAACCTCTATATGACTAATTATGAAGAATCTTCAACAAATCTCACTACACAAGGTCATGACCTCCATTGTTCTCTATAAAGCTTGAAGAATGAGACTCTCTGGACCTCTATGGATCCAGATCCGGAGTCTCATCACTAGCATGGGACTATTTGGCCATCAAATCTACTCAACAAGGCCACAAGAAACCCTAAAATCGGTTATACTTCACAAAACAGGAGATGAGTCGAAATTATACCTTTAGATTGAAGGGTCAAGCTTCCAATCCACCAAATAGCAGTCCCCTTTGCCTCCTCTTGGCTAGAGCCTCCTTCTTCTTTGCTAAACAACACACAAATGCCAAGAAATGCCTCCTTTCACTCTCAAATCGCTAAAGCACTTTTAGAGTTTTTCTCTATGGACTGATGGATGCAATTGACGGCCATAAGGCCATTTAAATAGGTCCCAAACCCGAGAAATTAGGGTTTCATTAAACAGCGTGGACTCGCCGAGTCCATATCCTGGACTCGCCGAGTCCGAACGAATCCCGCGTCCAGAATCGCGACCCTACTCGGCGAGTCTGGGCTCCAACTCGCCGAGTCCCTTCTCAAAACTCAAAATATTAAAACAATAAAATACCTGGTGATCCGGGCTGTTACACGGTCACACAGTCAAACCCTTCCGGGTACGGTATAGTGAGAAGACTCACCTCGCGAATATCGAAAGCTAGCAAACCCCGAAGTCACTCGTGCTCGATCCGCCGAGCTACAATCTCCCTATAACATCATACATTTTTTATTAACACTTTTATCTTCTAAGCTTGACTATCCCTAAGAAGTCAAACATAGGTCAACTCTGGTCAATGGTCAACGGTCAACTTGACCGGACTCGGCGAGTGCTAGGGCGACTCGGCGAGTCTAGACGTCCTCACCAATTCTCTAAGATCCCCTTTCTACTCGTCGAGTATCCTCCTTGACTCGACGAGTTTCTCCTGGAATAATCGCGGGGCCACCCCGACTCAACTCGCCGAGTCTGAAGAACAACTCGACGAGTTCCAGTTAATCTTCGAGCTACTCGCCGAGTCTGTTCATCGGACTCGGCGAGTCCATGCCATGCAACCGCTCAAACTGCTTTCTAAGGTCAGAACTGCTCCGACCATTCATAGGTCTGGCCTTCCTAGACTGATTCATCACGTAATGTCCCCATTTCGGTGCTCATAATACACCCCATGACTCATAATTTACATTTTGACCTAAGGCATAAGGATTCCAATCCAAAACCTCCATTGATTCCCGAAATGCTCAGGCATGGGACATTCTGGACCTCTAAAGGTCCCAATACAGGGTTCCAATCGTTTGGGGACTAAGGTAACATTCAATCTAGCCACAAAAAGGGGTTCCATAAACCCTAAATCCATATACACATCAACATAGAAGAATGTAATTCGAATTATTACCTGAATAATGTGTCCTCTGTGTCCCCAATCCTCAGAACGTGACTTCTCTTCTTGTTCCCTTCACCAAGCCTTCTCTTCCTTGCACAACAACTCTTCCAAAATCAACAATGGTCTTCAACCTTGCTCCAGATGCACACAATCGAATTAGGGTTTCTCTCAGAAGGCTAAAGTGAACAATGACGGCCAATAAGTCCCTTATATACGTCCCAAACCTAAACGGTTAGGGTTTTCGCTGAACAGCGCAGACTCGCCGAGTCCATATCTGGACTCGTCGAGTCTAGTCGCGAACCCGCGACCAGGTCTGCGATCCTACTCGGCGAGTCTAGGCTCCAACTCGCCGAGTCCCCTCTTAAAACACCCAAAATCATAAATATAACAATACCTGGAATTCCGGGCTGTTACAAAAACTCTATATGCTCACCAGGCTCCCAAGCCTGACCCACTCAGTTTTATTTGTATCACAGGTATCAATGCGAAGACATATTTCACTAAGAGATTAAAGGAGATATAAATCGTTAGTATAGATAAATGTAAGTTCTGTTTATGCTTATGTGTTTGTATCGGAACATGACATCCCGTGATTTTGTTAAATAATGAAAATACATTTCTTTAAGAAATGCTTTGATAAATTCTTAACATATTTTGTTTTGGGAACAAATTCCGCAACACTTTTAATCAAATGATTACTTTGATTTTATAAAACAAAGCATAAACAATTCGGTCTTTTCTGGCCGTGAATTTGGGGATGCAACAGTTGGTATCCGAGCATTAGTTTAAGCGAACTAGGAAATTGTTGGATTTCTAGACTTAAACTTAGAATGCTAAGCAATGATTGTGAGATGAGTGTCTACCATATTTTAGACACGAGCACTGATATATTTTAGGAAAGATGCCTAAAATGCTTCTATGTACTAAATGTTATATGTTATCCATATATGAAATTGTTTGTTCTGATCTATGGTCTGTTGCCGACCGGATCTGGAAACCTTATGTGTTTAGGATGTTGGATTAGTGTCTAAGTCCATAACTATAATTGGTATATACTTGACCCGACCCGGCATGGTCCATTTGGGTTGCATGGCATCATACATTTGGGTAGACTAAAATGAGAGAAATAACACTTAAGGTTTATTAATATATTATAAGTTCTAATATATTAATAATATTATTTAATTAGTATTGATCAAGATTTAATCTAGAATTAACTAAGTGAACAAAAGAAGACTAATTAAATATATGAGTTGATTGTGTAAATCATCTATACTTGTATACTGGGCTAATACTCCATGGATTATCAAGTTGGGCTAAAACCCATAGGATACTCAATGGATGCTCCATGGTGTATTTGAACCCATGGATCCAAGGAAATGGAAATCCATGACAATTAGGGTGTACCCTAATTGTAACAACTATATAAGCATCATATCTTGTGCAAAAATCGGGGACTATGTGCGTATGTAGAGGGCAAGCCGATTTCATGAAGTGTGCATTTTCTCTCAAGTTATTCCAAATGTGCATGGTGTTGTGTGAACCATTTGAGCTGTCACACTTGGGGCACTAGGCTCTTGAGCTCCATGGAATCAAACACCAACAAAGAGGTATGTAATTCTACTAGTTAATATTACTTGTACTTTATATTATGCTAGTTAGAACAATACTTGGAAATTGATATTTGCATGTATAATAGAGAAAACATATATCCAAGGTATTTAGGGTTGCATGTACACCATAGGAGTGTTAGAATGCTTAAAACCCAATAGTGGTATCAAAGCCTAGGCTTGTTTTCACTTATACTTGATGCAAACTGCTTAAAATCAAAGTTTTTTTTTTTTGCTGCTGGGACAGTGGACTCGCCGAGTTCACTGATGGACTCGACGAGTCCAAGGTAAAATTTAACCAACTCGACGAGTTGGACCCCCTGACAGCATATCTTCGAGTTTTGGTGATGAAATTGGTCTAGAGTCATTACCTTTAACTGTTTTGGACTTATAAAACCTGTTTTTAATGTGGTAATGATTATGTTAAATCAATTTCAATTCTATAATCAAAGGTTCAAGTTTATATATGTTTATGTAATTCTTGAAAAAAAATTGTTGATTATGAATGTTCATGCTTGTGAGTTTTAGTTAGATCATAGGAATTTTGTGCAAATTGTTTTGTTAGTATAATTCTTGATCTTAATTAAATTGTATGAACTCCATAACTTGTCCTCAAGTTATGGATTACCAAAAGTTTTTTTGTTACCTTGTGTATGAATGGATTTAGATTAAGAAAAAAATTATGTGTTAGTTGTTTTCAATCCATATTGATCTAAAAGAAGTTCATAAAATATGTTTTTGTAACTTGTCTTCAAGTTATATGAAAAGTCATATTTATTGATCTTAAAACTCATAATTGTTGCCAAAGGTTAAACAAAATGAAGAGTCTTATTCATTAAATTGTTTTATGACTCCATAACTTGTCCTCAAGTTATGGAAGTTTAAGAGTCACTTCTTTAAAAGTGTTATTAATGAATAAGGAGTTATATAAAATGAAGAATCTTCATTTTAATGTACATTAAACTCATAAGTTATTAATATGAAAGGTTTTGAATAGTTTCAAAACTTGCCCTCAAGTTTTGGAATTTGTAAAGTCTTACACTCTAATACTTTAATTCCAAATTAAAACCTTAGAATTTTAAGAGTTTAAAATTCAACCCTTATACTTTTATAATATTAAGATTTTAATTATTATATATATGTATAAGACAAAGTCAATCTTACCATTAGTAGGCCTCATTCACGAAGCCGGTCTATAAGGGGGTATAAGGTTACTGCCTATAAAATGGCGGTTTAATGGGTGTCCACTCTCACCCACCACTTCCTTGACTGGTGGAGGGTCGTTAGCCGAACGGGTAAGAAAGGACTATACTTCTCCCTTCATTAAAACTACAATGATAAATACTAAGTAACTAAACACTTATAAAATTCCCAATCTTAGTTACTTAGGAAAATGTGAAAAGGTGCTAACCCATAAAATTACACTTGTACCTTACCAAGTCGTTAGTGGAGCGTGTGTGGTTAACCGGCACACTAATAAGGACTAGTAAGAGTGGAAAAGGGTAACCTGACTTTATTATAGATCGGTGGAGCATGTGTGGTTAACCGATACATCGATTAGGTAATATAGTTAAGGGTACCAAGTCAATTTACATGGTTATTCACACCTTGTTTGTGATCCTCGGCATCCCAGTCACAAACTTGAGAGGGCACAATCGAGATTCAAACATGCCATTGAAAGTTCAATGTATCTCAAAAGATCTAGGAGTTTCAAATCCAATCAAAACTTAATTATATTTCGTTTTTCATGGTGGAAATTGGTAAATCATAATCTACCTACCTTCAACTATTTTATAACTTGGATTAGGGCATCCCTCTTCCAGTTATAAGTAAGTTGTTGGGTCCTAGCCTTAATATTTCATATTGAGTGTTATATTAAGGACTTTAAATCAACTAAACTTGAATTTCTCCCCTTATAGATGTCTCCTTCAGACAACTATGATCTTCCCAAATCTTTAGGAACAAGTTTCCTAATGAAGATGATATCCCAAATGGCGATCAAGGTGAAAGATCAATCCCTTTGTTGTGCATTAATGGGACTGGAAATCATACTTTACTTCCCCCAACTCCTCTAATTATTCTCCCTATCTCACAAGTTCTTGAAAAGTTTAAGGTTACTCAATCCCTATTAGCAAGCCGGGAGAGTCAGGTGTTAAAGTCTCGAGGTAGCTGGCTGGTGACTTGGTTCATCAGTCACTCCCTGATGATAGATCAAGACATGAACCTTAGTGATCTTACCTATTTGCTTGATGCTGCTAAATCAGCAATGATTTAGGGCACTAGTAAAGAAAATTTTATTGGAAGATCTAGTTCCCAAACTTCCATGGACATTGACAATGATAACATTAGAAGTCCAGTAAAACTTTCTCTTCCTAATGGAAAGGGATCGACCATGGTCAAGTCTTTTGACCTAATGGTAAAGAGAAAGGATAAGTCTGAGATAGTCTCATGTAACATTTCCAAAGAGTCCATATGTTTCTTTTGCCAAAAGAAGGGCATTGGTTGCGAAGCTACCAGATTTACCTGAAAGATATGGTAAAGTCAAAAGTTTGACTCTACTTCAGGTAAAGTCCATTATCTAACTCTATTAAGCCTCTTTTGGAGATTCTTAAGACATAATGTAATCTAATTACATTTTGATGTTTTGTAGAATCAAAGGAAGCTTAAGAAAAGTGTAACAATGTAAATTTTCAAAAACAAATTTTCAATTTTAAAACATTCATTCATTCATAAATTAATGTCAAAACACATTGTATCAAATGTTATCATCACAAAACATCTCCCCAGAATCTCAACATAAACTCCAATGCGTGTGTGTGTACGAATCATGCCGGCGCCTTCCCGCGCTCATCACTAGTACCTGAAACACATAACACAACAACTGTAAGCATAAATGCTTAGTGAGTTCCCCAAAATACCACATGCAACACATACGCCACTCGAGGCTATAATACGACCCTCCGGTCGATGTGTCTCAGCGGGACCCTCTAGTCCCGTAGCTCGTTGGACCCTCTGGTCCGGTCATAGCTCGTTGGACCCTCCGATTCGGTCTATATCATCATACAACATACAAATATCACATAACACATAATCTCATACATAACACATAAGACCCTCTGGTCATCGTATAATACCACTTTAGGTAACGTATAGTGAGAAGACTCACCTCGGTGTCTCGGTAAATATCTGACTCAGAAGAAGTGTGATCTAGCCTCCGCCTAATCACATAAAGTAATACTCTCATAAATACAACTGTACTTAACCCTAAAAGTCAACAAGGTCAACGGTCATACTTTGACCTGACTCATCGAGTGCACTAGGGCGACTCAGTGAGTCTACATGTGTCCACTGACTCTCTTAGACCCTCTCTTGGCACGTCGAGTACTTCCCTTGACTCGACGAGTTCCACTTGGCATGAATCGTGGGGCCACCCCGACTCAACTCGCCGAGTCTCAAGAACAACTCGGCGAATTCCAACTTGAAATCAGACCCCTGACTCTCCCTGACTCACCGAGTCATTCCCCCAACTCAACAAGTCTACTCACTGAGTGATTAGCGGGCAACCTTCATACTACACGCCGAGTCTGTTCTTCGGATTTGGCGAGTTCATGCCATGCACAAACTCTATACAACTCCTGATGTCAGATTTGTCCCATACAATCATAGATCTGGCCTTCCCAAGCATGATAATCACGTAAAGTTCGGACCTTGGCACTGATATAACATATAAGTGGTCCAAAATGGTGATTTAGCCCCAAAAATGACATCCCAAGCTCATGGCTCCCAAAATGACTCATAAAGCTCCAAGGGCTAAAGTCTCTGGACCTCTTTGGGTCCAGATCCAGGACATAAACTCGAGAAGGGACCAAAAGCTCCACTTATTCAACCTCTAAAAGGGTTAGAAAACCCTAACACTAAGAATCAACCTCAAAACTGAAGAAGCTCCCAGCAAAATACCTCAATATGGCCTCTAAGAACTCATAAATCACCACAATCGCTCCTCCTTCAGCCTCCTCTTGCCTTGGTCACTTTCTTCTTGAAAAAATACCCACAAAAGGATGAAGAATGGCTCTCCTTCCTCACAAACGCTCTAGATCTCTTAGGGTTTCTCTCTGGGGGTTGGTGGCCGCAAATGACGACCCTAAGGGCCTTTAAATAGGTCCCAAACCCTGGAAATTAGGGTTTCATTAAATAGCGTGGACTCGCCAAGTCCACTCGTGAACTCGCTGAGTCCAGTTGTGAACTCGCATACGACTTCGCGACCATACTCGGCGAGTTTTGACGCCAACTCGCCGAGTCTCCTCACATCGGATCTCTCCTTTCCAAGGAGAGACCTTCAGGAGCACGAAGTCACCGACCTGAAACTCGAGCTCGGACCGGCGTCTGTCCGCATAACTCTTTTGACGACTCTGAGTGGTCAACAACCTCTGTCTGACCTGCTGGATCTGCTCTGTCGTCTGAAGCACAATCTCGGTACTGCCCATCACACGCTGCCCTACTTCTCCCCAGCAAATAGGGGTTCGACACCTCCTCCCATACAACAGCTCAAAGGGCGGCATGCCAATGCTCGAATGATGGCTGTTGTTATAAGAAAACTCCGCCAAGGGCAAATACGTGTCCTAACTTCCGCCGAAATCCAACACACATGCTCGGAGCATGTCCTCGAGCGTCTGAATCGTCCGCTCACTCTGCCCATCAGTTTGTGGGTGGTATGCGGTACTAAAATGCAGTTTCGTACCCAATTTCTCATGAAACTTCTTCCAGAATCTGGAAGTGAAACATACATCTCGATCTGAGACAATTGAGATCGGCACTCCATGCCGTGATACCACCTCTCTCCCGTACATCTCTGCCAACTTCTCCGCGGAAGAGCTCTCACTGATGGCCAGGAAGTGAGCACTCTTTGTCAACCTGTCCACAATCACCCAAATTGCATCGACACCCCTCGCGGTCCTTGGCAATTTGGTGATGAAATCCATGGTAATCTGTTCCCATTTCCACTCGGGAATCTCTAATGGCTGCAGCTTACCATGTGGACGCTGGTGCTCGACCTTCACCCTGCGACAGGTCAAGCACCTCTCTACAAACCATGCGACATCCTTCTTCATACAGGGCCACCAATAATCCTTTTTCAGGTCCAGATACATCTTAGTGGCCCTGGGATGGATCGAGAATTTCGATCGATGAGCCTCTTCCATCAAGATGGTACGTGTTCCGCCCACGACAGTACCCATATCCGACCCTGAAATGTCATAAGCCCCCGGCTATCAGTACTAATTCCGATACTAGCCCGACAACTCGCTCTCTCTTCTGGCTTTCTGGCTTCACAGCCTCAGCCTAGGCCCCACAAATAGCATCCAACACCGGGGTCATCACTGTCAATCTCAAACAGACATCTCATATTGGGGTGTCCTCCGCCCTACGACTCAATGCATCGGCTACAACATTAGCCTGGCCCAGGTGGTACAGGATCTCACAATCATAATCCTTGACCACGTCCAACCACTTCCTCTAGCGCATATTCAGGTTGGGCTAATCCATCAAATACTTCAAGCTCTTGTGGTCCGTGTATACCATACACCGAACCCCATAAAGACAATGTCACCAGATCTTGAGGGCGAACACTACCGCTCCCAACTCCAAATCATGAGTGGGATATCTCGAATCATGAGGCTTAAGCTGCCTCGATGCATATGCTATCACATGCCCCCTCTGCATAAGCACCGCTCCCAATCCGGATATCTATGCATCACAATATACCACAAAATCTTCCATCCCTTCCGGAAGGGCTAACATTGGGGCTTCACATAATTTCTGGCGAAGTGTCTCGAACGAGGTCAGCTGCTTCGGACCCCAAGAAAACGCAAAACCCTTCCGGGTCAACTTGGTGAGTGGCACGACGATCTTGGACAAATCCTTAATAAATATCCGATAATAGCCGGCCAAACCCAGAAAACTCCTGATCTCGGTGGGTGATCTCGGCACCTCCCACCTCATGACCGCCTCAATCTTAGCCGGATCGACCAATATCCTATTCTGGTTAACGAGGTGCCCCAGAAATTGAACCTCTCGCAGCCAGAACTCACACTTGGAGAACTTGGCATAAAGCCTCTCCGATCTCAAAACTCCGAGGATCTCCCTCAAATGCTCCTCATGCTGCTCTCTGGTTCTCGAATACACAAATATGTCGTCGATGAACATGATCACTGAGCGATCCAAAATCGGTCTGCACACCCTGTTCATGAGATGCATGAACACCGCCGGTGCGTTGGTGAGTCCGAAAGGCATCACCATGAACTCGTAATGCCCATAACGAGTCTGGAATGCTGTCTTCTGGACGTCCTCTTCCCGCACCCTCACCTGATGATAACCAGACCTCAAATCGATCTTGGAGAACCAAGATGCTCCCTGAAACTGATTGAACAAATCATCGATCCTCGTCAATGGGTAACGGTTCTTGACCGTTTGCTTATTCAACTCACGATAATCAATGCACATCCGGTGCGAACCATCCTTATTCTTGACAAAAAGAATAGGCGCCCCCCATGGCGAACTGCTCGGCCTGATAAATCCCTTCCCTAGCAGCTCCTGGAGCTGCGAGGATAACTCCTGCATCTTCGGGGGCGCAAGGCGATTAGGCACCTTGGCGATAGGCACAACTCCCGGAACCAATTCAATACCGAACTCTACCTGCCTCTCCGGAGGCACACCCGACAACTCATCTGGAAACACATCTGGGAACTCACGCACTATCGGAACCTCATCAACCGACTTCGGTCTCTCTGAATCAACTCTCGCAACCATCACATATGCCACAAATCCCCTACAGCCCTGCTGTAGACTCTGTCTCGCTCTGGAGGCCGAACAAAATGCTGACCCCGTACGTGTACCCTCACCGTACACCGTAAGAACTCCCCCACTAGGGTCTCGAATAGTCACCAATTGACGCTCACAGTCTACCACAGCTCCATATCGGCTCAACCAATCCATACCCACTATAACACACACGTCCCCCATCGCGATTGGAACTAGATCTATCGGGAAATCCACACCGAAAATCTCCAGGACACATCCTCGAATCACATCCGAAGCATACACTACTCGCTCATCAGCTATGGAAACTCGTAGAGGCCGATCCAATGCCTCTCGACGGACACTAATATGCTGACTAAATGCTATGGAAACAAACGACCGACTCGCACCCGAGTCAAATAGTACTAATGCAGGCACAAAACTCGTAAGAAAAGTACCTACGCATATCATCATATAAGCACAAAACTCAACTCAAATAAAAGATGAAAAGAGAATACATACCAGCCACAACATCAGGCGCTGCACGGACCTCCTCTGCAGTCAACTGAAATGCTCTCCCACGAGCCTTCAGGGCCTCAGCCTTTACCGGACGAACCTCGGTAGCCCTAATAGCAGGCGCAGATCCCTGAAGAAGCTGCGGGCACTCGGCCTTCCGATGGCCGGTCTGGTTGTAATGAAAGCAAACCGAAAATCCCTTGGGGCAATCCCTCGCGATATGCCCCTCCTTCCCACACTTGTATCACACCCCAGCCCTGCATGACCCCTCGTGACTCTTACCGCACTTCCCACAAGTGCGGCCCTTCGTACCCCCAGATCTCGGATCAGCAGGTCTAGCCCGCTTGGCTGCCGGCTGAGACGAGTTTAGATTCCAACTCGCCGAGTCTCCTCACATCACCCAAAAATAAAAGAACAAAATATACTTCCTGGGAATCCGGATGTTACAAAAAGGAGTATGTTGATTCTGATTGCGAAGATGGATTTCGATCGCATGGTTCGATGATCAGAATTTTGAGCTGATGCATAAGAGTTATGATATATATTGCTAGGAATAGACAACAAAATTTTTTTCATATGTATTTGCATTGTAAGGATATGTTTTTCCGCAAGTTTTTAAAATAAAAGAAAAAACTTTGTTTTATTTATTTTTAATTATCCTTACAATGGCATTTGTGAAAAATTGTTGTTTATATGTTTCCATTTATAAGCAATATTGGAAAATGGATTTGATTATGTCATTTGTGGTAGTGTCATAATTTACACAATAAGGAAAGATTCTCATCACCCAAGTTTCAGTTGGATAGAAACTTGGAATCATGCAAATTGTATTGTGTGATGAATGAGGTTTTTCATCTTTGGGGAATTAATGCTAAGTCCTTGTTCACATGTATGTGTGATTCAAATTAAGGACTAAAGGATTGCGTACACTTGGTTGTGTACTGGACAGGTCCACCATAAAGGTTGATAAGATTATTCGTTATGATTTGCTAAAGTTTAGTAAATATGGCTATACTTACAAGTTTAAGTGTAATTCTGAAACATTGGAAAAATTTCAATGTATGGAAGAACGGATGAGAAGAATCAAATAAGGCAAAAAGATTGAAGTTTCTCCAATCTGAAGAGGTGGGAAAGTACTTGAGTATCTTGTTTTATGATCATCTTATTGATTATGGAAAACCATATCACAATTGATCCTATAAGGACACCTTAGTACATTTGTTTGCCTAAGGAGGGGAATCATGAATTGTTGAAATGGTTAAATCAAAAGATAAATCATACTTCGTTCCAAAGATAAATCTTAGAGTCATACTCCAAGATTGAGCCTTGAGTGACATAATCTTAAGAAAGGTTTAAAACACTTGTCAAATGTAGAGTAAAATGTTTTCTTACTCTTGTACATTTGAAATTGGTAAGTTGTGATGTTTTGGATAAAAAAAGACCAACTAAGACCAATTGTGTGAAGTGTTTAACCTGATAAGAATCTACGCTAACTCTTGGATATTTGTTTTGTCAAGGATTAGTTCTTGACAAAGAGAATCTTATATGTCAAGAGGACAGTGGGAGTCTTGAGATAGTTTCAAGAACTAATCAAGAGCATTAGTAATCACTAGCCCACGACTTGAGGTTTGTAACCTATCGTGTTGACATTTTCTTGTTTTTGGTCCATTCCAGTTTATGTTGACCATGAATGTGAGATCTAAGAGTTCCCAGTTGTTTGCATAAGAATGTGGAAGCAATGGTAGGCCCTTGAGCTACTAAATGGCAAGAAGATAAGATTGCATAAGTTTAAGTCCATATGAGTCTGGATTTGTCACTAACTTTGTGTTGTGATTATGGTTTTGAAAAATTCACATAAATAGGAACACATACACCATAAAATCTAAGTTTCATAAGGTTTCTCTCCGATTCATGAAAATGATGGTGAGGAAACTCTTTCACTACGTAGGTTTTAAGTAGATAGCAAATATGATATTTGCATTCTCAAAGTCATTAGTGGAGCGCGTGTGGTTAACCGGCACACTAACTTGGACTTGTGAGAATGAAAAAAGGTGTAAACATTATGATTACGACATCCCTCTTCATAATTGTTTAGACACACATGTGAGCTATCTAAGGAAAGGTGTATGATTTTGATAAAGTCTCATCAAAGCACTCTCGTATCAAAAATATGAACTTTGGTAGGAATGTCAATAAAATATTGATTTCTAGAAGTCCAGTTGATTTTTTGGATACATGTCAAAGCTAGTGGGAGCATAAGTGTTATGCTAGTAAGTTAATAATCATTATGCTAATGGGAGCATGATTATTATGTTACATGTTGCAAGTTAGCAATGTTAATTATAGGAAACAAAAGTTTCAATTCGCTTTGAAAAGTTGTTTTGTTATAATTAAGGGAGAGGATTGTATACTTCATTTCTATGCTACAGGCTTAGATTGAGATTTTAATCAACTTTACTCAAGAATATATTTGAATGTTATGTTAGAATGGTTCAAGATAAGGAGATTCTATATATGTTGCGTTCTCAAAATTCAATTATGATTACGACATCCCTCTTCATATTTCGAATTATGAGAACATGGAAAACAAAAATTTTATAGCATGAATCGTGTCCCATATGCTTTGGGTATAGGATCGATTACATGTGCTATAATATTTATGCATTCTAAATTTTTCCAAATGCGTAAGGCATTAAGAGGGAAAAGAGAATAGAACTGGATATGACTAAATTGATTAAGCAATTGTCATGGACAATTAGAAGTATATAGTTAGGACCATATTGACATGTTCTGAAAAGAGGCAACTCTTGTTCAGAAGTGATAGTTAAAATGGTAATATGGAATTGTTTCCATTGGTGGAAGTTATTATTTGAATCTGTATAAGATTACAAAAACATAATGCAAAGAAGGATATTCAAAGGAATGTACTTTGAATTTGAGACTTCATTTCCATGGAATTGCTTTCCATTAGAATACTTTGTAATGTATGTTGCCAAGTATTTGTGACTTCTGTGCATAGTCGTTATAAGGGGATCATTGCATATAAGTTTAAAATCTAACATATTACAGTAAATGACAAGAGTTTGGTATTCTTACATTTACAAAAAGGATTTGAGATTATGAAATGAGAATCATTGACATTATGTTCAAATTGGTCTATTTCACAAAGTAAAGACAAAACTAGTGTGTATACTTGGAGTATGGCATAACTATTGCTTGGAAAACATAGTGTACATGCTTGGAGCATGGGACAACTAGTGTTTGAATTCAAGTATAAAGTTGATAAATTGAAACAATGAATAATGAGTAATCAATATGGTGCTTAGATAAAAGGGTTTTTATTTACACTCAAGAGTTTGGGACCATATAGGATTAGTATTATTCTTGTGTTTCACTTTGTATGTTTTGACTTCCAAAATAACTAGGTCGTTCTTTCCTGAAAGACTAAGTTATTCAAACTCTCCACAGTCAGTCATACTTTGGAAGTAGGTATTGATTTAAGACTGTCATGAATTTGGCTTGTATGATTTGTCTAATGTGGATTAGACATAGCAATGGTTGCTGCAACATTCATGAGTACTCATAAGTTCTGAGTATTGGATTAATCCCACGCTCATTTGAATTACTTCATGGATTTTATCATGAGTGAGTCATGAGATGATAATATCTTATATTCTTCAAACCTAGAGATATGAGTTGTTAACTATGAGTTGGTTATACATTGATTGCATGAAAACGCATTGGTAACTCGATGTTATAAAACGTGCCTTTGTGTATGATTCAACAAGTAGTCAGTACAAGCATATGAGTCGAATTTTATCCATTCCTTTTACCCTTAAAGGGATAAAAGCGATATATGTGGGCCCTCGATGATTTAGTGATGACACCCATAAGTGCTTGGCCAGGCCTGGACTGATTTGATTTGTTCAATTAGTCGGTCGTCATAAATCAGACATCGGGAAATAAAAAATGGATAGAGAGAATGATTATAATCCATGTCTCAGTCCATATGATATCTAGAATGGAGGAATATATGATCACTTATCTAATGGACGCGTCACTGATTTGTTCAGAGTTCGGCAGTAGCTTTTAAGAGCTACGACTGTTGGTCGGGTTGTGAAGGTGTACTTGCAATAATAGTTATTAGACTTATCCAAGTGGGAGACTATTGGATTAGTGTCTAAGTCCATAACTATAATTGGTATATACTTGACCCGACCCGACATGGTCCATTTGGGTTGCATGGCATCATACATTTGGGTAGACTAAAATGAGAGAAATAACACTTAAGGTTTATTAATACATTGTAAGTTATAATATATTAATAAGATTATTTAATTAGTATTGATCAAGAATTAATCTAGAATTAATTAAGTGATCAAAAGAAGACTAATTAAATATATGGGTTGATTGTGTAAATCATCCATACTTGTAAAGTGGGCTAATACTCCATGGATTATGAAGTTGGGCTAAAACCCGTAGGATACTCAATGGATGCTCCATGGTGTATTTGAACCCATGGATCCAAGGAAATGGAAATCCATGACAATTAGGGTTTACCCTAATTGTAACAACTATATAAGCATCATATCTTGTGCAAAAATCGGGGACTATGTGTGTATGTAGAGGGCAAGCCGATTTAATGAAGTGTGCATTTTCTCTCAAGTTATTCCAAATATTCATGGTGTTGTGTGAACAATTTGAGGTGTCACACTTGGGGCACTAGGCTCTTGAGCTCCATGGAATCAAACAACAACAAAGTGGTATGTAATTCTACTAGTTTTATATTACTTGTAATTTATATTATGCTAGTTAGAACAATACTTGGAAATTGATATTTGCATGTATAATAGAGAAAAAATAGATCCAAGGTATTTAGGGTTACATGTACACCATAGGAGTATTAGAATGCTTAAAACCCAACATAGGATTCTAAGCGTACGACTACGATATTAGAACTAACATGTAAACGTTTCAGAGTGATAAGGATGATTTGAACGTCTATCAAAATAGAAATCTAATTTACCTAATTTAGTGTATAGATTGAAATGGCAAGCACACAAAATGGACTGGGAAACGATAACCCGCAGCCTGAGCCACATGTGATTGAGAGTGCGTAAGAAATAACAGCTGCACCTAAGCCAATCACGATGGTAGGAGTACAAGTAATGGTATAGACGATGTTGGAATAGATGGAAGAGACAAAACGTTTACTTCAACAAAGTAAGGACAAACTTACTGTGCCAGTACACCAGGCACCTACTCTTAAGATAACTATTGGGGTTGCTAATTCAGTTGAAGAAGTGATCAACGATAGGACCATTAACAAGGTTGAGATTGGAAAAAAGAGGAAATTTGAGGAGTTCTCGAGGTCCAACAAGAACAACATGTTCTTGAAATCTAGAAAAATAGGAAGTAAAGAAAAATGGTGCGGGAAATTCAAAAAGAAAAACTCTAGAAAAGTGGCGAGGAGGTGACATGTTTTAAGTGTGGAAAGCATGGGCATTACGCTGATGAATGTACATTCAATGAAAGGGTATGTTACAAATCTAATGAAGAAGGGCACTTCAAGCAGGACTGCCCAAAGAGGGAAGAAGCTACAAAGCCAACTGTACCACTAAAGTATTATGAGATATGCGACGAAGAAGTGACTTGCTACAAATGTTGAATGAAAGATCATTATGCCAACAAGTGCACACCCGACAAGAAGGTGTGCTACGGATGTAACAAAGAAGGGCATTTTTCTAGAGATTGCCCAAAAAAGAATGAACCAGCAAATCCAAAGCATTCCATATGATCCTCGATGAAGCAGAAAACAACGCGAGGATTCAAGAATGAAGACTTCATATCAAGATATAGTCTGTATCAGGAAGTGTAGCCTATTAGAGGCATAGTATAGGGTGAACTTGAAACTTTGTGTAATAGTTTCAAGAAATAATATAAACCATATTTTTGTTATATGATGCAGTGAATGGCACCTATCAGAAGATATCAAAGGTGGTATCTTGCCTTTAGTTTATGTCTGATAAAATAACAGTACGTTTAAAGGAGTAAAGTATGTTTGAAGTACACCTTCGATTGGCAGGATGATGGAACGGTTGGTGTAATTCTTGAAGTTGTCCCATCATCTGGAATTTCCATCACCAACCGAGTTGAAGTAGAATTGATGAGTGAAGATGCAGATGGAAGAAGTCCTAGTAGAGTCTAGGAAAAATTTTATGATTAAATTGGACACATTCGTATGTGTTAAATTGTTTTGTGATTTTAGGAATTGCGGGACTGCGAGACAATACTTGGGACAAGTATTAGTAGGTGTGAAAAGTAGTAAAGATCTATACTACTGGAAGCACATGACTCACACTTAGATAAGGGAAAGTCACAAGGTTACCAAGAAGCTAATGATTGGCCTCGTTTTCTTATGTCATTACCATTGTTTCGGTAATGACTAGTAAGATGGTTGTTATTCCGACCCTAGTGGTCATATCAAATTGAGTCCGACTACGATGAGTTTGTTACGTGGTTCTGAGAACTGAGTTTGCTGTAGCATTTGACTGAAGTCAGAAGATTGGAATCATTATACCAGACCTATTTCGTTGATGATTCCGGGATGTAATTATCCTAAGGGGAAGATAATTGTAATATTCGTAGATCAGGGCTAGTCAATTTAGAGACAATGAGCGTCAAAAAAAGACTTTTTAATGGAAGATTATTTAGAAGGATTAATCTTAACTAAGTTGTAGTATATGTTACAAGGATTCCGTACATATAAAGAACGCCGGAATCCGAGTTATAACAAACAAGTTATGACCTGTCGAAGTTTCACGACAGAACCGACATGACACAGCGCGACGTAAATAGTGAATTTACATTAGAGAAATATTTGGCCTTATCAATCTAAATGAAAGTCGTAGAATACGTTAAACTGAGAGCGTGCATAAAAAGAACGTCCAAATCTGACTTCGTATGAGGAAGTTATGATTTTTCTAATTTTCAGCTTAGCGTTATGCAGCCTGAAGTTCGAATATGAGATCGAGGGATTTCTAGCCAAAACAATGTAAACGAGAATCGAAGATCTCGTTGATAGTAGTTTAACGGTAAAAAAACAGACGAAAACGGATGTCGGATGAAGAAGTTATGAGTTTATGACAGAGTTTTCCTGTCCTGACCTACTAAAAATTATATAATAAAAATTAATCTCAAATTTAGCCGACGGAGTCTAAACGAGAGTTGTAAAGCATAAATTCACCTACGCGTGGATATAAAGAACGTCGAAAATGGAGCTCGTATGTGAAAGTTATGGATTTCTGAACTTCGGGGCATGAACCCCAACACCGTGTCAGAGTTCACGACGTGAAAAAGGGGTTCACGACGTGAAATCAGTGCCGATGTCTTCTGGAGCCTGACAGACTGAACATCGCGACTACGCACCTGATGACGTCCTAGGCCATGACATGAAATG
This sequence comes from Lactuca sativa, assembly GCF_002870075.4. NCBI lineage: Eukaryota > Viridiplantae > Streptophyta > Magnoliopsida > Asterales > Asteraceae > Lactuca > Lactuca sativa. The sequence goes on from NC_056626.2 coordinate 380,162,186, forward strand.
ATGGTTCACGATGTGAAAATAAAAAAATCAGCCCTATAAATAGAATCTGAGGGCAGCCGGTTTTGGTTGCTACTTTCTTACTCTCTCACTCTCTATACCCTCCCTAAGACATCTGGAAGCACCCCCGAAGCCCTGGTATCACCCCAACGCCCGAAGCAAGTCCAGACGCTCCAAAAAACCGTGAAGAAAAGAGTGTTCTAGCCGAAACTCTACTCGCGAGAATCCCGGTGTGAGAAGATATCCCAATTTCATAAAAAAATACTACCTTACAAGCCGTAGTGCTGTCTGATCATCGTCTAATCATGTGAGTGTGTAGTTACTTTCTTCTACCGCATAGATATGAAGTATCTTCTATGAAATACACATCGTGAACCATCACCTGTTCACGTCGTGAGTACGTCTTTTTTGGGTGTTTGATCTTCTTTCAAGCCTTCAACCTCCAAAGTTCCATTATTTAACGCTTTTAGTCCCTTTTCTTCAAAATGTCTTCTTTTTGGCTGCAAAATATAATTTAAGCTTATAAGTACCATTATTTGTGCAAATGACCAACAAATATTTAAAAATGTACTTAAATATTGCCTAAAAATATGTATAAATATGACAATATCACCACCGCTATCCTCATACACCTTGTCGGGGTAGAAGGCCCAGCCGACTTGCGGCTCAAAGCATCCGCAACCACATTCACTTTACGAGGATGGTAAAGGATCTCACTATCATAGCCCTTGACAACATCCAGCCACCTGCACTGCATCATGTTCAGGTTCGGTTGATCCATGATGTGTCTTAAACTCTTGTGATCTGTGTAAATAGTGTAATGGACCCCATACAGATAATGTCTCCAAATCTTGATAGCGAAAACCACTGCTCCCAACTCAAGATCATGCGTAGGATATATCGTGTCATGCGGCTTCAACTGCCGCGATGCATAGGCTATCACTCGTCCCCTCTGCATGAGGACTACCCACAAGCCTGTGATGGATGCATCACAAAATACAACAAAATCCTCAACTCCCTCGGGGAGCGTCAACACTAGTGCCTCACATAAACACCGCCAGAGGGTCTCAAACGCCTTCTGCTGCTCAGGGCCCCACTAGAAACCCACCCCCTTCCTCGTTAGACGAGTGAGGGGTAGAGTAATCTTGGAGAAATCTCGAATAAATCTCTAATAGTACCCTGCTAACCCCAAGAAACTCTTGATGTCTGAGGGAGATTTCAGAATCTCCCACTGCATAACCACCTCGACTTTGGCCGGGTCGACCAAAATCGCCTCCTGGTTAACGAGATGTCCGAGGAACTGGACCTCTAGTAACCAAAACTCATACTTCGAGAACTTGGCATACATCCGTTCTCGCCGTAGAACCTTCAACAGCTCCCTGAGGTCCTCCTCGTGCTGCTCTCGGGTCTTGGAATACACCAAGATATCATCTATGAACACAATAACCGAGCGATCGAGCATGGGTCTATAGACTCGGTTCATCAAATCCATGAACACTGCCAGCGCGTTGGTGAGCCCAAATAGCATCACCACAAACTCGTAATGACCATAATGAGTGCGAAACGTGGTCTTCTCCACGTCTTCCTCCCTCACTATGACCTGGTGATATCCAGATCTCAATTGGATCTTGGAAAACCAAGATGCACCTGCAGTTGATCGAAAAGATCATGTATCCTCGGGAGTGGATAACGGTTCTTCACCGTTAACTTGTTCAACTCCCTATAGTCAATACACATCATATGCGAACTGTCCTTCTTCCTGTCGAAGAGGATCGGTGCTCCCCAAGGAGAAATACTCGGGCGAATAAACTGCTTACCCAGTAGCTCCTGCAACTGAGATGCCAACTCCTGCATCTCTGGCGATGCCAGATGGTACAACACCTTAGCAATAGGGGCCGCACCCGGCACCAAATCAATCCTGAACTCTACCTGCCTCTCAGGAGGCACTCCAGGTAACTCCTATGGAAACACATCAGCAAATTCTCTAACCACTGGAACGTCTGAAACTAAAAATCAATCCTGAACTCTACCTGCCTCTCAGGAGGCACTCCAGGTAACTCCTATGGAAACACATCAGCAAATTCTCTAACCACTGGAACGTCTGAAACTAAATAATGATCTCTAATCCGCGTATCCATCACATACGCTAAATAACCGGCACACCCGTGCTGAATAAACTGCCGAGCTTTGGCGGCTGAACAAAATCCTGCTCCCACTCTGGTTCCCTCACCATATGTAACATCCCCCTCTGGCACGTACCCCTATGACACGTATCACAATATTGTCCACTTTGGGCCACTCAGCACAAGGACTTCCCAGGGGGTCACCCATCCTAGTACTACTCCTACCCGAGCACGCTTAACTGCAGAGTTCTTATGGGATCTGCTGCCCTCACGGCTTTAAAACGCGTTGTGATAAGGAAGGTATCCACACCCCTTATAAGGAATGCTTAGTTCTCCTTCCCATCCGATGTGGGGATCAGATCTAACCCACTTTCACCCCCCATTATAGGGTTCGACGTCCCCGTCGAACACATCGACTCGTGCTCTGGCTCTGATACCAACTTGTAACAACGTAAATTTTAAAACAAAATTTTTCGTTTTTGTAAACATCAACACGTCGGTTAACATTTCAAATTCAAATGTAAACAATATTGTCACAACGAAATACATTCCCAAGATCATAAAATAGTTTTCCCCCGACAATGTGTACGATCACGCCGGCGCCTTCCCACGGTCCTCGCTAGTACCTGAAACACATAACACAACAACTGTAAGCATAATTGCTTAGTGAGTTCCCCAAAATACAACTTACGCATATACGCCTTTCCAGGCCCTGACCTTCCGGTCCATGTGTCTCAGGGGACTTCCGTCCCGACTAGGTAAACCTTCCGGTCCTACCCACGTCAACCTTACGGTCCACATCACAACGCCTTCCGGCCCATAACATAAAGCCTTTCGGCCCATATTAAGCATATCATACATGGCACATATAAACGACTAACATATCACATACAATGCATATAACTCATAACATATCCGACCTTCCGGTCACACGATAAAACCCTTCCGGGTACAGTATACTGAGAAAACTCACCTCGTGGAAAGTCTAAGATCTCGCGTCCTCGCTAACACCGAACCCGAACGACGGCTCAACCTCACCTGAAAATGAAGCTTTAGCCCTTGCAAAGCTCAGATCTACACTTGAGCACCACTTCAAGCCTCTTCAACAAGCTCTTCTTCTCCTTTGCAACCTTGAAATGGCACCACCAAGCTTAGAATACACACACAATGGCCAAAGAACGAGAGTACACTCTTTTTAGGGTTTCACTCTGAGGAATGGTGGCTGAAAAGACCAGCCACATATTCCTTTTATAGCCCCAACAAAGAAAATTAGGGTTTGGGTCTGAATGAATTACGTCAGGTGTAACCTTGGGTACGCCCCGCGTACCTGAGGGAGAACGCGTCCAAATGAGGCACGCGAGTACGCGCAGCGTACACCTTGTACGCCCAGCGTACTCGCCTACCATGAAAACCCTAAATCACAAACTTAACCAAGATGCAAGGCCAAACGAAGAATACAAGTGGGTTAGATCTGATCCCCACATCGGCTGGGAAGGAGAACTAAGCATTCCTTATAAGGGGTGTGGATACCTTCCCTATCACAACGCGTTTTAAGGCCGTGAGGGCAGCAGATCCCATAAGAACACTGCAGTTAAGCGTGCTTGGGCGGGAGTAGTACCAGGATGGGTGACCCCCTGGGAAGTCCTCGTGCCGAGTGGCTCAAAGCGGACAATATTGTGATACGTGCCATAGGGGTACGTGCCAGAGGGGGTTGTTACAAGTTGGTATCAGAGCCTTGGTTTGAGGGATTCGGATGCACCTTCGGGCGTAACTGAACTCAAACCGGGGATTTGAGAATTTTTTTTTAAAAAGATCGATAAAAAGAATTTAATAAAGGATTTTGAAACGATCAAGGAAGAAGAAGTGTGTACGGTCAGCCAGCACCCGAACGGTAAAATCCCCAAAATACTCTTACAATATGTGTTATGATATGATATGCATGCTAGAAGACTAGGTATTCATATTAGGACTAGAGTGGCCTGATTTGTGATGCCTTAGTCTAGGGAAATCTGCTGCTATGAGGTGCTTTAAGAGCGAGTAGGTAGCTAGTGCATGGCAGGAGTAGAGTACTCAGGATCCGGGGTTTGGGGAGGAGGACTTGGGGTGAATGCTGATGCGGTGTAGTTGGTAGTATTGGGCCCGTACTACTGAAGACACCGGGTCAGTGGGCAACCCAAGTAAGAATCCATGGGTACCGGAGATTGAGTAGGGTTGCACTATCGAGTGTGATTATGCTCGATAGAGTCTCTGATATTTCTATATTGTATTTCAGAGGCATCATGGTTGGGACACGCCACAGACCCGAGACGAACGGTGTGAATGACGAGGAGATTCGTCAGATGATCCATGACGAGGTGGCTGCGACAATCCGGGCCGAGATTCCGGAGATGTTTGGGTCTATGAAGACCACACTGTTGGAGACTTTTGATGAGCGGTACGCCGCATTGACTGAGGCCGCAGCCGCTGTAGCTACCGCAGCTGTGGCCGCTGCCAGACCACATGGAGTTGACTCGTTGCTGTTCCAGGAGTTCAACAATACGAAGCCACCTGAGTTTGACGGGACGCAGGATCTGATCGTTGCGATGAGATGGATTGCTGATATTGAGGGATGCTTCTACACTTGTTCATGTCCGGAGCATCTGAGGGTACGGTTCGCCTTGAACCAGCTCTGCCTGGGACCAAAGGATTGGTGGAAGTTCGTGACGGCGAACTTCACTCTGGCAGAGGTTTCAGCTGTGACATGGGAGAGGTTTACCACTATGTTCAGAGACGAGTACGTTCCCCCGGTGGAGAGGGAACGGTTGGTTCAGGGGTTCTTGACCCTCAAGCAGGGTAATGATTCTGTCACGGTGATCACGCGAAAGTTTCATGAGAGGGCGATGTTCTACCCCAAGCAGGTGTCCACAGAGCAGGCTCGGATGATCCGGTATTTGGGTGTGCTGAGGAGGGATATCCAGGAGTTCGTATTGAACTCGTTATACCGGACTTTTGATGAGCTTCAGGCGAATGCCAGGAAGCATGAGATCGAGTTGGAGACCCATGCCAGGGAGGAGGCCGAGTCTCAACGGGTGGATCGGCGGCCAGCTCAGTCGCAGCCGGCAGCCAAGCGGACCAAGTCCGTCGATTCGAGGTCGGGTGGTCAGAAGGGCCGCACTTGTGAAAAGTGCGGCAAGGGTCACGAGGGGGCATGTCGATCGGGTGCTTGCTACAAGTGTGGCAAGGAGGGGCACATCGCTAGGGATTGCCCAAAGGGATTTATGGTTTGCTTTCATTGCAACCAGACTGGCCATCGGAAGGCCGAGTGCCCCCAGCTTCGCCAGGGATCTACGCCTGCTGCTAGGGCTGCTGAGACTCGACCAGTGAAGACCGAGGCCCCGAGAGCTCATGGGAGAGCTTTCCAGTTGACTGTGGAGGAGGTCCGCGCGGCGCCTGATGTTGTTGTTGGTATGTATTCTTTCGTGTATTTATTTTTCTATTATGAGATGTTGTGCTTATTTTATGATATGCGTAGGTACTTTTCTTGTGAATTCTGTACCTGCTTTGGTATTATTTGACTCGGGTGTGAGTCGGTCTTTTGTATCGTTGGCTTTTAGCCAACACATCGGTATTGATTGGGAAGTGATGAGTCGACCCCTGCGAGTTTCTATAGCGGATGAGAAGGCGGTATACGCCACTGATGTGATTCGAGGATGTGTGCTCGAAATTTTTGGGGTCGAGTTCCCTATAGACTTGGTTCCTATAGCGATGGGGGATGTCTGCGTCATCTTAGGCATGGACTGGTTGAGTAAGTTTGGGGCAGTCATTGACTGCGAGAGACAGCTGGTGACGATTCGAGACCCTAGTGGGGGAGTGCTTACGGTGTATGGCGAGGGGACCCGGTGTGGGTCGGCGTTTTGTTCGGCTGCCAGGGCGAGGCAGAGTTTGCAGCAGGGCTGCAATGGATTCATAGCCTACGTGATGGATACTCGAGTGGCCGCGGGGAGGCCCAGTTCGGTTGATGATGTTCTTGTGGTATGCGAGTTTTCGGATGTGTTCCCCGAAGAGTTACCAGGTGTGCCTCCGGAAAGGCAAGTGGAGTTCCGCATCGATTTGGTTCCGGGAGCGGCGCCCATTGCCAAGGCGCCTTATCGTCTCGCTCCACCGGAGATGCAGGAGTTATCCTCGCAGCTTCAAGAGCTTCTGGGGAAGGGGTTTATTCGACCGAGTAGCTCACCTTGGGGAGCACCGATTTTGTTCGTCAAGAAAAAGGATGGTTTGCACCGGATGTGTATCGATTACCGGGAGTTGAACAAGTTGACGGTCAAGAACCGGTATCTGTTACCTAGGATCGACGATCTGTTCGATCAGTTGCAGGGGGCATCTTTTTTCTCCAAGATAGACTTGAGGTCGGGTTATCATCAGATGAGGGTTCGGGATGAAGATATTCAGAAGACTGCTTTCAGAACTCGTTATGGACATTATGAGTTTGTGGTGATGCCTTTTGGGCTCACCAATGCCCCGGCTGCGTTCATGGATCTTATTAACCGGGTGTGCAGGCCGATGTTGGACCGGTCGGTGATCGTATTCATTGATGATATTTTGGTATATTCGAGGTCTAGGGAGCAGCATGAGGAACATTTGAGGGAGATTCTTGGGGTATTGACGGAGAGGCTGTATGCCAATTTCTCCAAGTGTGATTTCTGGTTACGAGAGGTCCAGTTCCTCGGGCATCTTGTTAACCAGAAAGGGATATTGGTCGACCCGGCCAAGATTGAGGCGGTGTTGAGGTGGGAGGTGCCAAAATCGCCCACTGAGATCAGGAGTTTTCTGGGATTGCCCGGCTATTATCGAAGGTTTATCAAGGATTTCTCCAAAATCGCCGTGCCACTTACTAGAATGACCCGGAAGGGTGTTGCTTTTTCTTGGGGACTGGAGCAGCAGTCCTCATTTGAGACCCTTCGTCAGAAATTGTGTGAGGCCCCGGTGCTTGCACTTCTGGAAGGGATGGGGGATTTCGTGGTGTACTGTGATGCATCTATATCGGGATTAGGGGCGGTGCTTATGCAGAGGGGGCATGTGATAGCGTTTGCTTCGAGGCAGTTGAAGCCTCATGAGTCGAGATATCCCACTCACGACCTGGAATTGGGGGCCGTGGTGTTTGCCCTCAAGATCTGGCGGCATTATCTTTATGGGGTTCGGTGTACCATTTACACGGACCACAAGAGTCTGAAGTACTTGATGGATCAGCCAAACCTGAATATGCGACAGAGGAGATGGTTGGACGTGGTGAAGGATTACGATTGTGAGATCCTGTACCACCCGGGCAAGGCTAATGTGGTAGCCGACGCATTGAGCCGTAGGGCGGAAAGCGCCCCGATTCGAGATATTTGTATGAGGATGACGGTGATGACCCCGATTTTAGATACCATTCGAGGAGCTCAGGCTGAGGCTGCGAGACCAGAAAACCAGAAGAGGGAGCGGGTTGTGGGTCAGGTATCAGGATTCGTTACGGATGGTCGAGGGCTTATGACTTTTCAGGGTTGGAATTGGGTACCGTTTGTGGGCGGTACGGGTACTATTTTGATGGAGGAAGCGCATCGATCGAAATTCTCGATTCATCCCGGGGCTACGAAAATGTATTTGGACCTAAGGAAGGAGTATTGGTGGCCCTGTATGAAAAGGGACGTTGCATGGTTTGTTGAGAGATGCCTGACTTGTCAGCAGGTTAAGGCCGAGCACCAGCGTCCGCACGGTAAGTTACAGCCGCTAGAGATTCCCAAGTGGAAGTGGGAACAGATTACCATGGATTTTATCACCAAACTGCCGCGGACTGCGAGGGGAGTCGATGCGATTTGGGTGATCGTGGATATATTGACGAAGGGCACTCATTTTATATCCATCAGCGAGAGCTCTTCTACAGAGAAGTTGACGGAATTGTACGTGAAGGAGGTAGTATTGCGGCATGGGGTTCCGATGTCGATTGTTTCGGATCGCGATGTGCGTTTTACTTCCAGGTTTCAGAAGAAGTTTCATGAGGAGTTGGGTACGAGACTACATTTCAGTACTGCATACCACCCGCAGACAGACGGACAGAGCGAGCGGACGATTCAGACACTTGAGGATATGCTCCGAGCATGTGTTTTGGATTTTGGAGGGAGCTGGGACACCTATCTGCCTTTAGCAGAGTTTTTGTACAATAACAGCCATCATTCAAGCATTGGTATGCCACCCTTTGAGCTGTTTTATGGTCGGAGGTGTCGCACCCCCATCTGCTGGGGAGAGGTGGGGCAGAAGGTGATGGGTAGTACGGAGATTGTACTCCAGACGACCAAGCGGATTCAGCAGGTTAGGCAGAGGTTGTTGACCACGCAGAGTCGCCAGAAGAGTTATGCGGACAGGCAGCGGTCCGAGCTCGAGTTTCAGGTTGGTGACCTCGTGCTCCTAATGGTCTCTCCTTGGAAAGGAGTGATACGATTTAGGAAGAGGTGCAAGTTGGGACCCCGGTATATCGGACCCTTCAGGGTAATTGCTAGGGTGGGCCGGGTAGCCTACCGGTTGGATCTGCCTGCTGAGTTGGGGCAGATCCATGATACCTTTCATGTCTCGCAGTTGAGGAAGTGTATTGCCGACGAATCGGCAGTGGTGCCATTAGATGATATTCAGGTGGATGCCGGCCTGAACTATGTGGAGAGACCAGTGGCGATCAGGGATCGGAAAGTTAAGGTTTTGAGGAACAAGGAAGTACCCCTGGTTCAAGTGCAGTGGCAACATCGGAAGGGGTCCGAGCTGACATGGGAGACCGAGTCTGAGATGCGGGATCAGTATCCAGAGTTGTTTTCAGTATGAGACTTCGGGGGCGAAGTCTGGTTCTAGTGGGGGAGAGTTGTAACAGCCCGAAATCCAGGTATTCTTCGTTTAGCCTTGCATCTTGGTTAAGTTTGTGATTTAGGGTTTTCATGGTAGGCGAGCACGCTGGGCATACAAGGTGTACACTGCGCGTACTCGCACGCCTCATTTGGACGCGTTCTCCCTCAGGTATGCGGGGCGTACCGAAGGTTACGCCCGGCGTAATTCATTCAGACCCAAACCCTAATTTCCTTTGTTGGGGCTATAAAAGGAATATGTGGCCGGTCTTTTTAGCCACCAATCCTTAGAGTGAAACCCTAAAAAGAGTGTACTCTCGTTCTTTGGCCATTGTGTGTGTATTCTAAGCTTAGTGGTGCCATTTCAAGGTTGCAAAGGAGAAGAAGAGCTTGTTGAAGAGGCTTGAAGTGGTGCTCAAGTGTAGATCTGAGCTTTGCAAGGGCTAAAGCTTCATTTTCAGGCGAGGTTGAGTCGTCGTTCAGGTTCGGTGTTAGCGAGGACGCGAGATCTTAGACTTTCCACGAGGTGAGTTTTCTCACTATACTGTACCCGAAAGGGTTTTATCGTGTGACCGGAAGGTCGGATATGTTATGAGTTATATGCATGGTATGTGATATGTTAATCGTTTATATGTGCCATGTATGATATGCTTAATATGGGCCGTAAGGCTTTATGTTATGGGCCATACATTGGAACCTCACGATCTAAGCTTATAGATTTGAGATGGAGTATGATTTCCTCTCCCTTAATTATAGCAAAACAACTTTTTCCCAATTGAAACTTTTGTTTTCTATAATTAACATTGCTAGCTTGCAATACTTATCATAATTATCATGCTCCCACTAACATGATGATTATTAGCATAACACTTATGCTCCCACTAGCTTTGACATGTTCTCAGAAATCACCTGGACTTCTAGAAATCAATACTTCGTTGACTTTCTTACCAAAGTTCAGATTTCTGATACTAGATTGTTTTGATAAGACTTTATCAAAATCATACACCTTCCCTTAGATAGCACAATTGTGTATCTAAACAATTATGAAGAGGGATGCCGTAATCATAATGGTTAGACCTTTTTGCCACTTCTCACAAGTCCAGGTTAGTGTGCCGGTAAACCACACACGCTCCACTAACGACTTTGAGAATGCAAATATCACAATTGCTATCTAGCTAAAATCTACTTAGTGAAAGTGTTTCCTCACCATCATTTTCATGAATCGGAGAGAAACCTTATGACACTTAGATTTAATGGTGTATGTGTTCTTATCCATGTGAATTGTCAAAACCATAATCACAAGACAAAGATAATGACAAATCCAAAACCATATGGATTGAACTCAATCTTAATTTCTTCCCACCTGGCAGCTCAAGGGCCTGCCATTGCTTCCAAGTAGTTGTGCAACAAATTGAGAACTCTAAGAACTCATATGCAAAGCCAACTTTAACTGGAATGGGCACATAATATGTCAACACGATAGGTTATAAACCTCAAGTCGTGTGCTAGTGAAGAACTTCAGGTTTATTCTTGATTAGTTCTTGAGACTTTCAAGACCTTTAAGACTCCCACTATCTTCTTGACCTATAAGACTCCCTTGTCAAACATCCAAGAGATAGTGCAGATTCTAATCAAGACAAACACTTCACACAATTGGCCTAAGTTGGTCTTTGTTTTATCCAAAACATCACAACTTACCAATTTCAAATGTACAAGAGTAGAAAACTTTTACTCTTACATTTGACAAGTGTTTTAAACCTTCTTTAAGACATGTCACTCAAGTTACAATCTTGGAGTATGACTCTAAGGCTTGTATTGGAACGAAGTATGACTCATCTTCTTGATTTAACCATTTCAACAATTCAAGTTCCTTTTCTTAGTCATTAAAATGCACTAATGTAACAGCTCAAATTTTCAAATAAATTTTTCATTAAAAACAAACATCATTATTCGATAAAAGGGTTTTATTCCAAGTTTATTTCAAAAATATAAATAATAATTCTCCAGGATCTTCAACAGTGGCAGTGTGTACGTGTCACGCCGGCGCCTTTCCACGGTCATCGCTAGTACCTGAAACACATAAACACAACTAGTAAGCATAAATGCTTAGTGAGTTCCCCAGTATACGACTTACCCACATACGCCTTCCGGCCCGAACCTTTCGGTCCACATAACATTGCCTTCCGGCCCGTAATATAATCGCCTTCCGGCCCATAATATATATCGCCTTCCGGCCCGTATTAGATTGCCTTCCGGCCCATAGTATTTTGCCTTCCGGCCGATGATAGTATAAAACATAACACATGTAACATAGTACACAGAACACATAAATCATACATCGTACCGTCCTTTCTATCACATAAAGTCTCGCCTTCCGGCCCGTTTAAGCATACGTCACATATAGGCACACATCACATATAAAGTATCTACCTCTCTAGACATAGCACGAATATAACACATACGACCTTCCGGTCTCACAGTCAAACCCTTCCGGGTGAAGTATAGTGAGAAGACACACCTCGTAGTATGCAAGCTATAGACTCTTCGAGCTACTCGCACACGATCCGCTAATCCGCAGGTTCCCTATAATACCACATCCTTTGTTAATGATCTTATCAAACAAGACAACTGACCCTACTAAGTTATATACAGATCAACGGTCAATCTTGACCGGACTCGTCGAGTCCAAAGGGTAACTCGACGAGTATAGACACCCTGACACTACTCGCCGAGTCTGAAGAACGACTCGACGAGTTCCTGTAGATCTTCAAGCTACTCGCCGAGTCTGAAGAACAACTCGGCGAGTCCTAGTGAACCTTCAAGCTACTCGCCGAGTCTGATCATTGGACTCGGCGAGTCCTCACCATGCAGTCAATCCGCTGCCTCCTGTACTTCGCATGATTTCGAAGTACATAGATGTGGGGCTTCCTGGACTTTCACATATACTAATACAGGGATTTTAACACTTATAACAACAATATAATCCAACAAATCCTTAAATGGGTTTCCTAAACCCTAAACTCGTATACAACGTAAAAGCTACGGATTTCGATCCGAAGATTACCTGGAAACGTGTTCCTTGTGTCTCCAAACCTCTAGTCCTCGATTCCTTTGATCACCACCTTGCTCCTCCTTGTCTAACAATCTCTTCAAGCCTTCTCAAATCCTCCTTCTTGCTTCAGATGCTCACACACTCCCAGGGGATCTTCAACCAGCCAAAAGACGCGACATGACGGCCATAAGATCGTTATATACGGTTCAGAGTCGAAACGGCTAGGGTTCAGCTGAACAGCGTCGACTCGCCGAGTCCCTTATTGGACTCGTCGAGTCCAGTCGCGCATCTGCGACCAAGACCATGGCCCTACTCGGCGAGTCGTGCACCAACTCGCCGAGTCCCCTCCTAAATGTGCCCCAAAAATAATTTAAAGAAATACCTGAAATTCCGGGCTGTTACAACTCTCCCCCACTAGAACTAGACTTCGCCCTCGAAGTCTCTCATTCTGCGAATAACTCCGGATGTTGCTCCCGCATTTCTCTTTCCGGCTCCCAAGTCATCTCCGATCCTTTCCGATGTTGCCACTGAACCAACACCAGAGGTATCTCCTTGTTCCGTAGAACCTTGATCTTCCGATCCCTGATAGCTACTGGTCTCTCGGCGTAATTCAGGCTCGCATCTACTTGAATATCTTCTAACGGAACCACAGCTGCCTCATCGGCTATACACTTCCTCAGCTGCGACACGTGGAAGGTATTGTGAATCTGATTCAGCTCCGCTGGCAACTCCAACCGATAAGCTACCCGACCTACCCTTGTAATTACCCGAAATGGACCTATGAACCGGGGTCCCAATTTGCCCCTCTTCCTGAACCGAATTACCCCTTTCCAAGGAGAAACCTTTAGAAGAACGAAGTCGCCGACCTGGAATTCGAGCTCGGATCGGCGTCTGTCCGCATAACTCTTCTGTCGGCTCTGGGCGGTCAATAACCTCTGCCTCACTCGCTGAATCTGCTCGGTCGTCTGAAGTACAATCTCTGTACTGCCCATCACTCTCTGTCCCACTTCTCCCCAGCAAATGGGAGTCCGACACCTCCTACCATACAACAACTCAAAAGGTGGCATACCTATGATCGAATGATGGCTGTTGTTGTAGGAAAACTCAGCTAACGGTAGATGCGCATCCCAGCTACCCCCGAAGTCTAACACACACGCTCTAAGCATGTCTTCCAATGTCTGAATCGTCCGTTCGCTCTGACCGTCGGTCTGGGGATGGTATGCGGTACTAAAATGCAGCTTGGTACCCAACTCCTCATGAAATTTCTTCCAGAACCTGGAAGTGAAACGTACATCGCGATCCGAAACAATCGAGGTCGGCACTCCATGCCGAGATACTATCTCTCTCACGTACAACTCTGCCAACTTCTCTGCTGATGAACTTTCACTAATGGCAAGGAAGTGTGCACTCTTTGTTAGCCTATCCACAATCACCCATATCGCATCGACTCCTCTGGCAGTTTTCGGCAATTTGGTGATGAAATCCATCGTGATCTGATCCCACTTCCACTCAGGGATCTCCAAAGGTTGCAACTTACCGTGCGGTCTCTGGTGCTCGGCCTTAACTTTACGGCAGGTCAAACACCTCTCAACGAACCAGGCAACGTCTCTCTTCATGCAAGGCCACCAGTACTCCTTTTTCAAATCCAGATACATTTTCGTAGCACCGGGATGGATCGAGAATTTCGATCTATGTGCCTCCTCCATCAAAATAACACGCGTACCGCCCACGAATGGCACCCAGATCCGACCCTGAAATGTCAGAAGTCCCCGCCCATCCGTAACAAACTCTGAAATCAACCCGACGACCCGCTCCTGTTTCTGCATCCCAAACCTCACAACCTCGGCCTGTGCCCCACGAATAGTATCTAATACCGGAGTCATCACCGTCAATCTCAAACATACGTCCCGCAATGGAGTACCCTTCGCCCTACGACTCAATGCATCGGCTACCACATTAGCCTTGCCTGGGTGGTATAGGATCTCACAGTCATAATCCTTAACCACGTCTAACCATCTCCTCTGACGCATGTTTAGGTTGGGTTGATCCATCAAATACTTCAAACTCTTATGGTCCGTGTATATGGTACAACGAACCCCGTACAGGTAGTGACGCCAAATTTTGAGGGCGAACACTACTGCCCCCAACTCTAAGTCATGCGTGGGATATCTCGCTTCGTGAGGCTTCAGCTGCCTCGATGCATAGGCTATCACATGACCCCTCTGCATCAACACTGCACCCAGTCCTGAAATCGACGCGTCGCAATATACGACAAAGTCCTCCATCCCTTCCGGAAGGGCTAATACTGGTGCTTCGCACAGTCTCTGACGAAGTGTCTCGAAGGAAGTCTGCTGCTCGGGTCCCCATGAGAATGTAACACCCTTTCGGGTCAATTTGGTAAGTGGCACCGCGATCTAGGAGAAGTCCCTAATGAACCTTCGATAGTACCCCGCCAACCCAAGGAAACTCCTGATCTCCGAAGGTGACTTCGGTGCCTCCCATCTCATCACCGCTTCCACCTTGGCCGGATCGACCAATATCCCTGCCTGATTTACAACGTGCCCCAGAAATTGAACCTCCCGTAACCAGAAGTCACATTTGGAGAATTTTGCATATAGCTTCTCCGACCTCAGTACCTCAAGGACCTCCCTCAAATGTCCCTCATGCTGCTCCCTAGACCGCGAGTACACCAGTATGTCGTCGATGAATACAATCACAGACCGATCCAGCATCGGCCTGCATACCCTGTTCATGAGATCCATGAACACCGCTGGGGCATTGGTGAGCCCAAAAGGCATCACCACGAACTCGTAGTGCCCATACCGCGTCCTAAAGGCTGTCTTTTGGACGTCCTCATCCCGCACTCTTACCTGATGGTACCCTGATCTCAAATCAATCTTGGAAAACCAAGATGCCCCTTGCAACTGATCGAATAGATCATCGATCCTTGGTAACGGATAGCGGTTCTTAACTGTCACCTTGTTCAGTTCCCGGTAATCGATACACATCCGGTGTGAACCATCCTTCTTCTTGACGAACAGAATCGGTGCTCCCCACGGCGAGCTACTCGGCCGAATAAATCCCTTCCCCAACAACTCTTGAAGTTGCGAGGACAATTCTTGCATCTCTGGAGGTGCAAGACGATATGGCACCTTCGCAATAGGCGCAGCCCCTGGAACTAGATCGATACCAAACTCCACTTGCCTCGCAGGAGGTATTCCCGGCAAATCCTCGGGAAAAACATCTGGAAACTCGCGTACCACTGGAACCTCCTTCAATGTCTTCGGTCTCTCGGAACTCTCCCGCGTATCCATCACATACGCCACAAAACCGTTACATCCCTGCTGTAGACATTGCCTCGCCCTAGCGGCCGAACAAAAAGCTGATCCCGAACGGGTACCCTCGCCGTATACCGTAAGAACGCCCCCACTAGGGTCTCGTATAGTCACCAGCTGACGCTCGCAGTCGATGACAGCGCTGAATTGGCTCAACCAGTCCATGCCTACGATGACACAGACATCACCCATCGCAATAGGAATTAAGTCGATCGGAAATGCGACCCCGAAGATCTCTAGCACGCATCCCCTAAGAACCTCCGTAGCACAAACCACCCTCTCAGCCGCAATAGAAACGCTCAAGGGCCGACTTAACGGCTCACAACTAATGCCGATGTGCTGACTAAAAGTTAACGATACAAACGATCTACTCGCACCCGAATCAAATAATAATAGAGCAGGCATAGAGTTCACAAGGAAAGTACCTACACATACATTAACATAAGCATAACATTTCGACCTTTAATTAAATACGTGAATGATAACATACCTGCCACTACATCGGGCGCAGCGCGGACCTCCTCCGCAGTCAGCTGAAAGGCTCTCCCGCGAGCCCTCGGGGCCTCGACCTTCGCCGGTCGGGTCTCAGTAGTCCGAGTAGTAGGTGTAGCTCCCTGACGAAGTTGCGGGCACTCGGCCTTCCGATGGCCTGTCTGGTTGCAGTGAAAGCAAACCATAAACCCCTTAGGGCAATCCCTGGCAATATGTCCCTCCTTGCCACACTTGTAGCAACCACCAGCTCGACACGCCCCCTCGTGACTCTTGCCGCACTTCGCGCAAGTGCGACCCTTCGAACCTCCCATCCTCGAATCAGCGAACTTAGTCCGCTTGGCTGCCGGCTGAGACTGGGCCGGCCGTCGATCCACCTGCCGAGACTCAGCCTCCTCCCTCGCTTGAGTCTCCAACTCAATCTCGCGCTTCCTGGCGTTCGCCTGAAGCTCAGTGAAAGTACGATAGGTGGAGTTTGACACAAACTCCCGAATCTCCCTCTTCAAAACACCCAAATAGCGGCTCATTCGCGACTGCTCCGTAGATACCAGCTCGGGGCAGAACATCGCCCTCTCATGAAACTTCCGTGTGATCGCTGCCACGGAATCAGTACCCTGCTTAAGGGTCAAGAACTCCTGAATCAATCGCTCCCTCTCTACCGGGGGAACGTACTCATCCCTGAACATCTCCGTAAACCTCTCCCATGTCACCGCCGCAATCTCTGCCTGAGTGAAGTTCGCCGTCACGAACTTCCACCAATCCTTCGCTCCCAGACGGAGCTGGTTCAAGGCGAACCGTACCCTCAAGTGCTCCGGGCATGAGCAAGTATAGAAGCACCCCTCGATGTCGGCGATCCACCTCATGGCTGCAATCGGATCCTGTGTCCCATCAAATTCAGGGGGTTTCGTGTTGCTGAATTCCATGAATAGTAATGAATCACCCCCTTGCGGCCTGGCAGCAGCCACCGCTGCGGAAGCGGCAGTAACTGCAGCTTTAGTAAGGGCGGCGTACCGCTCCTCAAACTCCTCCATCAGTGTGGTCTTAATAGACCCAAACATTTCCGGGATCTCAGCCCGGACCGCCGCAGCTACCTCTTCCTGAATAATCTGACGAATCTCATCGTCACTCGCACCGCTCGAACCCGCCCCATTGCGTGTGATAACCATGATGTCTCTGAAATACAACATAAAATCATCAAAGACTCCACCAAGTACAATTGTACTCGATACGCGCCCTACCCAGTCTCCGATTTCCAGGGATTCTTATTTGAGTCTTCCACTGATCCGGTGCCTTCGATAGTACGGGCCCAATACTACTGACCACACCGTATCAGTATTCGCCCCAAATCTTCCTCCCCAAATCCCGAATAATGAGTACTCTACCTCTAGTATGCACTATCTACTTGCACGCTACCAAATATCTCATATAAGCAGTCTCCCTAGACTAAGGCATCACAAAACAGGCAATTCTAGTCCTATCATGAATACCCAGTCTTCTAGCATGCATAACAATTTATAATTCAGTGCATAACATAACATCGTAAGGTATTCTGGGGATCTTTACCGTTCGGACGCTGGCTGCTCGTACACACTGTTCCACCCTTGTTTTTACCGCCTTACCCTTTATAAAATGTTATGTCCTTATTATTATTATTATTATTATTATTATTTTTTTTTTTTTATTTTTTTTTTTTTATTTTTTTTTTTTTAAGAAAAAGTTTTTCCTCAAATCCCCGGTCTGAGTTCAGTTGCACCCAAAAGTACACCCGAATCCCTCAAACCTAGGCTCTGATACCAATTGTAACAGCTCAAATTTTCAAATAAATTTTTCATTAAAAACAAACATCATTATTCGATAAAAGGGTTTTATTCCAAGTTTATTTCAAAAATATAAATAATAATTCTCCAGGATCTTCAACAGTGGCAGTGTGTACGTGTCACGCCGGCGCCTTTCCACGGTCATCGCTAGTACCTGAAACACATAAACACAACTAGTAAGCATAAATGCTTAGTGAGTTCCCCAGTATACGACTTACCCACATACGCCTTCCGGCCCGAACCTTTCGGTCCACATAACATTGCCTTCCGGCCCGTAATATAATCGCCTTCCGGCCCATAATATATATCGCCTTCCGGCCCGTATTAGATTGCCTTCCGGCCCATAGTATTTTGCCTTCCGGCCCATGATAGTATAAAACATAACACATGTAACATAGTACACAGAACACATAAATCATACATCGTACCGTCCTTTCTATCACATAAAGTCTCGCCTTCCGGCCCGTTTAAGCATACGTCACATATAGGCACACATCACATATAAAGTATCTACCTCTCTAGACATAGCACGAATATAACACATACGACCTTCCGGTCTCACAGTCAAACCCTTCCGGGTGAAGTATAGTGAGAAGACTCACCTCGTAGTATGCAAGCTATAGACTCTTCGAGCTACTCGCACACGATCCGCTAATCCGCAGGTTCCCTATAATACCACATCCTTTGTTAATGATCTTATCAAACAAGACAACTGACCCTACTAAGTTATATACAGATCAACGGTCAATCTTGACCGGACTCGTCGAGTCCAAAGGGTAACTCGACGAGTATAGACACCCTGACACTACTCGCCGAGTCTGAAGAACGACTCGACGAGTTCCTGTAGATCTTCAAGCTACTCGCCGAGTCTGAAGAACAACTCGGCGAGTCCTAGTGAACCTTCAAGCTACTCGCCGAGTCTGATCATTGGACTCGGCGAGTCCTCACCATGCAGTCAATCCGCTGCCTCCTGTACTTCGCATGATTTCGAAGTACATAGATGTGGGGCTTCCTGGACTTTCACATATACTAATACAGGGATTTTAACACTTATAACAACAATATAATCCAACAAATCCTTAAATGGGTTTCCTAAACCCTAAACTCGTATACAACGTAAAAGCTACGGATTTCGATCCGAAGATTACCTGGAAACGTGTTCCTTGTGTCTCCAAACCTCCAGTCCTCGATTCCTTTGATCACCACCTTGCTCCTCCTTGTCTAACAATCTCTTCAAGCCTTCTCAAATCCTCCTTCTTGCTTCAGATGCTCACACACTCCCAGGGGATCTTCAACCAGCCAAAAGACGCGACATGACGGCCATAAGATCGTTATATACGGTTCAGAGTCGAAACGGCTAGGGTTCAGCTGAACAGCGTCGACTCGCCGAGTCCCTTATTGGACTCGTCGAGTCCAGTCGCGCATCTGCGACCAAGACCATGGCCCTACTCGGCGAGTCGTGCACCAACTCGCCGAGTCCCCTCCTAAATGTGCCCCAAAAATAATTTAAAGAAATACCTGAAATTCCGGGCTGTTACAACTAAGATTTTCATTAGAGAACTAATTGTGCTATGGTTTCTTAATCATTAAGATGATCACAAAACTGATACTAAAGTACTCTCCCATCTTTTCAGATTTGAGAAACTTTTATCCTTTTGCCTAATTTGATTCTTCTTATTCGCTCTGCCATACATTGGAACATTTTCCAATGTCTCAGAGTTACACTTAAGCTTTTAAGTATAATCATATTTACTGAGCTTTAGTAAACTATGACAAATAGTCTTATCAATATTTTGTGGTGGACTTAATCAGTGCACAAGAATGTGTAATCGATCCCTTAGTCCTTTACTTGACTCACACATCCATGTGACCAAGTAATTAGTCTTAATTTTTCCAATACTTGAAAGTTCTCATTCATCATGCTATACAACTTGCATGATTCCAAGTTCCGGTCCAATTGATACTTGGGTGATGAGAATCTTTCCACTCTTGCTATTAATGGAATCATATAAGCAACAATTTTTCCTCAAATGCCATTGTAAGGATATTTTAAAACAAATAAAATCAAAATTTTCCTTTATTTTAGAACTATGCGGAAAAACTTATCCTTACAATCCATAAGAAAACTTGTTGTTATCTATTCCTAAGCAATATCTCATAACTCCTAAGAAGTAGCTCAAGAATTCGATCTTCAAACTATGCGATAGAAATCCATCTACGCCATCAGATTCAACATATTCTTTCTTTAAGTTTCTTTACTTTTCTTTGATTCTTAAAACATCACCATGTGACCCAGTCACATCATGTATCAGGAATCTCAGAATAGAAACTTAGCAGAGTTAGATAGTGGAATTTACCTGAAGTAGAGTCAAACTTATTGACTTTAACATCCTTAGGTAAATTTGGCAGCTTCGCAACCAATGCCCCTTCCTTTGGCAATATAAACATATGGACCCTTTGATAATGGTACACGAGACTATCCAGACTTAGCTTTTCTCTTTACCATTTGGTCAAACGAGTTGACTATGGTCGATCCCTTTCCATTGGGAAGAGAGAGCTTTACTAGATATCCAATGTCATCATTGTCACTATCCATAAAGTTTTAGGAAGTTGATCTTAGCAACTAGATAAGATCATTAAGGGTCTTGTCATAGTCTGTTTCATAGGTGTCCCAAAGGAACTCACTATGTGACTTAGAAAGTGATTGAACCACCAACTTTCTCAAGACTTTGACACCCAACTCTCCCGGCTTGTCAATATGTGACTACATCTCCAAGATGTGACCACACCTAGACCTTACCTTGCCAATAGGGCTTGAGTGACCTTAAACTTTTTCAAGAACTTGTGGGTTAAGGAGAATAATTGGAGGAGGAGAAAGAAGTATGATATCCATGGGACATCATCTTCATTAGGAAAGCTTGTTTCAAGAGATTTGGGAAGATCATAAATGTCTAAACCAGACATGTTTTGGGAGACATTCAAGATAGTTGATATAAAGTCCTTAATATGACACCCAATATGAAATATTAAGGCTAGGACCCAACAAACTATTTTATAACTTAGAAGAGGTATGTCGTAATCCAAGCTATAAAATAATTGAAGGTAGGTGAATGACAATTCACCAATTTCCACCAAGATAAACGAAATGTATTATTAGGTTTTAATTGGTTTTGAAAACTCCTAGATCTTTTAGATTCATTGAACTGTTCAATGGCATGTTTCAATCTCGAGTGTGCCCTTCAGGTTTTGTGACTGGGATGCCGAGGATCACAAAACAAGGTGTGAAGTAACCATGCAAATTACTAGGTACCCTTAAGTGTTTACCCCTTAATCGATGTGCCGGTTAACCACACACGCTCCATCGATACTATGATAAACATTAAGTTACCCTTTGCCTACCTTGTTAAATACGCGTTAGTGTGCCGGTTAACCACACACGCTCCACTAACCGACTTAAACAAAGTGCAAAGTGTAATTTCATGGATTAGCACCTTATTTACATTTTTCCTAAGTAACTAAGATTGGGTATTATTAAGAGTTTAGTTACTTAGTATTTATCATTAATACTTTTAATGAAGGGAGAATTTATAAGTCCTTGTCTTACCCGTTCGGCTAACGACCCTCCACCGGTCAAGCAAGCGGTGGGTGAGAGTGGACACCAATTAAGTTGCCATTTTATAGGCAACAACCTTATACCCACCTTATAGACCGGCTTCGTGAATGAGGCGTACTAGCGGTAAGACTGACTTTACTCTTATACATATATATATATATATATATATATATATATATATATATATATATATATATATATTATTAACTTATAATATTATAAAGTATAAGGGTTGAATTTTAACTCTTTAAAATTCTAAGGGCTAACTTGGAATTAAAGTATTCATAAGGAAAACTTTTCAAATTCCAAAACTTGAGGGCAAGTTTTGAAACTATTCAAAACTAATTAATTCCATAACTTATGTGTTTAAAGTAGTTTTAATCCAAAAACTCTTCAAGTTCCATAACTTGAGGACAAGTTATGGAAGACTTTAAACTAATAAAAGAATTAACTTTTCTTTATTTTATAACTTATGGATTTAATTATGGTTACATATTTTATTACTTAATGAAGTGACTCTTGAACCTCCATAACTTAAGGACAAGACCCTTCAACTTTTGTAACCATTGCCAACTTTTATGAGTTTTATGAAACTTAAATGTGACTTTTCAAATAACTTGAGGACAAGTTACAAAAACACATTTTAGAATTAACTCTTAGATTAATTTGGATTGAAAACAACTATTTCACTCAACTTATCTATTAATCTAAGCAACTCATAAGAACAAGATAATTCAAATCAAACTTTTTCATGTAATTAGTCTAAACCTTAAACTAATACAAAACATGAATCTATTGACAATTATCTTTGAAAATGGATTAGCATGAACATTACCACATCAAAAAACAAGTTTATAAGTTCAAAAACAACTTAGGGTAATGTTCCTAGTCCATTTCTAGCCAAAAACCTTGAAAATATGCTGTCTGGGGCTCCTACTCGGCGAGTGCATGAACCTACTCGGCGAGTAGGATGATTTTACCCATGGACTCGGCGAGTCCAGTGCCCAGAAAGCCAGAAAATCGAGTTTTTCAGCATTTTTCAGCAATTTGCATCAAGTATAATAGAAAACAAGCCTAGGCTCTGATACCACTATTGGGTTATGAGCATTCTAACACTCCTAAGTGTACATGCAACCCTAAATACCTTGGATCTATGTTTTCTCTATTATACATGCAAATAAGAACATCCAAGGTATTATCCTAATCTAGCATACAAAACAATGAATGTAACAAGATAGAATACATACCTCTTTGTTGTAGAAAGTCTTCATGAAACTTGAGTGCCAAGTGCCCCAAGTGTGACACCTCAAATGGTTCACACAACACCAAATACTCTTGGAATAACTTGAGAGAAAACTACACTCATGAAAATCGGCTAGCCCTTTCTTACTCTCACTAGTGACCGATTTTTCCCAAGAATGTGATCTTTATATAGTGTTACAATTAGGGTAAACTCTTAATTGTCATGGCTTTCCATTTCCTTGGATCCATGGGTTCAAATATACCATGGAGCATCCATGAACCATCCTATGGGTTTTAGCCCAACTTGATTATCCATGGAGCATTAGCCCACTATACAAGTATGGATGATTTACACAATCAACCCATATATTTAATTAGTCTTCTTTTGATCACTTAATTAATCCTAGATTAATTATTGATCAATACTAATTAAATAATCTCATTATTCTTATTATTAATATACTAGAACTTATAATATATTAATAACCATAAGTGTCTTATTTCTCTCATTATAGTCTATCCAAGTGCATGATGCCATGCAACCTAAATGGACCATGCCGGGTCGGGTCAAGTCTTACCAATTATAGTTATGGACTTAGACATTAATCCAACATATAGGTCCAGTGCTTTCAGTAGTACAGGCCCATACTACCTTCCACACGTACCCATATTTGTCTTAAGTATCATCACAACGCCCTAACACTATCATCAACATACTATGCGCTCAACCCTTACTCCTGGGGGGATATCGGCAATTTCTCAACTAGTCTCACAGCTTCTCACAGCTCACACATCCATGAACCTTTCACCAACCCTGAAGCACAAGTGTATGCTAGCCACACCTAACGCTGGACCCAATAAACTTTCGAATACCCAATCCTACACTAAGGTCAAATCATACATTCTTAGGTTTTAACATCTTGATTATAACGGCTGTGATGCATACACTAAACATCTACAGTTATGATGTCAATTCGATATACAAGAAACCCTAGACTACCAGGCGTCATATAATCAGGCAAATCTTATCATGCGATTCCTAAAGACTCCTAGCCTGGCACTAACATGCTGTTCTATAATATCATAATATCAAATAACTGTATGATATTTTGGGGTTTACTTACAAGCTTCAGATGATCGTACCCTCTGCATCCTCCATCCTTATTTTGAAAACCATTTTAGTATTTATTCCGAAAATTCCTTGATTTGAGACTGGATTCACATGAGTGTTCCTCCAATTCACTCAAATCAAGGCTCTGATACCAACTTGTCGCATCCAAAAATTTTACCCCAAATTTAAACTTTTTCAATCATAAATAAAACCAAATAATATTTGTTTAAACCACGCTTTCTAAATCGTTATTCATCAGAGTGTCCCAATAACTAGATCGAAAGGATGAGGAGTAGTAGGTCACGCCTACGCCTTGCCATGATCTCCTGAAGTACCTGAAACATTAGCTGAAAATTGTAAGCCCGAAGGCTTAGTGAGCTACCCCAAAATACCAATACCATGCTGATAATACCATATCAGTAGCTGAGAATCAACAACATGCATAATGGGCCATCGATTAGACTGGACCGCCCTGCATGGCTGTCATTCTATCTGATCCTATCCCGAGCCTTCGGCATGACTGGACCACCACGTGGGCCTACAGTCTCCCCAGACCGTTCATAGGGTATGTTGGCCTTCAGCACAAAGTAGGACCGTCTCAACCCAACCAACAAGCAAATAACCATGTGCACATAACTATCATATACTAGCATATACAAACATCAAACATATCTGACTTGCTGATCATCAATCATAGAAATCTCTCGTAACTAGAGTACCAACCTATCAGGTCACTAACATACCAATCCCTACGGATCATAAGAGCATAATATACTGTCTATCATGATTCCGATCTAATAGATCATAACAACATGTATCACATCATAACAATAAGAACTTAAGGGCTGACCTTGGTGTCGTAGACCCTATTGATACAGTGAGAGTAACTAACATTGCAGATGTCGACTCGGTAGATGAACTCAAACTCTCGGATTGCTGACAAAAACTCCACCACCTATTACCATAATATAATTATACCCATAAGTTCTCAACCTTTCAAGGTACTCCAAAAGACACTAATCAAACCCTGGTAAAAATCAAGGGCACCGATCAAGGTCAATAACCCATGTTGACCCTAACTCACCGAGTTCCCTCGGCTACTCGCTGAGTTCCTTGAAGTACTTGCCCACTCGCCAAGTCACGGAGTGACTCGTCGAGTTCCTTTGGTTTACTATTGAACTCTAAGGCCACTCGTCGAGTTTCCTTCTTGCAACTCGACGGTTACACAAGCATACATAAATTAGGGAGAACTCATCCGACTCGTTAAGTCGTTCATACTACTCGTCGAGTTCCTTGGGAATCTACATCGGACTCGCCGAGTTGTTCATCAAACTCGTTGAGTCCAGGCCTATCTTCATATGACTCGCCGAGTCGACCTTGTGACTCTTCGAGTTCCTTCAGTCTAAAAGCCATACAGACTCTTTTTAAGCCATACAGTGGCTCCAAATTACAGATCTATGTTCCTAAGGCATGCATTTCACGTAAATTTGCAAACTTTACGTGCATGCATGGCTACAAAGGCTCTAAATGTCAAATCCAAGCTTACAATGGGGTTTCATACTCAAGGAAGGTTTCATACATGACCAAGTTCGTAGCTTTTTGACTCCAGAAGCCAAGAAGGGTCCAGATCTGAAGTTACAACTTCAGATCTTGCTCATATCCCACATTATTATCTCTAACATGCCATAAAAGCCCTAAATCTCAACCAAATGAGGTTAGGAGGAAAATGAAGTAAAGGTGGCGATTTGATACATTCAAATGATGCCAACTGGGGTAGATTTTCTGATTCCCACACCTTCCTTGCTGCTAATCTCTTGTTCTCCAAGCTCTCCCCTTCCAAAAACTCCTTTCTAAAGCTTAAGACACACAAGGATGATTACCACACGAATTAGGGTTTCACAATGGACTGCCAAGAGGCTAAAGGGGGTTATGCTTCTTTAAATAGGGCGCAAAACTTCAGGATTTAGGGTTTCATCTGTTTCCTCCTACTCGTCGAGTCCCTTTATGGACTTGGCGAGTAGGCTACTAAATGCACGATCCCACCTCGCTGCTACTCGACGAGTAGGTCAACAAACTCGTCGAGTAGATCTTGAAACCAAATAAACTTTCATTTACATCCATACATGAGAATCGGGGCGTTACACATTGAGAGGTTTGAACTTCAGATCTTAACCATGTGAGGTCCCTAGAATCCAAAAGTCCCTGCTTTATCAACCATAATAGTAATCTTGAGATAAAAACCCTTTTCGAGGTGTGTTTTGGCATTCTTAAGCTCAAAATGCCATGCATGAACGTAAAACCTGCAACTTTATGTGATAGATGACCCTTAGGAGTGTAGATCTAGAGTTTGGGAAGGTTCTCTACCTTGAAATCGACTGAATGAGATATGAGTCTGAATGGACTCGTCGAGTTAAGGAGCCGACTCGACGAGTCGAATGGTGTTGTCCGGGTGGTTTTGATCGTGCAACAACTTGGTGAGTTGAGCAAAAATTATGAGAGTTTCTATGGATGGTAAGCAGACTTGTAGAGACAACCCGAAATTTCCATTTTGAACAAACCATATCAAGCCAATAGAAGTAGAACAGTTACAGTGAAAATTCAGACTCCGAGTGTAAGTTTGGCAGTTTTCAGGATTTACACTTAAGGGGATATTAGGAGAGTGGATGCACTAGGGTTTGTGCAACACTGTTATTCCAATACTCTAGGACATTAGAGTTCGTTCCAAGAATAAAAATATTTTCTGCCAAAAATATCTCAGGACTATAAATAGAATTCTGAACCAAATTGATTCATTTGTTGAATTCCATTTAGAGAAAAGTCAAAATTCTCTCTCACGGATCTTCGGTTTTTCATCCCAAATCGTGAGTACACTTCTCTAGTTGTTTTATAATGCTTGTTATAAGCTTAATAACATAGATTACATGTCAAATATGTGAGATCCGGGAGTTTACCGCCCAAGAACGTTCTTAGGGAGTAAACTCCAAAAAGTGGCTTAAGAGCTATCTAGTCCCATTTCTTTGATAAGTGACTAACTTAGGACATTATGTATGTACATTTAAGGCTAGAAACCAATCAAGAACACATAGCTTTAGGAGTTTACGGCCCAAGAGTTTCTTGGACCGTAAACACCAAATTCAAGGGCTTAAATGTGCCCTAATCACTCCTAAGGCTTTAAGACATTAACCCTCAATCACTTCTAGCTACTTTGGAGACATTAAAGCATCAAGAACACCCCTTAAAAGGAGTTTACGGCCAAGGAATTACTCTTGGGCCGTAAACACCAAGTAAGGGAACTAAAGTGTGCCTAGGGTCCTCCATAGGCTTAATCAAATGCCTAGAAATTATCCTACTTGTGTTTAGGACTTGAAAGAATTAAAACACCCATCCCATGAGAGTTTACGGCCGTAAACTCTAAGGGATATGGTCTTCTGGCCGTAAACTCCTCAAAGGAGTATTATCTATGTCCTAAACTGCCCAAAGGATTAAACCACCAAGCTAGGCTTATTCTAGAAATAGTTTAGCACTTGAAAACACCATAACCACCCTCCCAAGGGTGTTTACGGCCGTAAACTCCAAGGAAATATGGTCCCACGGCCGTAAACTCCTTAAAGGAGTTGATATGGCACCCAAACATTTGATTTAGCCTTGAAACAATTCACCACTAGAGTTGTAATAATTCTAAGCTTCATTTAGAGACTTGGTTGAGAGTTTACGGCCAGGAGTTTACTCCCCTGGGCTGTAAACTCCAAAATATATGGCCCTTAGACCATAAACTCCCATTAGGGGCATTGCACTCCTTTGTTGCAACCCATTAGCCTCCTAGCACTTGACCAAAAGTGTTTTCCTCGCGTTTAAATGGCTATACTTGTATAATTAGTGTTTTAATCACTAATTATTTATATACATATGTCTTCATATGTAATTAGGATCATTGTGTGTGTCTAAAGACTTCACTTGACACCAAGCACTTGTCCGATCCTTCCTTACGATAACAGTCCGTTCAATTCCAATCACTTACTGCAGGTGAGTTCATACCCCTTAACTAATGTTTTAAACTATTTTTAAATGTTTTATGGGGGGGGGGGGGATACAAGTAGAATCATGCTACTTATTATTTCAATCACATATGATTAGTAAGTAGAATTATGCTACTTATTACATCAATCACACGTGATTAATATACAGCATTCAAATGATTTGGCTACGCATTAGCCGTTTTACCAAACAGTTTCCTTCAAATGATTTTTATAAACATTTTATATGTTTTAAACTCCTTATTACACTGTACCTCTTACTCTGTATATCATATTTCAAACTTATTTACAACCGTGTTTCAAACAAATGTTTCTATATACTAAACTGTTTTATCAAACCCATGCCTTCAAACTGTTTTATAGATTGACATCAAGTCGATCATTTCTTAAAATAATATTTATGTTCAAATGGTTTACAAAACTTATTTATGCTTTTATATTATAAATTGCATGCCTTTATATGTATAGTTATATAAGAAATGTTTAAAAGACATAGGAAGGCTATCCACCCTATTTCCTTTTCGTGCTTGAGATGTGGTCTGGTGGGATATCGGGTACTCGTCCGAAGGTCGTTTAAATATTAGTTATATATCATGTGTACATATATAGTCATAAAAGGTCCTTCCAGTTCATCCTATGCCCTTGGGTAGCAAGGGTATACATCCATGTCCATACATACCAGATAGATTACTAGTAAACTACCATATGGGTAGTTTAGGAAGATACTAGAACAATTACTAGAACGCGATATCATACAATGAGTCAGTTCATTCATGAGTCAATACTTACTAGAACATTACAGTGCAGAACATATACAACTATACTAGGAAGAGAACATGTACAACTATACTAGGAAGAGAACATATACATCTATACAAGGAAGAGAACATATACATCTATACTAGAATGATTACATTACTATACTTGCTAGGTAAAGAGCACGTACATTACAGCTAGAACAGTTCATTACATTACATATACAAGAATACGTTAATTATTATGATTTAAATCGGAGCATGAATTAAATGTCATGACTCGAGTTGTAGCCAGAGTCTCTTGGAGGGAGAGCGTGAGTTTGCGTATAGATCTATACTGGATTGACAATCCTACACCTTGCTGCTAGCTACAGCCGGACCTGCAGGTCTGCGGGTGCCAAACGTCATTCCGTTATTACGACCATTCGTATGTCATTGTTATCGGTCGATAGTATGGTGCGATTTATCACATAATGGCTTAATATAAATCCGGTTTAAGGTAGTTAGTACGGCAGTAGTTCTTATAGCACTACACCATAGTACTATTTCTTTTTCCCATTACATTCACTTCGTGAACATTCACCCGACGCACGGTAATGTAGAAACTATATTTTTGGATAATGATAGTTATACTTGGGAAAACACATACTCTTACAAGAGGCACACATTCAGAGCAGTTAGGTCTTGGTAGAAGACTACATTCAGAACAGTTAGGTCTTGGTAGAAGAAACCTTCATATACTAGTAGGAATCATAGGGATTTTTAGGGTTTTCCAAACACTTACAGTTCATATACACTTTCAATACTTACAATACATATACTTACAAATTCTTACATACAAATTAAGTCACTAAAATACTTATGATCTCACTAGCTTCAAAGCTGATACTCGCTTTAAAAATTACTTGTATCCTCAGGTCATCATAGACAGGTACCGATGCAAGGAGAAAGGAAGATGGAGCTTGTTCAAGGCTTATCTTTCATTTTGATTTATGCTTTAGTATTTATCAAAATTTGACAGAACACATTTGTATAATAATTATATTATTAATGCAATGGATGATGTTGTTGCTTGTTTACTACTTTTCATTGTTGTGATACTGTACATGACGTCCTCTGCCCCATAACGTTTCCGCCGTTCTTGGTTTTGGGGTGTGATAGATTGGTATCAGAGCATTGTTTATAGTGAATTAAGTATATCAACCAATAAAAGATATACTAACTATAAATACATAAGGGATTAAAAATACTCTGACCAAGAGTTTATACTTTAAATAATAAAATATTTAAGTAAGTATACGTGCTGCATTCATACTAAAATCAGTGTCACTAGGACAGTACAAAAGAATTACCATTGTTGGGTAACACAAGTGGGCTTCTAGACATATGGTCAAAACTGGGAAGATATAGCCTGATCACCTATATTATCCGAGAGTTGACTAGCATGTGCCTATGTTTAATTGTGTGGTTGCAACAATGCTAAAATCTTACCAACCCTACCACAATGAGAACAATAGAACATAACATTAAAATTTAAAATACTATAGGAGTATTTGGTGTTACTATAAGTACTTTATACTTGAGAATTAAAAACGGGATCTTCATTACTAAGTTGATAGTTGCTAAGTGGATACACTAAGGCTATATGTAATTAGGATGTTATAGACTTAGAATCTGTGAAAATTTTGCCTTACCCATATTCTGTGTGAATTTGGAATTAAGGTCACTTATTCGAAGGTCTATCCTATTTAGATTACACATAGCTGGTATGCACTTCACAAATAGCGATGTAACTAATGAAGGTTTTCTAAATAATTATCTAGATAGTTCGTCTAATAATTATTCTCCTACCCTAAATTCTCGCATAGAAAACATAGCTGGACTCCATCCCCTCAGCAACCAGTATCTTCCGAATGAAGTCATAGCTGGTTGGTTTGGAGAAGAACCAGAGAATGATCATCCTTTTCCCCTTGAATGATCACCATGATGAAGACCTTTCGTATGATGCTAACTCCGAACCAGAGGCTGAGAACCTACCCAGAGCAGCTCCCTTTCCAATTCCTAACCCTCGTCCGGCTTTTCATGGCCTGACCCTGAGTGAGTGGAATGCTTGGAAACATGGAGCCAAGGACAAGATCAGCCCATGCCATTAATGGTGACTGAAGCTTTTACAACTTGAGCAATGGGGGCTCAGCAGATAGAGTCTTGCCAATCTTGGTCCGCAGAGTGGCCCGAAATGAGATTCAAGGCAAGACAGCCCTATATCAGATTACCGAAGTTGTTGCCGATGCGAGAATGCATACCCTCCGCACCATTCGTCTAGAAGATGCTCACGAGAGATCAGAGAGAAACCATGAAACCCTGATGCAAGCACTGATTGAATCACGAGCCAAAGTTATAGAGCTCCGAGTACGCCAGAGGGTGTATGAAAGACACCTACTTGACGTGGAACGTCAACTGGCTGAACTAGGAGTTCACCAGAAGGATGACCGTCGCCGGTAGTAGACACTTTACTTTATTTTCCTTGTAAAAAGGAATCATGTTTTTCTGTCTATGCCCGATGTGGCATTTTCTATGAAATTATCTTGTACCTGATGAGATTAAAACTTAATCTTGAAGATCGATTAGATCTTAAACAGGTAAATAAATATTAAACAGCAAGAACACGAAAATAAAGAACAAGTCAAGAATGAATCAAACGTGTCGAATGATTATAAAATAACCCTTAGAAGAGCTCGATCAAGAACATCAACTGTAGAGGGTTGAAAGGTTTACAAGGAACGATAAAGAAAATCAAAGCTATCGTAATTCTCTATCTTGTAATCTAGATTGTTAACCTAATTATGCATGCAAGCATATACTTATATAATAAACCTAACAGGCTCTCGGTTGGACAGGCCCAAACTGGAGTACAAAATAAATGGACTACCAGTCGAGCCCAATGATGCAATCTTCAAACGAATCTTTAACCCAACAATCTCCCCCTTTGCGTCAATTGGAGCGAGATCTTCACTTGTTACTTGGGCCAGCAGCGGTGGCAGGTACTTTCTTCTTCACGGTATTAAACAGACGCGAGATAAGAGCCAGTATCGTCTGTCTAAACCTGATGTACCATTGGATCATATCGTTGAAGTATTTAACATCATCCGCTGTATTCTCTTTACACCTTCGTATGATCGACAACACGTGCTCTAGACAAGCAGTGGTGTAAAGGTGTTTGTCAGCTAAAGCAAAGAGACATTTCTGTCCTTCTGCTCTAGTGAACATGACCGAATTGCGTCTCGGGTCGATCTTGCCCATTTTCATTTGATTGAGATCACCGGCCGATCCCACAGGAGCTATCTTCGGTTTCTTCTTGAAGACAGTGGCTACCTCCTGATCCATTAGGGCTACCTCCATGATGTAACAGACTAACATCCTTTTGAGATGGTCTATAATCGGACCATATTCAGCTTCATTCGTCAAGAGGATGTTATGCAAAACGATCCAATCATGAGGATTTAGGTTCGGTAGATCTGCCAGGGATATAAGATGTTCAGTTCTTGCAGACCCTCGAATCACCTTGAACCGAACATTGATGAATCTTCCTTCGGTATAAGTCTTCAATACCCGAACATTCACTATCTTCTGGGCGCTCCATGTTAGATACTGAGGACGAGCAGCCTTCAGATAGAATTCGATCAGCTCCCTATCAACCTCTGGGGTTCGGATGAGGGACTTCAAACATATTGGAGAAGGCGTGGAAGATAAACGCCTTTCGAGTCAACGGCATGTCGAACTGCGAATCGACAGAGTTATAGCAGTCGAAGGAGATCACCGACTCGAGCCATAGGATGCTAGGAGTATGTATGGCCTCCTTAATCATTCGCTCCCGAGTCCAGGCAGGGAAGAGAGTCTTCCTGCTCTCAAGGAGATCGTGGGCTTCTTTCTTCTTGCGTTCGGCTTCTTCAGCCTCTCGCGCCACACGATAGATATCATCATCAACATTGTGACTGTTTTTACGTTTCAACATGTCCGCAATGGTTTCTTTATCTTCATCTTCATCTTCTTCCTCAGCTATGTTCTTCCCTTTATCCTTCACACCTGAACCCGAAGTTTGACCAGTTAGAGGTGGTTCGGTTGTGTGAGTAGCTTTGGAGGAAGGAGGTGGTTTCGATCCGGAGTTCTTCCCTTCTCCCCCTTGTTTCGGATTAGACACGAAACTAGGTAAGCCTTCGATTTTGCTGAGAAGGTCCATGGCAGGAGAAAGTTTTTCAGCAAGGGTTCGCCTCACCGAATGATTGAGAATCGGATTGTGTGCTTCTAGGATGTTAGATAGGGCAGCGTGTACATCCGAAACACATGTTTTTATGACCTCCCGTTCGGATCGAAGAGCTTCAAGCTGTTGCTGTGAGTTTGAAAGCTGAGTGCTCTTGACCTTGAGGGCGGTGGTTTTGCTTGCCAGAACGTCCATTAATGAGTTTTCAGCTGCGAGATCCTCTTGAAGCTTAGCGAGGCGCTCATCAATGGAGGCACGAAGGGCCGAGTTGTCATCGCTAATGGATTGGCGAAGGTTAGCGAATGACTGTAACTCCGTTGAGACGAACTTTGCCAATTGCTGAACGATTGGTTCCAAAGTTGTCTTGGTGGCATCAGCGCTCTCCTGTAAGGACTTCAACAGGGAAGAGGCGTCTGAGAATAGTTTATCGACTTTTGCGGTCGCTGCCTCACAGGCTTTTGTGGAGGCGTCTATGGCGGCTGTGGCTGAAGCTACAGAATCATGCTGAGCCCTGGAGAAGGCATCAACGATCTTCTGAAGAGCGGCTTCAGAGAGAGAGGACTGGTTGTTGGAAGAAGAAGCAAGAAGTAAGTCAACCTTCTCGTTTAGCTCCTTAAGATGCTTCTTTGTCACCGGAGCATCGTCCTCATCATCAATTTGAACCTGAAACGGACTAAAGTAGACCGAATCGAAGGTCATGTTTTCACCGCCAAGAAATGGGTTATCTCCATCAGAGGCATGATCTGGAGATGGTGGGGGTGGTGAAGCTGGGGGTGTGGTGGTTTTTGTAGGTTCAGGTTGAGTGTTGGTTGGGGTAGTTTCGGGTGGTTGTTGAGTGTGGGTAGGTTCGGTTGTATGCTGGGTTTCGGTTTGTGGTGGTTTGGTTACGGGTGGTGTTTCGGTTACAGGTGGTGTTTCGGTTACAATTGTGAAAATGGGTGGTGGTATAGGGAAAGATGTTGGAGGGATAGTGGTAGTGGGTTTTATGGTGGGAATGGAAGTAGGGATTGTTTGAGTGGGTGATGGAATGGGTGAATTATGGATTTCCATGTCTGGGGTAGGAGATCGGGGTGGGGTGTTGCCTCTTAGAGGGGTTCACCTCGTTGAGAGCCGTCCGAATCCGAACTCTCGCCTTTCTGAGTCACTCGAAGAGGAAGGGATGACAAGCTTTCGCTTCGGTTGAGTCTTCCTTCGCTTCGGTTGCGAGGACTGAGCAGGTTTTGTTTGTTTCCTCTTCTTAGGAGAAGGACCTTTAGGAGCTTTGGTCACCTGCTTCCCTTTTTCCGCCTTTTTGCCCCTATGAACAGGTTTGTCAGCATCATGGATGGACCTGAGCATTTCCTGTGTGAGTTCCCTCGGTCCTGACTGTTTGAACTCCTTAATCGTCCTGATGATCCTGCTGTCAGAAGGAACATCGCCGTACATTGTCTCCGGAATAGAGCCAATGAAAGAAAACTTGGATGCATCGGAGACGATGATCTTCGTGGTATGAAAAGTACCAACCGAAGACATCGATGCACCATCAGCAGTGGGGACGTCGAACTTATCCATTGCCCACTGTGTGATGAGAGTCCAGAACCGGGCATACGACACCTCAGAATGTCGTGAAGAAGAAGAGAGGCTCTGGATGAGTTGTTGCCAGAGAACAAACCCATAGTCAAGATTGACTCCTTGTAGACGCCATACATAATCGACAGGAACAGTCGACTAGAACCATCGGATCCTGAGCTCCGTTCAGATAAGCCCTTTAAGAGGACTGTGAACATGCCGTTCCACTGCGGCGGCAAGCAGGATTTCTTGAACTTTGCGACGGAGGTGAGCGCCTCCGTATACCCCATATTGTAAAACATGTTGTAAAGATGGCCCACCGAAATCATCTCCGGATTGATTCTTGAAGGGTCAGCAGCAAACCCTAGCAGTGTACCAAATTGTTTCCTTGAAATCGAGGTCTTGTGATCAGACACCTCGAAGAATACCCTGTCGACTGCTTTATCGTAATGAGCAGTCGCATACACCTGCGATAGGAGCACCATGGGCACAGACTCAACCCGAGATAGTGCAGGAGCGATTTGTGAGTACTTCAGGCACTCAATGATCGGAAACATGTAAGAATCATACGCCTGAGGTGTTAGGTCAATCACCAAGCACTGTTGAGGACGAATGGGAAGGATGTGTGAGGTGGCATGGACGGATGATGATTCTGCCATTGTTGAAGGTAGGAAGAAGAAGATGAACAGGAAAGCTTTAGGGAGATTTTTGCTCTCCTGGAAATCCGGATGCAGTAAAGAGGTAAATGGGAGTGGAGACTGCCTTTTATAGTGATTGTAAGGAGAGAGAAAAATCTGTTCAAATCTTCTATGGAAATACGAAAAGGTTTCCCGGAATGACAGATGCGTGACAGTTAGGGCATGCGATGATCACGTAGGAGAGAGAGTGTCAGATTCCTAGGAACACGCCGCCCAACAAGCGCCGTTTTAGAACAAACCGTTTCAAATCCTCACGCGCCTTTAAGTGCCAGAGAGGAATCGCTTGAAATTCGCACACGCGTCCATTATGTCAGTAAAAGAGTGGGTGTTTCAAATTCACACGCGCCCCCCCCCCCCCCCCCCTTTTTTTTGTACCACCGGTTGAAATTCAATCCTTTTGTTTCCCACCTGAGTCAGCAACCCTTCGTCTTATCTTTTGAATCGCATCTTTTGAATAAATTGCCCACGTGGATGATTGTTGATCACGTCTTAAGAATTAACCACCAATGCAATAAATCAGTCTGAAATTATTAGAACCAGATTTTTGGAAAATCAAGGATTTTCGTGCTAAGAGTGTAAAAACAAAAGAAATAAAGCAACTCTTTATAGGAATAAATGTGATGTCAATAATGACACGAAACAAATGACCCCGGGCACGAATCTCTTCCTTCAAGGTCAAGAGAGACCTTAAAGTGTTAATGTGGATTCCCGTTGAATTACGATCAAACACTTATTAATAAATGTTGAAAGGCTTCTTTTAATTAGGCTACTTCAGGGTGGCTTTCGCTTTGATGCAACAATTCTAATATTGAAATAAGAAAGAAAGTGATCAAAGTACTTGTGAGACCGGTGTAGTCTGTTGAACAAGTAGGTAGGAATTAATTTGAAATTAGCTTGGAAGATAGAAAATCTCAAAAAAAAAATTAAAAACTGGATCCCAAGGGAAGAAAAGTTATGGTGTTTAACAATTTCATAGGAATCACACAAAATAAAATTTGAGATTTCATGAGGGTACATCCGTCAATTCTTTGGTGAAAACTTGAGCAAATTAATTGTTCACCATCAATTCAGATTTGGTGTTGAATTTTGGGTTTCACTCAGCTCGTAGTAGCACGAAACTAAGATCATAAACACAGTTGTTGTGTAACCATAAACCTCAGTGGTAATTTCTGAGAGTCTCAAGGGTTACGTTGATGAAACGAATGTAATGGAGATGGTGTAAGAAAATAAAGTACCTCAGCTGCAAAAAGAAGGACCAAGCAGAAAACTCTTAACTCATGTGAGAAGAGAGTGAGGTAGCTCACGATTAGAATAAATGTGGTAGCCTTATTGGGAAGACAAGGTTTGTTTATACCAGGTCATGAAGGCTATTATTCAAAATCTTATGAGGCTTGGGACACATACAGCAGCATGCTTCTAGGGACACTTAAGTAATCCAACAATTATATCCCCATAAATGAACGAGCAAAAATAAAATTAAAAGAGAAAAATATTTTTGGAGTTTTTGAAATAGATAATAAAAAAAATAAAAGGAAAAAAAAATTAAAAGATAAAAAGTAAGCAAAGAAAATAAGACTTGGAAAGAGTAAAAAAAACTTTGGAAAACTTTGAAAAACCGAACCCGAATGTTTGGTTGGTTTCGGTTGGGAAAAATTTGAAAAACCGAACCCGAGCGTTCGGTTGGTTTCGGTTCAAGAAAATTTTGAAAAACCGAACCCGAGCGTTCGGTTGGTTTCGGTTCAAGAAAAGTATGAAAAACCGAACCCGAGCGTTCGGTTGGTTTCGGTTCAAGAAAATTTTGAAAAACCGAACCCGAGCGTTCGGTTGGTTTCGGTTCAAGAAAATTTTGAGAAACCGAACCCGAACCTTCGGTAGGTTTCGGTTTTGAAAATTTTTAGAAAACCAAGGAGTTTAGACATTGAAGCAGAAAATACTATTAACAATGAGATAAACAACTGTGTACAAGAAATATACAACCAAGAAAACTACCTTTGTGGTGATGAGGGAGTCAGTTGATTTAACCGAACCTGAACGTTCGGTTAATTTCGCTTCTTACGTTTGAGGTTGAGAGGTAGTGTGAGGTACTGACTCTGATTCCATCATACCTAGCCCTTGCAGTATTCTGTTGAATGATGCTTCAGGAAGAGCTTTGGTAAAGACGTCAGCCAGTTGATCAGTGGTTCTGACAAAGTGTACTTCGACGTTTCCATCTTCCACGTGATCTTTGATGAAGTGATACCTCAGTGCTATGTGTTTGGTTTTAGAGTGTTGCACTGGGTTATGAAAAATCCTAATTGCACTTTCAGAGTCACAATATAATGGGATCTTCTTCATATTGAGTCCATAGTCTCGAAGTTGACTCTGGATCCAAATCACTTGAGAGGTGCAGGATGCAGCGGCTATGTATTCTGCTTCGGCAGTAGACAACGACACGTACGTTTGTTTCTTGGATTGCCAGGTAACCAACTTCCCGTCAAGGAATTGACAGCCACCAGTGGTGCTTTTTCTGTCGAGTCCACATCCTCCAAGGTCAGCATCTGAATAGGCTTGAACGAAGAAGCCTGAGTTGGAAGGATACCATAGTCCTAAGGAGGTGGTTCGCTTGAGATAGTGTAAAATGTTCTTCACTGCAAGCATGTGAGGTTCGCGTGGGTTTGCCTGAAATTGAGCACAATAACACACAGAAAACATGATGTCAGGCCTGCTAGCAGTCAGATACATTAGTGAGCCTATCATTTGGCGATAGAGCGTGATATCCACAGCCGGTTTGTCTAGAGATGGAGTTAGCTTGGTGCCGAATGCCATTGGGACTTTGACTTTGGAGTCTCCCATCATACCAAACTTTCCTAGGAGAGTGTTCGTGTAAGCTTCCTGATTGATAAAGATGCCTTCAGATCCCTGTCTAATATTTAAACCAAGGAAAAAGTTAATAGGACCCATTGAGCTCATTTCAAATTTAGTCTCCATCAGCTTTCTGAATTCAGCTGTTAGGCTGGGATTCGTAGAGCCGAAGATGATGTCATCGACATAAATTTGAACTATCATAAGGTGGTTACCATCATTTTTGCGAAAGAAGGTTGGGTCAACCGAACCTTGTTTGAATTTAGACATCTTTAAAAATTTAGTTAGCGTTTCATACCAGGCTCTCGGAGCTTGTTTGAGGCCATACACAGCTTTATCCAGAATGTAGCAACGATTTGGATATTTTTCGTTCACAAACCCAGGAGGTTGCTCCACATACACGGTTTCTTCGAGTTCTCCATTAAGAAATGCACACTTGACGTCCATTTGGAAAACTTCAAAGTTTTTGTGGGCAGCGTAAGCAAGAAATATTCTAACAGATTCCAGCCTAGCTACGGGAGCGAAAGTCTCTTGATAATCAATCCCTTCCTCCTGAAAATATCCCTTTACTACCAGACGAGCTTTGTTCCTTATTACATTCCCTTCCTTGTCCATTTTATTCCTAAAGACCCATTTGAGACCAACAACCGAGGCATCTGGAGGAGTTGGAATGAGGCGCCAGACTTTGTTCCTTTCAAATTCGTTCAGTTCGTCTTGCATCGCTTGAACCCAATCGGAGTGATCGAGAGCAGTATTAACTGTCTTCGATTCAACTTTTGAGCTTGGCTCCCCCTCAACATGTGAGCTTGGCTCCCCCTCAACATGTGAGCTTGGCTCCCCCTCAACTGAAGCAACGTTGGATGGAGGTTCATCAGAATTCGATCCTCCTTCATTCATTCTCCTGGCAGCTTCTTCGACAATTTGCTTCATGTGGTTTACCTTGTTGTCTGCTACGCCTGCTTCTGAGAGAGTAGCTTTCTCTGGTTCGTCAAATAGCTCCAGAAACTTCTCGTATAGATTGGCGATCGAGACTGTGACTTGGCCAGTTTGAGGAAAGATGTCCCCAGCTGTGTCTTCTTTGGCCTGTAGCTTTTTGACATAGCTATCGTCAAAAGTCACGTAATAGGTCTCTTCAATTTTTCTCGAACGCTTGTTTAGGACTCTGTATGCTTTAGAAGTGAGAGAGTAACCCAGAAAGATTCCCTCGTCGGCTTTGACATCGAACTTGTTGCGGTGTTCTTTAGAGTTAAAGATGAAACACCGTGAGCCGAACACATGGAAAAATTTCACATTGGGCTTTCTATTGTTGAGAATCTCGTATGGTTTGAGCGTGAATCGTTTGTTGAGATAAGACC
Organism: Lactuca sativa; assembly: GCF_002870075.4. Lineage (NCBI taxonomy): Eukaryota > Viridiplantae > Streptophyta > Magnoliopsida > Asterales > Asteraceae > Lactuca > Lactuca sativa. The sequence continues at coordinate 380,201,296 of NC_056626.2, forward strand.
TGTTCTGTGTAAAACAAGCAGCAAAAATTGCATCAGCCCAAAAGTAAAGAGGTAAGGAAGCGAAACTTAGCATAGTTCGGGCAGCTTCACACAAAGATCGGTTTCGTCTTTCGACAATTCCGTTCTGTTGAGGTGTGTAGGGAGCTGAGAAGTTGTGACTTATTCCCTTTTTTGCTAAAAATTCTTCAAATTCCCTATTCTTGAATTCCAGACCATTGTCGCTTCTGATGTTGCGAACGACCTTCTTGAGCTGTACTTCAATCTGCTTGATGAACACTTTCAGCTTATGAGTCGCTTCAGATTTGAGCTTTAGAAAGAACACCCATGTAAATCGTGAAAAGTCATCAACAATAACAAGAATATACTTGCTACCACCGATGCTTTCGATAGATGATGGACCACACAAATCAATATGAAGTAATTCGAGTGGTTCAACAACTTTTGTGTTAATTATAGATGGATGACTTTGACGACTCTGCTTCCCCATTTCGCATGCAGCACACAAATGATCTCTGTCGAACTTGAGCAATGGAAGGCCTCGAACATGACCTCCAGTGACAAGTTTGTTGACATCTTTAAAGTTGAGATGAGAGAGTCTTCGGTGCCACAACCAGCTTTCGTCAGATTGAGCTTTTGATAACAAGCATATAGCTGGGTTTCCTTTGATAGGTTTAAGGTTTAGAGGAAACATTTCACCCTTACGCTCCGATTTGAGAATTACTTTCTTCGTCTTCTTCTCAATAATTTCAGAACCTTCATCGTCGAATGAGACTTTGAGACCTGTACCTCCAACAAGCTGAGATACACTGATGAGGTTGTGTTGTAATCCTTCGACATAAGCCACCTTCCTTATAGTAAAATCACCATTAGTTATCATTCCTTATCCCTTTATGGTGCCGAAAGAGTTGTTTCCGAACTTGACGTTGCCACCGTTTGAAAGAGACCTGTATTCCCTGAGCTCTTCTTTCCTTCCTTTCATGTGACGCGAGCAGCCACTATCGATGTACCATTCTTCGTCGAACTGCTCGTCACTTATAACCTGCAAAAATTAAGCAGATTTAGGAACCCAAAGTTTCTTGGGTCCACGTGAGCTTTTCATAGGAACAGGAATAGTAAGAGAGATGTCAACAAGATATGTTCGTTTTATAAGTGTTGTTTCATCTTTCTTTTTGATGGTAAAGACTTTTATTTTATTAGGATTAGGTGCGTTCGGTTTAGACTCTGGATTGGATGCATTAACCTTCTGTTTGCCTTTTTGTTCAGCTGACGAATGAGATTTTTGAGAACGAACAGAATTAGCTTTAGAGCAAGATGGAGATGAATTGGAAGAATTAGAAGAATTAGATGAATGAGAAGGAGTGGGCTTAGATTGAGATGACTTCTTGGCTGGAGACTCTAGGTGACCCTTTTGCTTTTGATCATTAGTGGGACTGACCTTGGAGTTTTGATCTCTTTTGACTTCTGAAACGAACCTTTGCTTTCGGTTGGAGCAGTTCTCTGAACCGAACCTATGCTTTCGGTTGGAGTCATTCTCTGAACCGAGCCTTTGCTTTCGGTTGGTATTTTCTTCTGAACCGAACCTTGGCTTTCGGTTGTTGTGGCTTTCATGCTTTTTGACAGGATTATTCTCAAACTTCAGATTCTTGTCTTGATGTGAGAAATATGCATTTTGGGATTGCCAGAATTGTTTCCTTTCAGAGAGATTCTTCCTGTATCTCTGGTTCCTTTCACGTTTCTTATTCCTCATCTGCTTCGGTTGATGATGAATATTGGCTTTCATTTTCGGTTTCTCCTTGGCTGGTTCACTTTGAACTGTAGGAGTTTCACTTTGAACTGAGGAACTAGAGGGAATGTCTTCTTTTGCCGAACTTCCATTCTCTTGAGGAATGTCTTTCGTACCACTAGTACTTGGCTCATCGAAATTATCTGGCTTATTCAAGGGTTCTGGTATGTATCTACCTTTACTCATCCATGAGGTTTTTTCTGATAAGCCTACCGTTTCGTTTGCATTATCTATTGGAGCTGACCAGAAGTACTCATCGCAGCTATCAGCATTGTCTTCGTTTACAATAGCTGTGAGTTCAGCGGTCTGATGTTCGGTTACTCCAGTGACCTTGTACACTTGATTTGGAGTGGTCCTGACCTTTTGATATACAACCGCTTTCTCTGCTAAGATCGGGGACTTTTGTTGGGACAATCGAGCGAACTCCACTGAATTTTCAGAAATTAGATTCTTGTGGTTTTCAGGCTCGTTTTTTACAAATTCTGAGTAGTCAACCGTGTCCTCTACAAAAATTTCACTCATGTTGTCGTCCTCATTAAGCTCAGATGCATTTTCAACATCAATTTTGTTTTCTGAGCTCAAGTTGGCGTTTAAATAGTCAAATTTTTGTATGGTTTCGGTTCTCAGTTTAAGTCTATCATTTTCATCCAAAAGGTTTTTAAGCATGTCCTTGTGGTCCTTGGATTTAATGAAAGATTCTATTTTGTCCAGTCCATACATGTAGGTCGGATTAATGTCATCAGATGATATCACACTCTCATAATTATAAGCTTCAGCATCGATTTCATCCTCCTTAAACTCAAGGAAGGGCAAAATCATGCGATGGATCTTTTGGCCTATTTCACAGTCCAAGTGAAGCTGAGTAATATTAGAATAAAGACGTTTTGCAATTAAACAAAAAACATTCCGCTGTTTTAACAACTTTAAATTGTCTCTTTGTAAATAAATGTTTTCGTCTTTTATTTTAACTAATTCAGACTCCTTCAACTCGATCCACATGCACCGCTCCTCACTCTTCGAAGACACCCTGCTTAATTGATCAGTTAGGTTAGAATTGGTGACTCGAGTTTGAGTTAAACTACTATCTAGATGAGAAATTCTTGTATTAACATTTTTTAGTTCTTTCTCATATGAGGATTGTGGTACTTTAAATGAAACGAAAACCGATTGTACCTTCTTGATCAGTTCATCGAGCTCGTTGCACTGCACGCTGAGCGGTTTGGCCGTAAAGCACATATCCTGCTGCTCCTTCGGTTCATTGCTTCCACCATCAGTGTTGTATCCCCTCATCTGAGATACATCCGACACCATGAAGCACCTTCCTCCACTGCTCTCCTCCTTTGCCACGCAAGCCTTTCCATGAGAAGGCTTCCTCACTTCATCGTCTTCAGAGTCGGTTGACCAAACTTCCACTCCACCGAACTCGTCATCAGCAACCGAACCCTGCACAATAAGAGCATTCATGGAAGGGTTAGCGGTAGATTTCTTCTTCCTCATCTCATCAAGCTTTTTCTGTAGCAAAGCTTCCTCATCCTTTTCCTCATCTTTTTCAGCCATCTTTTTGAGGACACAATCCTTAGCATAGTGATTTTTCCCTCCACAGTAGTAACAACTTACTCCAGAATCACCATCTGCTTTCGGTTCCTTCTTGGGATCTTCAACCTTCGGTTCATTATTAACCTTTTCTGAACTATAACTCCCCTGCCAGTTTCGGTTTTTGTTGCTGGGGAATCTCTTCTTAATGAACCTCTTGGGGTTAGACACCATCATAGCATAATCCTCAGACGTGAGGTCATACTCCTCCAAGTTGAAGTCTTCATCCTCCATCACAGCTTTACTTTTTAACAGGAGGGCCAGCGAACCTAGGCTTGAGACAACATTCTTTTCCTGCAACACAATTTTCTCCTGAGACTTGAGAATACCCACCAGTTTCACCAAAGAATAAGATTTAAACTGTTCATGGGCTTTGACTGTAGACACCACTGCTCTCCATTCTGACCTTAGACCATTTAAGAACGTAACTTTCTGCTCGATAAGCTTCCTTTCGATGTCATGTTTGATCATCCTGCTGAGAAGATGATTGAAGCGATCGAACGTCTGGGTCACAGTTTCTTCGGCTCCTTGCCTGAATTCTCCAAACTCAGATAAGAGCAAGGTTTGGATAGAATGTTCAAGATCCTCGTCTGTAGAGTACAGTTCGTGAAGTCTATCCCAAACTTCCTTTGCCGTCGTGCATGAGCTGACCAACCTGAAGGTGTCGGACTGAAGGGCGAATCTGATCAATCGTAACGCCTTGATATTACATTGGAATTTATCCTTTTCATCTTGCGCAATATCTTTGACATCCTTCAGTAGATCATTATACTCCTTTTGAGTTTTAATAATCCTCGACGTTGCAGAGTGAGAAAAAGGTCCATTAATGATTGCTTCCCATATGAGGTATCCATTATCCTCAGATCCTATAACGTAGTCTTCGAAGTGATGCGCCCAGACTTCATAATCATGGGTATATAGGATTGGAATCTTCGTGGTTGAACCGATGCTGTTGGAAATATTGATGGGATTCGATTGTGACTCGTCCATTATGATCGAAAAACCTGTTCAAAGATCAGACTTGTAATAAATCAGATTAGGGCAAAACAATAAATATCAAGATACATCAATAATGAGATGACGGCTCAGTAAATATCAGTAATTGCGGAAAAACCCTAATTGAAACCTTTTCACAGAAAAGATGTGTATCGATTACACAGCCTCCTGCTCTGATACCAATTGATGAGATTAAAACTTAATCTTGAAGATCGATTAGATCTTAAACAGGTAAATAAATATTAAACAGCAAGAACACGAAAATAAAGAACAAGTCAAGAATGAATCAAACGTGTCGAATGATTATAAAATAACCCTCAGAAGAGCTCGATCAAGAACATCAATTGTAGAGGGTTGAAAGGTTTACAAGGAACGATAAAGAAAATCAAAGCTATCGTAATTCTCTATCTTGTAATCTAGATCGTTAACCTAATTATGCATGCAAGCATATACTTATATAATAAACCTAACAGGCTCTCAGTTGGACAGGGCCAAACCGGAGTACAAAATAAATGGACTACCAGTCGAGCCCAATGACGCAATCTTCAAACGAATCTTTAACCCAACAGTACCGTAAGTACTTTAGTTAGGTCTTTATGCTGTCAAGAACTATCTTCCCTATGGATATGATGTAAGACCTTTACAAGGTCATTTTCCTGAATCTTTACATCGTGAATATCAAAGACATTGACAGCCGGCTAACTTTTGTGTCATTCTTCATTCAAGTACTCCTATCATACTTTCATTGGAGTCTATCTGAAACATGCTTTAGTCAAGTCATTGGACTATAGCAAGTTAGATTCGGAGACATTTCCAAGTCTCTTTCAGTGGTTGGATCTTGTTATTCACCAACCCACGATACCTTGGCTTGCACAACAAACGTTTTGAGACCATTCTACGAACTTACTTCCACCCGTTACTAGGACTGCATCATAGGGTTGTAGGTCAAACCTTCATAAACACAACTCTACTCAATACTAGGACTGCATCATAGGGATGTAGGTGAAATTTCGAGAACGTAGTCGTGCTCTTTACATGAACAATCTAAGTACATCAAGGGTCAACCAGAATCGCTCACAAAACCCTTATCTTTCGTGTTACAGAATCATGTCGTCATCCGGAAGCAATCAGTTGAATGACGAAACCTCCGCCTTTCCTATGAATGCCGCTACCTTTCAAACAGCAGTTACAGCTGCTGTGGTGGCTGCCGTAACCGCGGTCATTGCGCACTGTAAGGCTATCAGCACAGTCAATGCTGCTGATGGGAATGAAGTTTCCAATCGTGGTATCCACCCAGGAAGTCGCCAAATAGTAACAGTCACAGGCTCGCAAAACCAAAAAGCAGAGAACAAGAAACGAAAGCGTCAAACCCGGAAAGAACGCAAGAGATCCCAAAGGCCAGATATACAACAACAACAAGTGGAAACCCCTGCCGTTCCCGTACCGAGCAGGCCATACAAAGGAACGCTCCCGAAGTGCGACCGGTGCAACTACCACCACGAGGGAATGTGCCGATTCTTGCAATGCGATAATTGCAACAAGATAGGTCACATTGCTCGTTTTTGTAGAACTACCTCCACCACTGGGGCAAGCCTAGTTTGCTTTAATTGTGGTGAGTTTGGGCACTATAAAAGGGATTGCCCGAAGAAGGAAATCAAGGAAAGAACCCGTGTCCCCATAAATCCCACTCGACACTTCACTTCTACCACCAAAGTTGATGCTGTCCAGATATGTCACCAATGCGGTGAAATTGGACACTTCAAGAAAGATTGCCCGATAGCAAAGAATTCGGGTAATGATGGGAAGATTCTCAGGATCACAGCTGCAGGAGAGCCTACTCCGGAACCACGTTAAATGTAATTTAGGCGTTTCGTTGTAACAGACTTATAAACTATCTAGAACTAGTGCAACAAGAGTCTTACCTTTTGCGAGATCCTATATGTATAGGGATTCTCGTGCTACGTATACTTGTCTTTTGTAGTATATCTTATTCGCAGCTATAGTCTTGTGGTAAATCTAAAGTACTGTAACTCTGTTCATGGTTGCACGGTTGTGTTTTGTCTGTAAACGTCTTATGTTCAAATCTAATGTCTTTAAGTTTCAGTATGATTTCGACATTATCATACGAATCGATTCAATTTGATCCTCACGAAAACAGCTTCATACGTACATCTCTTTCTTCTAGATCACTTTTCCAGCGAAGCCGTCACATCAGAACACCGAAGTACTCATGCCAGGAGTACCTCTTAGTTATTTTCTTTCTGAAGAAATCCCCGAAGTACTCATGCCAGGAGTACCTCTTAGTTATTTTCTTTCCAAAGAAATCCCCGAAGTACTCATGCCAGGAGTACCTATTAGTTATTTTCTTTCCGAAGAAATCCCCGAAGTACTCATGCCAGGAGTACCTCTTAGTTATTTTCTTTCTGAAGAAATCCCTGAAGTACTCATGCCAGGAGTACCTCTTAGTTATTTTCTTTCCGAAGAAATCCCCGAAGTACTCATGCCAGGAGTACCTCTTAGTTATTTTCTGTTCGAAGAAATCCCCGAAGTACTACTCGTGCAGTACGTCAAGTTTAAACCAAGGATTCATACGATTGATCTATCACTAAGGAAGGTATACATAAGAGTGATATATAATCAAGCTTCTACAGGTTTAGAATTGTTGATTCCACTTTAACTTCTCTTTCTCCGATGGGATGTGAGCTTAAAGAAGAATCAGTTATTCGACTACCTTTTCAATCTTAATTATATACGACTCGTATACCCAAGATTGTGATTGTGAAACCATGTATGAATTCTAATATGAACTTAAAGACGAAGAACTGCTTAAGTCTACGAGAAATCGCATCATCATGTGAACAAAATTAGAACCCAGTATGATTTCCGTAAACAGATTGCCCTACAGTCTAAACATCTACGGAGATACAAGAACAGTACAGACAACTTAGCGAACTACACAGAAATAGAATTAGAAGACTAGGCTTCTCACCCTGGAGAACCCCGGTCATATTCTTCCAGAGATCAACGGATCGCATTGTATGTACCTCGGTAATCGAGGACTCCGTCAAGTTTTTTTTTCATTAGAAATCGTTATCTTTGCCTCGCGTAGATGAGATGGTTGAGCAAACGCAAGGAAAGAAACTACTTCCAGGAATGGATCTGAGATCCGAATATCACCAGTTCGAGTGTTAGGGAAAGATGTCCGGAAGACTATCTCCTGAACTCGATGCGGACACTTCGAATCCATAGTGATACCCTTCGGATAGGACCAATACGCCCATAGTTTTCATGAGCTAAACGAATAGGGTACGTTGTTCTTACTTGGATCAGTTTGTCATTTCTCCAGGTAATGATTTACTTATCTACCCTTGTAGTAAGAAGGAACCCATGGGAACAATACCTTCAGAGAAACTTCTCGTGAAGTTCTCTAGGCACGATTTTTGAAATTGAAGAGTCGAATTTCTATGACACACTGTTATTAATGTGGAAATTTTGAGTACTCTTTCAATTTGTCAAAACCATTGGGCACTTGTCGAAACCAGAGATGCCGACAATCATTCGCCAAATTCTAGGTCTTACAGACCTACTGTCATAGTTCATCCAGAAACCCTCGCAAATCACAGGAAACCATACGACTTTGACCCAGCAAGGGGTGGCCTTTGACTGGGAAGTTAAGCAAGAAAAGGAACCTTTAGAATTCCAAGTGAGTGACCAAGCTCTTTAGGTTAACTCACTCTAAGAATGGCTTAATACGCTTCGTAAAGCGTGGAAAGCTAAATCTAAGATAGACAGGACCTCTGAGATTCTTATCAGAATCGGTCCTGCGCCTCGCACAAATTAGACCTACTCCGCGAACTCAGTAACATGCATCCTACTCTTCACGTCTCGATCGTGAAACCATACCTTTCCGTTAAGACTCTAGTAAGTCCACTCGTCGAGATCCTCGCCTTCGTATTAGAACCGTAGTGACCCTCGACCGAGAGGTCAAGCGGACGAAGCAACGCCATCGCCAGTTAGTGAAGGTTCGTTGGAATGCCAACCGAGAACCCAATTTCACTTAGGTGCGCTAGAACCAGTCGATTAGGAAGTTTCCTCCTCACGACTCGATCATTCGTGCACACTTCCTTGCCTAAATTCTAGTTTCGAGACGAAATTCCCTTCAACAGGGGGATGATGTGACAACCCGAAATTTCCATTCTGAACAAACCATATCAAGCCAATATAAGTAGAACAGTTAAAGTGATAATTCAGACTCCGAGTGTAAGTTTGGCAGTTTTTAGGATTTACACTTAAGGAGATATTAGGAGAGTGGATGCACTAGGGTTTGTGCAACACTGTTATTCCAATACTCTAGGAAATTAGAGTTCGTTCCAGGAATAAAAATATTTTCTGCCAAAAATATCTCAGGACTATAAATAGAATTTTGAACCAAATTGGTTCATTTGTTGAATTCCATTTAGAGAAAAGTAAAAATTCTCTCTCACGGATCTTCGGGTTTTCATCCCAAATCATGAGTACACTTCTCTAGTTGTTTTATAATGCTTGTTATAAGCTTAATAACATAGATTACATGTCAAATATGTGAGATCCGAGAGTTTACCGCCCAAGAACGTTCTTGGGGAGTAAACTCCAAAAAGTGGCTTAAGAGCTATCTAGTCCCATTTCTTTGATAAGTGACTAACTTAGGACATTATGTATGTACATTTAAGGCTAGAAACCAATCAAGAACACATAGCTTTAGGAGTTTACGGCCCAAGAGTTTCTTGGACCGTAAACACCAAATTCAAGGGCTTAAATGTGCCCTAATCATTCCTAAGGCTTTAAGACATTAACCCTCAATCACTTCTAGCTAATTTGGAGACATTAAAGCATCAAGAACACCCCTTAAAAGGAGTTTACGACCAAGGAATTACTCTTGGGCCGTAAACACCAAGTAAGGGCACCAAAGTGTGCCTAGGGTCCTCCATAGGCTTAATCAAATGCCTAGAAATTATCCTACTTGTATTTGGGACTTGAAAGAATTAAAACAACCATCCCATGAGAGTTTACGGCCGTAAACTCTAAGGGATATGGTCTTCTGGCCGTAAACTCCTCAAAGGAGTATTATCTATGCCCTAAATTGCCCAAAGGATTAAACCACCAAGCTAGGCTTATTCTAGAAATCATTTAGCACTTGAAAACACTATAACCACCCTCCCAAGGGAGTTTACGGCCGTAAACTCCAAGGGAATATGGTCCCATGGCCGTAAACTCCTTAAAGGAGTTGATATAGCACCCAAACACTTGATTTAGCCTTGAAACAATTCACCACTAGAGTTGTAATAATTCTAAGCTTCATTTAGAGACTTGGTTGAGAGTTTACGGCCAGGAGTTTACTTCCCTGGGCCGTAAACTCCAAAACATATGGCCCTTAGACCATAAACTCCCATTAGGGGCATTGCACTCCTTTGTTGCAACCCATTAGCCTCCTAGCACTTGACCAAAAGTGTTTTCCTCGCGTTTAAATGGATATACTTGTATAATTAGTGTTTTAATCACTAATTATTTATGTACATATGTCTTCATATGTAATTAGGATCATTGTGTGTGTCTAAAGACTTCACTTGACACCAAGCACTTGTCCGATCCTTCCTTACGATAACAGTCCGTTCAATTCCAGTCACTTACTGCAGGTGAGTTCATACCCCTTAACTAATGTTTTAAATTATTTTTAAATGTTTTATGGGGGGGGATACAAGTAGAATCATGCTACTTGTTATGTCAATCACATGTGATTAGTAAGTAGAATTATGCTACTTATTACATCAATCACATGTGATTAATATAAAACATTCAAATGATTTGGCTACTCATTAGCCGTTTTACCAAACAGTTTCCTTTAAATGATTTTTATAAACATTTTATATGTTTTAAACTTCTTATTACACTGTACATCTTACTCTGTATATCATATTTCAAACTTATTTGCAACTATGTTTCAAACAAATGTTTCTATATACTAAACTGTTTTATCAAACCCATGCCTTCAAACTGTTTTATAGATTGACATCAAGTCGATCATTTCTTAAAATAATATTTATGTTCAAATGGTTTACAAAACTTATTTATGCTTTTATATTATAAATTGCATGCCTTTATATGTATAGTTATATAAGAAATGTTTAAAAGACTTAGGAAGGCTATTCACCCTATTTCCTTTTCGCGCTTGAGATGTGGTCTGGTGGGATATCGGGTACTCGTCCGAAGGTCGTTTAAATATTAGTTATATATCATGTGTACATATATAGTCATAAAAGGTCCTTCCAGTTCATCCCATGCCCTTGGGTAGCAAGGGTATACATCCATGTCCATACGTACCAGATAGATTACTTGTAAACTACCATATGGTAGTTTAGGAAGATACTAGAACAATTACTAGAACGTGATATCATTCAACGAGTCTAATCATTCATGAGTTAATACTTTCTAGAACATTACAGTGCAGAACATATACTACTATACTAGGAAGAGAACATATACAACTATACTAGGAAGAGAACATATACATCTATACTAGGAAGAGAACATATAAATCTATAGTAGAATTATTACATTACTATACTAGCTAGGTAAAGAGCACGTACATTACAGCTAGAACAGTTCATTACATTACATATACAAGAATACGTTAATAATTGTGATTTAAATCGGAGCATGACTTAAATGTCATGACCCGAGTTGTAGCTAGTGTCTCTTGGAGGGAGAGCGTGAGTTTGAGTATAGATCTATACTTGATTGATAATCCTACACCTTGCTGCTAGCTACAGCCGGATCTGCAGGTCTGCGGGTGCCAAACGTCATTCTGTTATTACGACCATTCGTATGTCGTTGTTATCAGTCGATAGTATGGTGCGATTTATCACATAATTCCTTAATATAAATCCGGTTTAAGGTAGTTAGTACGGCAGTAGTTCTTATAGCACTACACCATAGTACTATTTCATTTTCCCATTACATTCACATCGTGAACATTCACCCGACGCATGGTAATGTAGAAACTATATTTTTGGATAATGATAGTTATACTTGGGAAAACACATACTCTTACAAGAGGCACACATTCAGAGCAGTTAGGTCTTGGTAGAAGACTACATTCAGAACAGTTAGGTCTTGGTAGAAGACACCTTCATATACTAGTAGGAATCATTGGGATTTCGAGGTTTTTTCAAACACTTACAGTTCATATACACTTTCAATACTTACAATACATATACTTACAAATTCTTACATACAAATTAAGTCATTAAAATACTTATGATCTCACCAGCTTCAAAGCTGATACTCGCTTTCAAAATTACTTGTATCTCAGGTCATCATAGACAGGTACCGATGCAAGGAGAGAGGAAGATGGTGCTTGTTCAAGACTTATCTTTCATTTTGATTTATGATTTAGTATTTATCAAAATTTGACAGAACACATTTGTATAATAATTATATTATTAATGCAATGGATGATGTTGTTGCTTGTTTACTACTTTTCATTGTTGTGATACTGTACATGACGTCCTCCGCCCCAGAACGTTTCCGCCGTTCTTGGTTTTGGGGTGTGACACTTGTCAAGTCCCATAAGTGCACTCGACGAGTAGGGTCAATATGGACTGTTGACTCAAGTTTGACTTTTGTTGACATAGGGTTTGGTCAACCTTGTCTTTGGGAAAGCATGGAGAGGTAAAATGGTCTTTTTCCCACTTCAAGAGAGAGAGAGAGAGATAACTTAGTAACATTTGGGATTTAAAGAGTTAACTAGATATAATATCTTATGTGATTAGGAGGAGGCTAGATTTGGGGATTCGTGTGCGAGGAGTATTTATTCACTTAGCTACTTACGAGATGAGTCTTGTCACTATACTTGCCAAGAGTGGTATACTTATGAGCTCAAGCTATTTTATGTGTTTATCTTTGTATTATGTCTCTGTGATTTATGTTGAATATCGTTGTTATGAGTTTACTGAGTTGGAACCAGAGGGTTCTACTGAGACACATTGACCGAAGGGTCTTATTGAGTCATGGCATTGAGTGGCTAATGAGCTGTGTATGGTATTTTGGGGAACTCACTGAGCTTTGTGCTTACCGTGTTATGTGTTATGTGTTTCAGGTACTTCTCTGGATCACGGGAAGGCGTCGGCTTGATTGTACACACACTTGAGATTGTTTTATGATTTAGAGGATCCTGGAGTTTTATATATTGTTTTCTTTTGAGCATGAGTTTTGGTGAATTGACATTGTGGCATTTTATGGTTTATTTACTAAACATAAATGTGTTTTGAAAATTAAAAATTTGGTCGAAAATTTACGTTGTTACAAGTTGGCATCAAAGCCTTGGTTTGAGGGAATCCGATACACCTTGTGATGTGTTTGGACTCAAACTGAGGATTTGAGAAGAATTTTCAAAATAAAACAATTTTTCTGAAACAAGAACGAGTTTTAAGAGTAAACAAGTTGAAGCGGTGTGTAAAATCGGCCAGAGCCCAAACGGTGACTTCCCAAAATACCTTTATTTTTGTGTTACGTTATATTTATGAGATATTTTACTAAAACTGCATGCTAGAGGGTATGCTAGGTATTTCATATTCTAGGGCTAGAGTTGCCTGATCTATGATGCCTTAGCCTAGGAGATGTTTTGATCAGTGTTATATGTTATTTGATTGAGTATGTGCTGAGTTCTGAGTCGCGAAATAATCTAGGAAGAGATACTTACACGAGTTTAAAGGGGGTCCTCTAAGAAGATAGTCTGCGATTCATGATATATAGAGTATTTGTGAATTAGAATCCTAGGAGGAGGACTTGGGGTGACTACAGGTGGGGTGTGGAAGGTAGTATTGGGCCCATACTATTGGAATCACCAGACCTGCTTGCAACCCAAGTAAGAATCGTTAGGATGCTAAGGAGCAAGTAGGGATGAGTAGTCAATTGTGATTATGATCAACTGAGTCTCTGATTATTTTGTGTTGTGTTCCAGAGACATCATGGTAGGTACACGCCACACTCCAGGGAGCAGTGGAGTTAGTGATGATGAGATTCGCAGAATTATTCACGACGAGACGTCAACAACCTCTGAGAGGCTATTTTGGATATGTTTGGGTCTATAAATACCACTTTCATCGAGACATTTGATGAGCGATATGCTGCTGTATGCGAGGTGGCTGCTGCTGTAGCCACCGCAGCTGTTGCGGCTACCATATCGCAGCGGGGTGACTCGTTGCTGTATCGGGAGTTCAGCAACATGAAACCACCAGAGTTTGACGAGACTTAAAATCCGATTGATATGATGAGATGGATCTCTAAGGTTAAGGGATCTTTTTAAACTTGCTCATCCCCAGAGCATTTGAGGGTACGGTTCGCGCTGAACCAGCTTCACTTAGGAGCAAAGGACTTGTGTAAGTTTGTGACGGATAGTTTCACCCTTGCTGAGCATGCTGTGGTGACTTGGAAGAAATGCGTTGCGATGTTCTGAGATTTGTATGTTTCCCCTGTGGAGAGGGAACGATTGGCCCAAGATTTTCTATCTCTAAAATAAAAGAGAGAGTCGGTGACTGTGATTACGCGGATGTTTCACGAGAGGGGGTTGTTTTTCCCTAAACATGTGGCGAATAAGCAGGCACGCATGAGTCGGTACTTGAGCATTTTGAGGAGGGATATTCGGGATTTCATGGCGAAATCGTTTTACCGTACATTTATTGAGGTCCAGGAAAATGCTTGGATGAGGGGGATCGAGTTGGAGACTCAGGCGAGGGAGGACGCAGAGTCTCAGGGGAGAGACTGGCGGTCGGCGCAGTCGCAAACGACAGCCAAACGGGCTAAGCCCGCTGATTCGAGATCAGGAGGCCAGAAGGGACGCACTTGTAGCAAGAGTCACAAAGGATCTTGCTGGGCAGGGATTTGCTACAACTGTGGCAAGGAGGGGCAATGGCAAAGGATTTCCCAAAGGGTTTTGTAGTCTGTTTCCATTGCAATCAGACCGGCCATCGAAAAGCCGAGTGCCCCCACCTTTTTCAGGGATCAGCCTAGGGTTCCTCGCCTATTGCGTTGCGTGCTACTGATGTTAGCTCGGTAAATGCTGAGGTTCTGAAGGCTCGTTGGAGAGCTTTCCAGCTAAGAGCGGAGGAGGTCGGCACAACACCTGATGTCGTCGCTGGTATGTATTTTCTTATATATTCCTTTATTTATTCTGAGCTTCTCTTTATGATTATCTTGTGCTATATTTAGGTACTTTTCTGGTGACTTTTGTACCTTCTTTAATGTTAGTTGACTCGGGTGCGAGTCGATCCTTCGTGTTTATAGCCTTTAGTCGTCACATTGGCAACCGACCTGAGGCGTTGAGTCGACCACTGAGGGTTTCTATAGCAGATGAGCATGCGGTTTTTTGCTACCGAAGTATTTCGAGGATTTGTGATGGATATTTTTGGTGTCAAGTTTCCGATTACCTAGTACCGATCCCGATGGGTGATGTTTGTGTCATCGTGGGCATGGATTGGTTGAGCTGCTTTGGAGCAGTGATCGACTGCGAGCACCATTTGATGACTATTCGAGACCCTAGTGGGGGAGTGCTTACAGTATATGGTGAGGGTACCAGATTGGGGTCAGCTTTCTGCTCTGCCGCCACGGCAAGGCAGAGTTTGCAGTAGGGTTGTATGGGATTCCTGGTGTATGTGATGGATTCACAGACTGTGTATGTGTTAGAATGCTCAAAACCCTTCAACACTTACTTAAACCCTTGGAATGAAAGGCACCACTATGCACTCTCCCGCAAGTGTTGCACCGGATCTGGCCCTGCTGGTCTCTCGAAAGCTTATCTGTAATCTTGGCTGTCCTCCCAAAACCCATCAATATAAGCAACTGATCTGGTTCTCTGTTGCCACTGTGCTCTAAGTCAATGTCTTGTTCGTGGGCTCTAGAAGTCATATCATTCAGGGTCTCACACCCCGAGATTGTAACAACGTAAATCTTAAACAAAAAATTTTCAATTTAAAAATTCCTTTGTCTTAATAATAAAATCACAAAATTTCAAAATGTCAAATCATCAAATTTCATATCCAAAAGCTGTATATATATATATATATATATATATATATATATATATATATATATATATATATATATATATATATATATCAAATCCAGGATCCTCCAAAAACAAATTTTTAATACGAGTGTGTGTACAATCAAGCTGGTGCCTTCCTGCAATCCTGAGAAGTACCTGAAACACATAACACATAACATGGTAAGCACAAAGCTTAGTGAGTTCCCCAAAATACCACACACATCTCATTAGCCAGTTGAGTCTAACTCAATATGACCCTTTGGTCAATGTGTTTCATTGGAGACCCTTCGACCCTAATTCAATGCGTTCATAAGAATAAGCATAAACCACAAAGACAAAATGCAGAGTACAATAATACATAGATAAGCACATAAGAAATCTCAGTCACGCAAAGATACCACTCATGGTATTTATAGTGAGAAGACTCACTTCGTAAGCTAGCAAGTAAAAGTATCATACTTGGGAATCTCGAACTAGCCTCCGCCTAACACATAGGATAATTATCTCTAAATAATAATCTACTCATACTATAATATACCAAAGGTTGTTCTCTATTTCTCTCTAACTCTTGGAATGGGTAAAAGACCATTTTACTCCTCCATGGTCTCCATTACACATGCTGACCAAACCCTAAAGTCAACAAAAGTCAAACTTGAATCAACGATCAAGGTTTGACCTGACTCGCCGAGTAAATTCATGTAACTCATTGAGTCCACTCATTCCTCAGAAGTCTCGTGAAGGTCCAACTCGTCGAGTTAACCCGTAAATCGCTGAGCTATAGCATGGCCAACTCATCGGGACAAACCCTAACTGACTCGTCGAGTCGGCTCATCGACTCGACGAGTCCATTCAGACTCATGTCAAAAACATATGATTTCAAGGCAGAAAACTGTCTCACTTTCTAGATCTAAGCTCTCAAGGCTCACTTCTCATGTAAAGCCACAAGCTTTATGTTCATGCATGGCACTCATGGCTTAAAATGCCAAGAACATGCTCTATTAAGGGTTTTTCACTCAAGGCTCTATAATGGCTGAATAAAGCAGGGACCTTTTGACTTTAGGGACATCAAAAGGTCCATATCTGATGTCCAAATGTCTATATATACACTCAAAGTCCCAATATTAGATAGAAGAGAAGCCCTAAACTCCAATAATATGAGATCTACCCAAACTAAGTAGAAAGGTATAAACATTATACCTTTTACTGAGTCTCTTGGATGAATAGCAACCGATCTAATTGCCTCCTCTCGTTCCTTGCTTGAAATCCTTTTCTTCTCTTCCGAAGATGCATCAAGATACTCAATATTAACTCACACACTCTCTCTATTAGCTTAAAGGGCGATTAGGGTTTCTCTTATTGAAGGCAAGCAACCGATGAGCCAAAAATGAGGCTATAAGTGCCCTTAAATAGGCCCCAAACTCGGGGATGTTGGGTTTCTCTTCACAACGTCTACTTGGTGAGTCGGCTCTCGAACTCGTCGAGTAGATCATTAATCAACGTGGCAAAATGCGACTCTACTCGACGAGTTGTAGCACCAACTCATCGAGTTGCTCAATAGTCTTCCAATTAAATAAATAAACAATATACCTGGAAGTCCGGATGTTACAACTCTCCCCCACTAGAATCAGACTTCACCCTCGAAGTCATGCGCTGGAAATAACTCTGGGTACTGCTCTTGCATATCGAATTCTGGCTCCCTAGTCAACTTGGACCATCTCCGATGTTGCCACTAGACCTGAACCAGGGGCGCCTCTCTGTTCATTAGAACCTTCACCTTTCGATCCAAGATTGCAACCGGCCTCTCAATATAAATCAAGATTGCATCCACCTAAACGTCCTCTAATGGTACCACTGTCGTCTCACCGGCTACACACTTCCTCAGCTGTGACATGTGGAAAGTGTTATAGATCTGACTCAGCTATGCAGGTAGCTCCAGCTGGTATGCTACCTTACCAACTCTGGCAGTCACTCTAAAAGGGTCAGTGTACCAGGGCCCCAACTTCCCCTGCTTCTTGAATCGTATCACACCTTTCCAAGGGGATACCTTCAGGAGTACAAAATATCCAACCCAGAACTCTGTTGGGTTTTGAGCATTCTAACACTCCTAAGTGTACATGCAACCCTAAATACCTTGGATCTATGTTTTCTCTATTATACATGCAAATAAGAACTTCCAAGGTATTATCCTAATCTAGTATACAAAACAATAACTATAGCAAGATAGAATACATACCTCTTTGGTGTAGAAAGTCTTCATGAAGCTTAAGTGCCAAGTGCCCCAAGTGTGACACCTCAAATGGTTCACACAACACCAAATACACTTGGAATAACTTAGAGAGAATTCTACACTTCATGAAATCGGCTAGCCCTCTCTAGAATAATACTAGTGCCGATTTTGCCAAGAATAATATCTTTATATAGTGTTACAATTAGGGCAAACCCTAATTGTCATGACTTTCCATTTCCTTGGATCCATGGGTTCAAATACACCATGGAGCATCCATGGAGCATCATATGGGTTTTGGCCCAACTAGATAATCCATGGAGCATTAGCCCACTATACAAGTATGGATGATTTACACAATCAACCCATATATTTAATTAGTCTTCTTTTAATCACTTAATTAATCCTAGATTAATTCTCGATCAATACTAATTAAATAATCTTATTATTCTTATTATTAATATACTAGAACTTATAATATATTAATAATCATAAGTGTCTTATTTCTCTCTTTTAGTCTATCCAAGTGCATGATGCCATGCAACCCAAATGGACCATGCCGGGTCGGGTCAAGTCTTACCAATTATAGTTATGGAGTTAGACATTAATCCAACAGTCTCCCACTTGGATAAGTCTAAAACTATTATTGCGTATGACTTCAGGAACCAACTGGCAATCGTAGCTCTCAAAAGCTTCTGTCGAACTCTGACCTTGTAGATGAACTCTGACCTTTGTCAATGACTTGTCCATTAGATAAGGGATCATATATTCCTCCATTCTAGATATCATATGGACTGAGACATGGATTATAATCATTCTCTCTGTCCATTTGTTGTTTCCCGATTTGCGATTTATGATGACTGACTAATTGAACAAATCAAATCAGTCCTGGCCTGGCCGAGCACTTACATTTGTCATCATCAAATCATCGAGGGGCCCACAGATATCGCTTTTATCCCGAAGGTAAAAGGAACGGATAAACTTCGACTCATATGGCTTGTTCTACTACTTGTTGAATTATACACAAAGGCACGTTTTATAGCACCGAGTTACCAAATGCATTTTCGTGCAATCAATGTACTATCAACTCATAGTAACAACTCATATCTCTAGGTTTAAAGAATATAAGATATTATCGTCTCATGATCACTCGTGATAAGATCCATGAAGTGATTCCAATGAGCGCGGGTTGAATCCAATACTCAGAACTTATGAGCACTCATGAGTGTTGTAGCCCTTTCTCCAACACCTTAGACCTCTACAAGCCAACCCATGACAGTCTTAATTCATATCTACTTCCATCATATGACCGACTGTGGATGGTTTGAATAACTTAGTCATTTCGGAAGAATAACCCAGTTTATTCGGGAAGTCAAAACATGCAAAATGAAACACAATAATAATTGAATCCAATATGGTATCAAACCTTTGAACATAAATAAAACACCTTTTATTTATCACCATATGATTACACATTATTCATTGTATACTGTTTCAGCTATCAACTTTATTCTTGAATTTAAAACAATAGTTGTCCCATGCTCCAAGCATGTACACTATGTTTTCTAAACACTAGTCATGCCATACAACAAGTATGCATACTATGTTTGTCTATGACCTTTACTTTGTGAACTAGATCAATTGAACATAACTTCAATGATTCTCTTTTCACACTCCCAAATCCTTACTGCAAATGCAAGAATTCCAAATTCATGCCATTTACTGAAATCTATTAGATTCTAAACTTATATGCATTGATCCTCTTGTAACGATTATGCACAAAATCACAAAGACTTGGTAACAATCATTACAGAGTATTCCAAAGGAGATCAACTCCTTGGAAACATCCTTCTTGCATTAAGTTTCCTTAATCTTACACAGATTGAAATTTCTAACTTTGAAACATTTCCAGATTCCATTTTGACTATCACTTCTGAACAAGAGTTGCCTCCTTACAGATTATGTCAATATGGTCCTTCCAGAATTAGCACTATACTTCCAATTGTCCTTGAGTAACCAATCTTTGGTAAACCTTAGATTGTCCTCGATAATTGTTTAATCCTTTTAGTCATATCCAGTTCTAAACCTTTTCCCTTCTCAATGCCCTAGGCATTTGGAAAATTTTAGAAAGGATGAATATAGCACATGTAATCGATCCTATATACGAAGCATATGGGAATCGATTCATGATGTCTCACATAAAGACTAAACCAGTCTTTTGCTATAACATTTCCATTTCAATTTTCCAAGTTCTCATAATTCAGCTTATGAAAAGGGATGCCGTAATCATAATCGAACTTTAGAACGCAAATAATGGACCCATATACAGAATTTCCTTATGTTGAGCCATTCCAACATGAAATTCATATATATATCCTTGACTAAATGATTAAAACCTCACGAATTAAGCTTATAGACTTGAGATAAAGTATAATTTCCTCTCCCTTAATTATAGCAAAACAACTCTTTCCCAATTGAAACTTTTGTTTTCTATAATTATCATTGCTAACTTGCAATACTTATCATAATTATCATGCTCCCACTAACATGATGATTATTAGCATAACACTTATGCTCCCACTAGCTTTGACATGTACCCAGAAATCAGCTGGACTTCTAGAAATCAATACTTCATTGACTTTCTTACCAAAGTTCAGATTTCTAATACTAGATTGTTTTGATAAGACTTTATCAAAATCATACACCTTCCCTTAGATAGCACACTTGTGTGTCTAAACAATTATGAAGAGAGATGCCGTAATCATAATGTTTAGACCTTTTTGCCACTTCTCACAAGTCCAGGTTAGTGTGCCGGTAAACCACACACGCTCCACTAACGACTTTGAGAATGCAAATATCACAATTGCTATCTAGCTAAAATCTACTTAGTGAAAGTGTTTCCTCACCATCATTTTCATGAATCGGAGAGAAACCTTATGACACTTAGATTTAATGGTGTATGTGTTCTTATCCATGTGAATTGTCAAAACCATAGCCACAAGACAAGGGTAATGACAAATCCAAACTCATATGGATTGAACCCAATCTTAATTTCTCGCCACCTGGCAGCTCAAGGGCCTACCATTGCTTCCAAGTTGTTGTGCAACTAATTGAGAACTCTAAGAACTCATATGCAAAGCCAACTTTAACTGGAATGGGCACAGAATATGTCAACATGATAGGTTGTAAACCGCAAGTCGTGTGCTAGTGAAGAACTTCAGGTTCTATTCTTGATTAGTTCTTGAGACTTTCAAGACCTTTAAGACTCCCACTGTCCTCTTGACCTATAAGACTCCCTTGTCAAATATCCAAGAGATAGTGCGGATTCTAATCAAGAAAAACACTTTACCCAATTGGCCTAAGTTGGTCTTTGTTTTATCCAAAACATCACAACTTACCAATTTCAAATGTACAAGAGTAGAAAACTTTTACTCTTACATTTGACAAGTGTTTTAAACCTTCTTTAAGACATGTCACTCAAGTTACAATCTTGGAGTATGACTCTAAGACTTGTATTAGAACGAACTATGACTCATCTTCTTGATTTAACCATTTCAACAATTCAAGATCCCTCTTCTTAGTCATAAGAATGCACTAAGATTTCCTTAGAGAACTAATTGTGCTATGGTTTCTTAATCATTAAGATGATCACCAAACTGATACTAAAGTACTCTCCCATCTTTTCAGATTTGAGAAACTTTTATCCTTCTGCCTAAGTTGATTCTTCTTATTCGCTCTGCCATACATTGGGACCTTTTCCAATGTCTCAGAGTTACACTTAAGCTTGTAAGTATAATCATATTTACTGAGCTTTAGTAAACTATGATGAATAGTCTTATCAATCTTTTGTGGTGGACTTGACCAGTGTACAAGACTATGTACTCGATCCCTTAGTCCATTACTTGACTCACACATCCATGTGATCGAGTAATTAGTCTTAATTTTCCAATACTTGAAAGTTCTCATTCATCATGCTATACAACTTGCATGATTCCAAGTTCCGGTCCAAATGAAACTTGGGTGATGAGAATCTTTCCTTATTTGGTAAATATAGACATTACCACAAATGAAAGAATCAACTTTATATTTCCACTCTTGCTCTTAATGGAATCACATAAGCAACAATTTTTCCTCAAATGCCATTCTAAGGATATTTTAAAATAAATAAAATAAAAATTTTCTTTTATTTTAAACTTTGTGGAAAACTTATCCTTACAATCCATATGAAAACTTGTTGTTACCTATTCCTAAGCAATATCTCATAACTCCTAAGAGGTAGCTCAAGAATCCGATCTTCAAACTATGCGATAGAAATCCATCTACGCCATTAGATTCAGCATATTCTTTCTTTAAGTTTCTTCACTTTTCTTTGATTCTTAAAATATCACCATGTGACCCAGTCACATCATGTATCAAGAATCTCAGAATAGAAACTTAACAGAGTTAGATAGTGGACTTTACCTGAAGTAGAGTCAAACTTATTGACTTTAACATCCTTAGGTAAATTTGGCAGCTTCGCAACCAATGCCCCTTCCTTTGGCAATATAAACATATGGACCCTTTGATAATGGTACACGAGACTATCACAGACTTAGCTTTTCTCTTTACCATTTGGTCAACCGAGTTGACTATGGCCGATCCCTTTCCTTTGGGAAGAGAATGTTTTTCTGGATTTCCTGTGTCACTATTGTCAATGTCCATCAAGTTTTAAGGAAGTTGATCTTAACAAATAGATAAGATCATTAAGGGTCTTGTCATAGTCTGTTTCATAGGTGTCCCAAAGGAACTCACTACGTGACTTAGAAAGTGGTTGAACCACCAACTTTCTCAAGACTTTGACACCCAACTCTCCTGGCTTGTCAATATGTGACTACATCTCCAAGATGTGCTCACACCTAGACCTCGCCTTGCCAATAGGGCTTGAGTGACCTTAAACTTTTCCAAGAACGTGTGGGTTAGGGAGAATAATTGGAGGAGGAGAAAGAAGTATGATATCCATGGGACATCATCTTCATTAGGAAACCTTGTTTCAAGAGATTTGGGAAGATCATAGGTGTCTAAACCAGACATCTTTTGGGAGATATTCAAGATAGTTGATTTAAAGTCCTTAATAAGACACCCAATATGAAATATTAAGGCTAGGACCCAACAAACTATTTTATAACTTAGAAGAGGTATGTCGTAATCCAAGCTATAAAATAATTGAAGGTAGGTGAATGACAATTCACCAATTTCCACCAAGATAAACGAAATGTATTATTAGGTTTTAATTGGTTTTGAAAACTCCTAGATCTTTTAGATTCATTGAACTGTTCAATGGCATGTTTCAATCTCGAGTGTGCCCTTCAGGTTTTGTGACTGGGATGTCGAGGATCACAAAACAAGGTGTGAAGTAACCATGCAAATTACTAGGTACCCTTAAGTGTTTACCCCTTAATCGATGTGCCGGTTAACCACACACGCTCCATCGATACTATGATAAACATTAAGTTACCCTTTGCCTACCTTGTTAAATACGCGTTAGTGTGCCGGTTAACCACACACGCTCCACTAACCGACTTAAACAAAGTGCAAAGTGTAATTTCATGGATTAGCACCTTATTCACATTTTTCCTAAGTAACTAAGATTGGGTATTATTAAGAGTTTAGTTACTTAGTATTTATCATTAATACTTTTAATGAAGGGAGAATTTATAAGTCCTTCTCTTACCCGTTCGGCTAACGACCATCCACCGGTCAAGCAAGCGGTGGGTGAGAGTGGACACCCATTAACTTGCCATTTTATAGGCAACAACCTTATACCCACCTTATAGACCGACTTCGTGAATGAGGCGTACTAGCGGTAAGACTGACTTTACTCTTATACATATATATATATATATATATATATATATATATATATATATATATATATATACATATATTATTAACTTATAATATTATAAAGTATAAGTGTTGAATTTTAACTTTTAAAATTCTAAGGGCTAACTTGGAATTAAAGTATTCATAAGTGAAAACTTTTCAAATTCCAAAACTTGAGGGCAAGTTTTGAAACTATTCAAAACTAATTAATTCCATAACTTATGTGTTTAAAGTAGTTTTAATCCAAAACCTCTTCAAGTTCCATAACTTGAGGACAAGTTATGGAAGACTTTAAACTAATAAAAGAACTAACTTTTTCTTTATTTTATAACTTATGGATTTAATTATGGTTACATATTTTTCTTTTAATGAAGTGACTCTTGAACTTCCATAACTTGAGGACAAGTTATGGAGTCATAAAAATTATTCAATGACACAAGACTCTTCATTTTGTAACCATTGCCAACTTTTATGAGCTTTATGAAACTTAAATGTGACTTTTCATATAACTTGAGGACAAGTTACACAAACACATTTTAGAATCAACTCTTAGATTAATTTGGATTGAAAACAATAATTTCACTTAACTTTTCTATTAATCTAAGCAACTCATAACAACAAGATAATTCAAATCAAACTTTTTTCATGTAATTAGTCTAAACCTTAAACTAATACAAAACATGAATCTATTGACAATTATCTTTGAAAATGGATTAGCATGAACATTACCACATCAAAAACAAGTTTATAAGTTCAAAACAACTTAGGGTAATGTTCCTAGTCCATTTCTAGCCAAAAAACTCGAAAATATGCTGTCTGGGGGTCCAACTCGTCGAGTGCATGAACCAACTCGGCGAGTTGGATCGATTTCATCACTTTTTAGGCATGGACTCGCTAAGTCTCCTGATGGACTCGCCGATTCTGATGATCAGACAGCAAGAAATTCGATTTTTTAAGCAGTTTTGCAAGTATAACAAGAAAACAAGCCTAGGCTCTGATACCACTGTTGGGTTTTGAGCATTCTAACACTCCTAAGTGTATATGCAACCCTAAATACCTTGGATCTATGCTTTCTCTATTATACATGCAAATAAGAACTTCCAAGGTATTATCCTAATCTAGCATACAAAACAATAACTATAGCAAGATAGAATACATACCTCTTTGGTGTAGAAAGTCTTCATGAAGCTTGAGTGCCAAGTGCCCCAAGTGTGACACCTCAAATGGTTCACACAACACCAAATACACTTGGAATAACTTAGAGAGAATTCTACACTTCATGAAATCGGCTAGCCCTCTCTACAATAATACTAGTGCCGATTTTGCCAAGAATAATATCTTTATATAGTGTTACAATTAGGGCAAACCCTAATTGTCATGACTTTCCATTTCCTTGGATCCATGGGTTCAAATACACCATGGAGCATCCATGGAGCATCATATGGGTTTTGGCCCAACTAGATAATCCATGGAGCATTAGCCCACTATACAAGTATGGATGATTTACACAATCAACCCATATATTTAATTAGTCTTCTTTTGATCACTTAATTAATCCTAGATTAATTCTCGATCAATACTAATTAAATAATCTTATTATTCTTATTATTAATATTCTAGAACTTATAATATATTAATAATCATAAGTGTCTTATTTCTCTCTTTTAGTCTATCCAAGTGCATGATGCCATGCAACCCAAATGGACCATGCCGGGTCGGGTCAAGTCTTACCAATTATAGTTATGGACTTAGACATTAATCCAACAAACTCCAGCTCGGATCGTCGTTTGTCTGCATAACTCTTCTGGCGACTCTGGGCTGTCTGTAAGCTCTCTCTGACATGCTAAATATGTTCAGTCATCTTCAGCACTATCTCAGTGCCACCCATCACTCGCTGTACTACCTCTCCCCAAGAAATGGGAGTCTGGCAGTTTCTCCCATAAAGAAGCTCAAAGGGAGGCATACCAATACTCGAATGATGGCTGTTGTTGTAAGAAAACTTAGCCAAGGGAAAATAAGTGTCCTAACATCCTCCGAAATCCATAACACATGCATGCAGCATGTCCTCAATCGTCTGAATCGTCCGCTCGCTCTGCCTGTCTATCTGCGGATGCTATGCAGTACTGAAATGTAACCGGGTACCCAACTCAGCCAATGAAATTTCTTCTAGGTCAGCACACCATGCCGAGCTACCACTTCCTTCACATAAAACTGGACCAATCTCTCTATAGAAGAACTCTCACTGATTGAGAGGAAGTGAGTGCTCTTCATCAGCCGATCCATAATCACCCAAATCGAGTCAACTCCACGCGTAGTCGTCGGTAACTTGGTGATAAAGTCCATAGAAATATGTTCCCACTTCCACTGGGGAATCTCCAGAGGATGCAATGGACCATGTGGATGATGGTGCTCTGCCTTAACCCGACGACAAGTCAATTACATCTCAATTACCCAAGCCACATCCCTCTTTATAAAGGGCCACCAGTAATCCCTCCTCAGGTCAAAACACATCTTAGTGGCCCCAGGATGGATTGATAATCTCGACCTATGCTGCTCCCAACAATATACATCGAGCTCCGCCTATTAGGGCACCCATATCCGCCCTTGGAAAGTCATAAGTGTTGGATATAGTGTCTAACTCCATAACTATATTCGGTATGTACTTGATCCGACCCAGCATGGTCTTTAACGTCCCAAAAATCCATACCAAAATTTTTTATTTAAATCATTATCAAAGCCATATTCTTAAAAACATATTATAAGTCATAACATAAACTCATAGTATTAATTCCAAAACATATTTCATTATCAGATTAAAACATCCCAGGCTGACTAATCAATGGTGTGTGCCATGCGATCACCCCGAGCTCTTCCCTCCGTTACCGGAAGTACTTGAAACCAAAACTGAAAACCGTAAGCACGAAGCTTAGTGAGTTCCCCAACCTACCACATACCCTGCACAAACATATACAACATATAATGGGCTACGCTCGCTACTTCGCGCCCTGTCCGCTACAACGGCCCCGCTCGGATACAACTCTGTCTCTTTTAGGCCCTGCCTGTCTCTGGGCGCCGCCCGCTAACCACATATAGTACAAAATAGCATATAACACGTAAATGAACATACCCTAGTGCATTCTTGTCCTTATGCCTCGCCTGTCTTGGGCCTCGCCTCTATCCTGTCACTAGTGAATCATGGAACCCCGTCCATGCTCCTACGGTAAGTGAGATACGTGCCCACGCCCACACTCACTCCATGCCTATCACGGGCCTCACCCATGCTCTGCTACTAATGAGATATGGAACATCATCCATACTCTGCTATTGGTGAGATATGGGACCTCGCCCACACTCACCTTCCTACCAGGCACATACATGCATCACACATACAACAAGTATACTCTATCATGCAAACCATTCCTTGGGCACCCGCCCGACATCGGACCTTGGTTCGGAATATCATACTAGAAAACAATGCCTAGGGCTAACCCTCGGGTCTTCCTACTCATAACTACATTGGCCGACATTGTGGCCGTAGATCCATTCACATAAAGGGAAACTCACCTGCACTTTTGAACTTGCTGATAACCCTCTTGCTGCTGACCGACAATTCTCTAAACCGCTGCTCCACTAGCTCCTCGAGCTACCAATATCAATACATATATCACTTAGTTCCAACTAAACTCTAGAAGCCAAACTAAGTCAACTCTGGTCAAAGTCAATCTTTCTGGCTGACTCTACTCGCCGAGTCAGTCCTTTAACTTGTCGAGTACATATACTCAGAACTCTCATAATGCGACCCAACTCGCCGAGTCACCCCAAGACTCGTCGAGTTCAACGATCTCTGAGTCCCATCCTGTCCAACTCATTGGGTCACCATTCAACTCACTTATTTGAGCCCTAACCAGGAGGGGTTAGTGCTTCGCGACCTGATATGGGCATATTTAGTCATAAAATGCATGCATTATCTTAATACTTTATGATGTTTTTATATCATTTTATGGACAAAAGGTACTTAATCAGCTTAATATTTCAATTTCAGCAATAAAATACATGCTCGGAAGGAAAAGGAAGCGGAATTGGCAATTGAAAGCTTGGATCTTGAATTTTGAAGAAAGAAGGATGTTGCTGGACAGCTTGACCCATTGTCAGTGTTTTGGCCATATCTCATGAACCGTAACTCCGATTGACGAGATTCAGAATGTTCTGAAACTAGACAGAATTTTGGACGACTTTTGTGTTTTGAGAAAATGTTGATTCCGAAAAAACACGACGAGTTGGGCCTATACTCGACGAGTTTTGTCAGAATATTCCAAATTCGAAGATGCCTTGCGGTACACGTTGTATACTCGGATTATCGAAAAAACTCGATGAGTTATTCTGAAAAACTCGTTGAGTTGACGCTGTTTTCAGAATTTATATATAGAAACTCTTCTCATTCGAACCCTAACTTTTGCTGAAGGCTAGCTGCGATTATTGAAGACCAGAAGGGCTCTTGAAGCTTTAGATTTCAAGATTTCAACATAAGAGACAATCTCAAAGAGAATCAAAGGCAAACAAACATTATTCTTTTATTAATCTTTGTTTTGAACTGCGTTTGAATCATTAGATTTTGAAATTAGGTTATTATTTGCTGTAGATATGAGCTAAAAGCATTTTATTTCTGTTTGGATGAGATAATCTTATGAACATGGTTTGATTGAGTGGTTGAATTGATATTAATTTGGTTATTCATCTTGTTAAGCTTATTAAAGATCCTTATGTAATGATGATAATCCTTTTTAGTTAACAAATAAGTGATTGAGTTGCATGAATATCTTCTTGATTACTTGATTCATATAGTTTTGTGAATATAAGATTGTATGCCTAGGAATAGTGAATATGAAACTAGGGTTAACTATAAAATATGTAAATCAGTGTGTGATCATGTGTGATGAACATCCATACATGAGTTGATTGAATTGAACAAATTTGATTAACTATTGTTATAAGTCTTGCTTGATACGAACTAAACACTAGGAAACTTGTTAGTTTAATCAACTGGCCAATGTTTGAATTAACTTGTCTACTAAAGGATTGGTAATAATGAACATGAAGCCAATCACATTAGGAATCGGTAATCATTGACATATTAATTCATTGCACTTGCCACGAAATCAACCATAGGAATAAGTGAATCGAATCTAAATAGAATTATCTTTTATCGTTGAATCTAGTTGTCCTTTCTTGTTCTTCTTAGTTGTTAGTGTTCTTTGTTTGAAAGTTAATTGATTGATTAAGTTTCTAGTCTTGCAAAACTAGAAAAAACCCCCATCTTTTATTAATTGTTTTAATTAGATAATATTAGTATTTAATTTATTTATTACCGTTCCCTGTGTTCGATACCCTACTTACCTGAACTAAACTGCTAATTGATAGGTACATTGCCTTTCGTGTGTTTGTCTTTGTGTTTAAGTTAGTAGGATTAAAACTAGTTTGTTTCACACACATCAAGTTTTTGGCGCCGTTGCCGGGGAACGGTTCTAATAGTTAATTTTATTTGCTAGTGTTATTGATCCTTTGTGTGAGATTTATCTCATATAAAGTTACAAGTTTTTTTTTGTTTTAATATTTATTATGTATTTTCCAAATCTCGATGATTTTGATGCTTTTCTTGAGGAAGTAGTACAAGAAATTGAGCAAGAAGATGAGGAGTATGACTCAGATGATGATTTGAAGAAATTTGGAAGATGGTTAGATGACATCTTGCCTAATAAACAAGAGAAATCTGAGTTACAAGATCTAGTGTTAAAAGATGAAGAATTTATTCCAGAAAGAGACTTGGAGGAGTTGGAAAGATTGCTGGTAGAGGGGTCAGATGAATAACAAGAACAAGCTGAATTGTAGGAACCAAGCTATGGTTTGAACATTACCACGACATGGCCCCCTGTATTTCCGGTTTGTGTTTCGAAGCATGGGGTGACGATTCCAATTTTGGAGAAAGTTCTGAAGCGCGATCCATTTCTGATTAGTATCCAACCGGTCCCAACCCTTATCAAGATTCTTGGGTTTTGTATATTCAATCTCGTTGGGCCAATTTTAGAAGCAAAGACCCATATTTTACAAATTGGTCCAAGAAAATATTCCATGCAATGGATGATTGGCATTGAGGCTATTGGAAGTTTATTAAGTTGAGAGTCCAGCTAAAGACTCGCACAAAAAGAAGCGCTTGCGGGAGGCAACCCGTCATTAGAGTTTGCTTTTCTTTTTCTTTCTAAACTTCTAGTATTTAGGGATAATTTAGGATGTTTTATTTTGTTGTTGTTGTTATTATTATTATTATTATTATTATTATTATTATTATTATTATTATTGTTGTTGTTGTTGTTGTTGTTATTATTATTATTATTATTATTATTATTATTGTTATTATTATTATTATTATTATTATTATTATTATTATTATTATTATTATTATTACTTGGGATTTTTTTTTGATCTTACAGAAGTTAGGGTGAGAGTTGATCAATTAATTAAAAGCGTAAGAGAAATAAAGTGAGGGGTCGATTCTAGACGAGAAGATTTGAAGATTTGAGTGATGGTATGAGTCTGATGCTTAAAATGGTTAAAAAGGAGTCCTGTCACTAAAGAGTATAAGGATATCATTTTCCAAGAGCTTTTTCCTAAATAATTGGAGC
This sequence comes from Lactuca sativa, assembly GCF_002870075.4. NCBI lineage: Eukaryota > Viridiplantae > Streptophyta > Magnoliopsida > Asterales > Asteraceae > Lactuca > Lactuca sativa. The sequence continues at coordinate 380,231,511 of NC_056626.2, forward strand.
TGTACCACACGAGATTTGACACCCAAGGCGTGGATGAGCTGTTCCCATGTCCAAAGTCAGCTGAAGAAGGAGCCCAAAAGAAGAATATAAACCTTGCAACTTCTATCCAAGGGGAGTCTATTCCAGTTATCTCTTTACTTTTGTGTTCTATAATTGTTTTAACATGCAATGGGGACATTGCATAACTTAAGTGTGGGGTAGGGGGTTGATTACATTTAGTCAAAATTAGAATCCTTGATTGGTTTGAAAAAAAAATTACATAAAAAGTACTAGGGTTAATTTAGAAAATTTGGTTAAAGCAATTAGGGTTCCATGCTATTATTATGTTTGATGATTCTATGAAGACCCAAATGTTTAGTTGAGCCAATATATGTTATAATGCATTTGTGGACCCCTTTATTCTAGTGAAATCATGGGACAAAAACACAACCTCGCTTAGTTTGAGGATCGCAACATGTTTAGCATCGTGTACCAAAATGTATCCAAGAAAGCTTAAGTAGTCATTGCACACTAGACTAATGCCTTTAACCAATAAAGGATGAAGTTAAATTCCCTTGCTTAAGCATATGTGTTTCTAGGTTTTTAGTTTGGAATGGAGAAAGTGTGTTGAAAAAAAAAAGAAAAAAAAGGAAAACAAAGTTGAAAAAAAAGAGTGATGAAATGTTTGAATAAAGAATCTACAAAGCTATGAAGACAAAGAAGAATATCATGAAGAAAAGCTACAAAGTATAAAAGATTCAATCAAAAGTTGTATTTGTCTTTTAGTTGTAATTTTATTTTCTAGGTTATTTTATCATATGTATGCTTGGGGATTTAACCAAAAATGAATTGAGGTTAAGAAAGTTTTCTGGGGATGGATTCGGAGGGATGCATAAAATGAGCGTTGTTCAAAAGAAGTGGGCGAGTGTTTATGAGGATTGTGAGTATTTAGAATTGAGGGGGGTCCTTAGGAAAATTTTAGACAAAAATGCATGTGTTGCGGTCTTGGCATAATGGCTGGGTTCAATTGGGATTGTCTTATGTGATATTAGCGTGCTAAAATTCGGTTTTGCTTGGGGGCAAGCAAAAGTCAAGTGTGGGGTATTTTGATATGGGCATATTTAGTAATAAAATGCATGCATTATCTTAATACTTTATGTTGTTTTTATATTATTTTACGGACAAAAGGTACTTAATTAGCTTAATATTTCAATTTCAGCAATAAAATACATGCTCAGAAGGAAAAGGAAGCGGAATTGGTGATTGAAAGCTTGGATCTTGAATTTTGAAGAAAGAAGGATGGTTCTGGACAGCTTGACCCATCATCAGTGTTTTGTCCATATCTCATGAACCGTAACTCCGATTGATGAGATTCAAAATGTTTTGAAAACTAGAGACAATTTTGGATGACTTTTGTGTTTTGAGAAAATGTTGATCCCGAAAAAACTCGACGAGTTAGGCCTAAACTCGACGAGTTTTGTCAGAATGTTCCAGATTCGAAGATGCCTTGCGGTACAGGCTGTATACTCAGATTATCGAAAAAACTCGATGAGTTATTCTTAAAAACTCGTTGAGTTGACGCTGTTTTCAGAATTTATATATAGAAACTCTTCTCATTCGAACCCTAACTTTTGCTGAAGGCTAGCTGCGGTTATTGAAGACCATAAGGGTTCTTGAAGCTTTAGATTTCTAGATTTCAACATAAGAGACAATCTCAAAGAGAATCAAAGGCAAACAAACATTCTTCTTTTATTAATCTTTGTTTTGAACCATGTTTGAATCATTAGATTTTGAAATTAGGTTATTATTTGCTGTAGATATGAGCTAAAAGCATTTTACTTCTGTTTGGATGAGATAATCTTATGAACATGGTTTGATTGAGTGGTTGAATTGATATTAATTTGGCTATTCATCTTGTTAAGCTTATTAAAGACCCTTATGTATTGATGATAATCCTTTTTAGTTAACAAATAAGTGATTGAGTTGCATGAATATCTTCTTGATTACTTGATTCATATAGTTTTGTGAATATAAGATTGTATGCCTAGGAATAGTGAATATGAAACTAGGGTTAACTATAAAATATGTAAATCAGTGCGTGATCATGTGTGATGAACATCCATACATGAGTTGATTGAATTGAACAAATTTGATTAACTATTGTTATAAGTCTTGCTTGATACGAACTAAACACTAGGAAACATGTTAGTTTAATCAACTGGCCAATATTTGAATTAACTTGTCTACTAAAGGATTGGTAATAATGAACATGAAGCCAATCACATTAGGAATCGGTAATCATTGACATATTAATTCATTGCACTTTCCACGAAATCAACCATAGGAATAAGTGAATCGAATCTAAATAGAAGTCTCTTTTATCATTGAATCTAGTTGTCCTTTCTTGTTCTTCTTAGTTGTTAATCTTCTTTGTTTGAAAGTTAATTGATTGATTAAGTTTCTAGTCTTGCAAAACTAGAAAAAACCCCCCATCTTTTATTAATTGTTTTAATTAGATAATATTAGTATTTAATTTAATTATTACCGTTCCCTGTGTTCGATACCCTACTTACCTGAAATAAACTGCTAATCGATAGGTACATTGCCTTTCGTGTGTTTGTCTTTGTGTGTAAGTTAGTAGGATTAAAACTAGTTTGTTTCACACACATCACGACCTGACTCGCCGAGTCCAAGAACAAACTCGCCGAGTCCATGACAATCTTCAACAAACTCGTCGAGTTGTTCTTCCATATCGTCGAGTCGATGCCCATCTTCATCCAACTCGCCGAGTCCACCCATGGGATTCGTCGAGTCGCTTTAGTTCTTAATCCATATAGTGGCTTTTCGAGCCATGCAGGGGCTCCAACTCATAGATCCACTCTTCCCAAGTCTATTGCTCACGTAAAGTTGCAAACTCTACGTGAAACCAAAGAGATATGGGCTTAAAACACTCTAGGTAAGGGTTTCTGACCAAGGGGCTTCACCAACAACTTACTGGCATAAACTTTATGGCTTTCTGGATCCTTAGTAGCCTAGATCTGAGGTAGCAACCTCAGATCTACTCCAAATTCGAAATAAACCTCCTCCATACTCAAAATGCCCAAATCTTAACCATAAGATTGGTCTAAATGAAATAAGGTCAGCTTATTACCTCAAAGGATCTAAAAAGTCACACAACTATGTATCCAAGGCTTCCTCTTGCACCACTATGAACCTCCTTCTCTTCCAAGCTTCAAATCTCTTCACCAAGGCTAGATCTTGATCAAAATGGATATGGTGGCTAGGGTTTGGTATTCTGGTTGAGAGAGACTGTATATGAACCCTAGGGAAGAGAATGAGACGTTTAAATAGGGCACCAAGTCCCGAACTTAGGGTTTCCTAATCCAGACTGGACTCGCCGAGTCCACTTTCCGACTCGTCGAGTCGGTCACTTACTCTTCGACCCGGATCCCGCTCGGACTCGTCGAGTTCCACCCTAGACTCGACGAGTTGACCTCTTTGACTTAGGGTTTACCTTTCCTTTCTTGGTCTTTCTGACTATGGGTGTTACAACTCTCCCCCACTTAAACTAAACTTTGTCCTCGAAGTTTCTCTATGGCCAATCTCCTTGCAATCTACTTTCAACACTCTGCTTGGTATACCTAACATCCGCCGACTGCCTTCGCTGGCCTTCCGCCCGGTCATTCTGACTAACATTAATCCTTGCGGATAATATTCTCGGGTTAACCCTAACCCTGACCATCCTGGGAACACAACTTACTCAACTGACAAACCTTCTGGTACTCCCCGAGTACTTATGTTGGACACCCTAGGGGTTCATCCCGTTTTCCTTGTGTGTTTCTGGCCTCCCCAAGGCAACGTTCCATAACCAACTACTTCCTCTGCATTGTGAAGGTCCTATCCTTCACCAACTCCATTACTCCCGCTACTTCCAATACGGGTCATTACCGCTAATATCCACTTGACACTTCTCACTACTAGAACTTAGTGCTGAGCACCCCTCCCAGCGAATAATTCAAATAATCCTTCGAGTAAAAGATTCATCCCTGCAACGGTTAGACTCAGACGAGAGCTGCGTAACAGGGTCAAACCCTTCCCTCTGAGATTATCCAACCTGCTATGATGTGCATAACACCCCTCCATCAACTAACTGTATTCCACCATAGTCTGCTTACCATCACTGCCGCTGACTGAAAATTTCTGCTATCCCTTATCCGCCTTTCAGATGAACCGAGACCACCCTGGTCCCTATTGATCTATCAATATCTGGGTTACTGGCTCCCACCGGTCGCTAGCCCCAACACAAACTTCTAGTCGCTCCCAACAACTTCCAAGGAAACTTAGGCTACCTAATACTGCCCCCTCTACTCTGCCACTCTAGTGCTACATGTCCTGGGATCCTCGATCCTCTAAACTCGACCTTAAGGTCCTTACCAGGTCCCACCTATGCTACTAAAACTCATGAGCCTCGCCCATGGGTCTCACCTGACTACACTACTGAGCAACACTGCTCTCAGGTCTCACCTATACTGCTACTATCATACGGGCCTCGCCCATAGGTCTCACCCAACTACATCCTGGAGTTGTCTCTCCCAAGGTGTCACCTCTCTAGGGCTATGAAGGAAAGCTCCATACTATTCTCATCCACTACTCATTCCTGATTCCTACCTGGATCACTAGGATGTAAGGGCCTCGCCCCAACTCTGCTAACTAGGAGATACGGGCCTCCGCCCACACTTCGCTTACTAACCTGCTAGGGAATGCTACAGCTTACCCGTAGTCATACAACACCTTCCATACTCATTGACTGCTAGTGAATGCTACGGCTACCCTGTAGTCTTACAACACTTTCCACCTTTGGCTCGCTGACGCAAAATGCTGCGGCTCTCCCACCGCTCTACCATGCCCTACATGCTGTCTCTGCCACTGACTACTAACATGAAAGCATCCCATGCTAACCATTCTTAAAATCCTCCTTCCAACTTTCTCGAGCCCTACAGGCGACCCTCCAACCCGAAATCCCAACTAGATATTTTACCATCTCGAATACATGAACTAACTGTTGGGAACTCTCCCAAACTCCCAACGCTGAACTCCTCAACCCATCAATCGCTGAGCTACTTCTTTTCCTTATCATAGGTCGTGTACTCATTCTAGATCTATGTGTTCTTACCCCTGTACACTCGGAGGGTTCTCCCCCACTTTGATCCTGCTTATACCTCACTGCTCAATGCTTGAGAAGAATTCCCAATCTTCTCTGTTATGCCGCAATCAATCTACTGAAGAACCAAGCTTGCCATAGCAAGGGGCTAACCGACCCATTACTCGATGACACCTTCCTGAATCTAGCGGGACACTACTGAGTCCCACATAAGCATGCTATAGTTACTACATCCTAAGTAACTTGATTCCATAGGGCACCCCCCTAAACTACCATTTTATTATCCAAGGTATGTAGATGGGATATAACTAAATCACAAGCATGCCGCACAATTCTAAAATACTTATATACCAATAATGATGCAAAACCTTAACAATATAATCATGAATGAAGTTAACAGACAAACAAAAGACACACACCTGCTATGCCCGGTGTTGCTCGTGTCTCCATGGTAGTCATCTGAAAAGCCCTGCCTCCTACCGTAGGCGCCTCTGCTCGGACCTGACGGCCGTCTGTGATCCTCAGAGTTGCAGGGGCAGGTGCTATCACCCATCCTGCCAAAAACAAACTGGGGCAATGGGCCTTCTTGTGGCCCCGCTGACTGCAGTGGAAACATATCAAGTCTGATCCCTATGTGGTGGTAGCAGTACAATCCCTGCTAAGATGACCAGTGCGACCGCACTTGAAGCAGTCCGAATCTCCACCACTACCACTCCTACACGCACCCTCGTGCATCCTGTCGCACCTCCCGCATCGTCGCGGCTCTGGTAATCCCTCGATCTCGAATCTGACCCCTTGGGCCTTTTACCCGAACCTGTGGCTACCTGAACCTCATCTGGCTTCCTCTTCCAGATCTGCTTCAAATAAATCTCTCTCTCTCTCTCTCTCTCTCTCTTGCTTGAGAAATCATACCTTCCAACATCTTACAGCCGGACCTGCTCACGAACTCCCTGATGTCAGCCCTCAACATCTCGTGATATCGGGCCTTCTTCATCTCCTCGTCCGCGACATACTGTGGAACAAGGAGGGCCCTCTCCCTGAACTTAGCGATGATCTCCGCCATAGTCTCAGCAGTTTGTGTCAAATCCTGAAACTCCCGTGCCAACTGGTGCACCTCAATAATCGGTGAGAACTCAGCCCTAAACCTGGCTGAGAAATCGCTCCATGTCATCGCGTCCAATGCGGCATCATCACCAATGGCATGACCAACCTCCACCCATCCATCCCTTGCTCTGTCCTTCAGAAGACAGGAGGTGAGTTTGACCTTGTCCCCCTTGGGACACCGACTGTCACACCCGCAAAGCAGACGACGGAAACATCCGGGGGTGGAGGACTTCATTTGTAGTATCACAACACATGCATCGTAGTAATCAAAGTACAAACAACCATTGTATTTCAAAGTATAATATTTACATGTGTTCAATCATTGTATATTGAAACCAAAATAGTAATACAAAAGAAGAAGATATGACTCATAATGGCTCCATCTTCTCAAAAAGCTCGGGGAGTACCTGTTATTATTTCCCTGAGAATACAAGTAATTTGAAAAGAGAGTATCAAAAATAAGCTGAGTGAGTACATAAGTCTTTATGTTTGAATGGGTGTCTTTGTATTTTGAATATGAAAACTATTCTAGAAAATCCCATATTTTCTGTGGTATGTGAAAAGTAGTTTTATTCCCATAAAACCATCCTATTTGTAAACCAATGTATTTGTAAAATTTGTAACTGAGAGTGTGCCTGGCTTCACCAGCTGTTATTGAAAACTGTAGTATACCATTGTACTTTGTATTTTGTGAACTGGTACTTTGAAGATATACTTACGTTTAGTTGTTTATACACTAACGTGTTGTTAATATCTTTTTAATGAGTTATTATAACCATACTAAGACATGAACGCCTGAAACAAATGCCTTGTGAGCGTTTAAACTATTGATAACAATTGCCACTCATTGGCGTGTATGCCTGACTATAGCTAGCAGCATGAGTGCGGAGTTGTCAATCTCGATATAGATCTACACACAACTTATTTCGATCCCCGGACTGGAGATTCTGGTTATAATGTCAGGGCTTTACCTTGGTTGTCTAAAATGAATTAAACAACCTGAATTGAATGTCTCATAAAAAGCATATAAACGTTACATGTATATCAGTTATGAAAACCCAATCATTCTGAAATAAATGACAATATGTTCTTGAATTAGTATTCCAAACATGTATTTGACAAGTGTAAACCTTTGATTTGTTTTGAATTAAACCCTTGTTTTATGTAAAACAATGTATTCGAGTATACTTAAATCATGAATTATTGATCTATGTATCATAAATTATACCTATTATAATTTATATGTACTTTATGAATTGCTAAATAACTGTTTTTGCATGTAATCCTTTGCTCAACATGCTACAAAGGGTAATTAAACTTAATGAAATAACTTTTATATTTATATACATATACAATTTTATATATAAGTAAAAGTAAAACGACCTTCGGTCAAATAACCGCTACTATAAGTCCACATCCAAACAAGGAAATGGACCTAGAATGAGTTATTAGTCCTAAGCCTTTTAAATCTTATTTATATTAATATATATATATATATATATATATATATATATATATATATATATATATATATATGCAAATATGAATGTTTGGGAAAAATATAAGTTTATAAAAGAGTTCAATATTTGGAGTATTTTTGATGCTTTAAAATCGTTTTATCATGATTTGAAATCATTTATTTATAACACAAAGTTATTGTGTTATACTAGTATTTCTCCCCTTAAAACAGTAGAAATTATGAAAATATGGGGGTATGAACTCACTTGATAGGTGGTAATTCGGGCAGCGTTTCGTTTCCCGAAAATTAGTTTGTTTGGTGAAAAACCTGCTTAAATCGGGCAGAGTTTCGATAGGAGAGAGGATGAATTCTTGAGAATTCCGGGGCTTCGAGGCTTGCTTCGGGATTTAGAGGTGATATCGGGGCCTTGGGGGCTCGTGAGAAAGTCTAGGGGGTGAAAAGGTGAAAGATGGTGAAATTTGGGGTGAAAAACCTCTCAAATCCGAGAAGTCTCGTGCCCTTTTATATAGGGGTGCGAGGGTGCGGTCCGAAGGGGGACAGCTGGCGAGGGCGAGGAGTCAACAGCCACGCATCGGTCATGCGAAGTGTACACGTGTGAGGGTCGGACAGATGGAGGCTTCAGATTTGACCAACCTTCGGTCCAATGGGAGGATGCTACGATGCGAGGGGGGTGTCCGAGGAGCCTGCGAGCCTGTCCGAAGCTTAGTAGACCGCAGAGTTGGTCCAATCAGAAGACGACACGCGAGGCTTCGGTCCAATCAGCAGCCAACACGTGGAGGCCTCGCATGCGAGGGTGACGTGGCGTTACTGTTTATGCGAAAATTCTCGATTTTTCCTATTTTTCTTTATTTTTGGTGCCTAAAACTTGTAAAATTCATAACTTTTCCATACGAACTCCATTTTTGACGTTCTATATATATGCACGCGTCGGTGAAATTATACTCTACGACTTTCTTTTAGACTTCGTTGGCTAATTTTGACTTTATTTTTAATATTATTGTTTTAAACAGACCGGGATGGGAAATTCCGTAAAGAAATCATAACTTCTTCATCCGACGTCCGTTTTTTTCTGTCTTTTTACCGTTGTACTACTAATGACGAGACATTCAATTCTCATTTAGGTTGTGTCGGCTAAAAACCACTCGATCTTTATTTTGAGTTTTTAGCTGTACACTACTATACTAAAACTTAGAAAAATCATAACTTCCTCATACGAAGTCAGATTTTGGCGTTCTTTTTATGAAAGTTCTCGGTTTAACATAAACTACATCTTTCATTTAGATTGTTAAGGCTAAAAACGATTTTATTAAAATTTCAGTTTTTACACTGAACAGTGTTTTGCCGGTTTTGTCGCAGATTTTTGATTGGTCATAACTTCTTCGTTATAACTCGGATTTTAGTGTTCTTTATATTTTTCGAAACCTTGTTACAATCTCTATCACTTGGTTCATCCCAATTGAGATTATTTAATAATTTATTTTTGAGGGTCAGTTATGTAAATATACACAGTATGCCAAATTTCTCTTTATTAATTTAAAAAGAAGTACAAATTGACCCACACTATTACTTAGGTTTGAAATAACAGTTTGTTACATTATTCCCACGTTAGAGAGAATTTCGTCCCGAAATTTACTTTACAGATAGACTAGGGAAAAAGATGTGGGTATTTCTTTCGCATTTGATCCTCTCGCTCCCAAGTGAATTTAGGTCCCCGCTTTGCATTCCAGAGAACCTTCACTATCGGGATGCGGCTTTGTTTGGTTTTCTTAACTTCCTTGTCTAGTATCTCTACGGGTTTTTCCACAAAATTGAGGCTCTCGTTTAACTTGATTTCCTCGAGTGGCATAACAAGAGTCTCGTCAGATAGACACTTTTTCAAGTTTGAAACGTGGAAGGTAGGATGAATGTTACTTAGTTCTTGGGGTAATCGAAGTTTGTAAGCTACAGGGCCGATTCGGGCAAGAATATCGAATGGTCCTATGTACCTTGAATTCAGTTTGTCACGCATTCAAAAGCGTATCATGCCCTTCCAGGGTGAGACCTTTAAGAAAACATGGTCACCGACCTGGAATTCCACGGGTTTTCTCCTTTTGTCAGCGTAGCTTTTCTATCTATCTCTGGAAGCTTTAAGTCGCTCCCGAATTTGTACGATCTTCTTGGTAGTTTCCCGAATAGTTTTTGGACCAGTGAGAGCACTGTCAGGAGTTTGACCTCTACCTAGCTACGTGTCACCAACTTCAGCCCAAGACAGAGGGGATCTGCGCTTGCGGCCATAGAGGGCTTCGAATGGAGCAACTTTTATGCTAGTGTGATAACTGTTGTCATAAGAGAACTCAACAAGGAGTAAATGAATATCCCATGCATTTCTAAAGTCTATCACGCAAGCTTGTAACATATCTTCTAATGTTTGAATCATCCTCTCACTTGGTCCATCGGTTTGCGGATGGTAGGCTGTACTCATGTCTAGCCTAGTTCTGAAAGAGTTTTGTAAAGACTGCCTAAAACGAGAGGTGAATCTACTATCTCGGTCTGAAATAATAGATATTGGCACACCATGCAGTCTAACAATCTCCTTGAGGTATGTTCTTGTTAGCTTCTCCATCTTGTCAATCTCCTTGATTGGTAAGAAGTGTACGGATTTGGTTAATCTATCGACCATTACCCAAATAGTTGTTGGATTAATGTCTAAGTCCATAACTATATTTGGTATGTACTTGACCCGACCCGGCATGGTCCATTTGGGTTGCACTTCACCGACACAATTTATATGGATAATCTTTTGAGAATAGTATGTTTATGATTAATATTAATATATTATAAGTTCTAATATATTAATATGGAATCATATTATTTAATTAGTATTGATCAAGAATTAATTTAGAATTAATTAAGTGATCAAAATGAACTAATTAAATATGGACTCTTGTATATATGGAATGGGCCAAGTTCATTTAGGTTGGGCTAAGCTTTCATGGATAGTCCATGGAGTGTTTAACCCATGGATCCTAGGAAATGATAGGTCATGGGTATTAGGGTTTAACCCTAATCCTCCATACTATATAAAGATGTCCTTGGTTGGTGAAATTGGCACTAGTGTGGATACACTAAAGAAGGGCTAGCCAATTTCACTAGAGAGAACCAAGTAATCATATTCTCTAAAGTATTCCAAGGTGTCTTGGTGATTTGTGATTCCACTTGAGGCTTCCACACTATTGGGGCTAAGCTCTTAAAGCTTGAAGACATCAAGCTACATCAAGAGGTATGTATTCTATCTTGTTACATTCATAGTTTTTGTATGCTAGATTAGGATAATACCTTGGATGTTCTTATTTGCATGTATAATAGAGAAAACATAGATCCAAGGTATTTAGGGTTGCATGTAAACTTAGGAGTGTTAGAATGCTCAAAACCCAACAGTGGTATCAGAGCCTAGGCTTGTTTTCTTGTTATACCTGCAATAGAAGCTGAAAAAACGAATTTGGTGCTGTCTGATCATCAGACTCGGCGAGTCCATCAGAGGACTCGGCGAGTCCATGCCTAAAAATTGATGAATTCGATCCAACTCGCCGAGTTGGTTCATGCACTCGACGAGTTGGACCCCCAGACAGCATAAACTCGACTTTTTTGGCTAGAAATGGACTAGGAACATTACCCTAAGTTGTTTTTGAACTTATAAACGTGTTTTTTGATGTGGTAATGTTCATGCTAATCCATTTTCAAAGATAATTGTCAATAGATTCATGTTTTGTATTAGTTTAAGGTTTAGACTAATTACATGAAAAAGTTTGATTTGAATTATCTTGTTCTTATGAGTTGCTTAGATTAATAGAAAAGTTAATTGAAATAGTTGTTTTCAATCCTTTTTAATCTAAGAGTTGAGTATAAAATGTGTTTGTGTAACTTGTCCTCAAGTTACATGAAAAGTCACATTTAAGACTCATAAAACTCATAAAAGTTGGCAATGGTTACAAAATGAAGAGTCTTGTGTCATTGAATAATTTTTTATGACTCCATAACTTGTCCTCAAGTTATGGAAGTTCAAGAGTCACTTCATTAAAGAAAAATATGTAACCATAATTAAATCCATAAGTTATAAAATAAAGAAAAAGTTAGTTCTTTTATTAGTTTAAAGTCTTCCATAACTTGTCCTCAAGTTATGGAACTTGAAGAGTTTTTGGATTAAAACTACTTTAAACACATAAGTTATGGAATTAATTAGTTTTGAATAGTTTCAAAACTTGCCCTCAAGTTTTGGAATTTGAAAAGTTTTCCTTATGAATACTTTAATTCCAAGTTAGCCCTTAGAATTTTAAAAGTTAAAATTCAACCCTTATACTTTATAATATTATAAGTTAATAATATATATATGTATAAGAGTAAAGTCAGTCTTACCGCTAGTACGCCTCATTCACGAAGCCGGTCTATAAGGTGGGTATAAGGTTGTTGCCTATAAAATGGCAACTTAATGGGTGTCCACTCTCACCCACCGCTTGCTTGACCGGTGGAGGGTCGTTAGCCGAACGGGTTTGACAAGACTATAATTCTCCTTCATTAAAAGTATTAATGATAATACTAAGTAACTAAACTCTTAATAATACCCAATCTTAGTTACTTAGGAAAAATGTGAATACGGTGCTAACCCATGAAATTACACTTTACACTTTGTCTAGGTCGTTAATGGAGCGTGTGTGGTTAACCGGCACACTAACTTGGACTTAACAAGGTAGGTAAAGGGTGACTTAATATTTATCATAGTATCGATGGAGCGTGTGTGGTTAACCAGCACATCGATTGAGGGGTAATTTATTAAGGGTACCAAGTGATTTGCATGGTTACTTCACACCTTGTTTTGTGATCCTCGGCATCCCAGTCACAAAACCTGAAGGGCACACTCGAGATTGAAATATGCCTTTGAACAGTTCAATGAATCTCAAAGATTTAGGAGTTTCAAAACCAATTAAAACCTAATAATACATTTCGTTTATCTTGGTGGAAATTGGTGAATCGTCATTCACCTACCTTCAAATATTTTATAGCTTGGATTACGGCATACCTCTTCTAAGTTATAAAATAGTTTGTTGGGTCCTAGCCTTAATATTTCATATTGGGTGTCATATTAAGGACTTTAAAATCAACTATCTTGAATATCTCCCAAAAGATGTCTGGTATAGACACCTATGATCTTGAAACAAGGTTTCCTAATGAAGATGATGTCCCATGGAAATCATACTTCATTCACCTCCTCCAATCATTCTCCCTAACCCACAAGTTCTTGAAAAAGTTTAAGATCACTCAAGCCCTATTGGCAAGGCAAGGTCAAGGTGTGGTCACATCTTAGAGATGTAGTCACATATTAACAAGCCGGGAGAGTTGGGTGTCAAAGTCTTGAGAAAGTTGGTGGTTCAATCACTTTCTAAGTCACATAGTGAGTTCTTTTGGAACACCTATGAAACAGACTATGACAAGACCCTTAATGATCTTATCTATTTGTTAAGATCAAATTCCTAAAACTTTATGGACATTGACAATGATGACATTGGATATCTAGTAAAGCTCTCTCATCCCGGTGGAAAGGGATCAGCCATAGTCAACTCGGTTGACCAAATGGTAAAGAGAAAAGCTAAGTCTGTGATAGTCTCGTGTACCATTATCAAAGGGTTCATATGTTTATATTGCCAAAGGAAGGGGCATTGGTCACGAAGGTGCCAAATTTACCTAAGGATGTTAAAGTCAATAAGTTTGACTCTACTTCAGGTAAAGTCCACTATCTAACTCTGTTAAGTTTCTATTCTGAGATTCTTGATACTTGATGTGACTGGGTCACATGGTGATGTTTTAAGAATCAAAGAAAAAATGGAGAAACTTAAAGAAAGAATATGCTGAATCTGATCGCATAGATGGATTTCTATCGCATAGTTTGAAAAATCGGATTCTTGAGCTACTTCTTAGGAGTTATGAGATATTTCTTAAGGAATAAATAACAACAAGTTTTCATATGGATTGTAAGGATAAGTTTTTCCGCAAAGTTTTAAAATAAAAGAAAAATTTTTGATTTTATTTATTTTAAAATATCCTTACAATGGCATTTAAGGAAAAATTGTTGCTTATATGATTCCATTAAGAGCAAGAGTGGAAATATGAAATTGATTCTTTCATTTGTGGTAATGTCTAGATTTACCAAATAAGGAAAGATTCTCATCACCCAAGTTTCAATTGGACCGGAACTTGGAATCATGCAAGTTGTATAGCATGATGAATGAGAACCTTCAAGTATTGGGAAATTAAGACTAATTACTTGCTCACATGGATGTGTGAGTCAAGTAAAGGACTAAGGGATCGAGTACACATTCTTGTGCACCGGTCAAGTCGACCACAAAAGTTTGATAACACTATTCGTCATAGTTTACTAAAGCACAGTAAATATGATTATACTTACAAGCTTAAGTGTAATTCTGAGACATTGGAAAAGGGCTCCAATGTAAGGCAGAGCGAATAAGAAGAATCAAATTAGGCAGAAGGATAAAAGTTTCTCAAATCTGAAAAGATGGGAGAGTACTTTAGTATCAGTTTTTGTGATCATCTTAATGATTAAGAAACCATAGCACAATTAGTTCTCTAAGGAAATCTTAGTGCATTCTTATGACTAAGAAGAGGGATCTTGAATTGTTGAAATGGTTAAATCAAGAAGATGAGTCATACTGCTAGTCTTAGAGTCATACTCCAAGATTGTAATTTGAGTGACATGTCTTAAAGAAGGTATAAAACACTTGTCAAATGTAAGAGTAACTTTTACTCTTGTACATTTGAAATTGGTAAGTTGTGATGTTTTGGATAAAATAAAGACCAACTTAGGCCAATTGGGTAAAGTGTTTTTCTTGATTAGAATCCGCACTATCTCTTGGATGTTTGACAAGGGAGTCTTATAGGTCAAGAGGACAGTGGGAGTCTTAAAGGTCTTGAAAGTCTCAAGAACTAATCAAGAATAAAACCTGAAGGTCTTCCTTAGCACACGACTTGAGGTTTATAACCTATCGTGTTGACATATCTGTGCCCATTCCAGTTAAAGTTGGTTTTGCATATGAGTTCTCAGAGTTCTCAATGTGTTGCACAAACAACTTGGAAGCAATGGCAGGCCCTTGAACTGCCAGGTGGCAAGAATTTAAGATTGAGTTCAGTCCATATGAGTTCGGATTTGTCATTATCCTTGTCTTGTGACTATGATTTTGACAATTCACATGGATAAGAACACATACACCATTAAATCTAAGTGTCATAAGGTTTCTCTCCGATTCATGAAAATGATGGTAAGGAAACACTTTCACTAAGTAGATTTTAGCTAGATAGCAATTGTGATATTTGCATTCTCAAAGTCGTTAGTGGAGCGTGTGTGGTTTACCGGCACACTAACCTGGACTTGTGAGAAGTGGCAAAAAGGTCTAACCATTATGATTACGGCATACCTCTTCATAATTGTTTAGACTCATAAGTGTGCTATCTAAGGGAAGGTGTATGATTTTGATAAAGTCTTATCAAAACAATCTAGTATCAGAAATCTGAACTTTGGTAAGAAAGTCAATGAAGTATTGATTTCTAGAAGTCCAGCTGATTTCTGGGTACATGTCAAAGCTAGTGGGAGCATAAGTGTTATGCTAATAATCATCATGTTAGTGGGAGCATGATAATTATGATAAGTATTGCAAGCTAGCAATGTTAATTATAGAAAACAAAAGGTTTCAATTGGGAAAAGGTTGTTTTGCTATAATTAAGGGAGAGGAAATTATACTTCATCTCAAATCTATAAGCTTAGATCGTGAGGTTTTAATCATTTAGTCAAGGATATATATGAATTTCATGTTGGAATGGCTCAACATAAGGAAATTTTGTATACGGGTCCATCTCAAATCTATAAGCTTAGATTGTGAGGTTTTAATCATTTAGTCAAGGATATATATGAATTTCTTGTTGGAATGGCTCAACATAAGGAAATTTTGTATACGGGTCCATTATTTGCGTTCTAAATTTGATTATGATTACGGCATCCCTTTTCATAATCTGAATTATGAGAACTTGGCAAATTGAAATGGTAATAGTATAGCAAAAGACTGGTTTAGTCTTTATGTGAGACATCATGAATCGTGTCCCATATGCTTCGGATATAGGATCGATTACATGTGCTATATTCATCCTTTCTAAAAATTTTCCAAATGCCTAGGGTATTAAGAAGGGAAAAGGTTTAGAACTTGATATGACTAAAAGGATTAAACAATTGTCGAGAACAATCTAAGGTTTACAAAAGATTGCTTGCTCAAGGACGGTTGGAAGTACAGTGATAATTCTGGAAGGACCATATTGACATAATCTATAAGGAGGCAACTCTTTTTCAGAAGTGATAGTCAAAATGGAATCTGGAAATGTTTCAAAGTTAGAATTTTCAATCTGTGTAAGATTAAGGAAACTTAATGCAAGAAGGATATTTCCAAGGAGTTGATCTCCTTTGGAATACTCTGTAATGATTGTTGCCAAGTCTTTTGGAGTTTGTGCATAATCGTTACAAGAGGATCAATGCATATGAGTTTAGAATCTAACAGATTTCAGTAAATGGCATGAATTTGGAATTCTTGCATTTGCAGTAAGAATCTGGGAGTGTGAAAAGAGAATCATTGAAGTTATGTTGAATTGATCTAGTTCACAAAGTAAAGATCATAGACAAACATAGTATGCATACTTGGTGTATGGCATGACTAGTGTTTAAGAAAACATAGTGTACATGCTTGGAGCATGGGACAACTATTGTTTTAAATTCAAGAATAAAGTTGATAGCTGAAACAGTATACAATGAATAATGTGTAATCATATGGTGATAAATAAAAGGTGTTTTATTTATGTTCAAAGGGTTGATACCATATTGGATTCAATTATTATTGTGTTTCACTTTGCATGTTTTGACTTCCCGAATAAACTGGGTTATTCTTCCGGAATGACTAAGTTATTCAAACCATCCACAGTCGGTTATATGTTGGAAGTAGATATGAATTAAGACTGTCATGGGTTGGCTTGTAGAGGTCTAAGGTGTTGGACAAAGGGCTACAACACTCATGAGTGCTCATAAGTTCTGAGTATTGGATTCAACCCGCGCTCATTGGAATCACTTCATGGATTTTATCACGAGTGATCATGAGACGATAATATCTTATATTCTTCAAACCTAGAGATATGAGTTGTTACTATGAGTTGATAGTACATTGATTGCACGAAAACGCATACGGTAACTCGGTGTTATAAAACGTGCCTTTGTGTATGATTCAACAAGTAGTAGAACAAGCCATATGAGTTGAAGTTTATCCGTTCCTTTTACCTTCGGGATAAAAGCGATATCTGTGGGCCCCTCGATGATTTGATGATGACAAATGGAAGTGCTCGGCCGGGCCAGGACTGATTTGATTTGTTCAATTAGTCAGTCGTCATAAATCGCAAATCGGGAAACAACTAATGGACAGAGAGAATGATTATAATCCATGTCTCAGTCCATATGATATCTAGAATGGAGGAATATATGATCCCTTATCTAATGGACAAGTCATTGACAAAGGTCAGAGTTCACCAACAAGGTCAGAGTTCGACAGCGGCTTTAAGAGCTACGATTGCCAGTTAGGTTTGAAGTCATACGCAATAATAGTTTTAGACTTATCCAAGTGGGAGACTGTTGGATTAATGTCTAAGTCCATAACTATATTTGGTATGTACTTGACCCGACCCGGCATGGTCCATTTGGGTTGCACTTCACCGACACAATTTATATGGATAATCTTTTGAGAATAGTATGTTTATGATTAATATTAATATATTATAAGTTCTAATATATTAATATGGAATCATATTATTTAATTAGTATTGATCAAGAATTAATTTAGAATTAATTAAGTGATCAAAATGAACTAATTAAATATGGACTCTTGTATATATGGAATGGGCCAAGTTCATTTAGGTTGGGCTAAGCTTTCATGGATAGTCCATGGAGTGTTTAACCCATGGATCCTAGGAAATGATAGGTCATGGGTATTAGGGTTTAACCCTAATCCTCCATACTATATAAAGATGTCCTTGGTTGGTGAAATTGGCACTAGTGTGGATACACTAAAGAAGGGCTAGCCAATTTCACTAGAGAGAACCAAGTAATCATATTCTCTAAAGTATTCCAAGGTGTCTTGGTGATTTGTGATTCCACTTGAGGCTTCCACACTATTAGGGCTAAGCTCTTAAAGCTTGAAGACATCAAGCTACATCAAGAGGTATGTATTCTATCTTGTTACATTCATAGTTTTTGTATGCTAGATTAGGATAATACCTTGGATGTTCTTATTTGCATGTATAATAGAGAAAACATAGATCCAAGGTATTTAGGGTTGCATGTACACTTAAGAGTGTTAGAATGCTCAAAACCCAACAATAGTATCATAACCACTTGATGTCTTGGGTAACTTGGTTATGAAATCCATTGTAATCCGCTCCCACTTCCATTCAGGGATTTTGGGTTGTTGTAATAAACCTGAAGGTTTCTGGTACTCTACCTTAATTTTGGCGCAAGTAAGGCACTTGCCCACAAAGGTAGCAATTTCGGCCTTCATGTTAAGCCACCAATATAATTTATTAAGGTCCAGATACATCTTGTCTGAACCTGGGTGGTTGGAGTATCAGGTTTTGTATGCTTCATTCATAACCACATCTCTGTAACCACCGAACTTTGGTGTCCAGATCCGGTTCATGAAATAATAGACTCCATCATCCTTGACTTCGAAGTTCTTATCCATTCCTCTCATGGTTTCACCTGCCACATTTTCGGGTTTCAAGGCTTCAAGTTGAGCTTCCTTGATCTGCGTGGACAGATGCGAATGGATTGTTACGGTCAACGACTTTACCTGGCGTCCCGAGTATTCTTTTCTACTAAGGGCATCAGCTACTACGTTTGCTTTACCAGGGTGATAAAGAATTTCACACTCGTAATCATTCAGTAGCTCCACCCATCGTCGTTGTCTTATATTCAACTCTTTCTGATCGAAGATGTGTTGGAGACTTTTATGGTGTGTGAATATTGTGCATTTCGTGCCATATAAGTAATGTCTCTAGATCTTCAGAGCAAACACCACTGCTCCTAGTTCAAGGTCGTGTGTTGTATAGTTGACTTCATGTGTCTTTAGCTGTCTTGAGGCATAGGATATAACCTTTCCTCTTTGCATAAGACCACATCTAAGCCCTTGATTATAAGCATCACAGTATACTACAAAATCCTCTGTCCCTTCAGGGAGAGACAGGATTGGAGCACTATAAAAGGCTCCCTTCAGCGTTTGGAACGCTGTTTCTTGCTTTTCTCCCCAGCTAAAGGTTACACCCTTTTGGGTCAGAGTAGTAAAAGGCTTAGCTATTCGAGAGAAATTTTGAATGAATCTGCGATAATAGCCATTAAGACCTAAGAATTGACGGATTTCTGTAGGTGTTTTGGGTGCTGACCGGTTTTCAATTGCCTTTATTTTGGATGGGTCAACGTGTATTCCTTCTGAACTGACCACGTGAACTAGGAAATCTACCTTCCAGATCCAAAATTCATAGTTTAAAAACTTCGCATAGAGCTTCTCAGATCTAAGAGTTTGTAATATTTGAAGAAGATGTTGACCATGTTCCTCTTCGCTTTTTGAGTATATAAGGATATCGTCAATGAAGACTATAACGAATTTGTCCAAGAATGGACGACACAGTCTGTTCATTAGGTCCATGAACATTGCAGGTGCAATCGTTAATCCGATGGCATCTCTATAAACTCGTAACGACGATAACGACTCCTGAACGCAGTTTTGGGAAAGTCGTCCTCCAAAATTCATAACTGGTGATACCCGGATCTTAAGTCTATCTTCGAGAAGTAGTTCGCCCCTTGAATTTGGTCGAACAGATCGTCAATGCGAGGAAGAGGGTATCGATTCTTGATGGTAAGTTTATTCAGCTCGCGGTAGTCTATACACATGCGGAAGGATCCATCCTTCTTCTTTACGAACAAAACCGGTGCTCCCCAAGGTGAGAAGCTTAATCTAATAAAACCTTTGCTTAGAGTTCGTTAAGCTGGCTGGATAATTTCTGCATTTCAGATGGTGCAAGACGATATGGGGATTTGGCTACAGAGGTAGCTCCAGGGATTAAGTCGATTCGGAATTCGACTTGTTGTTCGTCAGGCACCCCTGGAAGATCATCAGGAAAGTTGCAGACCTCGGAAATGCTCGCGATGGCTTTCACTTCTTGCTTTTTGTGTACCACGTTAGCTAAGAATGCATAGTACTCCTTGCGAAGGTGTTTTTGTGCCTTAATGCAAGAAATGATCTGAAGGTTCGTTCCGGGTTTGTCGCCGTAAATTACAAGAGTTTTGTTAGTTGGAAAGTTCAAACGAATAGCTCTTTCATAGCATAGGATGTCGGCATGGTTGGCCCACAACCAATCCATGCCTATTATGACGTCAAAACTTTTGATAAAGACCGGAATAAGGTCTATTGAGAAAGACAAGTCATTTAAGGTAAGGGTACATCCTATGTATATATCATTGGTGGATTCGGATTTCCTGTTAGCCATTTCTACTGTGAAAGTTCCATTTAATGGTTGGGAGTTTTGATTTAGTAGATGTTTAAAGTTATGGCTCACGATGCTTCTCTCAACACCACAATCAAAAAGAATGCATGCATAAGTATTGTTGAGAAGGAACGTACCCGTGACCACTGCAGAGTCTGCCACTGCTTCTTCGTTACCCAGTGCTAGAATTCTCCCAACCCCACCAGCATTTCCAGCTTTTGGACAATCTCTCTTGAAATTCCTCACATCACAGCATTGTTAGCATGCTCGACCTAGTCCGGCGGCAGGTACTTGGTTAAGGGGTTAAGGTGGTGTTCTACAGAATCAGGCAGTATGCCCTTTCCTGTTATAGTTACCGCACTGCATATCTGGGCAATTTCAAGTGTGGTGAAAATTGCACTTGTTGCATTTAGGGAGGCTACCAGCATTGGGTTTAATTGGTGCTGGGTTGTTAAGGGCAACAACAGGCACAATAGTAGGTATGGTAGCAGGTACAGTAGTAGTATGGACTACCACTATTTGTTGCTTGTTTGAAGGTTCCATAGGAGATTTGCCCTTCCTTTTGTTCCAACCCTTCTTGTTCCTGTTGTTGTTGTTCTCCCTAGGTTGTTCTGGGGCAGTAACCATAGAGTTTTGATGATTTCCGTGGTCAATAAGTGACTGTGCCAGTTCCTTGGCACTGTCAAAGGTAACATGCCTAGATGCAATGACACTTGCATGTATCTGGGGCGACAGTCCCCAAATATACCTTTCAATGTTTTTGCTCTCTAGAGCAACCATTTCCGGACACAAAATCGCCAAGTCACAGAACCGGTTTGTGTAAGTTGTTATGTTTACACTGGCCATGGTAGGACCCTAAAGTTCTTGTTCCAGTTTCTGAATTTCCCATCGCGGGCAGTATTCCCGCATCAACATGGTTTTCAGGTTCTCCCAGCTTTTTGTATTAGCCACTATCAAATTCAGTGATTTAACATGGCCATTCCACCATGTTAGGTCGCTCCTGCTCCAACTTCCATTCAGGGATTTCGGGTTGTTGTAATAAACCTGAAGGTTTTTGGTACTCTACCTTAATTTTGGTGTAAGTAAGGCACTTGCCCACAAAGGTAGCGATTTCGGCCTTCATGTTTGGCCACCAATATAATTTCTTAAGGTCTAGATACATCTTGTCTAAACCTGGGTGGTTGGAGTATCGGGTTTGTGTGCTTCATTCATAACCAGATCTCTGTAACCACCGAACTTTGGTGTCCAGATCCGATTCATGAAATAATAGACTCCATCATCCATGACTTCGAAGTTCTTATCCATTCCTCTCAGGGTTTCACCTTCCACGTTTTCGGGTTTCAAGGCTTCAAGTTGAGCTTCCTTGATCTGCGTGGAAAGATGCGAATGGATTGTCATGGTCAACGAATTTACCCGGTGTCCCGAGTATTCTTGTCTACTAAGGGCGTCAGCTACTACGTTTGCTTTACCAGGGTGATAAAGAATTTCACACTCGTAATCGTTCAGTAGCTCCACCCATCGTCGTTGTCTCATATTCAGCTCTTACTGATCGAAGTTGTGTTGGAGACTTTTATGGTCCGTGAACATTGTGCATTTTCTGCCATATAAGTAATGTCTCCAGATCTTCAGATCAAACACCACTGCTCCTAGTTCAAGGTCATGTGTTGTATAGTTGACTTCATGTGTCTTTGGTTGTCTTGAGGCATAGGATATAACCTTTCCTCTTTGCATAAGAACACATCCATGCCCTTGATTACAAGCATCACAGTATACTACAAAATCCTGTGTCCCTTCAGGGAGAGACAGGATTGGTGCACTACACAAGGCTCGCTTCAGCTTTTGGAACGCTGTTTCTTGCTTTTCTCCCCAGCTAAAGGTTACACCCTTTTGGGTCAGAGTAGTAACAGGCTTAGCTATTCGAGAGAAATTTTGAATGAGTCTGCGATAATAGCCAGCAAGACCTAAGAATTGACGGATTTCTGTAGGTGTTTTGGGTGCTGACCGGTTTTCAATTGCCTTTATTTTGGATGGGTCAACGTGTATTCCTTCTGAACTGACCACGTGACCTAGGAAATCTACCTTCCAGATCCAAAATTCACAGTTTAAAAACTTCGCATAGAGCTTCTCAGATCTAAGAGTTTGTAATATTTGAAGAAGATGTTGACCATGTTCGTCTTTGCTTTTTGAGTAGATAAGGATATCGTCAATGAAGACTATAAAGAATTTGTCCAAGAATGGACGACACACTTTGTTCATTAGGTCCATGAACACTGCAGGTGCAATCGTCAATCCGAATGGCATCACTATAAACTTGTAATTACCATAACGAGTCCTGAACACGGTTTTGGGAACGTCTTCCTCCAAAATTTGTAACTGGTGATACCCGGATCTTAAGTCTGTCTTCGAGAAGTAGTTCGCCCCTTGAAGTTGGTCGAACAGATCGTCAATGCGAGGAAGAGGGTATCGATTCTTGATGGTAAGTTTAGTCAGCTCGCGGTAGTCTATACACATGCGGAATGATCTATCCTTCTTCTTTACGGACAAAACCGGTGCTCCCTAAGGTGAGAAGCTTCATCTTTTGAATCCTTTGCTTAGCAGTTCGTTAAGCTGGCTGGATAATTCCTGCATTTCAGAAGGTGCAAGACGATAGGGGATTTGGCTACAGGGGTAGCTCCAAGAATTAATTCGATTCGGAATTCGACTTGTCGTTCGGGAGGCACCCCTGGAAGATCATCGGGAAAGTTGCAGATGTAACACCGTAAATTTCAAAACAAAATTTTCAAATTTTATAAAGCGTAATTCCCTTAATACTCATAAAAATACCCATCATGTTTAAAATTTAATCCAAGTTATACAAAAATCCCAAGATCACATAATCATAAAATCCCATGCGTGTGTACTGATCAAGCTGGCGCCTTCCCACGGTCGTCACTAGTACTTGAAACAAATAACACCAAACATTGTAAGCACAAAGCTTAGTGAGTTCCCCAAAATACCACATATAACACATATTAGCCACTCGAGGCTATAACTCTGTGGGTCCGTGCACCCAAACTTTGTGAACCCTCAGGTTCTAACTCTGTAAACATGCACAACATAAATCACATAGAATAATGCAGTGCAACACATAACACATATATAGCATACAAACACAGTATCACATAACTCTAATTACCTACTCAAGGTAAAGTATAGTGAGAAGACTCACCTCGTGTATCTCACTAACTCGCAAATCTCGGAAATCACTCGTGCTCGATCCCTCGAGCTATAATCCTCCTATAACACAATATATATCTTGATTAAAACTTTCACAACTAAGGTTGATCTCCCCGATCAAGTCAACATTGGTCAACGGTCAACTTTGACCGGACTCGGCGAGTGCACCGAAGCGACTCGGCGAGTCTATACATGTTCACTGACTCCCTCGGATCCTCTCCTGGCACGTCGAGCACTTCCCTGACTCGACGAGTTCCACCTGGCATGACTCGCGGGGCCAGCACGACTCAACTCGCCGAGTCTCAAGAACAACTCGGCGAGTTCCAGCTTAACTCAGTCCACTAGTCAACCCTCTCCGACTCTCCCTGACTCACTAAGTCAACTCTTAACTCGGCAAGACCACTCGCAGAGTGGTTAAGGACAATCTTCATGCTACTCGCCGAGTCTGTTCTTCGGACTCGGCGAGTCTACACCATGTATGAACTCAAACTCACTCCCGAGGTCAGATCCGCTCCAAAAACCCATAGATCCAGTCCTTCCAAGCACATATACCACGTAAAGTTTCAATCTTGGTGCTCATGCAAAGGTCCAAAGGCCTTATTTGATGATGTGGTCCCTAGAATGCCATTCTAGGCTCATGGCCTCCATTAACACCCATAAAGCTCGAGGGAAAAGGGTCTCTGGACCTCTTTGGGTCCAGATCTAAAGTTCCAACACCAAAAAGAAGCTAATTACTCCATGGATCTTTCCACAAAGAAACCCTAACTCTAAGATTTACACCAAGGACAGAGATAGGAACGAATGGTTTCCTCAAATGAAGTCTCTGAGCTCAGAAATCACTAGATTAGCACCTCCTTTGGTCTCCTCTTGCCTTGATCCTCTTCTAGGAGCAAAAACACCCACAATTAGCCAAAAATCTTTCTCCTCTCTCTCACAAATCGCTCAAGGACTCTTTAGGGTTCTCTCTAGGGTTGGTGGCTGCAAATGACGGCCATAAGCCCTCTTAAATAGGTCTCATACCCCGGAAATTAGGGTTTCATTAAACACCATGGACTCGCCGAGTCCAGACGCGAACCCGCATCCAAACCGCGATCCTACTCGGCGAGTTTGAGCTCCAACTCGCCGAGTCCCCTCACAAATCACCAAAAAAATTACAAGAATAAATAATACCTGGAAATCGAGGCTGTTACAATTCTCCCCCACTAGAACTAGACTTCGCCCTCGAAGTCTCGCTCTGCAAATAACTTCGGATGCTGCTCACGCATCTCAGGCTCCAGCTCCCAGGTCATCTCGGACCCTTTTCGATGCTGCCACTGAACCAAAACCAAGGGTACCCCCTTGTTCCTCAGAACCTTGACTTTTCGATCTCTGATTGCCACTGGTCTCTCTGCATAATTCAGGCTCGCATCCACCTGAATATCCTCCAACGGAACCACTGCCGACTCATCGGCTATACACTTCCGCAGCTGCGACACATGGAAAGTGCCGTGAATCTGCCCCAACTTTGCTGGAAACTCGAAACGATAGGCTACCCGGCCTACCCTCGTGATCACTCGGAATGGAACAATAAATCGGGGCCCCAACTTGCCCCTCTTCCTGAATCGAATCACTCCTTTCCAAGGAGAGACCTTCAGGAGCACAAAGTCGCCGACCTGAAACTCAAGCTCGGACCGGCGTCTGTCCGCGTAACTCTTCTGACGACTCTTAGCGGTCAACAACCTCTGCCTGACCTGCTGGATTTGCTCTGTCGTCTGAAGCACTATCTCTGTACTGCCCATCACGCGTTGACCAACCTCTCCCCAACAAATGGGGGTCCTGCACCTCCTCCCATACAACAACTCAAAGGGCGGCATACCAATGCTCGAATGATGGCTGTTGTTGTAGGAAAACTCTGCCAAGGGCAAGTGCGTATCCCAACTTCCCCCGAAATCCAACACACATGCCCGAAGCAAGTCCTCGAGCGTCTGAATCATCCGCTCACTCTGCCCGTCCGTCTGGGGGTAATAGGCGGTACTAAAATGCAGCCTAGTACCCAACTCCTCATGAAACTTCTTCCAGAATCTGGAAGTGAAACGTACATCCCAGTCTGAGACAATCGAGATCGGCACCCCATGCTGAGATACCACTTCCCTCACGTACATCTCTGCTAACTTCTCTGCGGAAGAACTCTCGCTGATAGTAAGGAAGTGAGCGCTCTTCGTCAATTTGTCCATAATCACGCAAATTGCATCAACTCCCCTAGCAGTCCTTGGAAATTTGGTGATAAAATCCATGGTGATCTGTTCCCACTTCCATTCGGGAACCTCCAACGGCTGCAACTTCCCATGCGGTCTCTGGTGCTCGGTCTTAACCCTACGACAGATCAAGCACCTCTCAACAAACCACGCAACATTCCTCTTCATACAGGGCCACCAATACTCTTTCCTCAGGTCCAAATACATTTTAGTGGCTCCCGGATGGATCGAAAATTTCGACCGATGAGCGTCCTCAATCAAAATGGTACGTGTTCCTCCCACAAACGGCACCCAGATACGTCCCTGGAATGTCATAAGCCCCCGACCATCGGTAACGAACTCTGAAATCAATCCAAGAACTCGCTCTTTCTTCTGCATCTCGGGTTGCACAGCCTCGGCCTGTGCCCCTCGAATGGCGTCCAACACTGGAGCTATCACGGTCAATCTCAAACATACATCCCGCAGCGGGGTGCTCTCCGCCCTGCGGCTCAGTGCATCGGCTACCACATTAGCCTTGCCTGGGTGGTATAGGATCTCACAATCATAATCCTTGACCACATCTAACCACCTTCTCTGACGCATATTTAGGTTGGTCTAATCCATCAAATACTTCAAACTCTTATGGTCCGTGTATATCATACACCGAACCCCATACAGGTAGTGACGCCAAATCTTGAGAGCGAACACCACAGCCCCCAACTCTAGATCATGGGTGGGATATCTCGTCTCATGAGGCTTCAGTTGCCTCAATGCATATGCTATCACATGTCCTCTCTACATCAGCACCGCTCCCAACCCCAGATCGACGCATGACAGTATACCACAAAGTCCTCCATTCCCTCCGGGAGGGCTAACACCGAGGCCTCGCATAACCTTTGGTGAAGCGTCTCAAAGGAGGCCTGCTGCTCGGGGCCCCATGAAAAAGCGACACCTTTCCAGGTCAACCTGGTGAGTGGCACTGCGATCTTAGAGAAATCCTTGATAAATCTCCGATAATAACCGGCCAACCCTAGAAAACTTTTGATCTCGGAGGGTGACCTCGGCACCTCCCAACTCATCACCGCCTCAACTTTGGTCGGGTCGACCAATATCCCTTCCTGGTTAACGAGATGTCCCAGGAACTGGACCTCTCGCAACCAGAAATCACACTTGGAGAATTTGGCATAAAGCCTCTCCGATCTCAAAACTACGAGGATCTCTCTCAAATGTTCCTCATGCTGCTCTCTAGATCTCGAATATACCAAGATGTCGTCGATGAATACAATCACTGACCGATCCAACATCGGCCTGCACACTCGGTTCATGAGATCCATGAACACTGTCGGGGCATTGGTAAGCCTAAAGGGCATCACCACAAACTCATAATGCCCATAACGCATCCTGAACGCGATCTTCTGGATGTCCTCATCTCGCACCCTCACCTGATGATATCCCGACCTCTAATCGATCTTGGAGAACTAAGATGCTCCCTACAACTGATCGAACAAATTGTCGATCCTCGGCAACGGGTAACGGTTCTTGACCGTCAACTTGTTCAACTCCCGGTAATACATACACATCCGGTGTGAGCCATCCTTTTTCTTGACAAACAGGATAGGCGCTCCCCATGGTGAGCTGCTCGGCCGAATAAATCCCTTCCCCAGCAGCTCCTGAAGCTGCGAGGATAATTCTTGCATCTCTGGAGGTGCAAGACGATAAGGCACCTTGGCGATAGGTGCGGCCCCCGGAACCAAATAGATACTGAACTCTACTTGCCTCACGGGAGGCACACTCGGAAACTCCTCTGGAAAGACATCCGGGAACTCACGCACTATCGGAACCTCCTCCACTGGACTCGGCCTCTCGGAATCAACCTGCGTATCTGACACGTACGCCACAAAACCCTTACAGCCCTGTTGTAGACACTGCCTCACCCTAGCGGCCGAACAAAACGCTGATCCAGAACAGGTACCCTCGCCGTACACCATAAGAACTCCCCCACTAGGGTCTCGTATGGTCACCAGCTATCGCTCGCAGTCGATAACCGCACCAAATCTGCTCAACCAGTCCATGCCCACAATGACACAGACATCACCCGTCACAATAGGAACCAAATCAATTGGGAACTCAACACCGAAAATCTCGAATACACACCCACGGATCACCTCCGTGGCATATATCATTTTCTCGTCAGCTATGGAAACCCTCAGAGGCCAACTCAGCGCCTCGCGACTAACACTGATATGCTGACTAAAAGCCAAAGATACAAAAGACCGACTCGCACCTGAGTCAAATAACACCAAGGCAGGTACAGAATTCACAAGAAAAGTACCTACGCATAACATAATATAAGCATAATATCTCAACATCAAAATAAATACACGAAAGAATACATACCAGCCATTACATCGGGCGCTGCGTGGACCTCCTCCGCAGTCAACTGAAAGGCTCTCCCTCGTGCCCTCAGCGCCTCGACCTTCACTGGCCGAACCTCGGTAGCTCTGATGGCGGCAGGAGCAGATCCCTGAGGTGCTCCCTGAGCTGATCCCCGCAACTGCGTACACTCTGCCTTCCGGTGTCCGGTCTGATTGCAGTGAAAACACACTGCAAACCCCTTGGGGCAGTCCTTGGCCATATGCCCTTCCTTGCCACACTTGTAGCAAGACCCAGCTCTACAAACTCCATCATGACCCTTGCCGCACTTTACATAAGTGCGGCCCTTCTGGCTCCCAAATTTGGGATCAGCGGGCTTGGCCCACTTGGCTGCCGGCTAGGACTATGCCAGTCGCCGATCCCTCCCCTGAAACTCAGCCTCCTCCCTAGCCTGAGTCTCTAGCTCAATCTCCCTCTTCCGGGCATTTGCCTGAAGCTCGGCAAATGTCCGGTATGAGGAGTTCGCCACGAATTCCCTAATGTCTCGCCTCAAGATACTCAGATATCGGCTCATACGTGCCTGCTCCGTAGACACGTGCTCAGGGCAGAACATCGCCCTCTCATGGAACATCCTGGTAATCACCGTAACAGACTCAGTACCCTGCTTGAGGGTCAGAAACTCCTGGGCCAAACGCTCCCTCTCTACATGGGAAACATACTCGTCTCGGAACATGGCAGTGAACCTCTCCCAAGTCACTTCCGCAAGCTCAGCAGGCGTAAAGTGCGCCGTCACAAACTTCCGCTAGTCCTTCGCTCCCAAGAGAAGCTAGTTCAGCGTGAACCGAACTCTCAAATGCTTAGGAGATGAGCAAGTGAAGAAACACCCCTCTATATCCGAAATCCATCTCATAGTTGCCACAGGGTCCTGGGTCCCATCAAACTCTGGTGGTTTTGTGTTGCTGAACTCTCGGAACAGCAACACATCACCACCCTGCGGCCTCGCAGC
The DNA here is from genome assembly GCF_002870075.4 of Lactuca sativa. Lineage (NCBI taxonomy): Eukaryota > Viridiplantae > Streptophyta > Magnoliopsida > Asterales > Asteraceae > Lactuca > Lactuca sativa. Next base: position 380,260,649 of record NC_056626.2, read on the forward strand.
AGCAACAGCTGCGGTGGCCACTGCAATAGCAGCCTCAGAAAGAGCAGCATAACGCTCGTCGAAAGTCTCAATCAGCGTGATCTTAATAGACCTGAATATCTCTGGTATCTCTACCCTGATGGCCGCAGCCACCTCCTCGTGGATGATCTGACGGATCTACTCATCACTAGCCCCACTGCTCTTTGGCATATGACGTGTCGTCACCATGATCAACCTCTGAAATACAATATACGATAACTTAGAATCCAATCGAGCATACTCACACTCGACAACTCTTCCCTCCTTGATCCTAGGCATTCCGAAGGTTCTTATCTGAACTGTAGACCGCTCCGGTGTTTTCAATAGTACGGGCCCAATACTATTGTCCGCACCGTTTTAGTATACACCCCAAATCTTCCTCTTCGGACTCCAAGTCCCAAGTACTCTATCACTCTCTAACAGATCTCTCATAAGCTCCTCGCTGCTACCTATTCACTCTCAGGCATCTCATAGCAGCTCACCTTCCCCTAGGCTAAGGCATCAAAAATCAAGGCACTCTAGTCCTAATAGGAATACCTAGCCTGCTCTAGCAAGAAAAATACATCATATCAATCTCATAAACATATAATATAAGGGTATTTTGGGAAATCACCGTTCGGGCGCTGACTGATCATACACACGTTTCTGCTCTGAGTTTCTCTAAAAATCTTTAACTTCTTTTATAAAATTTGGTTCTCTTTTGAAAATATTTTCCAAATCCTCAGTTTGATTTCAAATACCCCCGAAGGTGTACCTGAATCCCTCAAACCAAGGCTCTGATACCTACTTGTAACACCGTAAATTTCAAAACAAAATTTTCAAATTTTATAAAGCATAATTCCCTTAATACTCATAAAAACACCCATCATGTTTAAAATTTAATCCAAGTTATACAAAAATCCCAAGATCACATAATCATAAAATCCCATGCGTGTGTACTGATCAAGCCGGCCCCTTCCCACGGTCGTCACTAGTACCTGAAACAAATAACACCAAACACTGTAAGCACAAAGCTTAGTGAGTTCCCCAAAATACCACATATAACACATATTAGCCACTCGAGGCTATAACTCTATGGGTCCGTGCACCCAAACTCTATGAACCCTCAGGTTCTAACTCTGTAAAAACGCACAACATAAATCACATAGAATAATGCAGTGCAACACATAACACATATATAGCATACAAACACTGTATCGCATAACTCTGATTACCTACTCAAGGTAAAGTATAGTGAGAAGACTCACCTCGTGTATCTCGCTAACTTGCAAATCCCGGAAATCACTCGTGCTCGATCCCTCGAGCTATAATCCTCCTATAACACAATATATATCTCTGATTAACACTTTCACAACTAAGGTTGACTTCTCCTATCAAGTCAACATTGGTCAACGCTGGTCAACGGTCAACTTTGACTGGACTCGGCGAGTGCACCGAAGCGACTCGGCGAGTCTATACATGTTCACTGACTCCCTCAAATCCTCTCCTGGCACGTCGAGTACTTCCCTGACTCGACAAGTTCCACCTGGCATGAATCACGGGGCCACCACGACTCAACTCGCCGAGTCTCAAGAACAACTCGGCGAGTTCCAGCTTGACTCAGTCCACTAGTCAACCCTCTCCGACTCTCCCTGACTCACTGAGTCAACCCTTAACTTGGCAAGACCACTCGCAGAGTGATTAAGGACAATCTTCATGCTACTCGCCGAGTCTGTTCTTCGGACTCGGCGAGTCTACACCATGCATGAACTCAAACTCACTCCTGAGGTCAGATCCGCTCCAAAAACCCATAGATTCAGTTCTTCCAAGCACATATACCACGAAAAGTTTCAATCTTGGTGCTCATGCAAAGGTCCAAAGGCCTTATTTGATGATGTGGTCCCTAGAATGCCATTATAGGCTCATGGCCTCCATTAACACCTATAAAGCTCGAGGGAAAATGGTCTCTGGACCTCTTTGGGTCCTGATCTAAAGTTCCAACACCAAAAAGAGGCCAATTACTCCATGGATCTTTCCACAAAGAAACCCTAACTCTAAGATTTACACCAAGGACTGAGATAGGAACGAATGGTTACCTCAAATGAAGTCTCTGAGCTCAGAAATCACTAGATTAGCACCTCCTTTGGTCTCCTCTTTCCTTGATCCTCTTCTAGGAGTCAAAACACTCACAATTAGCCAAAAATCTTTCTCCGCTCTCTCACAAATCGCTTAAGGACTCTTTAGGGTTCTCTCTGGGGTTGGTGGCTGCAAATGACGGCCATAAGCCCTCTTAAATAGGTCTCATATCCCGTAAATTAGGGTTTCATTAAACAGCATGGACTCGCCGAGTCCACCTTTTGGACTCGCCGAGTCCAGACGCGAACCCGCGTCCAAACCGCGATCCTACTCGGCGAGTTTGAGCTCCAACTCGCCGAGTCCCCTCACAAATCACCAAAAAAATTACAAGAATAAATAATAACTGGAAATCTGGGCTGTTACAACGGACCTTGGGAATGCTCACGATGTCTTTCACTTCTTGCTTTTTGTCTACCACGTGAGCTAAGAATGCATAGTGTTCCTTGCGAAGGTATTTTTGTGCCTTAATGCAAGAAATGATCTGAAGGTTCGTTTCGGGTTTGTCGCCGTAAATAACAAGAGTTTCGTTTGTTGGAAAGTTCAAACAAATAGCTCTTTCATAGCATAGGATGTCAGCATGGTTGGGGCACAACCAATCCAAGCCTATTATGATGTCAAAACTTTTGATAAAGACCGGCATAAGGTCTATTGAGAAAGACAAGTCATTTAAGGTAAGGGTACATCCTATGTATATATCATTGGTGGACTCAGATTTCCCGTTAGCCATTTCTACTGTGAAAGTTTCATTTAGTGGTTGGGAGTTTTGATTTAGTAGATGTTTAAAGTTATGGCTCACGAAGCTTCTCTCAGCACCACAATCAAAAAGAATGCATGCATAAGTATTGTTGAGAAGGAACGTACCCGTGACCACTGTAGGGTCTGCCACCACTTCTTCGTGAACCAATGCTAGAATTCTCCCAACCCCACCGGCATTTCCAGCTTTTGGACAATCTCTCTTGAAATGCCTCACATCATTGCATTGGTAGCATGCTTGACCTACTCCGACGGCAAGTACTTGGTTAAGGGGTTGAGGTGGTGTTCTACAGAATCGGGCAGTATGCCCTTTCCTGTTACAGTTATGGCACTGCATCTCTGGGCAATTTCCAGTGTAGTGAAAATTGCACTTGTTGCATTTAGAGAGGCTACCAGCATACGGTTTAATTGGTGCTGGGTTATTAAGGGCAACAAAAGGCACAATAGTAGGTATGGTAGCAGGTATAGTAGTAGCATGGACTGCCACTATTTGTTGCTTCTTTGAAGGTTCCAGAGGAGATTTTCCCTTCCTTTTGTTCCAACCCTTCTTCTTGCTGTTGTTGTTGTTCTCCCTAGGTTGTTCTGGGGCAGTAACCACAGAGTTTTGATGATTTCCGTGGTCAATAAGTGACTGTGCAGTTCCTTGGCACTGCCAAAGGTAACATGCCTAGATGCAATGACACTTTCCTATATCTGAGGCGACAGTCCCCAAATATACCTTTCAATCTTTTTGCTCTCTAAAGCAACCATTTCCGGACACAGAATCGCAAAGTCACAGAACCGATTTGTGTAAGTTGTTATGTCTACACCGGCCAAGGTAAGACCCGAGAGTTCTTGTTCTAGTTTCTGAATTTTCCCTCACGGGCAGTATTCCCGCATCAACATGGTTTTTAGGTTCTCCCAGCTTATAGTATTAGCCACTATCAAAGTCAGTGATTTAACATGGCCATTCCACCATGTTAGGGCCCTATCTGAGAAAGTACAGGCAACAAATTTAACTTTGCTACCCTCTGGACATGAGCAAATTTTAAAGATTGCTTCTGTCTTCTCGATCCACTACCTTAAAACCATCACTCCTCCAGTTCCATTAAAGGTCCTGAGTTTGGCATTCGAGAAGTCTTTATAAGTGCACTCTCGCGATGGTTAGATGGATATGCACCAGCTCCCGACCCACTAGCACCAGGAACATTGATATGAGATAAGGCAGCTGTGACTACTGCTTGGAACATAGCAACATCGAATTGAGGGGGTGGTGGTGGAGGTGGCGTCGGCGCTTCACTTTCATTGTTACGTCTTCGATTTCTACGAGGAGGTATCTTTTTCTATAAAAGTCAATAGATAAAAAGATAGTGAGATATCAAGAATGAATATGAATTTGACATCTCTGAACTTAAACACTTAATTCAACAAGAATCTTGTAAAGAATTGAAAATGGATGTCCACTTCAAGTACAAGTTGCAACAGGATAGTATAAAATGAAGTGGTTATTTTTCAAAGAGTATGAAAATACATGTCGATTGTATTGGTATATTAAGTATATGTAATTTGAATACTTGACCCTAAAGCAGGTCTTTAATAAACCACAATATTGCAAAAGTATCGACATCAAACCGGCTGTAACAACCTGAAATTCAGGTTCCAAGTTGTAATATTGAGTCATTTGTGTTGAGTGTTAAGTTGGTGAGTACGCTGGGCGTACAAGGAGTACGCTGCGTGTACTTGCGAGCTTATCTTGTACGCGGATTTCATCCGGGTACGCTGGGCGTACCTAAGGTTACGCCGGGCGTAACCGGCCCAGATTCAAAACCGTAATATGACCTGAGGGCTATAAAAGGCATGAGATGGTCTTGTCCCTCAGCCACCATCTTTCATAAAGAAACCCTAAGAGAGCATTTCCTTCGTTTTTAGCTTGAGTGTGAGTGTTCTAAGCTCCAAAGTGCCATTTCAAGGTGGTGAAAGAGAAGAGGAGACCATTGTGGAGGCTAGAAGTTGGTGGACAAGTGTGGATCTAAGGAATACATAGGTTGGAGCTTCTTCCTGCAGTAAAAAGTTTAGATCTTGCCTTGTAGTTTATATGGTGTACTCTGTTACACCACAAAACCGAGAACAGCGAAATCGTTCTGGGGCGGAGGACGTCATGTAATGTATCACAATAGATGTAAAGTAGTAAACAACCAACTGCATCATCCATTGCATTAATAGTATAATTTTGATTACAAGTGTGGTCTTTCATAGTATAAGACAACATGATAACTAATCAAAATAAAAGAGGAGTCTTGATTTCTCCGTCTTTACAAAACCTGGTCGTCGTACCTGTCTATTTGTGACCTGAGATTACAAGTTATTTTGAAAGCGAGTATCATCAATAAAGCTGGTGAATTAATAAGTATTAATGTGTCTTTGATTTGTAAAAACTGTGAAGTAAAGACTTGTAAATCTTTTGAAAAAGTTGTAAAATGTTTGTAAGTAATTGTAAACGTTGGAAAACCCTAGGAAATCCTATATTTCCTACTAGTATAAAAGTAGTCTTCTACTAAGACCCGAATGTTTTGAAAGTAGTCTTTTACCAAGACCAGGCTGTTTTGAAAGTACGCATCACTTGAAAATATGACGGTTTTTCCCTGTTTAACTATTATTATAAAACTATAAATGTAATAATATACTAACTTATGTTGTATCCTTTGGTACTAAGAGATACACGGCGTGGAAACTCGCCGTAAACGGATCAACCGTAGACATCCGGAGATGTGCATTTACCTCTGTTGCTAACAGCCGGGTTTAGGAATAGTTAGTCCCTTAAGTATACCTGTAATGGTATCAACCGTAGACATCCATAGATGTGTCATTATCCTCTATAGCTAACAATGGCTATAGGAATGGTTAGTCCCACAAAGTATCCTTTGGTACTAGGATATAAAGTCCAATCTATCTCGTCGATTATGTGATTGTATCACAAGGTAATGATAAGAAGGAGAACTATATAACAGTATCTACACATATAATATGTAATAGTAACTCATCATATATCATCTACGTAACCGTACTCATCTAAGCGTATCTATGTAAACGTATTCATGTAAGAGGAATCTCTGTAAGAGTATCCCTTCATATAACATGTAGTAAAGACTCATGAATGAACTGAATCTGGTGTAATTTCTTGTAATAAGAATAATGTTTTGTATCCCTAAACTATTCCTATAATAGTTTAGTAGAATGTAATTGATGAGTGTCCAAGTAGGTTTATACACCCTTGCTACCCAAGAGTGTCGGAATTGAACTGACTGATGGAACATTTATGTCTATATATGTACACATGATATATAACAAATATTTAAACGACCTTCGGACAGGTACCCAATATCCCACCAGACCACATCCAAATCGAGGAAAAGGAAACAGGGTGTATAGCCTTCCTAAGTCTTTTAAACATTATTTATATAACTATACATATAGAGGCATGCAATTTATAATATAAAAGCATAAAAGAAGTTTTGTAAAACCTTTGAAAAGTTTAATAAATAAGAATTTTTGACTTGATGTCAGTTTATAAAACGATTCGAAAACAGTTGACAAGACAGTTTAAGTGTAAGAAAACCTTTGTTTGATGCACAACTATAACAAATTCAAAAGGGAAACATACAGTTTGGAAGACAGTTTCTAAAAGTGTTTTAACATGTAAAAACGTTTGAGAAACCTATTTGAAGTACTCTGATTGCTTAAACGGCTAAAAGTGTAGTAAGTCCAATTGTATGTTACTTATAAATTACATGTGATTGATTTCATAACCAAAAAGTATAACAAAGATTTATGTCTTTCACACGGGGATAACCGTGTGTTTACTTGCATTCCCCCCCCCCCTTAAAAGTGTATAAAAAAACATTTATAACGCATTTGAAAGTGTAGATTTTAGGGGTATGAACTCACTTGATTGAAGTGGTTGATTTGAAGTAGTCGAGAGAAGAATCGAGCAGAACTTCGACAGGAAGAGTTGAAAACGCGGGAAAATCTCGGGACTCTCGGGAATCTCGGGAATCTTGGGAACACAAAACCTTCCTTCACGACTTGAAGGTGAAACTGGGGCTTTGGGAGGGTCTCGAGGGCTTAAACGCAGAGTTTCGGCATGAGAAAGAAGGGAACTGAGCAATGGAACTCGGAGCCCTTGAAATCTATTTATAGGGGCGTTTCTAGGGTGTGCCACATCGTGGCAAGGGCTGGCCACATCGTGGGGAGTCAAAATTATCCTCTTCCATTGATTTGACACCCTCAATCACTTGCCGGGTCGCGACAAGCTTGTGCCACGTTGTGGCAAGCCTGACAGCCTCGAATTTCGGGCCTCGAACTTGTAAAATCCGTAACTTTCGCGTACGAGCTCCGTTTTTAACGTTCTTTATATGCACACATAGCTGAAAATATGATCTACAACTCTCGTTTAGACTTCATCGGCAAATTTTGAATTTATTTTTAATTATTTATTTATAACGGGCCAGGACACGAAAAGTCCGTTAAAATTCCATAACTTCTTCATCCGATGTGCGTTTTCATCAGACTTTTTGCCGTTGCGCTACTATTATTGAGACCTTCGGTTCTCATTTAGGTTGTCTTGGCCAAAAGTCTCTCGATCTCTATTTCGAGTTTTTAGCTGCCTACTGCTATATCTGAATCTTGGAAAAATCATAACTTCCTCATACGAAGTCAGATTTGGACGTTCTTTTTATGTACGTTCATGGTTTAATGTTATATACAACTTTCATTTGCATACTTAAGGCTAAAAACTATTGTATCCAAACTTTGCGTTTTTCGTTTAATTGGTGTTGCCGGTTTTGTCGGAAATCTTACAATGGTCATAACTTCTTTGTTATAACTCAGATTTTTGTGTTCTTTATATGTATGAAAACCTTGTTACGATTCCTACTACTTGATTTAACCCAAATAAGATTTTATGAAAGTTGTATTTTGACCTAAATTTGACTGGTTTTACATTACATTGTCTCTAAATATCGGGTTGTCACATCATCCCCCCGTTAGAGAGAATTTCGTCCTGAAATTAGAGTTTAAGCAGAATTGATAAATATGCTACGGATAGAAGTTTTATTTGTCTCTTGTGTTCTTGAGTGAACTCAGGTCCTCGCTTGGCATTCTAGCGAACCTTTCACTATCGGGATACGACTTTGCTTCTTTCGTTTGACTTCAATGGTATGATAACTCTTCTTTATCGAATGTGTGCTGAGTGTTTTTCTGTTCTGTGAGAGTATTACACCTTGTACCCTACAAGTAGTGTCTCCAGATCTTCAGAGCAATTACCATTGCTCCTGACTCAAGATCATGTGTTGTATAGTTAACTTCTTGCGTCTTAAGTTGTCTTGAGGTATAGGCAGTGGCCTTTCCTCTTGCATAAGAACACAACCAAGTCCTTGGTTGGATGCATCGCATTACACCACAAAATCTTCTATCCCCTTTTGGGAGGGATAATTCCGGTGCGGTGCACCAGGCTTACTTTAGCGTTTGGAGCACTCTTTCTTGTTTACAGACAAGTATGGTGCTCCTCAAGGTGGGAAACTTGGCCTAAAGAATCCTCTTCTGTGGAGTTCGTTAAGCTGTTTGGGAAGTTCCAGTATCATAGTTGGAGTTAGACGATAAGGTGATTTGGCTACTGGGGTAGCCCTTGTAACTAAGTTGATTCTGAACTCAAATTGACGTTGTGGTGGTAATCCCGGTAGTTCTTCTGGAAAGGTGTTGAGAAAGTCGCGTACTTTGGGATGTTCTGAATGTCCTTCACTTCTTGACTCGTATCGACAATGTGTGTAAGGAGTGTGTAATATTCCCTTCGTAAGCACTTTTGAGCTTAAATACACGAAATGATGCGAAGGTTCATACTTGATTTGTCTCCATAAATAACAAGAGATTCTTTGAAAGGGAGGTTAAGATCAACTGCTTTATCAAAGCACCTGATTTCGGCTCGATGTAGACTTTGTTGGATAAGGTGTCTAACTCCATAACTATTTCGGGTGTGTACTTGACCCGACCCGGCATGGTCCATTTGGGTTGCATGGCACCATGCAATTGGATAGACTAAATGAGAGAAATAACACTTGGAGATTATTAATATATTATAAGTTCTAATATATTAATAATATTATTATTTAATTAGTTTGATCAAAGAATTAATTTGGAATTAATTAAGTGATCAAAGGATAACTATTTAAATATATGGGTTGATTATGTAAATCATACATATCTTGTATAGTGGGCTAAGAGGCTCCATGGATTATCAAGTTGGGTTCTACCCATAGGATGCTCCATGGGAGTTACAAACCCATGGGTCATGGAAATGAAGAGTCATGACACATTAGGGTTTACATGGTGTAACCCTAGATGTGTCAACACTATATAAGGATCCCATTCTCCACCAAAATCGGTTAGACATAAGAAACTAGAGGGCTTGGCCGATTTTAAGAAGTGTGTATTATCTCAAAGGTCTTTCCAAGAGCATTTGGTGTTGTGTGAAGCATTTGAGGCATCACACTTGGGGTGCTAGGCTCACAAGGTTTCAAGGAACATAAGCTACAACAAGGTAAGTTATTCTATCTTTCATTCAAGTTAAATTGTTCCCCATGTATGCTAGATAGGAATATAACCTTGGAAATTCAACTTTGCATGATAATTAGACAAACATAGATCCAAGGTTATTAGGGTTGCATGTACACTTAGGAAGTGTTAGAATGCTCAAAACCCATCAGACATAACCAACTCCTACTAATTATGATGTCAAAACCTTAGGGGTGGATTAGATGTCGTGAAGATCTAAAAGAAAGTATGACTACTCATGAATTAGGGAAAAGGATAGGTATTTCTAAGTTTATTTTCACAGAAGCACGATCACTCGCAGTCTTGGGCAGTCTCCGTCCTGAAGTTCATAGTAGAACCCATACCAGGTTCCTCAATCACAGTCTCGGTTATACGAGTCGTGTATAATTAAGATTGAAACTGTGGGTCTTTGGATTGAACTTGACATATTGCACGAGTGGTACTTCGGGGAGGTTTGCTGAGGTTTCTTTGGAAAGGGTAAGAAACATGAGGTACTCCACGCATGAGTACTTCAGAGTTTTGAAGTGATAGATTCGTTAGAAAGCTGAGTTCGGAGAAAGAGATTTACACATGAAACTGGTATTGTGAGGATCAAATAGACTCTGATCGTATGATAAAATCGGAATCACTTGGAAATAAAGGCACTAGATTCGATCATAAAGGCGTTATAGACAAAACACAACAGTGCAACTTTTTAACAGAGTTACAGTACTTTAGAGTAACTGCAGGAAAACTGCTGCAAACAAAGTATACTACAAAAGGGCAAGTATACGCAGCATGAGGGTCCCTTACCTGACGGGATCTCGCAAAAGATAAGACTCAAGTTGCACTAGTTTTAAACATGTTTTAAAACTACATACATTATACTGACGACTGGAAGTGAACCTATACTATAGTAGGGTCCTTCGTTGCCTCTTTCCATTATGAGGTCAAACTCCTTCGGATTCCCCATCGTTCTCCGCTGTTGGACAGTCCCTCTTGAGGTGTCCCATTACGCCACATAGATGGCATATTCGAGAGATTTCGACATTGGTGGTTGAAGTAATGTGTTGGATCCGAGTCTTGCAGTAACGGACGGTGTGTCCCTTTTTAGTGCAGTTTAAGCACTACACACTACTAGAAAAAAGGCCTTTTACGACGCTCATTGCGCATCGTAAAACGCTCAGACGACGCACAAATGCGCGTCAAGGAAGGCCCTGTCATAACGAGAGACGACGCGCTTTTGCGTGTTGTCTATAGACGACGCGCATTTACGACGTGCATTTATGACGCGCATTTACGACGCGCGGTTATGACTCGCAATGCGTATCAAGGAAGGCCCTGTCATAAAAGAAGATGACACGCATTCACCTGTCGTAACCTTACGACGCGCGTGTTTATGACATGCAACGCGTATCAAGGAAGCCCCAGTCAAGAAAGGCCATGTCATAAATGAAGATGACACACATTTTTGCGTATCATAATTTTAAATGTTCTAAAAAATATTTTTATATTTATTAATTTTTAAATTACATTTGCATTTAATGTCTCATAACAGAAATAAAATATCATATACAGAAAATACAATCCATTGCATAAAATTTAATGTACATTGCTAACATGGATTATACATTCCTATAAAACTAACAAATAATCATCCAAATCTGTTTCTTCCTTTAAAAGCTCAACCTTCAAATTGTAGTTCACAATTGAATTCAAATCCTTACTTATATACAACCAAACACAGAAATTATTCGGAATTGAATTCCAATTCTTGATAAATCCTACAAACCAAAGGCCCCCTAAAGTTGATATGTAACAAGTGTATACCTTCTAGGAATCCAAGGACCTAACCAAGCATCTCTGCTGTCCAAAAGTATCCTTAAGTAGGAGCTTTCTTCATATTTGGAAGACTCTCTGTTCCCCAAATCCAACATATAAGGCCAAACACACATAAATATTCTTACCTGAAGGTACTTGTGCATATTTAAATAAGTTGTGGGTGATCATTCTTGTATGCTTTTGGATCGGAAAGTGATTGATAATCTATCAATATTCTACTGATGAATATGTCCATAGAAGCTTTCACATCAGGCAACTTGGTCATCATCGTTCTAGATCAACTCGTTTGAGAGATCAAAAACACGTGTCTTAACGGGACCACTAACACTCTTTCCAGCATGCTTGACAACACCTTTTAGGGCGACCAATATTGCCTCACGAACCCCACCATCTGATGCAAGTAGGTTAGATAGAAGACCCCTAACTAGGGGATCGACTTGAACGAACACTCATGCAAATTGATGAGAATGCCCTTGTAAGTCGAATAATCAACAAAAGACAGTAGTATAAAACAAGTCTTACCTTGGGTTGTCCTGCAAGAATTTGACAAAGGTGGTTTGTGGCTGTAGGAGAAAAGGTTTAAGTGCCATCCCACCTTTTGCTATTATGATGGTCAAAGTTGACAAAATAGAACTCTTCACTTGCCATGGGAATCGATCGCCTATAATTCGGATCAGAGGTCTGGAATCATCATAAAATAGACAACACAAGTCGAGCAAAAAAAACTAAAAAGGAAAAATAGAATTAAAATAAAAGACTCTTATGCATAAATGGTAGGATCTTGATATGTGTCTAGCCTAGCTAACAGTTCCGTAAACATAAACATGAACACAGAAAAGAACAAAAGTCACAGGTGAAAATTCTACAAAATTGAAAATAATTTTGACTCTGATGATCAAACAACTCCTAAATAATAAATAAATAAATAAAAATAAATAAAATAAAACTAAAAAAACGATATTACAAAATTTAATTTGGAAAAACTAGAACATCTTATCAAACCAAAGTTACATTTCCTTTTTCCTGTGCACCATAAAAGCCAAATCTATTCTAATCAGTAACATGAAACTACAAAGCAGGTAACTTATCAAACCATCAACACCGAATCAACTTCCACTTTCTTGATTCAGTCATCATCTTCCTCCTACAAAACACAAATTAAAACCACATTTAGTTTCATTTGTTAAAAAAGATTAATCATATACTAAAAAAAATAAGTATCAATATCATTATGTTTTATAAAAAAACATACATCATCACTTTCATCCTCATCTGCTTCATCATTGACTTCAGACTTAGATTTGTCAGAATCCTCATCATCATCATCATTACCACCTCCAGCCTATTTACATGGCAGCAAACTCAAAGTCAATGAATCAAAACAACAATATTAAAATGATAAGCATATGAATTCTAAGTTTAAACAAAGATTTTACAAGTTTTTTGTTGTAGGTGTCCAAGTTGTTCTCATATTCCTTCTTTCTTTTGTCAGCTTTGGCTTGAAAATGTGCCTTTTCCTACATTCACATCATCCAAAAAACAGAGGTAAATAACTAAATACTACATCATTTTTTTAAAAATTTTTAAGAAGTTGATGAGCATTATGATTTTGCCTCAAAAACTAAACATAGTAATGTAATGTAAGTGCTACTTACAGAGTCGGACATTGACTTCCATTTTGCCCCACCAACTTTACCAACCTGATAATTATACACAAGTGAAATCCAAATCAAAATCTAAAAACACAAGCTCAACTCAATCTAGATACAGAATACTTGAAACAAAGCTTAAGAAGTTTCGATCACAAAAGGCAAAAAGGAAGATCACTTACAGTAGCAACAGATTTGTTGTCAGGGTGATCTTCCTTGAACTGCTTTCTAAAGTCCTCCCTTTATAACATTAACAAGAGGAAAAATATTTAAACTTTGGAAATGGAAGTAAAACATGAAGGTAGTGATAAACGAAGAACAACTACTAACATGAACACAAAGAAGGCGCTAGCGGGTCTCTTGGGTTTATTGGGATCCTTAGCTACTTTCCCCTTGGCTGCAGTCTTCTTTACAGACAACCTAAAATTACAACAAACAATTGTTAAAAAGTACCGAAATCATGATCCTGAGGAAGAACAAAAACCTAATTTCATTGAAGATGAAAAAAAATACAACATTAAACCCTAGCAGATGGTATGTTTGAAACATAGTTAGATTAAATCATACTTGGTATCGGCTTTCCTCGTAGCACCGCTTGATTTGCCTCCTTTCATCGTTTGATCTTGAATGAAACAACCGAAACAACAAACTGGGTCAAAAATCGAAGCGAAAATGGTTGTAAATGAAAAAAATTAGAGTCGACATCGAGGAAAAAGAGGAAGAAAACATACCTAGTTAGCAAAAAATCTAGGGTTAGGGTTTGATTCGTTTGTGATTGGGGGATACTAGGGTAAGGAAATCGACTTATAAATGGCTTCGATACGTCGGCAATATAACTATTTGGGTGGGAAGATTTTCATTCCAAGAGGGCTTGATTATGTTTATGATTTTGGGCCAATTTTTGATAAAATAATGGGGCTTCATTGGTGGCGGTGGTGAACCAGAGAGAAGATGAGGGGTGGTGGGTGCCTAGGTTGTTGTTGATGGGAGAGAGAGAGAGAGAGAGAGAGATTAGTTATAGATAGGGCGGAGGTGGTGAATGAGATGTTTGGTGATACTGATAAGAAGGAGATCAAGTAGAGATCCGATGAACGAGATGTTTGATGATATTGAAGATGACGATGAAGGACCTAGGGCTTTTTCTTGCTAAGTAGAAGAGGCGGGGGGATCAATTTTGGGATTCAATAGGCGGGGGTAATTTTCGTCGATTTCATTTCCCGCCAAAAACGCGTGTTTCACTTAAAATTATAAAGCGACACATTCACATGATGTACATTTTATGAAAGGTGCCCTCCCCATTTCTTTTTTTTTTCTTTTCTGACACTAATTTTAGGGCGCGCAAAAATGCGTGCCCTCTATCCTTCAAGTTTTGCAAAACTGACATTATCTTTTAGGGCACTTACAAATGCACGTCGTCTATCAGCAAGTGTCATTGTTTGCGCGTCATTAAAGGGCTATTTTCTTGTAGTGACATTTTTCGACAAGGTCCATGATGGTGATAGTTGCATTTGTTGCACTTTGGGAGATTGCCAGTATATTGTCTAGCTAGGTTAGGGATAACTGGGATACTAGAAGGGATGGTAGTAGGAGGTACATAAGTCGTGGCTGCGAAGGTTGCCACCGGTTGTTATATTTTGCTCGCCCCTTGGGGTGATTTGCCTTTAGCCTTAATCCAGAACTTTCATTTGTTATTCTTGGGCTTGGGATTCGGGGTATCGTGGTAGTTTGTTTCTCGTTGAGGTACTTGACTGTTAGTTGGATTGGAATTATTGTTAACAATCCCGCTAACATTCGCGTTGTTAGCGTTAAGGTGGGTCAGAAAAGCTGACACGGCAGCCGAGACTGCAGCTTGAAAGGTAGCTGCATCAATCTGAAGAGTTGGTGTTTGGTTGATGGGTTGATTGTCTTTCTTCGGCGACATGATTCTGTTAGACGGAAAGAAAAATGAATTTGTGAGCAAGTATGGTTGAACCTAGACGTAGTTCGATCGTTCATGTAAAGAATAGAAGTATGTTCTCGACGATTTGACCTACATCCCTACGATGCAGTCCTAGTACGGATTGGAAGTATGTTCATGATGGTTTGACCTACATCCCTATGATGCAGTCCTAGTACATAGTAGAAGTATGTTTGTAGACTGGTCTTAAGACGTTTGCTGTTCAAGCCAAGGTATCGTTGGTTGGTGAATAACATGATCCAACCACTAAAAGAGACTTGGAAATGATTCCGGAGTTAAATTACCATAGTCCAATAACTTGACTAGATGGAGTTTCAGATAGACTCTAATGAAAGCATGATGGAAGCATTTAAACAAAGATTGACACGAAAGTTAGCAGACTGTCGATATCATTGATGTTTAAGTTTTAATAGGTTCGGGGAAATTGACTTTGTTGTAGGACTTACATCATAATCGGAGTAGAAAAGTCTTCGACAACATAAAGACTTAAATAAAAGTACTTACAGTACAAGGTAGTCACATAGAAAGTACTACACAGAACATAGACAGGAACACGGTTCTTTAAAACAAAGAATGAAGTAAGGTATCTCCTACTAGCGACGGTCACCCCTATGGTGAACCCTTAGTTCAGTTAGTTGACGTTCCATATCAAGCAGGTATCTCTCGTACACCCTCTGGCGTACTTGGAGGTCTATGTCTTCGGCTTGGGTTTCAGCTAGTGCTTGTAGCAAGGTCTCATGGTTTCTCTCAGATCTCTCACTTGTGATCAAGGCGATTGGTGCGAATGGTATGCATTCGTGCATTGGTATTAACATCTTAGATACGTTGGAGAGCCGTCCTGCCCTGAATTTCGTTTCAGGAAACTCTACGGATTAGGATTAGTAGAACTCTGTCTGCTGAGCTCCCTTCATTTACGTTGTAGAAGCTTCGTTCTCCATTAAACGGCATAGGTTGATCTTGCTCTTGGCTCCATGTTTCCAAGCATTCTACCCAAGGAGGCGTCGGGCCATGAAAAGCGGGATGAGGGTTAGGATTTAGAAACGGAGCTACCGAGGGTAGGTTCTCAACCTCGGGTTCGAAGTTATCAACATCCGAAAGGTTTTCAGCATGGTGATCATTCAAAGGGATTGGATGATCATTCTCGGGTTCTTCTTCAAACCATCCAACATTGCCTTCGTTCGGAAGGTACGGGTTTCCATGGGGATGGAGTCCAGTTATGTTATCTACGCGAGAATTGGGGTAAGGAAATAATTATTAGACGAACTATCTAGATAATTATTAGAAAATCTTCATTAGTTACATCGCTATTTGTAAAGTGCATACCAGTCATATGTAATCAACACAGGATAGGCTTTCGAATAAGTGACCTTAACTCCAAATTTACAAGGAATATGGGTAAAACAAAAACTTCACCGATTCTAAGTCTATAACATCCTAGTTACATATAGTCTTAGTGTATCCACTTAGCAACTATCAACTTAGTAATGAAGATGCTTTTTAGTTCCCAAGTAAGTAATTATGGTAACACAAAACACCCCTATGGTATTTAGACTTAGGTTCTGTTATAATGTTCTCATTATGGTAATGTTGGTAAGTTTATAGAATTGTTGCTACATCACAACCATTCTTGGGCATATGCTAATCACTCCTCGGACCAGCATAGTTGATCAAGTTATGCCATTCCCAGGACTGACCATACATCCCCAAGCTTACTTGTGATATTCAACAATCGTAATACTTTTGTTCTTGTCATTGTGACACCGATTTTAGTATGAATGCAGGCACGTATACTTACTTAAATATTTTATTATTTAAAAGTATAAACTCTAAATCAGAGTATTTTTAATCCCATTGTATTTATAGTTAGTATATCTTTTATGGGTTGATATACTCAATTCACTATAAAATGCTCTGATACCAATCTGTCACACCCCAAAACCGACAAAGGCGGAAACGTTCTGGGGTGCAGGACATCATGTAATGTATGACAACAGATGTAAAGTAGTAAACAAGCAACAACATCATCCATTGCATTAATAGTATAATTTTGATTACAAGTGTGTTCTTTCATAGTATAAAACAACATGATAACTAATAAAAATAAAAGAGGAGTCTTGATTTCTCTGTCTTCACAAAACCTGGCCGTCGTACCTGTCTATTTGTGACCTGAGAATACAAGTTATTTTGAAAGCGAGTATCAGCAATAAAGCTGGTGAATTCATAAGTATTAATGTGTCTTTCATTTGTAAAAACTATGAAGTAAAGACTTGTAAACCTTTGGAAAAAGTTGTAAAATGTTTGTAAGTAATTGTAAACGTTTGAAAACCCTAGGAAATCCTATATTTCCTACTAGTATAAAAGTAGTCTTCTACTAAGACCCGAATGTTTTGAAAGTAGTCTTTTACCTAGACCAGGCTGTTTTGAAAGTACGCATCACTTGAAAATATGACGGTTTTTCCCTGTTTAACTATTATTATAAAACTATAAAAATAATAATATAATAACTTATGTTGTATCCTTTGGTACTAAGAGACACACGGGGTGGAAACTCAACGTAAACGGATCAACCGTAGACATCCGTAGATGTGCATTTACCTCTGTTGCTAACAGCCAGGTTTAGGAATAGTTAGTCCCTTAAGTATACCTGTAATAATATCAACCGTAGACATCCGTAGATGTGTCATTATCCTCTGTAGCTAATAGTGGCTATAGGAATGGTTAGTCCCACAAAGTATCTTTTGGTACTAGGATATAAAGTCCAATCTATCTCGTCGATTATGTGATTGTATCACAAGGTAAAGATAAGAAGGAGAACTATATAACAATATCTACACATATAATTGTTGGGTTTTGAGCATTCTAACACTCCTAAGTGTACATGCAACCCTAAATACCATGGATCTATGTTTTCTCTATTATACATGCAAATAAGACCTTCCAAGGTATTATCCTAATCTAGCATACAAAACAATGAATGTAACAAGATAAAATACATACCTCTTTGATGTAGAAAGTCTTCATGAAGCTTGAGTGCCAAGTGCCCCAAGTGTGGCACCTCAAATGGTTCACACAACACCAAATACACATGGAATGACTTAAGAGAAAACTACACTCATGAAAATCGGCTAGCCCTCTCTAAAATAATACTAGTGCCGATTTTGCCAAGAATAATATCTTTATATAGTGTTACAATTAGGGCAAACCCTAATTGTCATGACTTTCCATTTCCTTGGATCCATGGGTTCAAATACACCATGGAGCATCCATGGAGCATCATATGGGTTTTGGCCCAACTAGATAATCCATGGAGCATTAGCCCACTATACAAGTATGGATGATTTACACAATCAACCCATATATTTAATTAGTCTTCTTTTGATCACTTAATTAATCCTAGATTAATTCTCGATCAATACTAATTAAATAAACTTATTATTCTTATTATTAATATACTAGAACTTATAATATATTAATAATCATAAGTGTCTTATTTCTCTCTTTTAGTCTATCCAAGTGCATGATGCCATGCAACCCAAATGGACCATGCCGGGTCGGGTCAAGTCTTACCAATTATAGTTATGGAGTTAGACATTAATCCAACAGTCTCCCACTTGGATAAGTCTAAAACTATTATTGCGTATGACTTCAGGAACCAACTGGCAATCGTAGCTCTCAAAAGCTTCTGTCGAACTCTGACCTTGTAGATGAACTCTGACCTTTGTCAATGATTTGTCCATTAGATAAGGGATCATATATTCCTCCATTCTAGATATCATATGGACTGAGACATGGATTATAATCATTCTCTCTGTCCATTTGTTGTTTCCCGATTTGCGATTTATGACGACTGAATAATTGAACAAATCAAATCAGTCCTGGCCCGGCCGAGCACTTACATTTGTCATCATCAAATCATCGAGGGGCCCACAGATATCGCTTTTATCCCGAAGGTAAAAGGAACGGATAAACTTCGACTCATATGGCTTGTTCTACTACTTGTTGAATTATACACAAAGGCACGTTTTATAGCACCGAGTTACCAAATGCATTTTCGTGCAATCAATGTACTATCAACTCATAGTAACAACTCATATCTCTAGGTTTAAAGAATATAAGATATTATCGTCTCATGATCACTCGTGATAAGATCCATGAAGTGATTCCAATGAGCGCGGGTTGAATCCAATACTCAGAACTTATGAGCACTCATGAGTGTTGTAGCCCTTTCTCCAACACCTTAGACCTCTACAAGCCAACCCATGACAGTCTTAATTCATATCTACTTCCATCATATGACCGACTGTGGATGGTTTGAATAACTTAGTCATTTCGGAAGAATAACCCAGTTTATTCGGGAAGTCAAAACATGCAAAATGAAACACAATAATAATTGAATCCAATATGGTATCAACCCTTTGAACATAAATAAAACACCTTTTATTTATCACCATATGATTACACATTATTCATTGTATACTGTTTCAGCTATCAACTTTATTCTTGAATTTAAAACAATAGTTGTCCCATGCTCCAAGCATGTACACTATGTTTTCTAAACACTAGTCATGCCATACACCAAGTATGCATACTATGTTTGTCTATGACCTTTACTTTGTGAACTAGATCAATTGAACATAACTTCAATGATTCTCTTTTCACACTCCCAAATCCTTACTGCAAATGCAAGAATTCCAAATTCATGCCATTTACTGAAATCTGTTAGATTCTAAACTTATATGCATTGATCCTCTTGTAACGATTATGCACAAAATCACAAAGACTTGGCAACAATCATTACAGAGTATTCCAAAGGAGATCAACTCCTTGGAAACATCCTTCTTGCATTCAGTTTCCTTAATCTTACACAGATTGAAATTTCTAACTTTGAAACATTTCCAGATTCCATTTTGACTATCACTTCTGAACAAGAGTTGCCTCCTTACAGATTATGTCAATATGGTCCTTCCAGAATTAGCACTATACTTCCAATTGTCCTTAAGTAACCAATCTTTGGTAAACCTTAGATTGTCCTCGACAATTGTTTAATCCTTTTAGTCATATCCAGTTCTAAACCTTTTCCCTTCTCAATGCCCTAGGCATTTGGAAAATTTTAGAAGGATGAATATAGCACATGTAATCGATCCTATATACGAAGCATATGGGAATCGATTCATGATGTCTCACATAAAGACTAAACCAGTCTTTTGCTATAACATTTCCATTTCAATTTGCCAAGTTCTCATAATTCAGATTATGAAAAGGGATGCCGTAATCATAATCGAACTTTAGAACGCAAATAATGGACCCATATACATAATTTCCTTATGTTGAGCCATTCCAACATGAAATTCATATATATATCCTTGACTAAATGATTAAAACCTCACGAATTAAGCTTATAGACTTGAGATGAAGTATAATTTCCTCTCCCTTAATTATAGCAAAACAACTCTTTCCCAATTGAAACTTTTGTTTTCTATAATTAACATTGCTAACTTGCAATACTTATCATAATTATCATGCTCCCACTAACATGATGATTATTAGCATAACACTTATGCTCCCACTAGCTTTGACATGTACCCAGAAATCAGCTGGACTTCTAGAAATCAATACTTCATTGACTTTCTTACAAAAGTTCAGATTTCTGATACTAGATTGTTTTGATAAGACTTTATCAAAATCATACACCTTCCCTTAGATAGCACACTTGTGTGTCTAAGCAATTACGAAGAGAGATGCCGTAATCATAATGTTTAGACCTTTTTGCCACTTCTCACAAGTCCATGTTAGTGTGCCGGTAAACCACACACGCTCCACTAACGACTTTGAGAATACAAATATCACAATTGCTATCTAGCTAAAATCTACTTAGTGAAAGTGTTTCCTCACCATCATTTTCATGAATCGGAGAGAAACCTTATGACACTTAGATTTAATGGTGTATGTGTTCTTATCCATGTGAATTGTCAAAACCATAGTCACAAGACAAGGGTAATGACAAATCCAAACTCATATGGATTGAACCCAATCTTAATTTCTCGCCACCTGGCAGCTCAAGGGCCTACCATTGCTTCCAAGTTGTTGTGCAACTAATTGAGAACTCTAAGAACTCATATGCAAAGCCAACTTTAACTGGAATGGGCATAGAATATGTCAACATGATAGGTTGTAAACCACAAGTCGTGTGCTAGTGAAGAACTTCAGGTTCTATTCTTGATTAGTTCTTGAGACTTTCAAGACCTTTAAGACTCCCACTGTCCTCTTGACCTATAAGACTCCCTTGTCAAATATCCAAGAGATAGTGTGGATTCTAATCAAGAAAAACACTTTACCCAATTGGCCTAAGTTGGTCTTTGTTTTATCCAAAACATCACAACTTACCAATTTCAAATGTACAAGAGTAGAAAACTTTTACTCTTACATTTGACAAGTGTTTTAAACCTTCTTTAAGACATGTCACTCAAGTTACAATCTTGGAGTATGACTCTAAGACTTGTATTAGAACGAAGTATGACTCATCTTCTTGATTTAACCATTTCAACAATTCAAGATCCCTCTTCTTAGTCATAAGAATGCACTAACATTTCCTTAGAGAACTAATTGTGCTATGGTTTCTTAATCATTAAGATGATCACCAAACTGATACTAAAGTACTCTCCCATCTTTTCATATTTGAGAAACTTTTATCCTTCTGCCTAAGTTGATTCTTCTTATTCGCTCTGCCATACATTGGGAGCTTTTCCAATGTCTCAGAGTTACACTTAAGCTTGTAAGTATAATCATATTTACTGAGCTTTAGTAAACTATGACGAATAGTCTTATCAATCTTTTGTTATGGACTTGACCAGTGCACAAGACTATGTACTCGATCCCTTAGTCCATTACTTGACTCACACATCCATGTGATCGATTAATTAGTCTTAATTTTCCAATACTTGAAAGTTCTCATTCATCATGCTATACAACTTGCATGATTCCAAGTTCCGGTCCAAATGAAACTTGGGTGGTGAGAATCTTTCCTTATTTGGTAAATATAGACATTACCACAAATGAAAGAATCAACTTCATATTTCCACTCTTGCTCTTAATGGAATCACATAAGCAACAATTTTTCCTCAAATGCCATTGTAAGGATATTTTAAAATAAATAAAATAAAAATTTTCTTTTATTTTAAACTTTGCGGAAAACTTATCCTTACAATCCATATGAAAACTTGTTGTTACCTATTCCTAAGCAATATCTCATAACTCCTAAGAGGTAGCTCAAAAATCCGATCTTCAAACTATGCGATAGAAATCCATCTACGCCATCAGATTCAGCATATTCTTTCTTTAAGTTTCTTCACTTTTCTTTGATTCTTAAAACATCACCATGTGACACAGTCACATCATGTATCAAGAATCTCAGAATAGAAACTTAACAGAGTTAGATAGTGGACTTTACCTGAAGTAGAGTCAAACTTATTGACTTTAACATCCTTAGGTAAATCTGGCAGCTTCGCAACCAATGCCCCTTCCTTTGGCAATATAAACATATGGACCCTTTGATAATGGTACACGAGACTATCACAGACTTAGCTTTTCTCTTTACCATTTGGTCAACCGAGTTGACTATGGCCGATCCCTTTCCATTGGGAAGAGAATGCTTTTCTGGATTTCCTGTGTCACTATTGTCAATGTCCATCAAGTTTTAGGAAGTTGATCTTAGCAAATAGATAAGATCATTGAGGGTCTTGTCATAGTCTGTTTCATAGGTGTCCCAAAGGAACTCACTATGTGACTTAGAAAGTGATTGAACCACCAACTTTCTCAAGACTTTGACACCCAACAATCATGGCTTGTCAATATGTGACTACATCTCCAAGATGTGCTCACACCTAGACCTTGCCTTGCCAATAGGGCTTGAGTGACCTTAAACTTTTCCAATAACGTGTGGGTTAGGGAGAATAATTGGAGGAGGAGAAAGAAGTATGATATCCATGGGACATCATCTTCATTAGGAAACCTTGTTTCAAGAGATTTGGGAAGATCATAGGTGTCTAAACCAGACATCATTTGGGAGATATTCAAGATAGTTGATTTAAAGTCCTTAATATGACACCCAATATGAAATATTAAGGCTAGGACCCAACAACCTATTTGATAACTTAGAAGAGGTATGCCGTAATCCAAGCTACAAAATATTTGAAGGTAGGTGAATGACGATTCACCAATTTCCACCAAGATAAACGAAATGTATTATTAGGTTTTAATTGGTTTTGAAAACTCCTAGATCTTTGAGATTCATTGAACTTTTCAATGGCATGTTTAAATCTCGAGTGTTCCCTTCAGGTTTTGTGACTGGGATGCCGAGGATCACAAAACAAGGTGTGAAGTAACCATGCAAATTACTTGGTACCTTTAAGTGTTTACCCCTTAATCGATGTGCCGGTTAACCACCCACGCTCCATCGATAATATGATAAACATTAAGTTACCCTTTGCCTACTTTGTTAAATACGCGTTAGTGTTCCGGTTAACCACACACGCTCCACTAACCGACTTAAACAAAGTGCAAAGTGTAATTTCATGGATTAGCACCTTATTCACATTTTTCCTAAGTAACTAAGATTGGGTATTATTAAGAGTTTAGTTACTTAGTATTTATCATTAATACTTTTAATGAAGGGAGAATTTATAAGTCCTTGTCTTACCCGTTCGGCTAACCACCCTCCACCGGTCAAGCAAGCGGTGGGTGAGAGTGGACACCCATTAAGTTGCAATTTTATAGGCAACAACCTTATACCCACCTTATAGACCGGCTTCGTGAATGAGGCGTACTAGCGGTAAGACTGACTTTACTCTTATACATATATATATTATTAACTTATAATATTATAAAGTATAAGTGTTGAATTTTAACTTCTAAAATTCTAAGGGCTAACTTGGAATTAAAGTATTCATAAGTGAAAACTTTTCAAATTCCAA
Source organism: Lactuca sativa (assembly GCF_002870075.4). Lineage (NCBI taxonomy): Eukaryota > Viridiplantae > Streptophyta > Magnoliopsida > Asterales > Asteraceae > Lactuca > Lactuca sativa. The sequence goes on from NC_056626.2 coordinate 380,284,516, forward strand.
AACTTGAGGGCAAGTTTTGAAACTATTCAAAACTAATTAATTCCATAACTTATGTGTTTAAAGTAGTTTTAATCCAAAAACTCTTCAAGTTCCATAACTTGAGGACAAGTTATGGAAGACTTTAAACTAATAAAAGAACTAACTTTTTCTTTATTTTATAACTTATGGATTTAATTATGGTTACATATTTTTCTTTTAATGAAGTGACTCTTGAACTTCCATAACTTGAGGACAAGTTATGGAATCATAAAAATTATTCAATGACACAAGACTCTTCATTTTGTAATCATTGCCAACTTTTATGAGCTTTATGAAACTTAAATGTGACTTTTCATATAACTTGAGGACAAGTTACACAAACACATTTTAGAATCAACTCTTAGATTAATTTGGATTGAAAACAATAATTTCACTTAACTTTTCTATTAATCTAAGCAACTCATAACAACAAGATAATTCAAATCAAACTTTTTTCATGTAATTAGTCTAAACCTTAAACTAATACAAAACATGAATCTATTGACAATTATCTTTGAAAATGGATTAGCATGAACATTACCACATCAAAAACAAGTTTATAAGTTCAAAACAACTTAGGGTAATGTTCCTAGTCCATTTCTAGCCAAAAAAACTCGAAAATATGCTGTCTGGGGGTCCAACTCATCGAGTGCATGAACCAAATCGGCGAGTTGGATCGATTTCATCACTTTTTAGGCATGGACTCGCCGAGTCTCCTGATGGACTCGCCGAGTCTGATGATCAGACAGCAAGAAATTCGATTTTTTAAGCAGTTTTGCAAGTATAACAAGAAAACAAGCCTAGGCTCTGATACCACTGTTGGGTTTTGAGCATTCTAACACTCCTAAGTGTACATGCAACCCTAAATACCTTGGATCTATGTTTTCTCTATTATACATGCAAATAAGACCTTCCAAGGTATTATCCTAATCTAGCATACAAAACAATGAATGTAACAAGATAGAATACATACCTCTTTGATGTAGAAAGTCTTAATGAAGCTTGAGTGCCAAGTGCCCCAAGTGTGGCACCTCAAATGGTTCACACAACACCAAATACACATGGAATGAATTAAGAGAAAACTACACTCATGAAAATCGGCTAGCCCTCTCTAGAATAATACTAGTGCCGATTTTGCCAAGAATAATATCTTTATATAGTGTTACAATTAGGGAAAACCCTAATTGTCATGACTTTCCATTTCCTTGGATCCATGGGTTCAAATACACCATGGAGCATCCATGGAGCATCATATGGGTTTTGGCCCAACTAGATAATCCATGGAGCATTAGCCCACTATACAAGTATGGATGATTTACACAATCAACCCATATATTTAATTAGTCTTCTTTTAATCACTTAATTAATCCTAGATTAATTCTTGATCAATACTAATTAAATAATCTCATTATTCTTATTATTAATATACTAGAACTTATAATATATTAATAACCATAAGTGTCTTATTTCTCTCATTTGGTCTATCCAAGTGCATGATGCCATGCAACCCAAACGGACCATGCCGGGTCGGGTCAAGTCTTACCAATTATAGTTATGGACTTAGACATTAATCCAACAATAATATGTAATAGTAACTCATCATATATCGTATACGTAACCGTACTCATCTAAGCATATCTATGTAAACATATTCATGTAAGAGGAATCTCTACAAGAGTGTCCCTTCATATAACATGTAGTAAAGACTCACGAATGAACTGACTCTGGTGTAATTTCTTTTAATAAGAATAATGTTTTGTATCCCCTAAACTATTCCTATAATAGTTTACTAGAATGTAATTCATGAGTGTCCAAGTAGGTTTATACACCCTTGCTACCCAAGAGTTTCGGAATTGAACTGACTGATGGAACATTTATGTCTATATAGGTACACATGATATATAGCAAATATTTAAACGACCTTCGGACGGGTACCCGATATCCCAGCAGACCACATCCAAATCGAGGAAAAGGAAACAGGGTGGATAGCCTTCCAAAGTCTTTTAAACATTATTTATATAACTATACATATAGAGGCATGCAATTTATAATATAAAAGCATAAAAGAAGTTTTTTAAAACCTTTGAAAAGTTTTATAAATAAGAATTTTTGACTTGATGTCAGTTTATAAAACGATTCGAAAATAGTTGACAAGACAGTTTAAGTGTAAGAAAACCTTTGTGTGATGCACAACTATAACAGATTCAAAAAGGAAACATACAATTTGTAAGATAGTTTCTAAAAGTGTTTTAACATGTAAAAATGTTTGAGAAACCTATTTGATGTACTCTGATTGGTTAAACGGCTAAAAGTGTAGTAAGTCCAATTGTATGTTAGTTATAAATCACATGTGATTGATTTCATAACCAAAAAGTATAACAAAGATTTATGTCTTTCACATGGGGATAACCATGTGTTTACTTGTATTCCCCCCCCCCCCTTAAAAGTGTATAAAAAAACATTTATAACGCATTTGAAAGTGTAGATTTTAGGGGTATGAACTCACTTGATTGAAGTGGTTGATTTGAAGTAGTCGAGAGAAGAATCGAGCAGAACTTCGACAGGAAGAGTTGAAAACGCGGGAAAATCTCGGGACTCTCGGGAATCTCGGGAACACAAAACCTTCCTTCGGGACATGAAGGTGAAAACATGACCTTCCTCTGTAACTTTCGTGTACGAGCTCCATTTTCGACGTTCTTTATATGCACGCGTAGCTGAAAATATGATCTACAACTCTCGTTTAGACTTCATCGGCAAATTTTGAATTTATTTTTAATTATTTATTTATAACGGGCCGAGACACGAAAAGTCCGTTAAAATTCCATAACTTCTTCATCTGATGTCCGTTTTCGTCAGACTTTTCGCCGTTGCGCTACTATTATTGAGACCTTCGGTTCTCATTTAGGTTGTCTTGGCCAAAAGTCTCTCGATCTCTATTTCGAGTTTTTAGCTGCCTACTGCTATATTCGAATCTTGGAAAAATCATAACTTCCTCACACGAAGTCAGATTTGGACGTTCTTTTTATGTACGTTCATGGTTTAATGTTATATACAACTTTCATTTGGATACTTAAGGCTAAAAACTATTGTATCGAAACTTCGCTTTTTTCGTTTAATCGGTGTTGCTGGTTTTGTCGGAAATCTTACAATGGTCATAACTTCTTCGTTATAACTCGGATTTTTGTGTTCTTTATATGTATGAAAACCTTGTTACGATTCCTACTACTTGATTTAACCCAAATAGGATTTTAGGAAAGTTATATTTTGACCTAAATTTGACTGGTTTTACATTACATTGTCTCTAAATATCAGTTTGTCACATACTCCTTGGACCAATTTCTAGGGGTTTTGGTCCCAAGATGGAGACTTTATGAGCAAGTAGTCTCCAATAGCCTAGATCTATCATACTCCAGAACTATATGAGTTGTATGTTCATAAAAACGCAATCTTGGATGTGAATGTTTAGCCACGCATGAGATCTAGACTTTTGGAGGAGAAAGGAAAGGGTTAGAAGGTGTGGGGAACCTTTATAGCCATACAAAGGCTTAAAGGTTTCGACTTGATGGATAAAGAAGTATTAAAATGGCCAGATCTGGAAGATGGGGTTATGTCTTAACCGTTTAAGACCTTAGAATGATAAAGTAAGAAACTGGGATGTACGCTAGGCGTAATCCCAGTACGCGCTGCGTACTGGGTCGCATCCCCCGTTTCTGGAAAGCAAGAGTATGCCCCGCGTACAGGAGCTGGTGACTTTTGTTGACTTTTAGGGTTTTGGTCAACATGTGGACTTTCGAGTCAGGGAGGGGTGAAATGGTGTTTTGCCATTCTGTGGGATAGTGGAAAAGGACGTAGCATAGCCTTGGAAGCTGATAATAATTAGAATAATTATTTCTTGTGAATATGCGAGGCTAGGTCATTGTTTCGAGATTCCAAGATATCGAGCACGTGAGATTTTAGACATCATACGAGGTGAGTCTTCTCACTATACTGTACCTGGAAAGGTACCTATGTGTGACCAGAAGGTCTTGTATGTTATGAGATGCATGTTTTGTACGATATGCGTTGCATGTTCGGTATGCGTTATGTATGTGATATGTATGCTATGTATGATATGGGTCGGAAGGCATTATGATATGGGCCGGAAGGCATTATGATATGGGCCGGAAGACATTATGATACGGGCCGGAAGGCATTATGATATGGGCCGGAAGGCATTATGATATGGGCCGGAAAGCATTATGATATGGGCCGGAAGGCATTATGATATGGACCGGAAGGTCAGGGAGTTATGGACTGGAAGGTCGACACGGGTAAGGCCGGAAGGTTTACCGAGTTGGGATGGAAGTCCCCTGAGACACATGGACCGGAAGGTCGTATGGAGTATGGCCTGGAAAAGCGTAGGTGTGTAAGTGGTATTTTGGGGAACTCACTAAGCATTTATGCTTACAACTATTGTGTTATGTGTTTCAGGTACTAGCGATGAGCGCGGGAAGGCGCCGGCATGACTCGTACACACAAGCACATGGGAGTTTATATATAATCTGATCTAGGGGTTTTGTACTGATACAATGATGATACAATGTTTTAATGAATGTGAATGATGTTTTATGGTTTTCAAAAGTGAAAAATTGCTTCAAATTTTTACGGTGTTACAAGTTGGTATCAGAGCCTTGGTTTGAGGGATTCGAATGCGTCTTCGGGCGTATCTGAACTCAAAATGAGGATTTGAGGAAAATTTTTGATAAGGAGTAAAATTTTTGAAAAGAGTAAAAAGAGTTTTGAGACAAACAGAGCAGAGCCGTGTGTACGATCAGCCAGCGCCCGAACAGTGAATCCCCAAAAGTACCCTTACGTTATATGTTATGAGATGTGTTATGTTACATTATGCATGCTAGAGTAGGCTAGGTATACATATTAGGACTAGAGTGGCCTGATTTGTGATGCCTTAGCCTAGGAGATTTCTGCTGCTGAGATGCTTTGAGAGTGAGTAGATAGTAGTCAGGAGCTCATGAGAGTAGAGTACTCGTAATCTGGGATCCAAGGAGGAGGACTTGGAGTGAATGTTGATGCGGTGTGGTCAGTAGTATTGGGCCCATACTACTGAAGACACCGGATCAGTGGACACCCCAAGTAAGAATCTTTTGGACAACGGAGGACGAGTAGGTTGCGTCATCGAGTATGAGTATGCTCGATCGAGTCTCTGGTAATTTTGTTGAATTTCAGAGGCATCATGGTTGGGACACGCCACAGGCCTGAGGCGGGCGGTGAGAGTGACGAGGAGCTTCATCAGATGATCCATGATGAGGTGGCTGCAGCGATCAGGGAAGAGATTCTGGAGATGTTTGGGTCTATCAAGACCATCCTGTTGGAGACTTTTGATGAGCGGTACGCCGCGGTGACTGAGGCCGCAGCTGCTGCAGCTACATCAGTTGTGGCTGCTGCCAGGCCTCAGGGAGGTGACTCGTTGCTCTTCCGGGAGTTCAGCAACACAAAACCACCCGATTTTGATGGGACGCAGGATCCGATCACTTCGATGAGATGGATTGTTGACATTGACGGATGCTTCTTTACGTGTTCATGTCCGGAGCATCTGAAGGTACGGCTCGCTTTGAACCAGCTTCGCTTAGGAGCGAAGGATTGGTGGAACTTCGTGACAGTGAACTTCACTCTAGCAATGATTTCAACGGTGACCTGGGAGAGGTTCACCACCATGTTCAGAGACGAGTATGTTCCCCGGGTGGAGAGGGAACGGCTGGTTCAGGAATTCTTGACCCTCAAGCAGGGTAACGATTTGGTTACTGTGGTCACCCGGAAGTTTCATGAGAGGGCGCTGTTCTGCCCTGAGCAGGTGTCAACTGAGTAGGCTTGGATGAGCCGGTATCTGGGTATTCTGAGGAGGGACATTTGGGAGTTCGTGTCGAACTTGACGTACTAGACATTTGCTGAGCTCAAGGAAAATTCCAGGAAGAGGGAGATAGAGTTGGAGACTCAGGCCAGGGAGGAGGCCAAGTCTCAGAGGATGGATCAGTGGCCGGCTCAGTCTCAGCCGGCAGCCAAGCGGACCAAGTCTGTTGATTCGACGACGGGAGGCCGGAAGGGCTGCACTTACGGGAAGTGCGACAAGGGTCATGAGGGGGCCTGTCGATCGGGTGTTTGCTACAAATGTGGCAAGGAGGGGCATATCGCTAAGGATTTCCCGAAGGGATTTATGGCTTGCTTCTATTGCAACCAGACCGGCCATCGGAAGGCCGAGTGCGCTCAACTACACCAGGGATCAGCGCAGGGATCTGCGCCGACTGCTTGGGTTACTGAGGCTCGAACGGCGAAGGCCAAGGCTCCGAAGGCTCGTGGGAGAGCTTTTCAGTTGACTGCAGAGGAGGTCTGTGCGGCCCGATGTTGTGGCTGGTATGTATTCCGTATTTGATCTTTTGTTTATGATATTGTGCTTATATGATGATATGCGTAGGTACGTTTCTTGTGAGTTATGTACCTGCTTTGGTATTATTTGACTCGGGTGCGAGTCGGTGCTTTGTTTCCTTGGGATTTAGTCAGCACATTAGTATCCATCGAGAGGCGTTGAGTCGACCTCTGCGAGTTTCCATAGCTGATGAGTGAGCAGTGTATGCTACGGAAGTGATTTGAGGATGTATCCTTGAGATCTTCGGGGTGGAGTTCCCGATAGAGCTGGTCCCGATTGCGATGGGGGACGTGTGTGTGATAGTGGGCATGGATTGGCTGAGCCGATTTGGAGCTATTATAGACTGCAAGCGTCAGTTGGTGACGCTCCGAGACCCTAGTGGGGGAGTGCTTACGGTGTATGGCGAGGGGACCCGATGTCGGTCAACGTTTTTTTCAGCTGCCAGGGCGAGGCAGAGTCTGCAGTGGGTTTGTAGCCTATGTGTTGAACACCTGCATGGCTGCGGGAAGGCCAAGTTCGATTGAGGAAGTTCCGATAGTGTGCGAGTTTCCGGATGTTATTCCCGAGTAACTACCGGGCGTGCCTACGGAGAGGCAAGTGGAGTTCCGTATCGATTTAGTTCCGGGAGCAGCACCTATCGCCAAGGCACCTTATCGCCTCGCGCCGCCAGAGATGCAGGAGTTATCTTCGCAGCTTCAGGAGCTGTTGAGGAAGGGGTTTATTCGACCGAGTAGCTCACCTTGGGGAGCGCCGATCCTTTTTGTCAAGAAGAAGGATGGTTCACACCGGATGTGTATTGATTACCGGGAGTTGAACAAGTTGACGGTCAAGAACCGGTATCCGTTGCCGAGGATACTGTTGGATTAATGTCTAAGTCCATAACTATAGTTGGTAAGACTTGACCCGACCCGGCATGGTCCATTTGGGTTGCATGGCATCATGCACTTGGATAGACTAAATGAGAGAAATAAGACACTTATGGTTATTAATATATTATAAGTTCTAATATATTAATAATAAGAATAATGAGATTATTTAATTAGTATTGATCAAGAATTAATCTAGGATTAATTAAGTGATCAAAAGAAGACTAATTAAATATATGGGTTGATTGTGTAGATCATCCATACTTGTATAGTGGGCTAATGCTCCATGGATAATCAAGTTGGGCTAAAACCCATAGGATGGTTCATGGATGCTCCATGGTGTATTTGAACCCATGGATCCAAGGAAATGGAAAGCCATGAAAATTAAGAGTTTACCCTAATTGTAACACTATATAAAGATCACATTCTTGGGAAAAATCAGCCACTAGGGTGAAGTAAGAAAGGGCTAGCCGATTTTCATGAAGTGTATAATTCTCTCAAGTCATTCCATTTGTATTTGGTGTTGTGTGATTCCATTTGAGGCTTCCACACTATTGGGGCTAGGCACTCAAGCTTCATGAAGACTTTCTACATCAAAGAGGTATGTATTCTAACTTGCTATAGTCATTGTTTTGTATGCTAGATTAGGATAATACCTTGAAAGTTCTTATTTGCATGTATAATAGAGAAAACATAGATCCAAGGTATTTAGGGTTGCATGTGCACTTAGGAGTGTTAGAATGCTCAAAACCCAATAGATCGATGATCTGTTCGATCAGTTACAGGGGGCATCTTGGTTCTCCAAGATAGACTTGAGGTCGGGTTATCATCAGATGAGGATTCGGGATGAAGATATCCAGAAGACAACATTCAGAACTCGTTATGGGCATTACGAGTTTGTGGTGATGCCTTTTGGGCTCACCAATGCACCAGCTGCATTCATGGATCTCATGAACAGGGTGTGCAGGCCGACGTTGGATCGGTCGGTGATGGTATTCATTGATGATATTTTGGTATATTCGAGGTCCAGAGAACAACATGAGGAGCATTTGAGGGAGATCCTTGGAGTTCTGAGATCGGAGAGGCTGTATGCCAAATTCTCCAAGTGTGAGTTCTAGTTACGAGAGGTTCAGTTCTTGGGACAACTCGTCAACCAGAATGGGATATTGGTCGATCCGGCCAAGATTGAGGCAGTCATGAGATGGGAGGTGCCGAGGTCACCCACCGAGATTAGGAGCTTTCTGGGATTGGCCGGCTATTATCGAAGATTTATTAAGGATTTCTCCAAGATCGTTGTACCACTCACTAAGATGACCCGGAAGGGTGTTGCGTTTTCATGGGGTCCAAAGCAGCAGACCTCATTTGAGACACTTCGCCAGAAGCTATGCAAGGCCCCAGTTTTAGCCCTTCCGGAAGGGATGGAGGATTTTGTGGTATATTGTGATGCATCGATATCCGGATTGGGAGCGGTGCTTATGCAGAGGGGGCATGTGATAGCGTATGCATCGAGACAGCTTAAGCCTCATGAGTCGAGATATCCCACTCATGATTTGGAACTGGGAGCGGTAGTGTTCGCCCTCAAGATGTGGCGACATTAGTTGTATGGGGTTCGGTGTACGATATACACGGACCACAAGAGCTTGAAGTATTTGGTGGATCAGCCCAACCTGAATATGCGCCAGAGGAGGTGGTTGGACGTGGTCAAGGATTATGATTGTGAGATCCTGTACCACCCGGGCAAGGCTAATGTTGTAGCTGATGCTCTGAGCCGAAGGGCGGAGGGCGCCCCATTGCGGGATATTTGTTTAAGAATAACAGTGATGACCCCGGTGTTGGATGCTATCTGTGGGGCCCAGGCTGAGGTTGTGAGTTCAGAAAGTCAGAAGAGAGAGCGGTTTGTTGGGCTGGTATCGAAATTCATTACCGATAGTCGGGGGCTTATGACTTTTCAAGGTCGGATATGGGTACTGTCCGTGGGCGGAACGCGTACCATCTTGATGGAAGAGGCTCATCGATCGAAATTCTCAATCCATCCCGGGGCCACTAAGATGTATTTGGACCTGAAAAAGGATTATTGGTGGCCCTGTATGAAGAGGGATGTCACATGGTTTGTAGAGAGATGCTTGACCTGTCGTAGGGTTAAGGCCGAACACCAGTGTCCACATGGTAAGCTGCAGCCATTAGAGGTTCCCGAGTGTAAATGGGAATAGACTACCATGGATTTTATCGCCAAATTGCCAAGGACCGCGAGGGGTGTCAATGCAATTTGGGTGATTGTGAACAGGTTGACGAAGAGCACTCACTTCCTTGCCATCCATGAGAGCTCCTCTACTGAGAGGCTGGCAGAGTTATATGTGAGGGAGGTGGTATCGTGCCATGGAGTTCCAATCTCGATTGTTTCAGATCGAGATGTGCACTTTACTTCCAGATTTTGGAACAAGTTTCACGAGGACTTGGGTACGAGGTTGCATTTCAGTACCGCATACCATCCACAGACGGACGGGCAGAGTAAGCAGACGATTCAGACGCTTCAGGATATGCTTCGGGAATGTGTATTGGATTTTGGAGGGAGTTGGGACACGTATTTTCCCTTAGCGGAGTTTTCTTATAACAACAGCCATCATTCGAGCATTAGCATGCCGCCCTTTGAGCTGTTGTATGGGAGAAGGTGTCGAACCCCCATTTGCTGGGAAGAGGTAGGGCAGCGTGTGATGGGCAGCACTGAGATTGTGCTTCAGACGACGAAGCAGATCCAACAGGTCAGGCAGAGGTTATTGACCGCTCAGAGTCGTCAGAAGAGTTATGCGGATAGATGTCGGTCCGAGCTCGAGTTTCAGGTCGGCGACTTCGTGCTCCCGAAGCTCTCTCCTTGGAAAGGAGTGATCCGATTCAGGAAGAGGGGCAAGTTGGGCCCCCGATATATTGGTCCTTTCAGGGTGATCGCGAGGGTAGGCAGGGTAGCCTATCGTTTGGAGTTGCCAGCAGAGCTAGGTCAGATTCATGACACTTTTCACGTATCGTAGTTGCGAAAGTGCATAGCTGACGAGTCGGCAGTGGTGCCATTAGAAGATATTTAGGTGGATACAGGCCCGAATTATGCTGAGAAACCAATCGCGATTCAGGATCGGAAGATCAAGATTCTGAGGAATAAGGAGGTGCCATTGGTGCAGGTTCAGTGACAACATCGGAAGGGGTCCGAACTGACGTGGGAGTCCGAATCGGAGATGCGGGAGTAGCATCTGGAGTTATATTCAGAGTAAGACTTCGGGGACGAAGTCTGGTTCTAGTGGGGGAGAATTGTAACAGCCCGTAATTGAGGTTCTACCATTTAACCCTTCATCTTTTCAAAGTTTTCATATTGAGTCCTTTGTGTTGAGTGTTAAGTTGGTGAGTACGCTGGGCGTACAAGGAGTACGCTGTGTGTACTCGCGTGATTATCTTGTACGCGGATTTCATCCGGGTACGCTGGGCATACCTAAGGTTACGCCGGGCATAACTGGCCCAAATTCAAAACCCTAATATGACTTGAGGGCTATAAAAGGAATGAGATGGTCTTGTCCCTCAGCAACCATCTTTCAGAAAGAAACCCTAAGAGAGCATTTCCTTCGTTTTTAGCTTGAGTGTGAGTGTTCTAAGCTCCAAAGTGCCATTTCAAGGTGGTGAAAGAGAAGAGGAGACCATTGTAGAGGCTAGAAGCTGGTGGACAAGTGTGAATCTAAGGACTACAGACGTTGGAGCTTCTTCCTGAGGTGAAAAGTTCAAATCTTGCGTTGTAGTTTATATGGTGTACTCCTTGGACCAATTTCTAGGGTTTGTGGTCCTAAGATGGAGACTTTATGAGCAAGTAGTCTCCATTAGCCTAGATCTATCATATTCCAGAACTATATGAGTTGTATGTTCATAAAAATGCAATCTTGGATGTGAATGTTGAGCCATGCATGAGATCTAGACTTTTGGAGGAGAAAGGAAAGGGATAGAAGGTGTGGGGAACCTTTATAGCCATACAAAGGCTTAAAGGTTTCGACTTTATGGATTAAGAAGTATTAAAATTGCCAGATCTGGAATATGGGGTTATGTCTTAACCGTTTAAGACCTTAGAATGAGAAAGTAAGAAACTGGGATGTACGCTGGGTGTAATCCCAGTACACCCTGCGTACCGGCTCACGTCCCCCGTTTCTGGAAAGCAAGAGTACGCCCCGCGTACTGCTTGCTGTTGAGTTTTGTTGACTTTTAGGGTTTTGGTCAACATGTGGACTTTCGAGTCAAGGAGGGGTGAAATGGTCTTTTACCCTTCTGTGTGTCACACCCCCGAACCAGACGGCGGAAACGTTCGGGGGCTGTCGTGACTCAATTGAATACCATAACATTGAATATATATGAAACATAACAACATTCGTCACCATGCACTAATATTGTACAACCAGTAAATTTACATGAAGTACCTTGTTTAAACATTACATTTCCAAAATAAACTGTTCGATTCGTACATAAATAAACTGCAAGCCATCACTGAAATACGATTTCCTTTGATTCACTGGTTCCCTGAGAATACAAGTATTTTGAAAAGCGTCAACATATGAAATGTTGGTGAGTTCATAAGTTATATTTAAAAAAAAAAACGATGTTTCGTGTCGTTTGAAAACCGCCAGAAAATCCGATATTTTCTGAAAATAGTATAGTCAAAAAGGTGTGAAGATCCATAAGTATGCTTGTTTGTTTTCTATACTTGTAAAATATTGTTTGTTGAAATCGTATATATTCTGAAATTGTATGTATTGAAAACCCTAAGAAAACCCGATGTTTTCCTAATTCTTTGAATTCCATGAAATTACTTGAAACCATTGCAACGCATGAAGTTATCATTCCAGACGACATTGGATTATTTTTGAGCATGATTATCCGCTACAAACACGCGTTACACAAACGACTAGTCTATAGCAATACTAACGATCCCGAAGGTGTCGTCCGTACTAATCACGTTATCCAACCGTCCTGTAGTCCCACATCCGAAGAGAAGGAGGACACGAAGGCCTCGACGACTCCATTAGCCGGTTGGGGATAAAAAGGTACGAGGGGTCCCAGACCCGCCTCGCAAAAAGGCAGACTCTACTAGCGACACTAAAGGACCCTTGGGGACCAGTAGTCTACAAGCCATTGAAAGTCCGGTTACGTCGTGTCGGATTGGTAAAACCCAACACATCGTAAGATGAAGTCTTTGGGCCTTAAGATCAGGTCGTCGGGCTAGCTAGGCTCAACGAATAAGATTTTACACTTGTGGGGCCCAAAGATAGTGCGTAGACGTCTGTGCACATGTATAATGAATTCCGAATCGTTATTTGTATGAATCATAGTATTGTAGTATCATAGTATCGTTGTGTTAGTGGTTTCGGATTTTTATTGGTTCGAGACCGAACCAATTCGTTTAACAACGACTTTTGGTGTTGTAGTGTATTGTATTTTATCGATAGTAGTAGTGCCATTATTTGATCATATTGCATGTATTGAATTAGTCTTGGAAATTTTCTGTTTTCAGCCCCTCCTTGTTTGTAAAATTTACTTTTTCAACCCTTTATTTAAAATAATTTCCGGTTTGGTCCTTAAATCAATTTTCTTGACATTTTAACACCAAAAATTATTGAAATAAATATTTTCTAGCATATTTTTCATAGAAAACAGCTTAAGTCCCTGAAATTTCAGTTTTTCTCGGTTAATACCCTTCTTTTCGCAATTTTGACAATTTTGGCCCAAATTGTAAAATTTTTGCAACTTTGGTCCTTTTTAAATTTAAAAATCATTTTAAACCTTTGAAAAGGACTTGGATCACTTATGGTCCACTGTTTTACAGAAAATCACAGTTTTGGCCCTCCAAAACAGAAAAATTCGCATAATGGGCCTCATTGGGCCGAAATTTTCATTTTTAGCCCATTAAGCTTGAAATTTATGTTTTTAATCCTCTAATTGAGTATAATTCCAGAAATAGTTTTATGGAAACTGTTTTGGCACACTTCATCCATCAGAATCTGTGAATTGTCAATTTGGGCCCTTAATTTTGTATTTTTCACATTTTTGGCCCAAAATTTGTGTTTTTAGCTACAAGAAAATTGTTACTAGACTACTTAGCTATTTTTCTTGAAACACTTTGTATGTAGAAATACATTTGATGTCAAAATCAATTAACATAAGATATATCTCGGTTTTGAGGGGTTTTATGGCTAAATCCAACATTAAAGCACATAAAAGCATATATGTAAGCATGGAAATCATACAAGGCATATAAACACATATAGATCTACACTTTCACTTGTATTCCCCCCCCCCCACAAACTCATAAAAACAGAAAATAGGGGGTATGAAGCTCACCTTGGGTGTTGATTCAGTTTTTGAAGAAAGATTGGAAGAAATGAAGTGATTTTTGGCCTTTGCACTCCTTGATGAAATTTTCGAGTTTATGGGGTTTCTAGAGTGCAAGATCATGATTTTTGCATGGATTAGGAAGAGATTTTTGATAAATAAGGAATACAAGTCATAGATCCAAGCAAAACCTTACCTTAGATGATGATTTTGTGGAAGAACTTCCTTGAATGCTTCCTAATTTTCGAGATTTTGGATGGAGAAGAGGAAGAAGTCTTGAGTGAATTTTAGAGAGAGTTTGTGAGTGTTTTGTGTGTGTGTGGTGTTGCTCTCGGCCGAGTTCAAGAAGAGAGAGAGGGAGATGTAGACATGAAGTGATGTGCATGGATACATGGAATGGATTTGCATGGAGATCCACAAGACAATAAGGAGGTGGCACACTAAGGTCAACCCTCTTCTTGGGCTTGAGCTTTTGGGCCGAGAATAATGGAGGAAATGAGGGTGTTTGGGCCTTAAATACTTAAGCCCAATTCTCATGGTTAAGTTGAGTGATTTTTGGTCCAATTAAATTTAAAATGTGATTTTTATGACTTGTTAGGGTCAAATTAGGTTAATTATGGTTCATAGTCATTAATTTATTTCATTCTAGGTCCATCATGGCTCACAATATTGAATAAATAGATGTGAGTCCAATTAGAGCCCAATTAGGGTTCTAAGCCCATGATAGTCCAATTGGAAGCTTATTGGTCCACTTGGATCCAATAAGGAAGTTCTAGTCCAAAATAGACTTAACAAGAACTTCTAGGGTTTTCCAATTGTTTGATGACTACTTGTAGTACTTGTATAATGTATTTGATTGAAGTTTTTGATTCACATTAACTTGAATGTTTAGATTACATGACACAAAATTTCCAGTTGTGACACTGTGGGATAGTGGAAAAGGACGTAGCATAGCCTTGGAAGCCGATAATAATTAGAATAATTATTTGTTGTGAATAGGCGAGGCTAGGTCGTTGTTTTGAGATTCAGAGATATCGAGCACGTGAGATTCTAGACATCATACGAGGTGAGTCTTCTCACTATACTGTACCTGGAAAGGTACCTATGTGTGACCGGAAGGTCTTGTATGTTATGAGATGCATGTTTTGTACGATATGCGTTGCATGTTCGGTATGCGTTATGTATGTGATATGTAAGCTATGTATGATATGGGCCGAAAGGCATTATGATACGGGCCGGAAGGCATTATGATACGGGCTGGAAGGCATTATAATATGGGCCGGAAGGCATTATGATATATGCCGGAAGGCATTATGATATGGACCAGAAGATCAGGGAGTTATGGACCGGAAGGTCGACACGGGTAAGGCGGGAAGGTTTACCAAGTTGGGACGGAAGTCCCCTGAGACACACGGACCAGAATGTGACAACCCGATATTTCAACTCCTTGTAACGACCAAAATGGGTCAAGTATTGTAACCACTTCTGAATAATAAAAATTTACTTTCATAATAAAATGTACAAATAAGTTCTATTTAATTTCCTTCTATGATTAAATGTCTTTGAACCATGATCGTACATGAAAAGAATGCCCAAATCCGACTTCATATAGCGAAGTTATGATTTTTTCCAAGTTCGGCTTAGCAACAGACAGCTAAAAACTCGAATCGGAGATCGAGCGACTTTTGGCTGGAATGAACTAAACGAGAATCGAAGGTCTCAACAATGGTATTCCAGCGGTAATGAGTCTGGCAAAAACCGACATCAGATAAAGAAGTTATGAATTTTCAAAGAAATTCCTTAAACACGATGGGTTTTTAATAAATAATAAAAAAAATAATTTCGGAATTTGCCGACGGAGTCTAAACAAAAGTTGTAGAACGTAGTTTCACCTACGCGAGGATATAAAGACCATCGAAAACGGAGTTCGTATGAAGAAGATATGAATTTTTGAAGTTTATTAAATAAATTAATTATTTATTTTATTCAAAATTCGGATATTATCCGAAGGGGAGTCAGCGTTCTCAGCCGATGTACGCGCTGTGTACCCCTGTACGCCCCGCGTAACCGAGAGGATTGGCCTCTGATCGTCCACGTCGTGCTATCCGAAGAAACCGACCCGTCCGAAGCCCCGACCCGTCCGACCCGCCGTCCCATCCGACCCGCGTACCCAGCAACCCGTCCCATCCGAACCGAGGCAGTCGAGGCTTCGGTCATGCATGACGTACGCGTACGCGCTGCATACGAGCGTACGCCCCGCGTACCGAGGCAGACCAGCCTTACTATAAATAGGATGCGAGGGTTTCCAAAGAAAGGGCTCATTTCTCTTCTCTCTCTCTCAACTTTGCCTCGTTTTCCATGTCCGTTCAAACCCGAAGCTCTGGTCTTTTTGGCTCAAGTCCCGAAGGTCGATTTTACTCCGGAGATTCCCATGAATCCCGAGGAAAATCCGTTTCCCGAGACGAAACTCTGCCCGGTTTTCCATCTCGCTATCTCCAAAACTTTCAGGTGAGTTTCATACCCCTTAATCAACCGTTTTAATTATTCTAAATACTTTTATATGCTTTCAAGGGGGGGATTACAAGTAAAACACACGAGTATTATCGTGTGTTACATAAAGAAACTCTTTTATATATTGTTATATATTCAAATCACATGCGATTTATAAACCTTTAAGGAACTTTTATATATATATATATATATATATATATATATATATATATATATATATATATATATATATATATATATATATATAACATATGTTACAATAGCATTCGAACTTTTAAAATATAAAGTTGTTGTAATGCCTGTATAAAACTAAACTGTTCTTAGATTATTCTTTTCTATCTTAGACTCTACACCAAAAATCTATGCTTTCATAAACAAGTGATTCTTTTTCTAGGTATTTCTAAACAAACAAGACACACTTTTTGAAAACTATAATAGGTATAGTTTACGAACAGATTTCTAACTCTTATGTACTAAGAAACATATATTTCAAGAAGTTTACTTTCGTATACAAGAACAAACGTAACATTTTAACAAGTAGATCTGTTTTTATACCACGGTTTTGTGAGACACTAACTTCATGTACGTTCGAGTACACATTTCAAGTCCTGTATTATATACCAGAATCCCTTGGAGGGGGAGCATGGTGTTTGTGTATAGATCTATACGGGCTTGACAACCCGCGCCCTGACTGTTAGCTGCAGTCCACCGTTTGGGGTGACAAACGTCATAACATTCCAACGCCTGAAGAACGTTGTGTATAGGCATTCAGAGTCAATAGTATGGTTATAAAACCCACAAGGGGTATTAAAAATGCATTGATTTACAAGGTTTTCAAACTCATTGGTTATTTTACATTTACATACATTTTGGAAACAAACATTGGTCTTGAGTGAAGGCTACTTTTATACTAGTAGAAAATATAGGATTTTCTAAACAC
Source organism: Lactuca sativa (assembly GCF_002870075.4). Classification (NCBI taxonomy): domain Eukaryota; kingdom Viridiplantae; phylum Streptophyta; class Magnoliopsida; order Asterales; family Asteraceae; genus Lactuca; species Lactuca sativa. The sequence continues at coordinate 380,301,620 of NC_056626.2, forward strand.
AAACAAACAAAGATAAAACATTTCATTTCATTCAAACATTGTCACTTAAATACTTATGAAATTCACCAGCTTAAATGCTGATCTACTCTTTCAAAATTACCTGTATGTCCCAGGAAATCAGTAATTTCAGGTATTCATTTCGTTTTTGATGAAGGGATGCTGCGGCGCCAGTTTAATCTCGTATTTTGACATCATATTGTAATTGGGTTTTGAACATGTAACTTTTGACAAATGTAAACTTTCAATTATATATATGATGGTTGTATTGCTTTCTTTACTATGTATTCATTTGTTACGTTACCACATGAAGTCATCCGCCCCCGAACGTTTCCGCCGTTCAGGTTTGGGGGTGTGATAGATTGGTATCAGAGCAATGTTTATAGTGAACTAAGTATATCGAACCACATAAGATATACAAACTATAAATGCTTAAGGGACTAATACTCTCTGACAAAACAAATTTTCTTTTTACACTTAAACAGCATTTCGTTCAACTTAAATTGATAGTTCATTTAAGTATAATTACATGCATACCACAAACTATTTTCATGTTATACAACTATACAAGTATTTAGACAAGTTGACACTACGATTGAGACTCGATATATGTAATCAGATTTTGGACAAATATAGCATGATCAACTATATTTGCCCAAGATTGGACCAACGTATATCGAGGAATGATCGTAGTAAGCAACAAGTCAAAACTTACCAAACCATTACAAGAATCAAACACAAGAATTTAAATACTATAGGAGTATTTGCTATCTAAACTAGTTTAACTTAGATGTTTTACATGTTCCGACTTTATTCAATTCTTATAACCCTATTTCTCGTACAGTCAAATGGCTGGATTTCACCACCCTGGCGACCCCTACCTTCCCAACCAAGGCAACGGAGGATGGATCGAAGATGATCCCGAAGAGGACGAGGAACCCATAGAAGTGGGTGATGACTCCGGTACTGACTCAGAGCCAGAAGTTATCGATCCACCACCCATTCAACCTCCCGTCTTCGTAAGGAACTTTCAAGGACCGACTCCCGTCTGGGGAAGTCACCTCCACCATTGGAGCCAATAGCAAAACCTACGCCCTCCCTACGGCATGTGTCGGGACTTCTATGATGTCTGCGGCGGAGGTTCGGCTGATCGAGCACTCCCGGTAATGGTGGGAAAGTTAGCCAATCAGTCCTATCAGTCTGGAGTACAAGCTAGTCGACTCCGGGATATCAACGTGGAAGTGCAGGTTCACACTTCTGACATCTGTAGGCTGGACAAGATGCAAGACAACGCTCAATTCCAAACCGAAGCGTTTCAAGCGCAAATGATTGCAGCCCTCGCCGAACTAAGGGAACAACAAGCCGCTTTCGATAGGCGTCTAATGGAGTCAAAGCAATCAGATACAGAGTCAAGCTCCAAGCGCAACCTCCGACGCAAGTAATGCTTGTCAAGGACTCAAATTTTGTTATAGCTTAGGACCTCGGCTAAAAGTCTTTAAATTTCTTGAACTTTGTAATCGGAGACCCTTATAGGGGTCAAATTTTCATGATCGTTGTAACAACTTTTATATTAATATAAGTGGCACTATTACTACTATGTTGAGTATTTCGTTCGAACCTTGAATGGTCTTTGTGAACCCAAATACTTGTTTCATACCTTCAGTCTTACAAATAACTTTCATTCTTCTATTTTAAGACTCATACTATCATCTGTTGTTGAACTATAGCGATTTAGTTCATGAGACACATACATTTTCCATTCTATGAAATTCTTATCCTTGTCTTTTCAATCTATAGTTGAAGGATGCCTCCGCGTAGGAATCCAAGGCGAAACAACGGTGAGGAAGCACCTATACCACCACCACCTCCACCACCCCAATTTGATGCTGTAATGTTTCAAGCAGCAGTCACCGCAGCGGTGGCAGCTGCCATGTCACAGATCAATAACTCAAGTGCTAATGGCTCGGGATCTGGCACACACCCATCCAACCATGGCGAGAGTCATGGACCACCTCGAGAATGCACCTATAAGGACTTCACTAATGCCAAGCCCCGGATGTTTTATGGTACTGGTGGTGTGATGGCCCTAAGGCAGTGGATTGAAAGGACGGAGGCAGTCTTTGAAACCTGCTCCTGCCCCGAGCACAGCAAGGTCAAATTTGCAACTTTCACCCTTCTAGATAAAGCTTTAACTTGGTGGAATGGCCACGTTAAAGTACTTACCCTAATCATGGCGAACTCCGTAAGCTGGGAGAGCTTGAAGGCCATGATGATGAGAAAATACTGCCCACGGGGAGAAATTCAAAAGATTGAACACGAGCTATGGACTCTCGGAATGGTGGGTACCGACATCGCTACTTATACCAACAGATTCTGCGAACTGGCAATCCTTTGTCCAGATATGATTGCTCCCGAGAGCAAGAAGATAGAAAGGTACATCTGGGGACTGACGCCCCAAATGCGATCAAGCGTGTTAGCTTCTAAACCTGACACCTTTGAAAGTGCTAAGGAACTGGCACAATCTCTGATCGACTACGGAGGTCATCAGAACTCAACCACTTCTGCACCAGCACCACAGAAAGCAAACAATAACAACAACAACTACAACAACAACAACAACAACAACAACTACAATAACAACAACAACAACAACAACAACAATGGCAGGAAGAGAGCGTGGATTAAAGGGAAGGGTGGGTCTTCCCAAGAATCCGCAAAGAAACAACTGGTGTCAGTAAATGCTGCCATTCTACCTGCTACAGCCCCTACAAATACCTACCCAACAAAGCCCTATATAGGCAACCTTCCAAAATGCACCAAATGCAATTACCACCACCATGGACCTTGTCGAGATATGCAGTGCGCCAACTGCAACAGGAAAGGACACACAGCCCGTTTCTGCAAGGAACCCGCAAAGCCGATCACTCGAGTTCCCGGTGCGGGTGTAGGGCAGGCTTGCTACGGTTGTGGCGAGGTGGGCCACTACAAGAGGAACTGTCCTAAGGCAGTAGGCACCGGAGGTGTGGGACGAGTTTTGGCAATAGGCCACGACGAAGCTGTAGCTGACCCAACTATAGTTGCTGGTACGTTCCTTCTCGATAATTCATACGCATGCATATTATTCGATAGTGGAGCGGAGAGAAGCTTCATGAGTCAAAACTTTATTCATTTACTTAAACCTAAACCTAGCAGGTTAGAAAATTCATTCACTGTAGAGATGGCCAATGGAAAAACCGAAAACACAAATTGCATATACATGGGCTGTACGTTAACATTAGACGGCCATTCTTTCCCAATCAATCTCATGCCGGTTCAAATTAAAAGTTTCGACGTCATAGTCGGCATGGATTGGTTGAGTCTTCTTCGTGCCGACATCATGTGCTTTGAGAAAGCAGTCCGTCTTAACCTCCCTAACAACGAAACATTAGTTATCTATGGCGACAAATCTAGTGCAAACCTTCGCATCATTTCGTGCATCCAAGCTCGAAAGTGCTTGCGGAAGGATTGTCGAGCATTCCTAGTGCACATCGTCGATACAAGTCAAGAACTGAAGGACATCAAGAGCATCTCGGTAGTACGCGACTTTCCCAATATCTTTCCAGAAGAACTACCAGGATTACCACCGCAACGCCAAGTCGAGTTCAGAATCGACTTAATTCCAGGAGCTACCCCAGTAGCGAAGTCGCCTTATCGTCTTGCACCAGCAGAGATGCAGGAACTTTCCAGTCAGCTTAATGAACTCCTTCACAAAGGATTCATAAGACCAAGTTTCTCACCTTGGGGAGCACCGGTCTTTTTTGTAAAGAAGAAAGACGGATTGTTCCGCATGTGCATCGACTACAGAGAGCTGAACAAACTTACTGTCAAGAACCGCTATCCTCTACCCCGTATTGACGACCTATTCGATCAACTTCAAGGGGCGAACTACTTCTCCAAAATAGACCTGCAATCTGGATATCACCAATTACGAGTTCTAGAGGGGGACATTCCAAAGACAGCTTTCCGAACTCGTTATGGACACTACGAATTCGTGGTGATGCCGTTCGGATTAACCAATGCACCAACATTATTTATGGACCTAATGAATAGGGTATGCCGCCCTTACTTGGATCAGTTCGTCATCGTCTTTATCGATGATATACTTATCTACTCTCGAAGTGAGGAAGAGCATAGTCAGCACCTACGAAAAGTCCTAGAAACACTGCGAACGGAGAAACTCTATGCGAAGTTCTCTAAATGCAAATTTTGGATTCGAAGAGTCGAATTTTTAGGTCACGTTGTTAGCGAGAAAGGTATACACGTGGACCCCTCCAAAATTAAGGCTATTGAGAACTGGTCGGCACCAAAGACACCTACAGAAATTCGTCAATTTCTAGGTCTAGCTGGCTACTATCGCATATTCATAAAGAACTTTTCGAGCATTGCGAAACCTCTTACTTCATTAACCCAGAAAGGTGTGGCCTTTGACTGGGAAGCGAAACAAGAGAAGGCATTCCAGACACTAAAGCAGGCCTTGTGCACCGCACCGATACTATCCCTCCCCGAAGGGATAGAAGACTTCGTAGTGTATTGCGATGCTTCAAAGCAAGGACTTGGTTGTGTTCTTATGCAGAGAGGGAAGGTTAACGCTTATGCCTCCCGACAGCTTAAGACACACGAAGTGAACTATACGACACACGACCTCGAGTTAGGAGCAGTGGTATTTGCTCTGAAGATCTGGAGGCACTACTTATACGGAACAAAGAGTACTATATTCACCGATCACAAGAGCCTTCAACACATTTTCGATCAGAAGGAACTCAACATGCGACAACGACGATGGGTTGAGTTATTGAATGACTACGAATGCGAAATTCGTTATCATCATGGCAAGGCCAACGTAGTAGCCGACGCCCTCAGTCGAAAGGAATACACTGGTCGGAGGGTCAAATCTCTGACCATGACTATCCATTCCCACTTATCCACACAAATTAAGGAAGCACAATTGGAAGCTTTGCAACCTAAAAATGTGGCGGGTGAATCCCTGCGAGGAATGAAAAAGAATTTAGAAGTCAAGGGTGGCAGAGCCTACTATCTCATGGACCGAATCTGGACCCCAAATCATGGTGGTTTCTGAAATGTAGTCATGACCGAGGCTCACAACTCAAGATATTCCGTTCACCCGGGTTCAAATAAAATGTATCTGGATCTTAAGAAACTGTACTGGTAGCCTAACATGAAAGCAGAAACTGCTACCTTCGTGAGTAAATGTCTTACTTGCGCTAAGGTTAAGGTCGAGTATCAGAAACCGTCAGGACTACTACAACAACCAGAGATACCAGAATGGAAATGGGAGCGGATTACTATGGACTTCATAACCAAGTTACCCAAGACGACAAGTGGACTCGATACCATATGGGTCATTGTCGACAGATTGACCAAATCCGCACATTTCCTACCCATCAAGGAGACTGACAAAATGGAGAAGCTTACAAGAACTTACTTAAGGGAAGTAGTGCGACTGCATGGTGTTCCGATATCCATTATCTCTGATCGAGATAGTAGATTCACTTCAAGATTCTGGCAGTCACTACAAAGTTCCCTGGGAACTAGGCTAGACATGAGTACAGCCTACCACCCACAGACAGACGGACAAAGTGAGAGAACAATACAAACTTTAGAAGACATGTTGAGAGCCTGCGTGATTGACTTTGGAAAGGCATGGGATATTCATTTACCCCTTGTCGAATTTTCATACAACAATAGTTATCATACAAGCATAAATGCTGCTCCGTTTGAAGCCCTCTATGGTCGAAAGTGCAGATCCCCTCTGTGCTGGACTGAAGTTGGCGATACCCAGTTAGCTAGAGGAAGAGTTCCTGAAAGCACTCTCACAGGTCCGGAGATCATACGTGAAACAACAGAGAAGATCGTTCAGATTCGTAAACGATTGAAAGCCTTAAGAGACCGACAGAAAAGCTACGCTGACCAAAGGAGGAAACCTTTGGAATTCCAGGTAGGAGACCACGTCTTATTAAAGGTCTCACCGTGGAAGGGTTTAATACGATTTGGAAAGCGTGGGAATCTAAATCCAAGATACATAGGGCCTTTCGAGATTCTTGCCAGAATCGGCCCTTTGGCTTACAAGCTTAACCTACCGCGCAAACTTAGTAACATCCATCCAACCTTCCACGTCTCAAACTTGAAAAAGTTCCTGTCCGACGAGACTCTTGTTATTCCACTCGACGAGATCGAGATCAACGAGAGCCTCAACTTTGTGGAAGAACCAGTAGAAATCATGGACCGAGAGGTCAAACAAACAAAACAAAGTCACATACCGATCGTGAAGGTTCGCTGGAACGCCAAGCGGGGACCCGAATTCACATGGGAACGCGAGGATCAGATGAAACAAAAGTACCCTCATCTCTTTCTTGTTCACTAGTATCTTTACTACTTTAAATTTCGGGACGAAATTCTCTCTAACGGGGGGATGATGTGACAACCCGATATTTCAACTCCTTGTAACGACCAAAATGGGTCAAGTATTGTAACCACTTCTGAATAATAAAAATTTACTTTCATAATAAAATGTACAAATAAGTTCTATTTAATTTCCTTCTATGATTAAATGTCTTTGAACCATGATCGTACGTGAAAAGAACGCCCAAATCCGACTTCATATAGCGAAGTTATGATTTTTTCCAAGTTCGGCTTAGCAACAGACAGCTAAAAACTCGAATCGAAGATCGAGCGACTTTTGGCCGGAATGACCTAAACGAGAATCGAAGGTCTCGACAATGGTATTCCAGCGGTAAAGAGTCTGGCAAAAACCGACATCAGATAAAGAAGTTATGAATTTTCAAAGAAATTCCTTAAACACGATGGGTTTTTAATAAATAATAAAAAAAAATAATTTCGGAATTTGCCGACGGAGTCTAAACGAAAGTTGTAGAATGTAGTCTCACCTACGCGAGGATATAAAGACCATCGAAAACGGAGTTCGTATGAAGAAGATATGAATTTTTGAAGTTTATTAAATAAATTAATTATTTATTTTATTCAAAATTCGGATATTATCCGAAGGGGAGTCAGCGTTCTCAGCCGATGTACGCGCTGCGTACCCCTGTACGCCCCGCGTAACCGAGAGGATTGGCCTCTGATCGTCCACGTCGCGCTATCCGAAGAAACCGACCCGTCCGACCCGTCCGAAGCCTCGACCCGTCCGACCCGCCGTCCCATCCGACCCGCGTACCCAGCAATCCGTCCCATCCGAACCGAGGCAGTCGAGGCTTCGGTCATGCATGACGTATGCGTACATGCTGCGTACGAGCGTACGCCCCGCGTACCGAGGCAGACCAGCCTTACTATAAATAGGATGCGAGGGTTTCTAAAGAAAGGGCTCATTTCTCTTCTCTCTCTCTCAACTTTGCCTCGTTTTCCGTGTCCGTTCAAACCCGAAGCTCTGGTCTTTTTGGCTCAAGTCCCGAAGGTCGATTTTACTCCTGAGATTCCCGAGAATCCCGAGGACAATCCATTTCCCGAGACGAAACTCTGCCCGGTTTTCCATCTTGCTATCTCCAAAACTTTCAGGTGAGTTTCATACCCGTTAATCAACCGTTTTAATTATTCTAAATACTTTTATATGCTTTCAAGGGAGGGATTACAAGTAAAACACACGAGTATTATTGTGTGTTACATAAAGAAACTCTTTTATATATTGTTATATATTCAAATCACATGCGATTTATAAACCTTTAAGGAACTTTTATATATATATATATATATATATATATATATATATATATATATATATATATATATATATATATATATATATAACATATGTTACAATAGCATTCGAACTTTTAAAATATAAAGTTGTTGTAATGCCTGTATAAAACTAAACTGTTCTTAGATTATTCTTTTCTATCTTAGACTCTACACCAAAAATCTATGCTTTCATAAACAAGTGATTCTTTTTCTAGGTATTTCTAAACAAACAAGACACACTTTTTGAAAACTATAATAGGTATAGTTTACGAACAGATTTCTAACTCTTATGTACTAAGAAACATATATTTCAAGAAGTTTACTTTCGTATAAAAGAACAAACGTAACATTTTAACAAGTAGATCTGTTTGTATACAACGGTTTTGTGAGACACTAACTTCATGTACGTTCGAGTACACATTTCAAGTCCTGTATTATATACCAGAATCCCTTGGAGGGGGAGCATGGTGTTTGTGTATAGATCTATACGGGCTTGACAACCCGCGCCCTGACTGTTAGCTGCAGTCCACCGTTTGGGGTGACAAACGTCATAACATTCCAACGCCTGAAGAACGTTGTGTATAGGCATTCAGAGTCAATAGTATGGTTATAAAACCCACAAGGGGTATTAAAAATGCATTGATTTACAAGGTTTTCAAACTCATTGGTTATTTTACATACATTTTGGAAACAAACATTGGTCTTGAGTGAAGGCTACTTTTATACTAGTAGAAAATATAGGATTTTCTAAACACAAATAAACAAAGATAAAACATTTCATTTCATTCAAACATTGTCACTTAAATACTTATGAAATTCACCAGCTTAAATGTTGATCTACTCTTTCAAAATTACTTGTATGTCCCAGGAAATCAGTAATTTCAGGTATTCATTTCGTTTTTGATGAAGGGATGCTGCGGCGCCAGTTTAATCTCGTATTTTGACATCATATTGTAATTGGGTTTTGAACATGTAACTTTTGACAAATGTAAACTTTCAATTATATATATGATGGTTGTATTGCTTTCTTTACTATGTATTCATTTGTTATGTTACAACATGAAGTCATCCGCCTCCGAACGTTTCCGCCGTTCAGGTTTGGGGGTGTGACAAGAAGGTCGTATGGAGTATGGGCTAGAAAGGCGTATGTGTGTAAGTGGTATTTTGGGGAACTCACTAAGTATTTATGCTTACAGTTGTTGTGTTATGTGTTTCAGGTACTAGCAATGAGCGCGGGAAGGCGCCGGCATGACTCGCACACACACGCACATGGGAGTTTATATAAAATCTGATCTTGGGGTTTTGTACTGATACAATGATTATACAATGTTTTAATGAATGTGAATGATGTTTTATGGTTTTCAAAAGTGAAAAATTGTTTCAAATTTTTACGGTGTTACACCGGCCTACCAAAAATAAAAATTTTCGCGGTCGTATTTGAAAAGTATGAAAAATAACACTGGAACATATACATAATCCCAAAACTTTGGAATGGAATGTTTATGAAAATTGTAATAACTCTTGTTGAAGTAAAGTGCTTATTATTTTGTTGATACTTTATTTGTACATATCTTGAAAGTAGTCTATACATTCAGTATATTATACTAGAAAGTAGTGTAAACACTACTTGCGGCGGTTGCTACGACGGTTATTGGGTTCTGCTGCATCTTGCGATTTCCAGCGCCTTTCTTGGGCAGCTTGATGCTCCCTCAGTTCTTTGATCTCTGATTCAGCAGCATTAAGTTCCCTTTGAAGGGCTTCAGTATGGTGTTGGGTATCATCTTGCATCTCGTCAAGACGAAGGATATCTGTAGTGTTAGCCTGCGCAGTCGCATTCACTTCTAGGATATGATTGATTAACATCCTTTATTAATCGAATTATCGGGCTATTCGGTTCACTATAACTGGAAGAGCTCTGTCTGCTGTTCCTCTTTCTGAGACATTATAGAAACCTCGTGCCATTCCGTAGGGAGGGCGTTGGCCATCTTGTCGACTCTAATGGTTCATGTATTTGCCCCACTCGTGTATGGGTACTGCTTCCTCTTGCCTTGGGGGACGTAACCCCAGGTTGCAGACTTGTGGCTCTGTATCCATACACTTGATTCGCTATCCTCAAGTGGTTCTTCATCTGAGTCTTCTTCTGGATCCTCCTCCGGATCCTCCACTATCCATCCTTCATTGCCATGTTTTGGAAAATAAGGGTCCCCTGATAGATGATGTCCTACCATTGTGTCTATACGAGAATAAGGTAATGAGAAATGTCTGAAAAACTAAAGCATATCGATGTTTAAAATATTCTTTTAGTATTTTATGTTATGTTCTAGAGTTTCTTCTATAGTTGGTAAGTTTTAGACATGTCACAACACTACTATCACTCCCAAACACATGTTGGTCATGTCTGAAATCAATATAGTTGATCAGGCTATAGTAATTCTAGATATGATTACATAACTGCCCGGGTTTAACTGTAATGTTCGACATCTAAATACTTTTAAGTTCTTATGACTATGTACTTGTAGGTATGAGGGTTAGTATACTTCTTGTAAATATACTTAGAATTCTTAAAAAGTATATTTGTAGTCAGAGCTCTTAGCCCCAATGTATTTATAGTTTGTATATCTTTTATGGATTGATATACTGAGTTCACTATAAACAAATCTTTGATACCAATCTCTCACACCCCCAAAGCAGACGGCGAAAACGTCCAGGGGTGGAGGACTTCATTTGTAGTATCACAACACATGCATCATAGTAATGAAAGTACAAACAACCATTGTATTTAAAAGTATAATATTTACATGTGTTCAATCATTGTATATTGAAACAAAAATAGCTATACAAAAGAAGAAGACATGACTCATAATGGCTCCATCTTCTCAAAAAGCTCAGGGAGTACCTGTTATTATTTCCCTGACAATACAAGTAATTTGAAAAGAGAGTATGAACAATAAGTTGAGTGAGTACATAAGTCTTTATGTTTGAATGGGTGTCTTTGTATTTTGAATATGAAAACTGTTCTAGAAAATCCCATATTTTATGTGGTATGTGAAAAGTAGTTTTATTCCCATAAAACCGTCCTATTTGTAAACCAATGTATTTGTAAAACTTGTAACTGAGAGTGTGCCTGGCTTCACCAGCTGTTACTAAAAACTGTAGTATACCATTGTACTTTGTATTTTGTAAACTGGTACTTTGAAGATGTACTTACGTTTAGTTGTTTATACACTAACGTGTTGTTAATATCTTTTTAATGAGTTATTATAACCATACTAAGACATGAACGCCTGAAACAAACGTCTTGTGAGTGTTTAAACTGTTGATAACAATTGCCACTCATTGGCGTGTATGTCTGACTGTAGCTAGCAGCCTGAGTGCGGGGTTGTCAATCCTGATATAGATCTACACACAACTTATTTCGATCCCCGGACTGGAGATTCTAGTTATAATGTTAGGGCTTTACCTTGGTTTTCTAAAATGAATTAAACAACCTGAATTGAATGTCTCATAAAAAGCATATAAAAGTTACATGTATATTAGTTATGAAAACCCAATCATTATGAAATAAATGATTGACAGTATGTTCTTGAATTAGTATTCCGAACATGTAGTTGACAAGTGTAAACCTTTGATTTGTTTTGAATTAAAACCCTTGTTTTATGTAAAAACAATGTATTCTTGTATACTTAAATCATGAATTATTGTTCTATGTATCATAAATTATACCTATTATAATTTATATGTACTTTATGAATTGCAAAATAACTATTTTTGCATGTAATCCTTTGGTCAACATGTTACAAAGGGTAATTAAACTTAATGAAATAACTTTTATATTTATATACATATACAATTTTATATATAAGTAAAAGTGTTGAGAGAAAAACTTTGAGACACACTTGAACAAGATGGTTAGAACAAGTATATAGCAGAATAGTTAATCTCAAAGGATCTGTTAGCTCAACAATAATATTAATAGTTAGAAGTTAGTGAGTTAGATGCGAAAAGTAAAGTAATGTAAATGACAGCAATTGTTATATCAAGAATACACGTAAGTTGATTCATAACTTAGAATGCATTCAAACCAAAGTTAGTAAGTGAGATCAAACTTAGTGAATAAGTCACAAGGACTTGCTCTGAAGATAGATTATAATCTGATATGTTTAAGTAAGAAGTGGAGTGTGAAGAGTGATAGAATGATAATTGTAGAATTTGTATTCAGATGAAATGCATAAGTTATCAGTGAACAGGAGAGGTGTCACAACTGGGAATTTTGTGTCATGTAATCTAAACATTCAAGTTAATGTGAATCAAAAACTTCAATCAAATACATTATACAAGTACTACAAGTAGTCATCAAACAATTGGAAACTTTAGAAGTTCTTGTTTAAGTCCATTTTGGGCTAGAACTCCCTTATTGGATCCAAATGGACCAATAAGCTTCCAATTAGACTATCATGGGCTTAGAACCCTAATTGGGCTCTAATTGGACCCACATTTATTTATTTCAACATTTTGGGCCATGTTGGGCCTATAATGAAATGAATTAAAAGCCTTGATACATGAATAACCTAAACTAGTCCAATAAAAATATAAAAATCCTACTACATTCTTTTAAGCTTAAAACATACCCAAGATTAACTCTAATAGTGGGCTTAGGGGCAAAGGCCCAAATTTTTCCTTTCTCTCTTCACATTCTCGGCCCAAGGCCCAAATCCAAGGAGATAAGAGATGAAGTTGACTTTGGTTGCCACCTCATCTTTACCCATAGGATATCCATGCAATATAGATCATGTTTCCATGCAACATCACTTCAAAATCACTTCTTTCTTCTCTCCTCTCTCCCTCTCGGCCGAAACACACACACACACTCACAAATCTCTCAAATTCTCTCTAGATCACTCAAGAACAACTCTCCCTCTCCACTCAAAAATCTCGAGTTCTAGGAAGCATTCAAGAGGAAATCTCCACAAAATTCTTCATCTAAGGTAAGATTATGCATAGATCTATGATTTAAATTCTTTTTGTTATCAAAATCCTTTCCTAAACTATGCAAAAATCGTGATCTTGCATCCTAGAACCATCTCAAAACTCGAGATCTTCATTAAAGGGAGCTAAGGCCAAAAACACTTCATTTTCCTTCCATTTTCCTTGCAAAACCGAGCCCCCACACCCAAGGTGAGCTTCATACCCCCTATTTTCTGTTTTTATGAGTTTTGTGGGGGGGGGGGGGGGGGGGGAATACAAGTGAAAGTGTAGATCTATATGTGTTTATATGCCTTGTATGATTTCCATGCTTACATATATGCTTTTATGTGCTTTAATGTTGGATTTAGCCATAAAACCCCTCAAAACCGAGATATATCTTATGTTAATTGATTTTGACATCAAATGTATTTCTACATACAAAGTGTTTCAAGAAAAATAGCTAAGTAGTCTAGTAACAATTTTCTTGTAGCTAAAAACACAAATTTTGGGCCAAAAATGTGAAAAATACAAAATTAAGGGCCCAAATTGACAATTCACAGATTCTGATGGATGAAGTGTGCCAAAACAGTTTCCATAAAACTATTTCTGGAATTATACTCAATTAGAGGATTAAAAACATAAATTTCAAGCTTAATGGGCTAAAAATGAAAATTTCGGCCCAATGAGGCCCATTATGCGAATTTTTCTGTTTTGGAGGGCCAAAACTGTGATTTTCTGTAAAACAGTGGACCATAAGTGATCCAAGTCCTTTTCAAAGGTTTAAAATGATTTTTAAATTTAAAAAGGACCAAAGTTGCAAAAATTTTACAATTTGGGCCAAAATTGTCAAAATTGCGAAAAGAAGGGTATTAACCGAGAAAAACTGAAATTTCAGGGACTTAAGCTGTTTTCTATGAAAAATATGCTGGAAAATATTTATTTCAATAATTTTTGGTGTTAAAATGTCAAGAAAATTGATTTAAGGACCAAACCGGAAATTATTTTAAATAAAGGGTTGAAAAAGTAAATTTTACAAACAAGGAGGGGCTGAAAACAGAAAATTTCCAAGACTAATTCAATACATGCAATATGATCAAATAATGGCACTACTACTATCGACAAAATACAATACACTACAACACCAAAAGTCGTTGTTAAATGAATTGGTTCGGTCTCGAACCAATAAAAATCCGAAACCACTAACACAACGATACTATGATACTACAATACTATGATTCATACAAATAACGATTCGGAATTCATTATACATGTGCACAGACGTCTACGCACTATCTTTGGGCCCCACAAGTGTAAAATCTTGTTCGTTGAGCCTAGCTAGCCCGACGACCTGATCTTAAGGCCCAAAGACTTCATCTTACGATGTGTTGGGTTTTACCAATCCGACACGACGTAACCGGACTTTCAATGGCTTGTAGACTACTGGTCCCCAAGGGTCCTTTAGTGTCGCTAGTAGAGTCTGCCTTTTTGCGAGGCGGGTCTGGGACCCCTCGTACCTTTTTATCCCCAACCGGCTAATGGAGTCGTCGAGGCCTTCGTGTCCTCCTTCTCTTCGGATGTGGGTCTACAGGACGGTTGGATAACGTGATTAGTACGGACGACGTCTTCGGGATCGTTAGTATTGCTATAGACTAGTCGTTTGTGTAACGCGTGTTTGTAGCGGATAATCATGCTAAAAAATAATCCAATGTCGTCTGGAATGATAACTTCATGCGTTGCAATGGTTTCAAGTAATTTCATGGAATTCAAAGAATTAGGAAAACATCGGGTTTTCCTAGGGTTTTCAATACATACAATTTCAGAATATATACGATTTCAACAAACAATATTTTACAAGTATAGAAAACAAACAAGCATACTTATGGATCTTCACACCTTTTTGACTATACTATTTTCAGAAAATATTGGATTTTCTGGCGGTTTTCAAACGACACGAAACATCGTTTTTTTTAAATACAACTTATGAACTCACCAACATTTCATATGTTGACGTTTTTCAAAATACTTGTATTCTCAGGGAACCAGTGAATCAAAGGAAATCGTATTTCAGTGATGGCTTGCAGTTTATTTATGTACGAATCGAACAGTTTATTTTGGAAATGTAATGTTTAAACAATGTACTTCATGTAAATTTACTGGTTGTACAATATTAGTGCATGGTGACGAATGTTGTTATGTTTCATATATATTCAATGTTATGGTATTCAATTGAGTCACGACAGCCCCCGGACGTTTCCGCCGTCTGGTTCGGGGGTGTGACAGGTTGGTATCAGAGCTTTGTTTGTAGTGAACTAGCATGTCGAGCCATACATTGATATGCAACTATAAACCAAAAAGAGGGACTAACATAACTCTGAACAAAACAAGTAAATAAAACACACTTGCTTGCATTAAGGATAAGAACCTAACGCCGAATCAAACACAATAACACTGGTATCTCGGTTAATTCGGGACTGTTCTTAGTGATACCAAGGAGTGAATGTAGCCTGATCAACTACATTCTCTCCAAAGTAAAACTAACAGACGTCTTGATGAGATCGGGATAGCTAGGGAACCTAAAACTATACCCTTTATCATCAACAAGAGAACGTTTGCTTGGTCTGTACGATAGTCATAGAACCTAGGAATAATGTTAGCATATTTACGTGCTCGCGCAGACAGCATGGCTGGTTTTCATCACCCTGGAGACCCCTACTTCCCTAATCAGGGAAACAACGGGTGGCTAGAGGAGGAGGAGGAGCCTGAGGAAGAGCAACAGGGTATCCAGCTTCATCCGGCTCTAGTAGCTCAAGAGATAATTGGGGAGGAACCGGAGGAGAATCCGGGGGAAGCACACGGTGTCGAACCCGACGAATATGTAGACACTGACTACGAGTTTGGAGAGATCGACGACGACGACGAGGAAGGTCAGGTCGGGGGTCAGGACCCCGTCCCACCATGCGAGATCGAGACACAGCTAGATCACCCCGCTCCGCCAGTGAATTCCCCAAGAGAGAACCGTTCTCTCGAAGCGGAGATCGCCGCGCTGCGACAACAGCTGTACGCTATGGAAGCTCGGGCAGTGAGAGCAGAGCACGAGAGGGACGAAGTTATAGGAGACATGGCAGAGATGGCGCAGCTACTGGCGCAACATTTCGGCATATGACCTTGGCACCACCTCCTGACGCAGCTCATCGCGATTAGGGACAGACTTATCATAGTAGGTTATTAGGAACTATGTTATGTACTCCGATTCTATGTTTAAGTGACTACACTACTCATGGAGCCGTTATGCTGTCAGATTAGTGTTACTTATGTATGCTCTTACGAGCAAATCTTCTTGTACTAAACTCGGATAATACTAATAAACTTTTATATGTTTTGCTATGATATTACAAGATGTTATGCGTTGAGAAGTATTGATTGTATGCTTGATGATAGTAATGTTTAGGTTCGTACCATACATCTAGTTAGTAGGATCACGACCTCACAGAGACCACATACACTCAACATCTTTCCGTTTCATGACAGAAAGATGCCTCGCCCAGCTACTCGCGGAAATCCCGAACCAACCCCGCCCGAAGTTGACTCCACTGCTTTCCAGGAAGCCGTGTCCGCTGCAGTCACCGCAGCTATGGCACAACTTCACCGAGGGAATGTAACAACTCAAATTTTCAACCAAATTTTTCATTTTAAAAGCATAATTATTTTCCATTAAAACAAGACATAAACAGTTTAATCATACGGTCAATACAATTATTCAAACTCCCAAGATCATGAACCATTCTTCAGTGTGTATCGATCATGCCGGCGCCTTCCCACGGTCCTCGCTAGTACCTGGAACACATACATACATAACAACTGTAAGCATAAATGCTTAGTGAGTTCCCCAATATACAACTTACGCACATACGCCTTTCCAGGCCCGACCTTCCGGTCCATGTGTCTCAGGGGACTTCCGTCCCTGCTGGGTAAACCTTCCGGCCTTACCCACGCCGACCTTCCGGTCCATCACACACCATATCGCCTTCCGGCCCATAATATAATCGCCTTCCGGCCCATAACATACATAGCACATATAACATATAACATACCACATATAGCATACATATCACATATCATAACTGACCTTCCGGTCACACAGTCAAACCCTTCCGGGTGCAGTATAGTGAGAAGACTCACCTCGCAAGTGCTGAAAGCTAGCAACTCCTGAAATCACTCGCGCACAAACCAACGAGCTACAACCCTCCTATAACATTATATAACTCATTAACACTCCTATCATCTAAGTGTGACTATCCCTAAGAAGTCAGACTTAGGTCAACTCTAGTCAACGGTCAACTCGACTGGACTCGGCGAGTACCATGGCGACTCGACGAGTCTAGTCGTCCTCACAAAATTTTGAATATTCCCTTTCTACTCGTCGAGTATCCCTCATGACTCGACGAGGTCCTCGTGGAAGAATCGCGGGGCCACCCCGACTCCACTCGCCGAGTCTGATGAACAACTCGGCGAGTCCCAGCAAATCTTCAAGCTACTCGCCGAGTCTGAAGAACAACTCGGCGAGTCCATGCCATGCAGACGAGTAACTGCTTTCTGAGATAGGTCTCGTCCCAAGGTACACATGCATGGGACCTTCTGGACCTCTAAGGGTCCTAATACAAGACTATAATCGTGGGATAACAAGGCATTACTTCATCAAATCACTAAATGGGTTCTATAAACCCTAATTTCATAAATACATCAAAATAACAGATTTGATCCGAGTATTACCTGGAAACGCACTCTCTGTGTCCCCCAAATCTCAGGACTCAATCCTCCTTGATATTCCTTTAGCCAAATCCCTCTTCTTCTTGCCTAACCAATTCTTCCAAGTTCCAAAGCTTTCTCCCGTGCTCTAGGCGTCCACAGCGATTAGGGTTCCTCTCAATTGATCAAAAGACTGAAAATGACGGCCTAAGAGGCGTTAAATACGATCCAAACTGAACGGTTAGGGTTTCTGCTGAACAGCGTCGACTCGCCGAGTCCATATCTGGACTCGTCGAGTCCAGTCGCGGACCCGCGACCAAGTCCGCGATCCTACTCGGCGAGTCTAGGCTCCAACTCGCCGAGTCCCCTCTTAAATCACCCCAAAAACATAATTTTAATAATACCTGGGATTCCGGGCTGTTACAATTCTCCCCCACTTGGATTAGACTTCGCCCTCGAAGTCTCATTCTGCAAATAGTTCCGGATGCTGCTCCCGCATTTCGCGCTCCGGTTCCCAAGTCATTTCTGATCCCTTACGGTGTTGCCATTGAACCAACACCAGAGGTACCTCCTTGTTCCTCAGAACCTTGATCTTCCGATCCCTGATAGCCACTGGTCTCTCTGCGTAATTCAGGCTCGCATCCACCTGAATATCCTCTAATGGAACCACTGCCGACTCATCGGCTATGCACTTTCTCAACTGCGACACATGAAAAGTGTCATGGATCTGACCCAACTCCGCTGGCAACTCCAACCGATAGGCTACCCGACCTATCCTTGCAATCACACGAAATGGCCCAATATACCGGGGCCCCAACTTGCCTCTCTTCCTGAACCGAATCACTCCTTTCCAAGGAGAGACCTTCAGGAGAACGAAGTCGCCGACTTGAAATTCAAGCTCGGATCGGCGCCTGTCTGCATAGCTCTTCTGTCGGCTCTGGGCAGTCAATAATCTTTGTCTCACTTGTTGAATCTGCTCTGTCGTCTGGAGTATGATCTCCGTGCTGCCCATCACTCTCTGTCCCACCTCTCCCCAGCAGATGGGAGTCCGACACCTCCTACCATACAACAGCTCGAAAGGCGGCACACCAATGCTCGAATGGTGGCTGTTGTTGTAGGAAAACTCTGCCAATGGTAAATACGCATCCCAACTACCCCCGAAGTCTAACACACACGCTCGGAGCATGTCCTCCAGTGTCTGAATTGTCCGCTCGCTCTGACCGTCCGTCTGGGGATGGTATGCGGTACTAAAATGCAATTTAGTACCCAGCTCCTCATGAAATTTCTTCCAGAATCTGGAAGTAAAGCGCACATCACGGTCTGACACAATCGAGATCGGCACCCCGTGCCGAGATACCACCTCTCTCACGTATATCTCCGCCAATTTCTCCGCCGAAGAACTCTCACTGATGGCAAGGAAGTGTGCACTCTTTGTCAACCTATCCACGATCACCCAAATTGCGTCAACTCCCCTAGCAGTCCTCGGCAATTTGGTGATAAAATCCATAGTAATCTGTTCCCACTTCCACTCGGGGATCTCCAATGGCTGTAACTTGCCATGCGGTCTCTGGTGCTCAGCCTTAACCCTACGGCAGGTTAAGCACCTCTCAACGAACCATGCCACGTCCCTCTTCATACAGGGCCACCAATATTCCTTCTTTAAATCCAAATACATCTTTGTAGCACCAGGATGGATCGAGAATTTCGATCTATGAGCCTCTTCCATCAAGGTAGTACGCGTACCGCCTACGAACGGTACCCAAATCCGACCCTGAAACGTCATAAGGCCTCGACTATCCTTGACAAACTCTGAGATTAACCCCACAACCTGCTCTTTCTTCTGCATTTCTGGTCGCACGGCCTCCGCCTGGGCCCCACGAATGGCATCCAATACTGGAGTCATCACAGTCAGTCTCAAGCATACGTCTCGCAATGGAGTGCTCTCCGTCCTGCGACTCAATGCATCGGCTACCACATTAGCCTTGCCTGGGTGGTACAGGATCTCACAATCATAATCCTTGACCACATCCAACCACCTCCTCTGACGCATATTTAGGTTGGGTTGATCCATCAAGTACTTCAAACTCTTATGGTCCGTGTATATCGTACATCGAACCCCATACAAGTAGTGACGCCAAATCTTGAGAGCGAACACCACTGCCCCCAACTCTAAATCATGCGTGGGATATCTCGCCTCATGAGGCTTCAGCTGCCTCGACGCATAAGCTATCACATGACCCCTCTGCATTAACACTGCACCCAATCCCGAAATCGATGCGTCGCAATATACCACGAAATCTTCCATCCCTTCTGGAAGAGCTAATACCGGGGCTTCGCACAATCTTTGGCGAAGTGTCTCAAAGGAGGTCTGCTGTTCGGGCCCCCATGAGAACGTAACACCCTTCCGGGTCAATCTGGTGAGTGGCACTGCGATCTTGGAGAAATCCTTGATAAATCTCCGATAATACCCTGCCAACCCAAGGAAACTTCTGATCTCGGAGGGTGACTTCGGCACCTCCCAACTCATCACCGCCTCAACCTTGGCCGGATCAACCAATATCCCTTTCTGATTAACCACATGTCCTAGAAACTGGACCTCCCGCAACCAGAAGTCACATTTGGAGAACTTTGCATAAAGTTTCTCCGACCTCAATACCTCAAGGACCTCCCTCAAATGCTCCTCATGCTGCTCTCTCGATCTCGAATACACCAGAATGTCGTCGATAAATACGATCACCGACCGATCCAACATCGGCCTGCATACCCTGTTCATGAGATCCATGAACACAGCCGGGGCATTGGTGAGTCCAAAAGGCATCACCACAAACTCATAATGTCCATATCGCGTCCTAAACGCTGTCTTCTGGACGTCTTCATCCCGTACTCTCACCTGATGGTATCCTGACCTCAGATCGATCTTGGAAAACCAAGATGCTCCCTGCAACTGATCGAATAAATCATCGATCCTCGGCAACGGGTAACGGTTCTTGACCGTTAGCTTGTTCAACTCCCGGTAATCAATGCACATCCGGTGTGAACCATCCTTCTTTTTGACGAACAGAATAGGTGCTCCCCATGGCGAGCTGCTCGGCCGAATGAATCCCTTTCCCAGCAACTCCTGGAGTTGCGAGGACAACTCTTGCATCTCCGGAGGTGCAAGACGATAGGGCACCTTGGCAATAGGCGCTGCCCCCGGAACCAGATCGATACTAAACTCTACTTGCCTCACAGGCGGTACTCCCGGCAACTCCTCGGGAAAGACATCTGAAAACTCGCGCACCACCGGAACTTCCTCAACTGACTTCGGTTTCTCAGAAACCTCCCGCGTATCCATCACATACGCCACGAAACCCTTACAGCCCTGACGTAGACACTGCCTCGCCCTAGCGGCCGAACAAAAAGCTGATCCCGAACGGGTACCCTCGCCGTATACCGAAAGAACTCCCCCACTTGGGTCTCGTATGGTCACCAACTGACGCTCACAGTCGATGACAGCGCCGAACCGGCTCAACCAGTCCATGCCCACGATGACACAGACATCCCCCATCGCGATAGGAATCAGGTCAATCTGGAATCCAACCCCGAAAATCTCTAATACACATCCCCGAAGAACCTCCGTAGCACAAATCACCTTCTCGTAAGCTATAGAGACTCTCAAAGGTCGACTCAACGACTCACGACTAACGCCGATATGCTGACTAAAGGCCAAGGACACAAAGGACCTACTCGCACCCGAGTCAAATAACACTAAGGCAGGCACAGAGTTCACAAGGAAAGTACCTACGCGCATAACAACATAAGCATAACATATCGACATTAAAATAATTACATGAATTACGACATACCTGCCACAACATCGGGCGCAGCACGGACCTCTTCCGCTGTCAGCTGAAAGGCTCTTCCCCGAGCCCTCGGGGCCTCGGCCTTCACCGGTCGAGTCGCAGTAACTCCGGCAGCAGGTGCAGATCCCTGAAGAAGCTGAGGGCACTCGGCCTTCCTATGGCCAGTCTGGTTGCAATGAAAGCAAACCGAAAATCCCTTGGGGCACTCCCTGGCAATGTGCCCCTCCTTGCCACACTTGTAGCAAGCACCAGCTCGACATGCTCCATCATGACTCTTGCCGCACTTCCCGCAAGTGCGACCCTTCGAACCTCCTGTCCTCGAATCAGCGGACCTGGTCCGCTTGGCTGCCGGCTGGAACTGAGCCGGTCGCCGATCCACCCGCTGAGACTCGGCCTCCTCCCTAGCCTGAGTCTCCAACTCGATCTCGCGCTTCCTGGCATTCGCCTGAAGCTCAGCAAAAGTGTGGTAAGTGGAGTTTGACACAAACTCCCGAATATCCCTCCTCAAGACACCCAAGTATCGGCTCATCCGAGCCTGCTCTGAGGACACCAGCTCAGGGCAAAACATCGCCCTCTCATGAAACTTCCGTGTAATCACCGCAACAGAATCGGTACCCTGCTTGAGGGTTAAGAACTCCTGCACCAATCGTTCCCTCTCCACCGGGGGAACGTACTCATCCCTGAACAAGGCAGTAAATCCCTCCCATGTCACCGCTGTAGTCTCTGCCAAAGTGAAATTCGCTGTCACGAACTTCCACCAGTCTTTCGCTCCCAGACGGAGCTGGTTCAAAGCGAACCGTACCCTCAGGTGCTCCGGGCATGAACAAGTATAGAAGCACCCCTCTATATCTGCGATCCACCTCATCGCAGCAATCGGATCCTGCGTCCCATCAAACTCTGGTGGCTTCGTGTTGCTGAACTCTCGGAACAGCAATGAATCACCCCCCTGTGGCCTAGCAGCGGCCACAGCTGCGGTAGCTGCAGCGGTTGCAGCCTCAGTCAATGCGGCGTACCGCTCGTCGAATGTCTCCATCAGGGTGGTCTTGATAGACCCAAACATCTCCGGGATCTCAGCCCGGATCGCCGCCGCCACCTCCTCGTGGATCATCTGACGAATATCTTCGTCACTCATACCGCTCGAACTTGCCCCGTGCCGCGGTCTAACCATGATATCTCTGAAATACAACAAAAACTATCAGAGATTCTACCGAGTATAATCGTACTCGACACGCAACCCTACTCAGTCCCAGATATCCAGGGATTCTTACTTGGGCCTCCCACTGACCCAGTGTCCTCGGTAGTACGGGCCCAATACTACCGACCACACCGCATCAATGTTCATCCCGAGTCCTCCTCCCCAAATTCCAGATAGTGAGTACTCTACTTCTGATACGCTCTATCTGCCCGCATACTAGCAAAGCATCTCATATAGGCAACTTCCCTAGACTAAGGCATCACAAATCAGGCCACTCTAGTCCTATCATGAATACCTAGTCTTCTAGCATGCATAACAATTCATATCATATAATATTGTAAGGTATTTTGGGGATCTTTACCGTTCGGGTGCTGACTGATCGTACACACTGCTTCTTTCTTGCTTACCACCAAACCATTTACAAAAGTTTATGCCTTTATTTGAAAAGTTTCCTCAAATCCTCGGTTTGAGTTCAGTTACCCCCGAAGGTGCACCCGAATCCCTCAAACCAAGGCTCTGATACCAATTGTAACAACTCAAATTTTCAACCAAATTTTTCATTTTAAAAGCATAATTATTTTCCATTAAAACAAGACATAAACAGTTTAATCATACGGTCAATACAATTATTCAAACTCCCAAGATCATGAACCATTCTTCAGTGTGTATCGATCATGCCGGCGCCTTCCCACGGTCCTCGCTAGTACCTGGAACACATACATACATAACAACTGTAAGCATAAATGCTTAGTGAGTTCCCCAATATACAACTTACGCACATACGCCTTTCCAGGCCCGACCTTCCGGTCCATGTGTCTCAGGGGACTTCCGTCCCTGCTGGGTAAACCTTCCGGCCTTACCCACGCCGACCTTCCGGTCCATCACACACCATATCGCCTTCCGGCCCATAATATAATCGCCTTCCGGCCCATAACATACATAGCACATATAACATATAACATACCACATATAGCATACATATCACATATCATAACTGACCTTCCGGTCACACAGTCAAACCCTTCCGGGTGCAGTATAGTGAGAAGACTCACCTCGCAAGTGCTGAAAGCTAGCAACTCCTGAAATCACTCGCGCACAAACCAACGAGCTACAACCCTCCTATAACATTATATAACTCATTAACACTCCTATCATCTAAGTGTGACTATCCCTAAGAAGTCAGACTTAGGTCAACTCTGGTCAACGGTCAACTCGACTGGACTCGGCGAGTACCATGGCGACTCGACGAGTCTAGTCGTCCTCACAAAATTCTGAATATTCCCTTTCTACTCGTCGAGTATCCCTCATGACTCGACGAGGTCCTCGTGGAATAATCGCGGGGCCACCCCGACTCCACTCGCCGAGTCTGATGAACAACTCGGCGAGTCCCAGCAAATCTTCAAGCTACTCGCCGAGTCTGAAGAACAACTCGGCGAGTCCATGCCATGCAGACGAGTAACTGCTTTCTGAGATAGGTCTCGTCCCAAGGTACACATGCATGGGACCTTCTGGACCTCTAAGGGTCCTAATACAAGACTATAATCGTGGGATAACAAGGCATTACTTCATCAAATCACTAAATGGGTTCTATAAACCCTAATTTCATAAATACATCAAAATAACAGATTTGATCCGAGTATTACCTGGAAACGCACTCTCTGTGTCCCCCAAATCTCAGGACTCAATCCTCCTTGATATTCCTTTAGCCAAATCCCTCTTCTTCTTGCCTAACCAATTCTTCCAAGTTCCAAAGCTTTCTCCCGTGCTCTAGGCGTCCACAGCGATTAGGGTTCCTCTCAATTGATCAAAAGACTGAAAATGACGGCCTAAGAGGCGTTAAATACGATCCAAACTGAACGGTTAGGGTTTCTGCTGAACAGCGTCGACTCGCCGAGTCCATATCTGGACTCGTCGAGTCCAGTCGCGGACCCGCGACCAAGTCCGCGATCCTACTCGGCGAGTCTAGGCTCCAACTCGCCGAGTCCCCTCTTAAATCACCCCAAAAACATAATTTTAATAATACCTGGGATTCCGGGCTGTTACAGGGAACAACGGAGGAGGCAATGGTCAAGGCTCTGGAAGTTCGAACAACGGGACGAACCAAGGACTCACTAAAACGTGCACCTACAAGGACTTTGCGAACGCTAAACCCCGAACTTTCAACGGAACGGGAGGGGTGATTTCCCTGAAGAGATGGATCGAGAAGGTAGAGTCGGTGTTTGAGATATGTGAATGCCCCGAGCAGATGAAGGTGAAGTTCGCGGCCTGCACTTTCGTGGACCAAGCCCTCACTTGGTGGAATGGACATGTGGAAGCTATGACACTTCCTGTCTCCAACTCTATCCCATGGGCAGAAATGAAAGAAATGTTAATGGCTGAGTACTGCCCCCGAGGCGAAATTCAAAGGATGGAGCAGGAACTATGGAACCTCACGGTGCAGAATGCTAACATCGACGCCTACATCTCGAGATTCAGCGAATTATCCATATTGTGCCCGGGTATGATCACGTCAGAAGGGAAGAAGGTTGAATGATTCATTTGGGGACTGACATCCCCCATTCAAGGGAATGTGATAGCTGCGAACCCTGAAACTTTTGACAGTGCGAAGAGATTGGCAAAGAGGCTGTACGATCATAACAACAAAAGAGGCGAGAAACCAATAGAGTCTGAGAAGAAAAAGGAGGGTGATGGCAGGAGAGGGAAGAACCCCAAGAGGAAGGGGCGTCAGGGCCCAGAGACCTCTAAAAGGCAACAAACAGTGGCAGTTAACGCTGTCACCACACCGGTTCCAGTCACACCACATGCTCCAGCCTCAGCTGCTTCAAATGCTTCAAGACCCTACTCCGGTAATCTTCCTAGTTGCAATAAGTGCGGCCTCCATCATCACGGCGAATGCAGGGAACTCCATTGCACCAGTTGTAACCGAAGGGGACACACTGCAAGGTTCTGCAGAACGTACCCTCCTAGGAACCAGAGTCAGGGGAACAACCAGAACAACAACTACCGCAATAACAACAACACCAATGCCGGCGGCAATAATGCAGGGCCTAGCCACACCTGCTATGGGTGTGGAAGGACGGGACATTTTCGCCGAGATTGCCCTAACAATAACTCAGGAAACAGAGGAGCAGGAAGAATGCTGACTATGGGTCAGAGTGATGCAGTCCAGGATCCCGCAGTTGTGACCGGTACGTTCCTCCTAAACCACACCTATGCATGCATCTTATTTGATACCGGAGCGGAACGAAGTTTCGTAAGCGAGAAGTTTAAACATTTATTAAAACAACAACCCCAGAGGCTAAATGAAACATATACGGTAGAAATGGCCAATGGGAAAACCGAATCCACTGAGGAGATTTACACTGGATGTACCC
The DNA here is from genome assembly GCF_002870075.4 of Lactuca sativa. Classification (NCBI taxonomy): domain Eukaryota; kingdom Viridiplantae; phylum Streptophyta; class Magnoliopsida; order Asterales; family Asteraceae; genus Lactuca; species Lactuca sativa. Next base: position 380,327,488 of record NC_056626.2, read on the forward strand.
TAACCCTTAACCAGCACGTCTTTCGAATAGACCTAATGCCAGTATCAATTAGGAGTTTCGATGTAATTATCGGCATGGATTGGTTAAGCCCTCACCATGCTGAGATTTTGTGCCGCGAGAAGGTCGTTCGCCTTCGTCTTCCGAATCACGAAACCCTAGTGATTTACGGAGACAAACCCAGTACGAATGTCCGCCTCATCTCGTGCATCAAAGCACAAAAACACTTGCGAAAGAACAATTTGGCGTTCCTGGCTCACATAGTGGACAGGACCAAGGAAGAAACTAACATCCAAGACATTCCGGTGGCGTGTGAATTCCCGGATGTGTTTCCTGAAGATCTTCCGGGAGTACCCCCAGAGAGACAGGTTGAGTTCCGAATCGACCTCGTTCCAGGAGTGACTCCTCTCGCTAAATCACCATATCGGTTGGCTCCTGTTGAAATGCAGGAACTGTCCAGCCAACTCAGTGAGCTTCTGGACAAGGGATTTATCCAACCTAGCTACTCGCCGTGGGGAGCCCCAGTGCTCTTTGTCAAAAAGAAGGACGGATCTTTCAGAATGTGCATCGATTACAGAGAGTTGAATAAACTCACTGTTAAAAACCGCTACCCACTTCCCCGAATCGATGATCTATTCGACCAGCTCCAAGGAGCTAGTTATTTCTCCAAAATAGATCTACGGTCCGGATACCACCAGCTCAAGGTCCGAGAAGAGGATATTCCCAAAACCGCTTTCCGAACCCGCTATGGACATTATGAATTCGTCGTAATGCCCTTCGGTCTAACAAATGCACCTGCCGCATTTATGGACCTAATGAATCGAATCTGTCGACCGTTCCTTGACAACTTCGTCATTGTGTTTATCGATGACATTCTCGTCTATTCACGAAGCAAGGAGGAGCACGGCCAGCATCTACGACAAATTCTAGACACTCTGCGATCAGAAAAGCTTTACGCCAAACTCTCCAAGTGTGAGTTCTGGCTTCGGAGTGTAATTTTCCTAGGCCACGTGGTTAGCCAAGACGGAATTCACGTGGACCCCTCTAAGGTCAAAGCTGTAGAAGGATGGGCAACTCCGACTACACCCACAGAAATTCGTCAGTTCTTAGGCCTAGCAGGCTACTATAGGAGATTCATCCAAAACTTCTCTAAAATCGCCAAGCCACTTACCTTGCGTACGCAAAAGAGCGTTCCATTCAAATGGACAGACCGGCAAGAGATTGCATTTCAAACCTTGAAGCAAGCTCTTTGTAGCGCTCCTGTACTATCACTACCTGAAGGAACAGAAGATTTTGTAGTCTACTATGACGCGTCGAATCAGGGCCTAGGCTGCGTTCTCACGCAACGTGGAAGAGTGATAGCATATGCGTCCCACCAACTAAAGACGCAATCCCTGAGTGGAAATGGGAGGGGATATCTATGGACTTCGTGACCAAGCTGCCCAAGACGTCGGACGGACTGGACACCATATGGGTGATAATCGACCGACTGACGAAATCTGCCCATTTCCTACCAATCAAAGAGTCCTACAAGATGGAGAGACTGACGCGTTTGTACCTACGAGAGATTGTAAGACTTCATGGAGTGCCAAAATCTATCATCTCGGATAGGGAAAGTAGATTCACGTCGCGATTTTGGCAATCACTCCACAAGGCAATGGGAACTCATCTCGATATGAGCACCGCGTATCACCCACAAACGGACGGTCAAAGCGAACGAACCATTCAGACGCTTGAAGACATGCTTCGTGCATGTGTAATAGACTTCGGAAAGTCTTGGGATACCCACCTGCCGTTGATCAAATTCTCATATAACAATAGTTATCATTCGAGCATCAAAGTGGCCCCTTTCGAAGCACTGTACGGGCGTAAGTGTAGATCACCGTTGTGTTGGGCGGAAGTAGGTGACACCCAGCTAGCAAAAACGCATACGTCCAACAGGGCATTAACGGGACCGGAAATCATTCGCGAGACCACAGAAAAGATTGTCCAGATCAAAGCTCGATTACAAGCATCGCGTGACCGACAAAAGAGCTACGCCGATAAACGGCGAAAACCCTTAGAATTCCAGGTCGGTGATCGAGTACTGTTGAAAGTCTCACCCTGGAAGGGGGTTATACGTTTCGGAAAACGGGGAAAGCTGAACCCGCGATACATTAGACCTTTCGAAATCGTTGCCCGAATAGGCCCGGTAGCCTACAAACTACAACTACCCGCGGAACTAAACGGTGTACACCCCGTGTTTCATGTCTCTAATCTGAAAAAGTGCCTATCAGATGAAACCCTTGTCATTCCTCTTGACGAAATCGAAATCAATGAGAATCTCCTGTTCGTCGAAGAACCAATCGAAATCATGGACAGGGAGGTGAAGCGTACTAAGCAGAGCCGCATCCCGATCGTGAAGGTACGGTGGTACGCGAAGCGTGGGCCAGAATTCACATGGGAACGCGAAGATCAAATGAGGCAGAAGTACCCTCACCTATTCTAGCATTCTCAAATCTAGCTTTCAAACAGAATTTCGGGACGAAATTCCCTCTAACGGGGGGATGATGTCACAACTGGGAATTTTGTGTCATGTAATCTAAACATTCAAGTTAATGTGAATCAAAAACTTCAATCAAATACATTATACAAGTACTACAAGTAGTCATCAAACAATTGGAAACTTTAGAAGTTCTTGTTTAAGTCCATTTTGGGCTAGAACTCCCTTATTGGATCCAAATGGACCAATAAGCTTCCAATTAGACTATCATGGGCTTAGAACCCTAATTGGGCTCTAATTGGACCCACATTTATTTATTTCAACATTTTGGGCCATGTTGGGCCTATAATGAAATGAATTAAAAGCCTTGATACATGAATAACCTAAACTAGTCCAATAAAAATATAAAAATCCTACTACATTCTTTTAAGCTTAAAACATACCCAAGATTAACTCTAATAGTGGGCTTAGGGGCAAAGGCCCAAATTTTTCCTTTCTCTCTTCACATTCTCGGCCCAAGGCCCAAATCCAAGGAGATAAGAGATGAAGTTGACTTTGGTTGTCACCTCATCTTTACCCATAGGATATCCATGCAATATATTTCATGTTTCCATGCAACATCACTTCAAAATCACTTCTTTCTTCTCTCCTCTCTCCCTCTCGGCCGAAACACACACACACACTCACAAATCTCTCAAATTCTCTCTAGATCACTCAAGAACAACTCTCCCTCTCCACTCAAAAATCTCGAGTTCTAGGAAGCATTCAAGAGGAAATCTCCACAAAATTCTTCATCTAAGGTAAGATTATGCATAGATCTATGATTTAAATTCTTTTTGTTATCAAAATCCTTTCCTAAACTATGCAAAAATCGTGATCTTGCATCCTAGAACCATCTCAAAACTCGAGATCTTCATCAAAGGGAGCTAAGGCCAAAAACACTTCATTTTCCTTCCATTTTCCTTGCAAAACCGAGCCCCCACACCCAAGGTGAGCTTCATACCCCCTATTTTCTGTTTTTATGAGTTTTGTGGGGGGGGGGGGGGGGGGGGGGAATACAAGTGAAAGTGTAGATCTATATGTGTTTATATGCCTTGTATGATTTCCATGCTTACATATATGCTTTTATGTGCTTTAATGTTGGATTTAGCCATAAAACCCCTCAAAACCGAGATATATCTTATGTTAATTGATTTTGACATCAAATGTATTTCTACATACAAAGTGTTTCAAGAAAAATAGCTAAGTAGTCTAGTAACAATTTTCTTGTAGCTAAAAACACAAATTTTGGGCCAAAAATGTGAAAAATACAAAATTAAGGGCCCAAATTGACAATTCACAGATTCTGATGGATGAAGTGTGCCAAAACAGTTTCCATAAAACTATTTCTGGAATTATACTCAATTAGAGGATTAAAAACATAAATTTCAAGCTTAATGGGCTAAAAATGAAAATTTCAGCCCAATGAGGCCCATTATGCGAATTTTTCTGTTTTGGAGGGCCAAAACTGTGATTTTCTGTAAAACAGTGGACCATAAGTGATCCAAGTCCTTTTCAAAGGTTTAAAATGATTTTTAAATTTAAAAAGGACCAAAGTTGCAAAAATTTTACAATTTGGGCCAAAATTGTCAAAATTGCGAAAAGAAGGGTATTAACCGAGAAAAACTGAAATTTCAGGGACTTAAGCTGTTTTCTATGAAAAATATGCTGGAAAATATTTATTTCAATAATTTTTGGTGTTAAAATGTCAAGAAAATTGATTTAAGGACCAAACCGGAAATTATTTTAAATAAAGGGTTGAAAAAGTAAATTTTACAAACAAGGAGGGGCTGAAAACAGAAAATTTCCAAGACTAATTCAATACATGCAATATGATCAAATAATGGCACTACTACTATCGACAAAATACAATACACTACAACACCAAAAGTCGTTGTTAAATGAATTGGTTCGGTCTCGAACCAATAAAAATCCGAAACCACTAACACAACGATACTATGATACTACAATACTATGATTCATACAAATAACGATTCGGAATTCATTATACATGTGCACAGACGTCTACGCACTATCTTTGGGCCCCACAAGTGTAAAATCTTGTTCGTTGAGCCTAGCTAGCCCGACGACCTGATCTTAAGGCCCAAAGACTTCATCTTACGATGTGTTGGGTTTTACCAATCCGACACGACGTAACCGGACTTTCAATGGCTTGTAGACTACTGGTCCCCAAGGGTCCTTTAGTGTCGCTAGTAGAGTCTGCCTTTTTGCGAGGCGGGTCTGGGACCCCTCGTACCTTTTTATCCCCAACCGGCTAATGGAGTCGTCGAGGCCTTCGTGTCCTCCTTCTCTTCGGATGTGGGACTACAGGACGGTTGGATAACGTGATTAGTACGGACGACGCCTTCGGGATCGTTAGTATTGCTATAGACTAGTCGTTTGTGTAACGCGTGTTTGTAGCGGATAATCATGCTCAAAAATAATCCAATGTCGTCTGGAATGATAACTTCATGCGTTGCAATGGTTTCAAGTAATTTCATGGAATTCAAAGAATTAGGAAAACATCGGGTTTTCCTAGGGTTTTCAATACATACAATTTCAGAATATATACGATTTCAACAAACAATATTTTACAAGTATAGAAAACAAACAAGCATACTTATGGATCTTCACACCTTTTTGACTATACTATTTTCAGAAAATATCGGATTTTCTGGCGGTTTTCAAACGACACGAAACATCGTTTTTTTTAAATACAACTTATGAACTCTCCAACATTTCATATGTTGACGTTTTTCAAAATACTTGTATTCTCAGGGAACCAGTGAATCAAAGGAAATCGTATTTCAGTGATGGCTTGCAGTTTATTTATGTACGAATCGAACAGTTTATTTTGGAAATGTAATGTTTAAACAATGTACTTCATGTAAATTTACTGGTTGTACAATATTAGTGCATGGTGACGAATGTTGTTATGTTTCATATATATTCAATGTTATGGTATTCAATTGAGTCACGACAGCCCCCGGACGTTTCCGCCGTCTGGTTTGGCATTGTGTGAAATGGGAACATCCCAGTAGCCATCCGAAGGAGGTTCTTCATAAGTGAGATGAGGAATATAATCTTCATCCAGCAGCCTTCGGTGAGGATTGACCCAAGAGTTGATAAGGGTTTCATCTATGAATGTGTCAAAACCACTTAGCCTCTAGATTTCTTCAACAAGTTTCGCTGACCTCCAGTCTCTCTTCTTTTGGCCTGTGGTAGGGGAATCAGTTGGGCTTGGTGAGGACATGTTCTCCTCAAGATTTTTGAAGTGAGGAGGAGTTTCAGGCTTTTTGGGAGATGATTGCGGTGAGTGAATTTTATTAGTGATGATGGGGGGACTCTGATGAAGATCATTGTCAGAGTGATGGACTTCTTTTTCTTCTTCACTTCCCCATCTTGAGGAATGCAGCGCAGGTGCTTCCTCAAGCCATTGCCGAAGTCCATCCACTTTGGCGAACACTTCTTGGAATTCAGCTTTTAGGAGTTCTGCCAATTAGGAATTTGTTGGAGTGGAGGAGCTAAAAAGCAACTTGTGGATTTCTTTGGTAAGTTGGAGGATCTCAAGGCCATGGAAGTTGGAGGAAAGAGATTTCTGCACTCTGTTGATCGTCGTTTGAAGAACAGATATAGTGGACTCATAAGCATTATGAGTCTCATCTATAAATTTCTGAGATTGAGAGGCTTAATCTGCGATGGCAGCCTGTAGATCCGTCTTGATTTCGGTCACCTCCGAGATGAGGCGTTCTGCTGCAGCCAAGAATTCTTTGTGGTCAGCCTTGTGGTTTTTGTCAAGGGACCAGATCCCCATCTCAACTTTAAGAGAGATGCGTTCAGCATCCATGCGTTCCCTGGTTTCCAGACGCTCGATTCTTTCAATCAAAGACTGAGGTCTTGGAGTGTCTTCAGGTTACGGTTGAGTTGGTTTAACCGCAGCGAAGATCTGATTTACTTTGGCTTGAAGGGATAGGAATTCTTTTCTGGTCTCCGCATTCTTCTTCTTCTTCTTTTTGGGTTTGGAGGTGAAGTGATGTGAACCACTTGATTCTTCGGCTTCATCGAACATCATGAAGTCATCATCAGAAGGAGCGGGCCTGTTCACCTCCTGAATGTCATCATCATCCAGACCAAAAGTAGGAGCAGGGCTGATTGAGATTGTGGGTTCATCATTTCGTGATGGATTGATGGGGATGGTAGTTGGAGTAGTAGGAATTTTGGAGGGACCTGTGGGTGCACCTGAAGCTTGTGCTTTGAGAAGAGTTTCTGCCATTTCATCCATCTAATGTTGAACCTTTTGAATGGTTGTTACAGTATGGGCATTACTGATTGCATTTGCCCAATACTTAGCAACTGACTGGATCTCATGTTCTTTTTGCTGCTGCTGCTTGATTTGTTGCTCCTTGCGGGCTTGGAAAGCCCTTCGGAAGGCTTCATACTTTTTTATTTCAGTTGCGGTTGTTGGATGATAACGACTCCTAGAATCGCTAGAGTTACTTCCGTCAATTCCTTGATTTCGCACCAAGGTGTCCCTTGGGTTCACGGATCCTAGCACATTAGTGCTCACTGTGCCTAAACCACCTGTAAAAGATGAAAGCAGAGTAGGATTTCCTGAGTGTCCTCGGTCTCCTTGACCCGTGGTCAAGTCTGGCCTCAACTCAGTTTTGGCATGGGTTGAAGAATTGCCCTGTGGATGGGAATGTATTTGTAGTGTTTGGGTGACATAATTAAGGATGGAGTGCAACTCCACTGGAGAAAACAAATGCAGTCGGAAAGCCATGGAGACCTTAGGGCGAGAACCAGTATCATACCTTTGGGGTGATACCGGAGGGGTGTCTCCATGATGATAGAATCGAAATCAGACTCACTTTCTGAGTCTGACTGAAAGATGATGGGGGTGATGAATGGGTCTGCGGCCACCCCAAGGACTACTTGAGCCTTTTGAGAGGCTTCAGCATCAGTCTGGTCACGCATATGGCTAGATGTAGTGGTGGTTTTTCTTTTCTTGTGGACAAATATCGGTTGCCTGTCCGCTTCTGAATCACTTCTAGACACAGTGGTTGGTTTGGTTTTGCGTTTCTTAGTGGGTGCGGTTGGTTTGGGAGCATCCTTTTTAGGTGTTCTTTTCTTCTTCTTGGAAGTTAACTACTTTCTTCTTTGAGAAAGGTTGGATAAAGTAGTGGCAGAGGGGACTGCGGTACCCTCAAGGTTAACAACTGCGGATGGAAGAGGCGGGGTAGAAGGGTATGGGGCAATACCCTCCGTAGCCTCAATCTGATCTGAGACATTAGCAGTCTCAGGACCAAGAGAAGAAATGATATGAGTGGGAAGCCTGCGGATCGGTCCAAAAAGAGTTTGATCAGAAGAAGGGAGGTACCTTTTGAGATCCTTAGTGACAAAGAAGTTAATGTCACTACCCATATCTATCCCAGTGTCAGCATGTAGGTTTGATATGCAGAGAGACCAAAACCTTGCAAATGTGATCTCTGTTGGGTTTTTCTTCCGGTGATCCTTGGGAATATACTGAATGAAGCTCCATACGAATTCCAAGAGCTTGAGTCCCATTTTGTCAATGCCTCCGGTTCTGCCGGATAGGCAGCGAATGACAAAGTCGCACACAAAATGCCAAACCGCAGGCAGCTAGTTCTTTTTGAATTCACCAATTCCTCGAATTGGTTTTTGATTCCCCATCTGGTAGAGTACGGATGTGATGTCAGCCATTGATGGTGAGAAGAACTTGATGGATGGATGAACTAGAAGGTTAATGGCTGTGAGGAACTTTTCTTTGGACAAGATGACCAAAGAGCCGTTAATGAGATTGAGATGAACTTCTTGAGGGTTTTCTAGTGGGTGATCAGCAGAAAAGGCGCTCTTGAAGAGTGTAAAACTGGAACAACATCTATAAATGCATCAAATAGACCAAACATAGGGTGGTTCTTGAGAAACTTGATCATGAGCTTGATGGGTGCATTGTAAGAAGGATGATCTTCAAACACTGCCCTGAAATTGCTCGATGTGATTGAAGGAGAGTCTGACCCTGTGGGATTCACTGAACCAGAAGCCTTGGATTGCTTCTTTGAAACTCCTGATTTCACCATTGTTGAAGTTGGAAGGTGTTTGAGAGGGAATGATCGATATTCAGAAAGCGAAAAGTGAATTTAATGAAGAAGATGAGTTCATATAGGGATAAAAAAAAGGTTTAACCCTAGAAAAATGGTAGAAGAGGGTAAAATATCGATTGTTTTTTTGGGGGAATCGATGAATTTTGGATTGAATCTCAGCCACATATATTAAAACGGGTTGTAAAAGATTTTGGGATATTTCCAAAAAGGGTTTGCATTTAATGTAAAGTCGGACGCATGTTTATACATCAGGTAATCATGGGGGTGATGGGAGAGGAAGGGGTAACAGATAGGACGTGTTTGGGAGAGGAAAGGACAAATTAAGGATGAGTTTATTGGAAATACGTTCTTTTTGTCATCATCCCGAAAATAGGTATGATAAAAGGATTATTCAGAAAGAGAAGATGATAGTTTCTAAGGAGAATGTTTTATTTTAGTTAATGAAGGATCATTAAATAGCACACAAAAGTTTTTATTTTGATAAAGCAGTTGAGAAATTATCACGAAGATTGCCATTGAAAACTTCATTGCGGTTGGAAATGTTATCGCGGATGACCAAGGTAAAGACAGCAGTGAGAAGCTCAGAGAAACACTTATACAAAAATTAGTAAACACAAACAAGAAGGATCCATGAGAGATAGATATAAGATATGGTTGAGGTACATAGACTGTAGAACAGGAAATGTTCCAAAACCATCTATTATAAATAAATTTCTGTAAGGACCGTAATGGAGACCAGGAGGGTCTGCGGTACGATTTAATTCAAGAAGAATTTTGGATCCGGATTCATCATTCCCAACATTTGTAGGAATATATTGAGTTTTGTAGAGTCAAGTGCTTTTGTAAAAACATCAGCAATCTCTTCATGAGTAGGAACAAAGATGAGTTCAATATTACCTTTCAGAATATGGTCTTTGATGAAATGATATCGTAGATCAATATGTTTTGTCTAGGAGTGCTGAATAGGATTATGAGAGATCGCTATGGCACTTTCAGAGTCACAGTAAATTGGTATCCACAACATCCTGTACCCGTAGTTTAACAATTGTGTCTTAATCCAAAGGACTTGGGAACAGCAGCTGGCTGCGGCCACGTATTCTACTTCCGCGGTAGATAACGAAACACGACTTTGTTTTCTCTAGGACCAGCTGACAAGTCTTCCTCCTAAAAATTGGCATCCAGCAGATGTGCTTTTTCGATCAAGTTTGCATCCGGCATGATCCGCATCAGTAAATGCTTGAAGACTGAAGTTATTGCCTGTAGGGTACCATAGACCCAAAGATTTGCTTCCTTTTTGGTACCGAATAATTTGTTTGGCTGCGGTCATGTGTGACACTTTTGGGTCAGCCTGGTACCTTGGACACACACCGGTTGCGAAGACAATGTCAGGGCTGCTTGCGGTGAGATACATTAGCGAACCAATGATACCTCTATAAGTCTTGTGATCCATAGATTCACCAGAGAGATTAGCAGAGATCTTATATCCGAAGGCCATAGGGACCTTAGTAGAAGAGCAGTTGTCCATAGAATATTTCTTCAGAAGTTCAGTAGTGTATTTCTCTTGATGAATGAATATTCCTTGTTGAATTTGTTTGACTTGAATACCTAGAATGAAGTTAATCTCTCTATTCATGCTCATTTGAAATTTGTTTGTCATCAGCTTAGCAAATTCATCCACCATTCCTTGATTAGACGACCCGAAGATGATATCATCCACATATATTTGTACAAGCATAAGGTGAGTCCTGTTTGCTTTTCTAAATAGTGTGGGATCAATCACTCCTCTTTTGTATCCTGAAGAGACTAAGAATTCAGAAAGAGTTTCATACCAAGCTCTAGGGGCTTGTTTCAGACCGTAGACGGCTTTCTAAAGCTTGTAACCGTGATCAGGGAACTCGATACTTTCAAATCCGGGAGGTTGTTGAAGATAAACCTCTTCTTTTAATTCCCCATTGAGAAAAGCACTTTTGACGTCCATTTGGTGTACTTTGATGTTTTTGTGAGAGGCATATGCTAAGAAGATTCTGATTTCTTCCATTCTAGCTATTGGAGCGTATGTCTCGTCGTAGTCAACACCTTCTAGTTGACTATAACCTTTAGCAACTAGCCTTGCCTTATTTCTGATAACCGCACTAGATTCATCTAGCTTGTTCTTGAAAACCCATCTTGTACCAACAATAGTATGACCTTGTGGAACGGGAACAAGTTGCCACACTTTATTTCTTTCAAATTCTTCTAGTTCTTCTTGCATTGCTGGAAGCCAATTTGGTTCCAATAAGGCTTCTTTGATAGATCGAGGCTCGACTGCGGACATAATTGCTGCATAGTGACAATGATCAGGTAAATCTTTGGCGGATCGATTTTGGATACCTGCCGACGGATTGCCAATAATTTGGCCTGGTGGGTGATCCTTCGTCCATACATGTAGACGAGGCATCAGAAGATCAGCAGCTGCGGTTGAAGGAATGTTTTCAATGTCAGAGGTTCCTTCGAAGTGGGGAGGAAGTTCCCCCTGGATTTGAGAACAGCCTGCTGAGTCATCTTGACTTGTTGGAGTGAGAGAGACATTTTCTTTGATAGGTTCCCCCTGGACTACGGATGGGAGAGTGACAATTCTTGGATCGGTTCTAGTGTCAATATTTTCTATGAGTTCATCATCTGAATCTGAAGATACGTTTGATGATAATGTTTCTCTATGAGCAGGAATTTGAACAAAATCAAGTACTGGAACCTCGATGGTTGCGGCTAGATCTAGAGTAGAGCTTTCCTCCTTAACCGGAGAGGTGGAAGTATTGAGAGATATTGCTTCGGATGGAGATGGTCCAGAAATGTCAGCATGTTGTTGTTGAGATGCTGGAGACACAAGAGCTTCGGATAGTTTTGTCGTTTCAACAGATTTGAAGAGATCATCATAATTGACTTCTACTAAATTTAAAGGACCAGAAGAGGCAGGAATGTCACATTCCATGATTGCGGTGGTTTGAGTAGATGAAGGTGCATCGCGGATGTGAGAATCATCGAATATCACATCGAAGCTTTCAATGATCAGCCTTGTACGCCTGATAGGCACTCGATAAGCAACCTTGTTAGTGGAATAACCAAGGAAGATGCCTTCATCAGATTTAGGTGCAAATTTATTAAGCTGATCTCGGTTGTTGATCACGAAGCATCTAAACCCAAAAATATGAAAGAAACGAACATTCGGCTTGCGGTTGCTAAGACCTTCGTATGGTGTTTTGTTGAGACGTATGCACACAATGCTTCGGTTTTGGAAAAAGCATGTAGTTGCTACAACTTCATCCCAGAAGCAGAGAGGAAGGTGCGCAAAGTTAAGCATGGATCTGGTTGCTTCTACTAATGTGCGGTTTCTTCTTTCGATGACACCATTTTGTTGCGGAGTGTAGGGTGCTGAGAAGTTGTGAGAAATACCCTTGGACACCAAGAAACTGTTGAGAAGATGATTAGTGAACTCGGTTCCATTATCACTGCGGATGCGTCTGACTGGAAGCTTTATCTGAAGTTCTATTTCTTTGATGAAGTTTATGAGAATCTACGGTGTTTTGGATTTGAGTCTGAGAAAGAAGACCCATGTGAAGCGAGTGAAGTCATCAACAACCAATATGTATTCCTCGTGGTGGAGACTGGCTACAGTTAAAGGACCACAGAGATCAATGTGTAATAATTCCAGAGGTTCTGAAATAGACGAATCCATTATCATAGGGTGACTTGCTTTGACTTGTTTTCCACATTCACAAGCTAGACAGAGAGTATCGTTGTTGAATTTGAGATTAGAGAGACCGCGGACAAGTTCTCTAGTGACCAGATTGTTGATGTATCTGAAGTTAAGATGAGCTAGCTTGCGGTACCATAGCCAGCTTATTTCGGATACAACTTTAGAGAGAAAACACAACTACAGTTTACCAATGATGAGAGAGATATCCAGAGGATACATCGTGCCATCGGAGCGTGACTTGATTAAGCAAGTGCTTCTGTCACTTGTCATTATGTAACAAAATTGATCATCAAACTCCACTCGATGGCCTGCTTTACATAGTTGGCCAACACTGATGAGATTGTGTTTAAGGCTTTTTACATAAGCAACCTTCTGAATGGAAAAGTTCCCCGTGGTGAGAACACCGTAGCCTCGTATGATGCCATTTGCATTGTTTCCAAATTTGACATTTCCACCATTGCATATAGGCCAGAAATCCCGAAGGTACTCTAACCTTCTGGTCATGTGCAAGGAGTAGGAACTGTAGATCAACCATTCTTCTTCTTGATCCTCCTTGCACAAAGCCTACAAAAACTAAGTGGTTAATTTGGGCACCCAAGTGAGTTTGGAGCCCGACGTCACATATGATGTGTTAATCGATGCATGATGCTAGGTCGCAGGGACATGTTTTAAGTCAACTTTCAAACCTAGTCCTTGGTGTTTGAAGTTCTTTGGAGTTTTGTGACATTGTGAGTAATTATGAGTACTTTTGAAGAGATTAGAATTGACCCTAAAATCCTAGGTGTTGGAAGTTCTTTGAATTCTTTTACATTGACATTGACAAGTGAGTTTTTTGTCATTTTTCCTGACATTTGACCTGGTTTGAGTTTTTGAAGAAAAAATATGTTTTTGTCCATTTCGAGGATTATCAGATTTGACCCTTTTGTTTGTGTGTTTTGAAAGGTGTTTTGTGCAGGTTTGGCAGGTGTGAAGGCACGTGCAGAGCTTTTGTGATGTGATTTCTTAAACATTTGAGATGACCTTTTGGGTGCCGGAGTTGGCAAAATTCCTTTCCATTTTTGAGATTTTGACACTGAAAAGGTTGGAGTAGGTAAGATACATTTCCATTTTGGATCATTGATAGAATAGATTTGAAATCCAGTTGAACGAAAAGACTTATCCTCATGTTTGGATATTTTTTGAGTATTGTCAGAAATAGTGAACTCCTTTCTTTTTGTTTTCTTGGAAACAGTTTTCTCGAAATGAAAATTTGAAAAAGTAAACTTCTCAGGACTTTTTGACTTAGGACATTTCACAGATTTCTTAACTTTTGAGCAAATTTCTCGTTGCTTGCCACGAGAGCGAAATTTTTCTTTAAAAACTCTTTTTGCTTCAGTCTTAGGAGAACTGCAGGTAGTGATATTTAATTGCGGTTTCCTAGAATCTTTTGAGGATTTTGAAAAATAGTGACTCGATTCATTCGAACTTGAGAAGTTAGGACTTTGAGAGGATTGACCAAATTCCAAATTTTCAATTGGTAATTCATGATTAATTGGCTCAATGGTCAAAGAAATCTTGACTTCGATCAGTGGAGTAGTGCTTTGGACTACCGCAGAGTAAGTCTTGGTGAATACTTCTTTGGGACAATTGATATTAGGCGATGGGACATATTGCAGTATGTGACTGCAGTCAGAGACACTGCGGTCAAACTGTAAGGATGGGAAGTCTAAAGAGACTTCAGGACTATCAATAACAATTTACTCATCAACTACGGATGATGTCTGAGAATCTGTGTTGTTGACATGAGTAGAAGATTCAGGGAGAATTTCTTCTATAACATAATTATTACTCAGATCATGAAGTTTTTCAAAGTAGGCTTGCATATCCTCAGGAAATGTTTTGTCATTGACTGGAAACAAGAAGTTGCGGTCTGGTGGGACATAGGGACGTTCTGGTGTGAACCGAGGTGATGAGTCCGTTGCAGTTGGGTAACCATTGGACCAACCCCAGTTAAAAGTGTTATCAACATTCCCATTTTTAACAAGATTCTCAATGGACTCAGTTTCATTAAACAACTTTTCAATTAATAGATTTAAACGTATAATTTCATTCTGTGCTAGATCTCTCTGATTTAAGGCTATCTCTAATTGGGTATCACTAAGCATTCTAGCATCTTTTTCTAGCATTAAATCCTTCTCTAACATTGCCATTTTGAGTCTCTTATTGTCCAAACGTCCTCTAACATGGAACATCTCCTGCGAAGTGATGTCCTTCTCATCTAGGGCTTTATTGTAGTCTGTAAGGATGGTAGCACAAGTGTCATTGAGTGTGTCTATGAAAGGTTGACAATCATGCATGTAGTATTTTAGAGTTTGAATCATTAGTTTTACCTGTTCAACAATGTTGAGAGTTCCATCTTTAGCCATATAGGAGTGGTTCTTCTTTAGATTGGTTGAGTCATCTTCATCAGCAGTTGCCACCATACAGATCTTGCCTTTCCCCTTGCTAAGGACATCTTCATCTTCATCTCCTGATGACCACACTTGATGATTCCTCTTCACTTGAGCAACGTAGGCATTTCCCTTTTCTTTATCTTCCAGTTCTTGAGCCATTCGAAGATAGAAGGCTATATCTTTTACTACGTTTTCCTTGCAATCTTTGGAAAAATGGTTTTCCTTATTGCATTTGTGACATATAATGACGTCACCCTTGTCATCTATAGAGGTGCCGGAGTAAGTTGATTGGGACTGCGGTGGTACTTCTTTGGACTTAGTCTGCTAAGATTGCGGTGGAGGGAGAGGGTTTTTGGTGGAACGGAAGTGACTGTTTTGAAAGTTACGGTTGAAAGGTGGTCGATTGAATTGTTGTTTTTTGCGAAATGAAGGTGGTAAGCAATTGAATTTCTGACTGAGAAGAGCAATGACATTCTGAAACTCTTTTTCATCATCATATTCTGAGTCAGCTTCATATGACTGTAGTGGAGAGTCATACGAGGTGGGATAGGTTTGAGTGTGAGGTGATTGGGCTACTAATGCTAGTGGTCCTCCAAAGTATGAACAGTCCTTGAGTACAGTGGACTCTTGAGCTTGCAATTCTCCATAAAGCTTATAGAGAGATAAGGAGTGAATCTTCCTGTCACCTTGTATAATCATTTTGGCTGTTGTCCAGTGTCTTCATAAGCCATTAAGAAACTGCAGATTTGTTTCATTATTGCTGCGGATGGTACCCACATTGGACAGTTTTGTGACAATCAAGTTGAACCTTTGAAATGAATCTTCCAAACTTTCACCGGAGTGGGCTTTGAAGTTATTGAATTCGTTGAGTGTTGTAGTGAGCTTTTTGTCTTGAGCCTGCTCTGAACCTTCATACAATTTTATGAGAACATCCCAAATCTCCTTTGCTGATTTGCAAATTATGATGATGTCGAAGTTGTCAGGAGCAACTCCACAAGAGATTTCATAAAAGGAAATATCTTCACTTTCCATCTTCTCTAGATCATCTTTTGTGGGACGATTCAAAGCTGGTTGACCTCCTCCAAGCCTTGTTGTGGCTCCATCAGTTTGAACAGGGGTAAGGACTGGAACGTGGGGTCCTTCTTCTATAGATCTCCAGACACCTCTACCAAGTCGTCTGAGATACCTTCCCATCCTTTGAGACCAGTGATGATACTCATTTGCAACTAGTATTGGGGCTGGATTGGAACCACCAACACCGTTGGAAATATTTAGTGATAATGATTGTGCCATTTGAAATTTTGTTTAGAGAAGAGCTGAAGTGGTATAGAAGGCTCTTTGAAAAATCAGAGTTCTGATTTTCAAAAAGCAACCATTATGGATCTGATACCAATTGTTGAGAGAAAAACTTTGAGACACACTTGAACAAGATGTTTAGAACAAGTATATAGCGAAATAGTTAATCTCGAAGGATCTGTTAGCTCAACAATAATATTAATAGTTAGAAGTTAGTGAGTTAGATGCGGAAAGTAAAGTAATTTAAATGACAACAATTGTTATATCAAGAATACACGTAAGTTGATTCATAACTTGGAATGCATTCAAACCAAAGTTAGTAAGTGAGATCAAACTTAGTGAATAAGTCATAAGGACTTGCTCTGAAGAGAGATTATAATCTGATATGTTTAAGTAAGAAGTGGAGAGTGAAGAGTGATAGAATGATAACTTTAGAATTTGTATTCAGATGAAATGCATAAGTTATCAGTGAACAGGAGAGGGTTTTCATTACAGAAGAATACGTCTCTATTTATAGAGACATAGAACTACACTAGATTACAACTCTATAAGCAGCCATGCAAGGCATATAGGATAATAGAGTGTTTTACACAAAAGACAAATAAAGTAATCTAGCTAATGACTGCTAGCCGACTTCGGGTGCTGATGTGGTTGCGGTAGCTAAGTTCGAGAGGGTCACTTCCATGATTCAACAAAAAGTAAAATGACCTTCGGACAAATAACAGCTACTATAGGTCCACATCCAAACAAGGAAAAGGACCGATAATGAGTTATTAGTCCTAAGCCTTTTAAATCTTATTTATATTAATATGTATTTGCAAATATGAATGTTTGGGAAAAATATAGGTTTATAAAAGAGTTCAATATTTGGAGTATTTTTGATGCTTTAAAATCGTTTTATCGTGATTTGAAATCATTTATTTATAACACAAATTTATTGTGGTATACTTGTATTTCCCCCCGTTAAAACCGTAGAAATTATGAAAATACTAGGGTATGAACTCACTTGATAGGTGGTAATTCGGGCAGCGTTTCTTTTCCCGGAAATTAGTTTGTTTGGCGAAAAACCGGCTTAAATCGAGCAAAGTTTCGACAGGAGAGAGGATGAATTCTCGAGAATTCCGGGGCTCCGGACTTGCTTCGGGCTTTAGAGGTGATATCAGGGCCTTGGGGGTCGTGAGAAAGTCTAGGGGGTGAAAAGGTGAAAGATGGTGAAATTTGGGGTGAAAAACCCCTCAAATCCGAGAAGTCTCGCACCCTTTATATAGGGGTGCGAGGGTGCGGTCTGAAGGGGGACAGCTGGCGAGGGCGAGGAGTTAGTAGCCACATGTAGGTCATGCGAAGTGTACATGTGCGAGGGTCGGACTGATGGAGGCTTCGGATTTGACCAACCTTCGGTCCAATGGTAGGATGCCACGATGCGAGGGGGGGTGTACGAGGAGCATCTGCGGGGTGTCTCCTGCGAGCCTGTCCGAAGCTTAGTGGAACGCGGAGTTGGTCCAATCAGAAGACGACACGTGAGGCTTCGGTCCAATTAGCAGCCGACACGTGGAGGCCTCGCATGCGAGGGTGACGTGGTGTTACTGTTCATGCTAAAATTCCCGATTTTTCCTATTTTTCTTTAATTTTGGTGCCAAAAACTTATAAAATTCATAACTTTTGCATACAAACTCCGTTTTTGACGTTCTTTATACGCACGCGTAGGTAAAATTATACTCTATGACTTTCGTTTAGACTTCCTCCACTATTTTTGGATTTATTTTTAATATTATTATTTTAAACAGAACGGGACAGGAAATTCCATAAAAAATTCATAAATTCTTCATCCGAAGTCTGTTTTGGTTTGTTTTTTTACCGTTGTACTACTAATGATGAGACCTTCAATTCTCGTTTAGGTTGTGTCGGCTAAAAACCACTCGATCTTTATTTCGATTTCTTAGTTGTACACTACTATATTGAAACTTAGAAAAATCATAACTTCCTCATACGAAGTCAGATTTTGGCGTTCTTTTTATGAAAGTTCTCGGTTTAACATAAACTACAACTTTCATTTAGATTGTTATGGCTAAAAAGCCTTTTATTAAAAATTCAGTTTTTACATTGAACAGTGTTTTGCCGGTTTTGTCGCGGATTTTCGATTGGTCATAACTTCTTCGTTATAACTCGGATTTAAGTGTTCTTTATACTTTTGGAAACCTTGTTACAATGTCTATCACTTGGTTCATCCTAATTGAGATTATTTAATAATTTATTTTTGAGGGTCAATTACGTAAATATGTAGAGTATGCCAAAATTTCTATTTATTAATTTTAAAAGAAGTACAAATTGACCTACATTATTACATAGCCAACCACCTGCTGATAGTGATGGGGTCCCTAACCCCATGATAATCTGGCGCTCTGCAAGCTCTAAACTCTCGGAATCTGATAGTACGCGCTCCCATCAAAGCCATTATCTTGGTACGAAAGGCTCCCAGCCACTCATCCATGATCTCCAGTATACCCTCCTTGACCATGCCAAAGATCATCGAAGTCTAATCTAGGATACTGTGCGTAACCTCAGTTGATATCAACTCCCTCATTCGCTCCTCGAGCTGCTCGGCCCCTGAACCTGAGCCTGATCCCTCTCCGGCACCTGATCCGCCCACTGGTCTCTCTCGCAATGTCACCATGCTGAAAACATATCATAATAACTATCAAAATACTCATCACTGCCGAGGGATCATACACACACACACACTACAAGTTTCTCGGTCTTATCTCGTCCTTTCTCGAATCGAGTACGGATCCTCTACTTTCAGTAGTACGAGCCCATACTACCTTCCACATCTATCCATACTTTCCTCAAGAATTGCTTCGACTCCACCAGGTCCCTTGCTTTACTACTACAGCTCCCAACACTATCTCATCCTAGGCTTACCCTAGGGAAACCTCTGACTCAACTCAAACCAGTCCTCAACTGCTGAAGGCCTCCTTGTGATGCCAATTAGCCATCACCTGAATACCATCAGATGTTACGAGGCTCAGATAATCCTTCGAGTAGAAGACTCATCCCTACAATAGTTGGACTCAGACAAGAGCTGCGCAATAGGGCCAAATCTAGCACTCTGAAATTATTCAACCCTGATCACATGTGACGCGACGTATTCACCTAATGGCTAACTCCCATCACTAAAAATCCCACAATGCACAAAGCAAGCAGCATTCGGAAAGGGAAAAATCTAACCATAACATACTCAACAATCATAATCTCATAACAAGAATTTGCACTAGCATGCGACATAAACTCATAAACTTAGGCATAACCTAAACAGGCTATCCTACTACTGTCTAATCAACACTATCATGCAGCTCAAAGCACATATAACAGACACATAAGGCATCCTCCCTAGATCCTTAGTCCTAATCTAGCATGCTGCTCTACTAACTGATAAACATAACATAAACTTGTATGAGTATTTTGCGGTACTTACTTGAGCTTGGCTGAATGCATGCACCACACCCTTTTCTCTTATCAAAGTTCTTTTTCTTTCTAAATTCTTTTCGCTTTCCTAAAACTATTTCCTTTCTAAAAACTCTTTTTACAAAACTGTATTTTCACTTTGAAAACTTTTAGACCAATCCCTTAGTTTGAGTTTAGACACACCCGAGAGTATGTCTGAATCCCTCAAACCAAGGCTCTGATACCAACTTGTAACGTCCCAAAAATCCGTACCAAATTTTTTTCTTTAAATCATTATCAAAGCCATATTTATAAAAACATATCATAAGTCATAACATAAATTCAGATTATTAATTCCAAAACATATTTCATTATCAGAGTAAAACATCCCAGGCTGACTAATCAATGGTGTGTGCCATGCGATCACCCCGAGCTCTTCCCTCTACTACCGGAAGTACCTGAAACCAAAGCACGAAGCTTAGTGAGTTCCCCACCCTACCACATACCCTGCACAAACACATACAACATATACTGGGCCACGCTCGCTATTCTGGGCCTCACCCACTACTTTGGGCCCCGCCCGCTACAACGGCCCTGCCGCTCCAGGCCCCGCCTGGCTTCAAGCCCCGCGCAGATACAAATCTGTCTCTTTTAGGCCCTGCCTGTCTTTGGGCCCCGCCTGCTAACCGCATATAGTACAAAATAGCATATAACACGTAAATGAACATACCCTACTGCATTCTTGTCCTTAGGCCTCACCTATCTTCGGCCTCGCCCCTGTCCTGTCCCTAGTAAGTCATGGAACCCCGTCCAAGCTCCTACGGTAAGTGAGATACGGGCCCACGCCCACACTCACTCCATGCCTATCTCGGGCCTCGCCCATGCTCTGCTACTAATGAGATATGGAACACCGTCTATATTCTACTATTGGTGAGATACGAGACCTCGCCCACACTCACCTTCCGACCAGGCACATACATGCATCATGCAGACAACAAGTATGCTCTATCATGCAAACCATTCCTTCGGCACCCGCATGATATCGGACCTTGGTCCGGAATATCATACTAGCAAACAGTGCCTAGGGCTAACCCCTGGGTCTTCCGACTCATAACTACATGGGCCGACATTGTGGCCGTAGACCCATTCACACAAAGGGAAACTCACCTGCACTGCAGAACTTGCTGATAACCCTCTTGCTACTGACCGACAATTCCCTGAACCTCTGCTCCACTAGCTCCCCGAGCTACCAATATGAATACATATATCACTTACTTCCAACTGAACTCTAGAAGCCAAACTAAGTCAACTCTGGTCATAGTCAATCTTTCTGGCTGACTCTACTCGCCAAGTCAGTCCTTTGACTCGTCGAGTACATATACTTAGAACTCTCATAATGCAACCCAACTCGCTGAGTCACCGCAACACTCGTCGATTTCAACGATCTCTAAGTCCCATCCTGTCCAACTCACTGGGTCACCATTCAACTCACTGATCTGAGCCTTAACTAAGAGGGGTTAGTGCTTCGCGACCTGACTCGCCGAGTCCAAGAACAGACTCACCGAGTCCATGACAATCTTCAACAGACTCGCCGAGTTGTTCTTCCAACTCGTCGAGTGCATGCCCATCTTCATCCAACTCTCCGAGTCCACCAATGGGACTCACCGAGTCGCTTTAGTTGTTAATCCATACAGTGGCTTTTCGAGCCATACAGGGGCTCCAACTCATAGATCCACTCTTCCTGTAACATCCAAAAAAACGACCCAAAAATTTTTGTTTTAATAATAATAGAAATCATATACTGATCGTCACATCATAAAACCATGTGTAAAATATCTCAACCCTTAAAAATGTCATGAACATTTATGCCAAATCAAACTATGAATCAAAACAAACTCCCAGGAAAAAGACAAAAATTGTGGTGTGTGCGATGCCATCATCCCGAGCTCTTCCCTTTACATGCAGAAGTACCTGAAACCAAAACTGAAACTGTAAGAACAAAGCTTAGTGAGCTCCCCCAAACTACCACATACCATACAAACATATAAATCACATCCTGGGCCTTGCCCACTGCATCGGACCGAGGTCCGGACTAACTGGGGCCTTGCCCCCTGCATCGAACCAAGTCCAGAAACTGACTGGGACCTTGTCCCCTGCATCGGACGGAAGTCTGGACTAACTGGGGCCTTTCCCCCTGCATCGGACCGATGTCCGGAAACTGACTGGGACCTTGTCCCCTGCATCGGACCGAAGTCCGGACTAAATGCATCGGACCGGAGTCCGAAACTAACTGAACAAAACATAACATAAACAAATCAACTAACATGAACACACATATATTGCGTACTGCATCGGTCCGTGGCCGAGAACACATAACACATAAATCTTGTCTAAGCCACGAAGGCATCAAACATACTAACTACTGCATCGGGCCGAAGTCCAGAAACTACTGCTAGCTAAACGGGCTGACATTGTGGCCTTAGACCCATTCCTACTGGAAGGAAACTCACCTCGTAGCCTACCTACTGAAAGAACTGCTCCGTAATCTATCTGCTGCGGCTCCGGCTTCACCCGGGCTACAATTTCCATAAGTATCCTCAATCAAATACTAATAATAATACTGAGGGTAAAAAGAATATCTTACCCTTGGTCAAAGTCAACATTCAGTTGACCTGAATCGTCGAGTTAGGTCACCAACTCGTCGAGTCCTTACTCTCACTTTCTTGCCTCAGCCCGTTACTACTCGTCAAGTTTGGCATAGACTCGACGAGTTCCTCTTCGAAACTAACACTCAGTCAATCTGCATTCGACTTGCCGAGTTGTATGAACAACTCGTCGAGTTCTCCTTCAACATATGAACACTCTTACTGTGACTCGCCGAGTTGTTCTCGTCGAGTCTGTTCTTGAGGCATGAAGATTGCCTAGGACTCACCGAGTCAGGGCATGGACTCGCCAAGTTCTTCCATGAATGAGTCTACCATCCAGCTCACTAAGTCCATCTCTCACTCACTGGTTACACTCGGCATAACTCAAAAAGGGAAAACAGGGGACTCGCGAGTCGACTCAGCGAGTCTGAAGAACGACTCGCTGAGTCGTATGCATGCAAACACTATATACTCGATTCTGCTTGAAACTAGTCCATTCCATTCATATATCTATGTTCTTGGGGCTTGATTAACACGTAAAGTTTCCAACTTTACGTGTAAATAGCATCAAATGAAGGTTTTAGGGTTTAAAGCACACTATAAGAGTAAATCTAGAGCTTTCATGCAAAATGGATCCATAAAGGTGCTAGATCTAAGCTTCTGGAACTCAAACCTAGCTAGATCCAAAGGCTAATCATCTCAATGAGCCCTCTATGCTACTACTAAGCCAAGAAATGGTTCAAGAATAGCTTTAATGGCTTTAAAAATGGGATTTAAGCATAGAAACATAAAAGGGCCAAGATATACCTTACTATCTTCTGAAATTCCTCAAGGATATAGGATCTCCTTCTTCTCCTCTTGATCTACCTTCCTTTTTCTCTCAAGATCATCAAAGAAACACTCCAAATCACACAAAAATGCAAATAGGGCTCTAGGGTTTCGGAAATGATTTTCTGAGGGGTGATGGGGGCTGACTAGAGGCCCCAAAAGTTGTTTAAATAGGGTGCAAACCCTTGAAATTAGGGTTTCATCCAGACTGTCGGACTCCCCAAGTCCGGAATATAGACTCGTCGAGTCGCGAACTTAAACGTGCTTGAAATCCCGACTCTACTCGACGAGTCCGGCTACTGACTCGTCGAGTTCCTCCCTGAAACTTGAAGAAAAAATAATTATATAAATATCATACCAGAATTGTGGTATTACAACTCTCCCCCACTTGTCTCAGACTTCGTCCGCGAAGTCTGCTGCTGCTGAATCTGGGAACAACTCTAGGTAATGCCCCCGCATTTCCTCCTCGGACTCCCACGTCCACTCCGAACCCTTCTGTTGCTACCACTGCACCTTCACTAACTGAATCACCTTGTTCCTCAAGGTCTTCACCTTCCGATCCAAGATCGCAACTGGCCTCTCGACATAACTCAGGCTCCTATCAACGTGAGTATCCTCAATGGGCACTATTGCCGACTCGTCCACCAAACACTTCCTTAATTGAGAAACATGGAAAGTGTTGTGGATCTGGCTAAGCTCTGATGGAAGATCCAATTGATAAGCAACCCGACCCACCCGGGCCAAAACCCTAAAAGGACCAATGAACCTGGGGCCCAGCTTGCCCCTCTTTCGAAACCTGATAACACCCTTCAAGGGTGATACCTTCAGGAGGACCATATCGCCCACCTGGAACTCCAAATCTGAATGCCTCCTACCGGCGTAACTCTTCTGCCGACTCTGCGCAGTCTGCACTCTGCCACGAACCTGCTGGATCAACTCTGTCGTCTTGAGCACCACTTCGGTGCTTCCAATGACTCGTTGACCGACCTTGCCCCAGCAAATCGGGGTCCTGCACTTTCTCCCATAGAGCATCTCGAAAGGATGTCGATCAATACTCGTGTGGTAACTGTTGTTATACGAAAATTCCGCTAACGGAAGGTACGTATCCCAACTGCCATCGAAATCTAGGACACATGCCCGTAGCATGTCCTTGAGAGTCTGAATTGTTCTCTCGTTCTGCCCGTCCGTCTGAGGATGGAAAGCAGTGCTAAAATGGAGACGAGTACCCATCTCGTCGTGAAACCGCTTCCAGAATCTGGAAGTAAAACGGACGTCTCGGTCTGACACCACTCAAACAGGCACTCCATGACGTGCCACCACCTCTCTCACATAAATATCAGCTAACTTCTCCGCTGATATACTCTCCTGCATCGGTATAAAATGAGCACTCTTCATCAACGGATCAACTATAACCCATATAGAATCCACTCCACACGCAGTCCTGGGAAGCTTCATGATGAAATCCATGGCGATGTATTCCCATTTCCACACTGGAATGTCTAACGGCTGCATCTTGCCGTGAGGTCTTTGGTGCTCTGCCTTAACCTTCCTGCAGGTCAGGCACCTCTCCACATACCAGGCGACATCCCGCTTCATGCAGGGCCACCAATAATAGGGTCGAAGATCTCTATTCATCTTCGTCGCCCGTGGATGAATGGAAAATCGGGACTTTTGAGCCTCATCCAACAACACTTGCCATACTCCACCCCAGTACGGCACCCAAACTCCCCCATGAAGGGTCAACAATCCTCTACTATCATAGTCAAAAGAAGCTACTCGACCATGATTCTCTCACACTTATGTATTTCCTCTTTGAGGCCCTCTACCCGTGCCTCCTTGATTTGCTCCAATAATGGAGTAATCACCGTCATCCTCAAACAAATGTCTCTAATCGGGGCCGCTACTGCCTTGCGGCTCAGGGCGTCGGACACGATGTTGGCCTTCCCTGGGTGATAAAGGATCTCACAGTCATAATCCTTCAACACATCTAACCATTGTCTCTGCCTCATGTTCAGATTCGGCTGGTCCATGAGGTACCTCAAGCTCTTGTGATCTGTGTAAATAGTACAACGGACCCCATAAAGGTAGTGCCTCCAAATCTTGAGAGCAAACACCGCTGCCCCCAACTCTAAATCATGCGTAGGATAATTAGCCTCGTGAGGCTTCAACTGTCTCGAGGTGTAAGCTATCACACTTCCTCGTTGCATCAACCCTGCTCCCATACCTGTGATCGAGGCATCACAGTAGACTACAAAATCCTCTACTCCCTCTGGTAGGGTAAGAATCGGTGCCTCGCACAATCTCTGCCTGAGGGTCTCAAACGCTACCTGCTGCTTAGGCCCCAAACGAAACGCTACCGACTTCTTAGTCAGTCGGGTGAGCGGTACTGCTATCTTGGAGAAATCCTGGATGAATCTCCTGTAATACCCTGCCAAACCTAGGAAACTCCGAATCTGAAATGGAGACTTTGGAACCTCCCACTGCATCACGGCCTCAATCTTGGCCGGATCTACCAAAATACCCTTCTGGTTGACGTGGTGACCAAGGAATTGTACCTCGCGCAACCAGAACTCGTACTTGGAGAACTTCGCAAAAAGTCTCTCCCTCCTCAAAACCTCTAACACCTCTCTTAGGTGCTCCTGATGTTGGTCCTGAGTCATGGAATACACCAAGATATCCTCTATGAATACTATCACAGACCGATCCAACGTCGGCCTATATACGCGGTTCATGAGGTCCGTGAACGCGGCCGGAGCGTTGGTGAGCCCAAACAGCATCACCATAAACTCATAATGACCATACCTGGTCCTGAAGGCAGTCTTCTGCACATCCTCGCCTCTGACACGCATCTGGTGATATCTGGAGCGTAAATTGATCTTGGAGAACCAAGACGCTCCCTGAAGCTGATCAAACAAGTCATCTATCCTCGGAAGTGGGTAACGGTTCTTCACCGTTACCCTATTCAGTTCCCGATAATCTATAAACATACGGTGCGACCCGTCCTTTTTCCTCACGAATAAAATTGGTGCACCCCAAGGAGAACTGCTCGGCCTGATAATTCCCTTGTCTAGCAGCTCCTGCAGCTGCGTAGACAACTCCTGCATCTCTGGGGGAGCCAACCGATACGGTGCCTTGGCTATCGGAGCCGCACCAGGGATTAGATCAATCCCGAACTCAACCTGCCTCTCAGGAGGTATCCCCGGAAAATCCTCTGGAAATACAGCCGGGTAGTCTTGAACCACCGGAACATCATCAACTGTCATCTTGCCTTTCTCCCGGGCATCTAAAACATAGGCAATATAGCCGGCGCAACCCTAATGAAAGTAGCGCCTTGCTCTCTTTGTTGAACACAGAACTGGTCTGCGTTGTGGCTTCTCGCCCTAAATCACTGACTCTCCCCCACTGGGAGTGCGAACCCTCACCAACTAATCTCACAATCTATCACTGTCCAATTGGGGCTCAGCCAATCCATGCCTACTATAACCTTATTCCCTCGTAGGGGAATAGGGACCAAGTCCATCGGAAACTGCCCATCGAATAACTGTAGGGAACACCCTCTCTATACCCTTGCAACCCTAACGGTCCTATCAGCTGCTATCTCAACCTCAAGTGGACAATCTAGCTCCCCTGGAGCTTTTCTAAACCTCTTGATAAGTGTAAGAGAGACGATTGATCGGGTAGCCCCCGAATCAAACAATACTGTAGCTGAAATGCCGTTCACCGAGAACGACCCTATACAAAACATATAACCATAAGAATCAATCAAAAATAAATACTGAGATAAGGGGAAAATACATACCCGCCACCACATCAGGAGTCGCTCGCGCCTCCTCTACTGTCAGCTGGAAAGCCCTACTCTTCGCCACCGACGTCTAGACTCGGCCCTGAAGGCCTTCTGAAATCCTCAAAGTAGCAGGAGCAGGTGCTGACACCTTCCCCGTAGTAGCTAAACTCGACACTGGGACTTTTTATGTCCCCTCTGATTGCACTGAAAGAAAATCAGATCTGATGCCTCAACAGTGGTAGTAGTGGCTGTACAATGTCTGCTCATATGCCCAGTCCGGCCGCACTTGTAGCAGCCGACACTCCCTGCCTTGCACGCCCCATCGTGCAATCTCCCACACTTGCCACACCAACCGTGGCTCTGCTGACTCCTAGCTCTGTGATCTAAACCCTTGGGCTTTTTGCCCAAAATCCCTGAACCTGGAGCCGCCTCCGACTTCCTCTTTCTCTCCATCTCGAGATCAATCTCTCTCTCTCTCTCTCTCTCTCTCTCTCTCTCTCTCTCTCTCTCGGGATCTAGCAATCATGTCATCCAGCGTCTTACAGCTGGACCGGCTCACGAACTGGCGGATATCTCTCCGCAGCATCTCATGATAACGAGCTTTCTTCATTTCGTCATCATCTGCGTATTGAGGAACGAGAAGTTCCCTCTCCCTGAACTTGGTGGTAATTTCCGCCACTGTCTCTATAGTCTGAATCAAATTCTGGAACTCGCGTGCTAACTGCTGCACCTTAATAACCGTTGCGAACTCAGCTCTGAACTTGGTAGAAAAGTCTGCCCAGGTCATGGCATCCAAAGCTGTGTCATCCCCGATGGGATGACCAACCTCCTCCCACCAATCTCGTGCACTGTCCTTCAGAAGATAGGACGCCAATCTGACCTTGTCCCCCTCGGGACATCTGCTCGTGCGGAAAGCATTGGCCACATCCACCAACCATCTAGTACTCACAATGGGATCCCGCTCCCCATGGTAATCTGGAGCTCCACATGCACGAAACTCCCTGAAGGTAAGCGTTTGCGACCCCATCATGGTCGCTACCTCAGAACGGAAAGTGCTCAATCTCTCGCCCATCAACTCTAAGATACCCTCCTTGATCGAACCAAAGATCACATGAGTCTTCTCAAGTATGGTGCGAGTAATCTTTGAAAAGAGAAACTCCCTAGTCTGCTCATCCATCTGCCCGGCCTCCGGGTCTGATCCTGATCCCCCGTCGGCACCTGAACTGCCGACTGCTGGTCGAGGGCGCAATACCACCATTCTAAAAACACATCATAATAAACTTCAGGATCATAAATATATCTCGAGGGATCACTACTATCACAAGTTTCCTAGTCTCATCTCAGCTTTCTTGATTTGAGTACGGATCCTCTCTTTCAGTAGTACGAGCCCATACTACCTTCCACATCTATCCGTACTTTCCTCAAGAACTGCCTTGACTCCACCAAGTTACTTTACAGCTACTGATCTCTGCTACTACCTTCCTAGGCTTGCCCTAGGGAATTACTGACTCCATGCAAACCAGTCCTCAGCTGCTGAAGGCCTCCTTGTAATGCCAATTAGCCATTACTTGAATACCATCACATGTGGCAAGGCTCAGATAATCCTTCGAGTAAAGGACCGTCCCTACTACGGTCAGACTCATACCAGAGTTGTGTAATAGGGCCAGATCTAGCACTCTGAGATTATTCAACCCTGTTCACATGTGACGTGACGTATTCACCTAATGGCTAACTCCCATCACTCCGAGTCCCACAAAGCATAAAGCAAGCAACATTTAGATGCATAAAAACTACTCAAGCAACTCTATCCTCATAACAAGGACCTATACTAGCATACAATGCTAAGCTCATACTATCAGGCATAACCTAAACAGGCTATCCTACTGATGTCTACTCACTAGTAGCATAAAATTCTTATCTAGCTAAAACATATAAGCAGGCACATAAGGCATCCCGCTAGATCCTTAGTCCTATACGAGCATGTTGTACTACTGAGACTGGTGCTGAAACTAAACTGAAACTGAAACTGATAATCATAACATAACTTGTATGGGTAACTTGGGAGTACTTACTTGAGCTCGGCTGATCGCATGCACCACACCTCTTCTCTCTATTCAAAGTTCTTTCTTTCTAAAAATTCTTTTCACTTTTCTAAAACTCTTTTCTTTTGAAAACATTAATCACTTCCTTAGTTTGAGTTCAGACACACCCGAAAGTGTGACCGAATCCCTCAAACCAAGGCTCTGATACCAACTTGTAACATCCAAAAATACGACCCAAAAATTTTTGTTTTAATATTAATAGAAATCATATACTGATCATCACATCGTAAAACCATGTGTAAAATATCTCAACCCATAAAAATGTCATGAACATTCATGGCAAATCAAACTATGAATCAAAACAAACTCCCAAGAAAAAGACTGAAACTGTGGTGTGTGCGATGCCATCATCCCGAGCTCTTCCCTTTACTTGCAGAAGTACCTGAAACCAAAACTGAAACTGTAAGCACAAAGCTTAGTGATCTCCCCTAAACTACTAAATACCATACAAACATATAAATCACATACTGGGCCTTGCCCACTGCATCGGACCGAGGTCCGGACTAACTGGGGCCTTGCCCCCTGCATTAGACCAAGTCCGGAAACTCACTGGGACGTTGTCCCCTGCATCGGACCGAAGTCCAGACTAACTAGGGCCTTGCCCCCTGCATCGGACCGACGTCCGGAAACTGAATGGGACCTTGTCCCCTGCATCGGACCGAAGTCCAGACTAACTGCATCAGACCGGAGTCTGGAACTAACTGAACAAAACATAACATAAACATATCAACTAACATGAAAACACATAACACATAAATCCTGTCTAAGCCACGAAGGCATCAAACATACTAACCACTTCATCGGACCGATGTCCGGAAACTACTGCTAGCTAAACGGGCCGACATTGTGGCCTTAGACTCGTTCCTACTGGAAGGAAACTCACCTAGTAGCCTAGCTGCTGAAACAACTGCTCCGGAATCTGTCTGCTGCGGCTCCGGCTTCACCCCGGCTACAATTTCCATAAGTATCCTCAATCAAATACTGATAATAATACTGAGGGTAAAAAGACTATCTTACCCTTTGTCAAATTCAACCTATCGATCAAAGTCAACATTAAGTTGACCTGACTCGTCGATTTGGGTGACAAACTCGTCGAGTCTTTACTATCACTTTCTTGCCTCAGACCGTTACTACTCGTCGAGTTTGGCATAGACTCGACAAGTTCCTCTTGGAAACTAACACTCAGTCAATTTGCATCCGAATCGCCGAGTTGTATGAACAACTCGTCGAGTTATCCTTCAACATATAAACACACTGACTGTGACTCTTCGAGTTGTATGAACAACTCGTCGATTCTGTTCTTGAGGCATGAAGATTGCCTGGGACTCACCGAGTCAGGGCATTGATTCGCCGAGTTCTTCCATGAATGAGTCTACCCTCCAGCTGACTGAATCCATCTCTCACTCACTCGTTCCACTCGGAATAACTCAAAAAGGGGAAAACAGGGGACTCGCGACTCGACTCGCCGAGTCTGAAGAACGACTCGCCGAATCGTATGCATGCAAACACTATATACTCGATTCTGCTTGAAACCAGTACATTCCATTCATAGATCTGGGTTCTTGGGGCTTGATTAACACGTAAAGTTTCCAACTTTATGTGTAAATAACATCAAATGAAGGTTTTAGGGTTCAAAGCACACAATAAGAGTAGATCTAGAGCTTTCATGTAAAATGGCTCCATAAAGGTGCTAGATCTAAGCTTCTGGAACTCAAACCTAGCTAGATCCGAAGGCTAATCATCTCAATGAGTCCTCTATGCTACTACTAAGCCATGAAATGGTTCAAGTATAGCTTTAATGGCATTAAAAAGGGGATTTAAGCATAGAATCAGAAAAGGGCCAAGATATACCTTACTATCTTCTGAAATTCCTCAAGGATCTAGGAGCTCCTTCTTCTCCTCTTGATCTACCTTCCTTTTTATCTCAAGATCTTCAATGAAACACTCCAAATCACACAAAAATGCAAAGAGGGCTCTAGGGTTTCGTAAATGATGCTCTGAGGGGTGATGGGGGCTGACTAGAGGCCCCAAAAGTTATTTAAATAGGGTGCAAACCCTTGAAATTAGGGTTTCATCCAGACTGGCGGACTCGCCGAGTCCGGAATATGGACTCGTCGAGTCACCAACTCAAATGTGCTCGAAATCCCGACTCTACTCGACGAGTCCGGCTACTGACTCGTCGAGTTCCCCCCTTAAAACTTGAAGAAAAAAATAATTATAAAAATATCATACCATAATTGGGGTGTTACACTTCCCAAATCTATTCCTCTTGTAAAGTTGAAAATTTTACGTGAAACCAAAGAGTTATGGGCTTAAAACACTCTAGAGCTAGGGTTTGTGACCAAGGGGCTTCACCAACAACTTATTGGCATAAACTTTATGGCTTTCTAGATCCATAATAGCCTAGATCTGAGGTAGCAACCTCAGATCTACTCCAAACTCGAAAAAAACCTCCTCCATACTCAAAATGCCCAAATGTCAACCATAAGATAGATCTAAATGCAATAAGGTCAGCTTATTACACCAACTATGTATCCAAGGCTTCCTCTTGCACCACTATGAACCTCCTTCTCTTCCAAGCTTCAAATCTCTTCACTAAGGCTAGATCATGCTCAAAATGGATATGGTGGCTAGGGTTCGATATTCTGGGTGAGAGAGACTCTATATTAACCCTAGGGAAGAGAATGAGACATTTAAATAGGGAACCATGTCTCAAACTTAGGGTTTCCAAATCCAGACCGGACTCGCCGAGTCCAATTTCCGACTTGTCGAGTCGGTCACTTACTCTTCGACCTGGATCCTGCTCGAACACGTCAAGTTCCAGCCTGGACTCAACGAGTTGACCTCTTTGATTTAGGGTTTTCCGTTCCTTTCTTGGTCTTTCTGATTATAGGTGTTACATTGTCCATTTGCGTTGCATGGCATCATGCACTTGGATAGACTAAATGAGAGAAATAAGACACTTATGGTTTATTAATATATTATATGTTCTAATATATTAATAATAAGAATAATAATATTTAGTTAGTATTGATCAATAACTAATTTAGAATTAATTATATGATCAAAAGAAGACTAATTAAATATATGGGTTGATTGTGTCAATCATCCATAACTTATATAGTAGGCCAAGGCTCCATGGATTATCAAGTTGGATTAAACCCATAAGATGCTCCATGGGGGTTACATAACACATGGATCATGGAAATGAAAGGTCATGACTTTAGGGTTTACCCTAATTGTAACATACTATATAAAGATGCTATTATTCACCATTTTCTGCGACTATAGTGAATCATAGAGGGCCAGCTGAAATTCTAAGAAGTCTTATTCTCTTAAGAGTTTAGTTCAAGTGTACTTGGTGTTGTGTGAAGCATTTGAGGCATCACACTTAAGGTTCTAGGCTCATAAGGTTTCAAAGGAATCCAAGCAACAAATAGGTATGTAATTCTTACTAACTATTAGATTAAAAGATCCCCATGTATGCTAGATAGGATTATGAACCTTGGAAAATCATTTTACATGTATCTTAGTCAAACATAGATCCAAGGTTTCTAGGGTTGCATGTACACCATAGGAGTGTTAGAATGCTCAAAACCCAATAACGGTATCAGAGCCTAGGCTTGTTTGTTTGATACTTGATGCAAAATAGCTGAAAAATGATTTCTTTTTTGTTCACTACACGTATGAACTCGCCGAGTCCATGGGGGGACTCGACGAGTAGAGGCTGCAGTGTCTAGATTTTCGAGTTATGCTGTTGGAAACGGACTAGAAACATTACCCTAAATTGTTTTGGTGTTTTAAAACTTGTTTTAGTTGGTGTAATGTTTATGCTAATCCATTTACAATGGCTATTATAAAAATTACAAGTTTTACATAAGTTTGTTATCATTCTTGAGTTTCTTGATAATCATGTGTCACACCCCAAAACCAAGAACGGCAGAAACGTTCAGGGGTGGAGGACGTCATGTGAAGTATCATAACAGTGCAAAGTAGTAAACAAGCACCAACATCATCCATTGCATTAGAAGTAATGTTTTAATACATGTGTGTTCTTTCATAGTAATAAGACACCAAAATATGTAATCAAAATAAAAGATGAGTCTTGTCTGTGCTCCGTCTTCTCAAAACCTGGTCATCGTACCTGTCTATTGGGGACCTAAGAGTACAAGTTATTTTGAAAGTGTAGATCGGCATAAAGCTGGTGAATTCATAAGTATTTAAGTGTCATTACTCTGTTTTGAAAAGCTGTTATGAATGCCATGTAAATCTTTGAATGAAACATTTGATATAAGTGTGAATACCCTAGAAAATCCCATATTTCCTACTAGTATAAAAGTAGTCTTCTACCAAGACCCGAATGTTTTGAAAGTAGTCTTCTACCAAGACCTGAATGTTTTGGTGTAACAAAGATGGTTTTTCCCCTGTATGACTACTATTGACAATATATAGTCTACCTCATCGTTTATGTGAAGGTGTCACAAAATAAACGTAATAGGGAGATATAAACATTTAAGTATTATCCTTTGGTACCAGGATAAACATGACATAGTAAAAGCCGAATAGTATTAACCGTAGACATCCGTAGATGTACATTTACCTCTGTTGCTAACAGCCGGGTTTAGGAATAGTTAGTCCCTTAAGTATACCTGTAATGGTATCAACCGTAGACATCCGTAGATGTTAATTTACCTCTATAGCTAACAGAGGTTTTAGGAATGGTTAATCACGTAAAGTATCCTTTTGTACTAGGATAGACAGATCTAATCTACATGTGTAATATGTAATAATATCTCATCATATAGTATCTAGGTGAAAGTATCCATGTGAGTGGATTCATGTAAGTGTATCCATGCAAGAGGATTCATGTAAGTGTATCTATTCATATAGCATTTAGTATAGACTCATGAATGAACTGACTTCGGTGTAATTCCTTGTAATAGGAATAATGTTTTGTATCCCCTAAACTATCCCTGTAATAGTTTACTAGAAAGTAATAGATGTCCAAGAAAGTTTATACACCCTTGCTACCCAAGAGTGTGGGAACTGAACGAAGAATGAATTCTCTCATATCAATACATACATACATATATATATATATATATATATATATATATATATATATATATATATATATATATATATATTAACATAAGTGTATAGATATGATTTTGATCAAGAAGATGAAAGAGATTTTGTAGAACATTTAAGAGTTTTGAAAAATAAATAACAATGACTTGATGTCATTTTATAAAACATTTCAAAAGAAATTCATTTGATAACAAAGTATTTTAGGACAGAAAACCATTTCATGTATCACATTTTGAAGTATGTGAAATCAGTTGGTTGAAAACACAGTAATAAATCACATGTGATTGATTCTGTAACATACTGTTTTCTACTTGTATTCCCCACCCTCCCCCCCCCCCCCCCCCCGCATTAAAGCATTTAAAATCATTTAAAACATTGATTAAGGGGTATGAACTCACCTGTAGTTGGTGGTTTGGATAAACTAAATGATGTAGGATTGCTAGGTGTCATGTGAAGACTTGTACACACTTAAAGATCCTAGTTAACATATAATAACACATATATGTATCCAATTAGTCTTTAAACTATTAATTGACAATGTTAAGACATCCTAGGACATGTAAAACACCTTATATAAGTGCTACAAGTGATAAGGATTGCAACTAAGTGCTATAGGACCTTGCTATTGTGTTTGGGGTTCAAGGGTAAACTCCCTTGGAGTTTACGGTTTTGTGACCATAACCCCATGGGTTTACGGTCGTAAACAGATGAGTTTATGGCCATAAACTCATGTTCTTTTGAACATTTGTTGTTTTGAATCTCTACAAGCCATTAGAAGTATCCCCTCTTCATGCTTAAGCATATGGAAGTGTTTAGGGCACCATTTCACTCCTAAATGGAGTTTACGGTTCATGGACCATTTCCTTTTGTGTTTACGGTCGTAAATCCTTATGTATCATGGTATTTTGATGTTTTCAAGTCCTATACACATTAAGGAGTGAGTCTACACTAGTTTCCCAAAGGAAAGAAGGGATTAGGGTCACTTTGGCCCCTTAAGAAGGGTTTATGGTTCAAGGAGTTCTTGGACCGTAAACACCTTTGATCTTGGTGTTTATTTGTGTTTTCTTGATGTATGGAAGCATAATAAGCTCTATGATACTCTAGGATAGAAGTACTTACAATATAGAAGGTTGAAATGAGCCAAAAGTCCAAGAACACTAGTGTATGTTCTTGGTGAAACTTGAAGATTGAACCTTTTGGGATGATATCATGGATAGAAGTGTGTTAAATCACTAGCTTAAGTGATATACTAACTTGAAAGGGCTAGAAACACTTACTAGATTGATGATCTTGAAGAAAACTTGGATGATACTTGAGAGAGTTTGAGATTTGGATCTTGAAAGTTGGAAAAATGGTAAAAATAACTAAGTGTTACCTTTATACCACTTTCCTTTAGGGTTTACGGCCATAAACTCCTTGTTTAGGCCGTAAACTCTAAACTTTTGATGTGTCGGAACTTTGTTGTTGCATAATAAATCCTAGGGCATCCTCTCTCCTGATATATCCTAAAGTGTTAATCCTAAAATACTCAAACTTATTCCAAAAATTCTGAAAATTAACAGTAACTGTTCTAACTTTTATTGACTTGACATGTTGTACAGAATAGAAATTTCGGGTTGTCACATCATCCCCCCCCCCCCATTAGAAGGAATTTCGTCCCGAAATTAGAATTTAAGCAAATAAGTAGTTACAAATAACTAAGCAAAAAGATGAGGATATTTCAATTTCATCTGATCCTCTTGCTCCAAGTGAATTTCGGTCCTCACTTGGCGTTCCAGCAAACCTTCACTATTGGGATACGACTTTGCTTCGTTTGCTTGACCTCTCGGTCCATGATCTCTACTGGTTCTTCCACGAAGTGGAGGCTCTCATTGATCTCGATATCTTCGAGAGGGATAACAAGAATCTCGTCGGAGAGACACTTTTTCAAGTTCGAGACGTGGAAGGTAGAATGTACGTTACTGAGTTCGGGCGGTAGATATAGTTTGTAAGCTACGGGGCCTTTTCGGGCAAGAATCTCGAAAGGCCCTACGGATCTTGGATTGAGCTTCCCACGCTTTCTGAAGCATATCAAACCCTTCCAGGGCGAGACCTTCAGCAGAACGCGGTCGCCCACCTGGAATTCCAACGGTTTCCTTCACTTGTCAGGGTAGCTTTTCTGTCGGTCTCTAGAGGCTTTCAATCATTCACGAATTTGAATGATCTTCTCTGTCATTTCCCGAATGATCTCCAGACCCTTGAGAGTGCTTTTGGGAACTCATCCTTTAGCAAACTTGGTATCACCCACCTCAGCCCAGCACAGAGGGGATCTGCACTTTCGGCCATTTAGGGCTTCGAAAGTAGCTGCCTTTATGCTCGTGTGATAACTGTTGTTGTTGGAAAATTCGACAAGGGGTAAATGAGTATCCCAATCTTTCCCAAAGTCCATCACACAGGCTCGCAACATATCTTCTAAGGTTTGGATAGTTCTCTCACTTTGTCCGTCGGTCTGTGGGTGGTAGGCTGTTCTCATTTCAAGCCTAGTTCCTAGGGAACTTTGTAGCGACTGCCAGAACCTAGAAGTTAACCTACTATCTCTGTCCAAGATAATGGATATGGGCACACCGTGCAGTCATACAATCTCCCTAATGTAGGTTATCGTAAGTTTCTCCAATTTGTCAGTTTCTTTGATGGGTAGGAAGTATGCAGACTTGGTCAATCTGTCGACGATGACCCATATGGAATCAAGTCCACCCGTTGTTGGGTCAAAATATGGTTTATACTTTACTTTTATGGGCAATTGTATTTTTCTGTAATATTTATGAGTTTATGGTCATGTTTATGGCCGTAAACATCTTACGTCCATAAACTCATTTACGGCCCATTTGTTTTCGGTCCATATTCCAAGTATAAATTGAGGTGTTAGGGTGAGGAGTAGAGATTGATGAACTAGAAGGAGTTTACAGCCAGAGAGAAAGGAACGTTTGTGTGGATGAATCTTGTGTAAGGAAATTAATTCATATTATCAATACATTCAAGATTCATATTATTTTCTTCTCTTTCTCTTCTATTTGATCTGACATCATCCGTTGGATTGGGATTCCGCACCATCAAACAGATCTGATTGACACACGGACAAATTAGGGACTTACAATTGGTATCAGAGCCTAGTTGTATCAGTCAAAAGGATTTATTATTTCATCCAAAAATCGAAGATTTTGTGTTCTCGGTCCAAGCTTATGGCCGTAAACACCGAGTTCACGGCCGCAAACCAGTCAAATTCATCAACCATGAAGTCTAGATTCTTGGGCCGTAAACCCTATTTTGGAGCATTATTTGATCTTATTTTCGAAATATTTTTGCATTTTTGGATAGATCTCGGAAAAATAAGGGGGGTTTGTTTTGTGTTTTTCATAAAAAAGGGTTTTTGATCGAGTTTTGGAGCTGCAAAGTCGAAAAAATCGTTGTTTTTCACGTAATCGTTGAAGGGTTTTCGGCCGAAGCTTACTGTCGGAAACAGTTCATGGCCAGAGTTTATGGCTGGAAACTGTTCACGGTCGGCGGTGGGGTTCGTGTTTACGGCTAGGGTGCACCGGAGCTTACAACCGATCAGAGTTCTCGAACGGAAATAGTTCTCGGCTCGGATTGCGGCTCCGTTTGTGGCTTGACGGCTCGGCTCAACAGCAAGCATCGGCGCCTTTATAAAAATAGGAAACAAATTGAGGGTGACCAGGATCGAACCCGAGACCTCAAGATCATCAACAAGGCGCCTAACCATCTCGGCTAACCAAACTCTTGTGCTTTTACTTCGAAAATTTAAACTTAGACACTACCTGTCACTTCCTAATTTCGAATTTTGACACTTTTAACCCAGTAACTCAATTTCTTTTATTTTTAAATTCTATTTTCATTAAAAAAATGTAATAAAATAATTAATAATAAAATAATAATAATAAAAATAATAATAATAATAATATATTGTTTTATTTTATTTTTGACTTTTTATTTCAAATTTTGATTTTGACTTTCAGGTTTGACCTTTGATTTTAAACTTTGACTTTTTCGTTTAACTTTTAAAATTTCAAATTTAACTTTTTGGTTTGACTTTTAAGTTTGACTTTTGAGTTTAATTTTTTAAATTTGACTTTTAAGGTTGACTTTAAAAAAAAAACATTTTAAATTTAACGTTTAATTTTTATCTTAGCTTCTAGTTGTGTTTTTTTTTATTGATTTTAAGGTCTACGAGGGAGTTGAAAACATGAAAGAGAGTCGTCAGGATATCTTAAGACAAAATTTCAACATGTTTGATTATATCCCTGGAGAAACCCTGGAAGCTCAGTTGCAACGATTTACTACACTTACTACTGAAATGAATATAGTCGGGATCTTCTTGACTAAGTCCGAGATAAACAAAAAGCTGCTAAATTCACTTCCAAAATCGTGGGATATGAATGTAGCTGTCATCAAGAAGACAAAAGATCTCAATCGTCTTAGTATTGTTGAAGTAATTGAAGATCTTGACACTTTAAAGAGTTCTGTAAACCTTCCGGTCAAAGAAGTGTCATGTTCTCATTCATGTGAAGTTTCATATTCTCAATCATGTGAAGATACCATTAAATTTCTTCGGGAACAAATTGATTTATTAAAAGGGGAAGTTGAGGACCTGAGATATAAAGGATATCAACTCAAGAAAGGACAGAAACCCCTGAAGGCTGAGTTAGAAGCAAAAACCAAGGACTTTAGGAAACTTCAGGAAGAGTATAGCAACAAGTTTGAAAATTATGATTATGTTAAGAGACAACTTGCTGCTGTAACTGAAGAACTTGACGCATTGAAAATTAAGTGTGGAAAAACAGACGTTAGTTTCAATAATTATTTTGCGTCAAGTAAGACAGTCGAGTCCTTATATGAAACCCAATAAAAATTCAAAGAAAATCAAAACAAGGGTCTAGGGTATGATAGTGTACCTTCTCCTTATAATCATAACTACACATCCATCCCTATGACACAGGACGAAACTGACAGGGAGCCATATCTTCAATATGGAAAACGAGCTGGATTTGTATCAGGAGGAGTTATTAATATTGAAGATACTAATGTTGCTACTTCTTGTACAGGCAAAGTAACAGAGGATGAGAACAAGGAGAGTTCTTCTGAACAAACAAACGACCCCTTGAACTCTAAATCTGTTGCTTATAATCAACCTGCCGTTGGTAAATACAAGCCACCATTTCAAGCTAAACAGAGTGGCTGTTGCAACTGTGCGTGTGGGAAAAATAAGAGACAAGGCAAGGATACGCCACCAGGGGCAGGAAGAAACAACTTCACAGTGAAGAAGAAGGCATGTTTTTTCACTGTGGAACACCTGGACACATTGCCCGAAACTGTCCAAA
Source organism: Lactuca sativa (assembly GCF_002870075.4). Classification (NCBI taxonomy): domain Eukaryota; kingdom Viridiplantae; phylum Streptophyta; class Magnoliopsida; order Asterales; family Asteraceae; genus Lactuca; species Lactuca sativa. Next base: position 380,366,852 of record NC_056626.2, read on the forward strand.
TCGCGCATACGTTCCGTAATGCACACAAGGCCGGTAGAACGCGCCAAGAGGGAGATTTTTCAAAAGGAACCCCTCAAGGTCACGTTCAGACAATGCCGACTGGAATGCCATGAAGGCCAAGAATTCAACCCCCAAGGCCAAGCATCCAACTCCCAAGGCCAAGCATCCAACTCCTAAGGTCAAGCATCCTACTCCTAAGAACAAGAAGAAAATGATGGCCTAGAAGTCTAGTTCAAGAGATGCTCCTGTGAAGCCAAGATCGGTTAGGTCAAAGTCATCTTGGTAGCCGGCTTCAAGTTCCAAAGCAAGTGCCGAGGCACCCATCGGATCGAAAAAGAAATGGGTTAAACCCGAATATAGATGGGTACCAAAGGTGAAAAATCCCAAATCTTCTAATGATTCTAATATTTCTACATCTTCTGTTTGTGATAAGCAGGATATGTCATGGGAGAGAGTATCGTGCGTTGATGACAAAGGTCGACCCAATTTCAAAATGGACTAGGTTCCAAAGACCAACTAATCCCGCTCTATGTCAGAACAGCTATGGAGGCATATCATCAGACTTCGTTTTGTTGGTAGTGGTTGCTCCTGGCATATGATTGGGGACATCTCTCAACTGTACAACACTCAGAACATTATTTGAGAGTATGGGTCCTTTGTGGGAAGGGAAGAAAAGAAGGGATCACATGGGTTTAGTGCTTAATGACATGAAGAATTTTCGGATCTGTTCTGAGTTTACGCGTGCTGTTCTTAGACCTTCTGGATGCAAATTCAATCGGTGACTTACGGTTTGAGTTTTCTTCTCTATACTCCTGAGTTTTTCTTAAGCTGATTTGCTTTAAAGTCTAATTTTTGTTTTAGGATAGTTTAAATTTGCGCATTTACTTTTTTTTCTCTCCTATGCACAAATTTAGGGGGAGAAATATAAGCCAAACAAAAATTAGAAAATTTTCAAAAATCCAAAAACATTAGAAACAGAAAATAAAAAAATATATTGGTTATGAAATGTGTATGAGGGAGATGTTCTGGGAAGTGATATTATCAAGTGAAAACAGGCAACCTGAGTCTGCGTAACGTACCCAAAGTTGAAGGGTCTATGCTCTGGTTTGATGCATCGGTAGTCACGAAATTTTTTAAAATGGACATGACTAGGCATAGTTGAACTTAGGAAATTTATAGACTTGACAAATCTTGACCTAGTTAGATCCATTCATCCTGACAATACGACGCTTGGATAGGTTGAGCAGCGAGATATATATGGGAATCTACTCGTCACATTAATTGAACCCCTACTTGGAATCGTGGTTTAACTTTTCCTCGATGTGTGGATTCTGTCCTTAATTTCGGTTGCATGGGGTGACTGGTGAATTCCGATAAATTAGGTATGTAGAATATCATTTTCTTTCTTTCCTTCTGTTATTCATATGTTGTCTCCTTTGCGTGACTTCCACTCCGACCTGGTACACAACATATGCAACTCTATTTCTCTGCAGGCTATATATGTGAAATATTTCTTATCTTTTAGCCGTATGTTGTCTCCTTTGCGTGACTTCTAATCTGACCTGGTAATAAGTAATAGAATTCTGAATCTCTTCTCTCTCTGAATGGTTGTCTGCAACCCCTCTGAAGTAATAAGTAATAGAATTCTGAATCTCTTCTCTCTCTGAACGGTTGTCTGCTCATCCGGTGTAAGGAGTACTCTGGAAGTTCTTGATGGCTGGGGCATATCAGGAAGCGGGAAACACGTTCCAGTACACTTAAAATTGAACTCATACAAATTGTCTATAAATATCGCTGCTCAATTTAGGTGGACAACAATATCCCTGGTCGTCGTTAAATGAATGGTCCTTAAGATATAGTATCTAAGGAATTAGGATCAGAAATAATTTTTAGGAACTTAAGTTCACCTTGTCTTGTATCACTACGAATTCGTAGCGCCCATAACGAGTTCGGAAGGCTATCTTGGGAACATCCTCTTCTAACACTCGTAGTTGGTGATATTCGGATCGTAGATCTATCTTCGAGAAGTAGTTGGCTCCTTGAAGTTGATCAAATAAGTTGTCAATGTGGGGTAAGGGATAACGATTCTTAATGGTAAGCTTGTTGTGTTCCCTGTAGTCGATGCACATACGAAATGATACATCTTTCTTCTTGACGAACAAGACCGGTGCTCCCCATGGTGAGAAGCTTGGACTAATGAATCCCTTCCTGAGATGTTCGTTAAGCTGACTGGAAAGTTCCTGCATCTCTTCTGGTGCCAGATGGTAAGGAGATTTGGCAACGGGAGTAGCCGCTGGCACTAAGTCGATTCTAAACTCGACTTGGTGTTGTGGTGGTAATTCGGGAAGTTCTTCTGGAAAGATGTCGGGAAAGTCGCGTACCTCGGGGATGTTCTGAATGTCTTTTTCTTCTTGACTCGTATCGACGATGCGTGTGAGGAATGGATGATATTCCTTTCGTAAGCACTTTTGGGCTTGGATGCACGAAATGATGCGAAGGCCTGTACTAGGTTTGTCGCCATAGAGAACTAAGGTTTCGTTGTTAGCGAGGTTAAGACGAACTGATTTTTTCAAAGCAAATGATATCGGTGCGAAGAAGACTCAACTAATCCATGCCGATAATAATGTCGAAACATTTAATTGGGACCGGCATGAGGTCTATCTTGAACATATGGCCATCTAAAGTTAGAGTACAACCTACGTATATGCAATTAGTACTTTCCGTTTTTCCGTTTTCCATTTCTACCGTGAATGATTTATCTAATGCACATGTTTTTTGTTTAAGTAGGTGAGCAAATTTATGACTTACGAAACTTTTCTCTGCTCCACTATCGAAAAGTATGCAAGCATATGAGTTATCGAGGAGAAACGTACTAGTAACTATCGTAGGATCAACTACGGCTTCCTCATGGCCTATGGCCATAACTCTTCCTACTTCGCCAGCCATACCCGACTTAGGGAAGTTCCTCTTGTAGTGGCCTATTTCGCCACAACTGTAGCAAGCTTGGCCCACAACGGCGTTAGGAACTTGGGCGGTTGGCCTTGCTGGAATTTTGCAGAAACGGGATGTATGCCCCTTTCTGTTGTAGTTAGAGCACTGCATTTCCTTGCAAGGTCCGTGGTGATGGAAGTTGCATTTGTTGCACCTCGGAAAATTTCCAGCATAAGTTTTTGCTGGTAAGGGGTTTGCAGGGACAACAGGGGTTACCGTGGCAACATAGATTGCCACAAGTTGTTGTCTCTTTGAGGATTCTTGCGAAGCCTCGCTTTTCTTCTTGTTCCACACATTTTTCTTGTTGTTGTTTTTGTCCTTTTGTGGCCCGGGTGTAGGGATTGTTGGGTTCTGGTGTTTCCCATGATCTATGAGAGATTGTGCCAGCTCTTTCGCGCTGTCAAAAGTAACAGGCCTGGATGCTAGCACACTTGACTGGATCTGGGGCGACAGTCCCCAGATGTATCTCTCTATTCTTTTGCTCTTCAGAGCAACCATATCAGGGCATAAAATTGCAAGATCACAGAATCTATTCGTATAGGTTGATATGTCGGAACCAACCATTTCTAGACCCCATAGTTCCTGCTCGAGTTTTTGAATTTCCCCTCGAGGACAATACTCTCTCATCAGCATGGCTTTCAAGTTTTCCTAGCTGATATAATTTTCCACCACAATAGTCAGAGACTTAACATGGCCATTCCACCAAGTTAGCGCTTTGTCAGAAAAGGTACAAGTAGCAAACTTGACCTTGTTGCCCTCCAGGCAGGTGCATGTTTCAAAGACCGCTTCCGTCTTTTCAATCCATTGCCTTAAGACCATAACCCCACCAGTTCCATTGAAGTTTTGGGGTTTAACATTCGTAAAATCCTTGTAGGTGCATTCCCGGGGATGCCCATGGCTCTCGCCGTGGTTGGAAGGATGTGCACCTAATCCCGATCCACTAGGTACAAGAGTATTAATGGCTGACACAGCAGCTACTACGGCTGTTGTGAAGGCTGCCTGGAACATAGTAGCATCGAAAGGAGGAGGTGGTTGAGGTGGTGGAGGAGGTGGTGGTATCGGCGTTTCGTTATTTGGGTTATGCCTTGGATTTCTGCAGCGACATCTTTTATCTATACGTTTAAAAAGATGACAACATGGATAAGAATAAATGAATAATGAGAGTGACTCATGGACTAACTCTCCATAGTCCAACAGCATAATGAATAGTATGTTTGAATGAAGATGATAGGATTTGGATAATAATTTCCATATGATTAGATATCTGTCAATAATACTGGAATTATAGATGTAACAAGTTTGGGAAAAATGGCCTAGAAGTAGGCCTTACATCAACCAAGATAGGAAAATTTTGACAGAACTATGACTAGATCAAGACCTAACGGGTCTAAGATTTACAAGGACAGGAAATTAGACCAAAGTTTTTACATAAACTAGGTTATATCCAAAAGATGAGTCGATGAGATTCTATCGGCGACGAGAACTGCTAGCATGAGTTCTTGATCCCAACAGTAGGCGTTCTATGTCCCTCATACGCCTGTCATCTCTCACTTGCTGAGCTTGAAGTTCCCTAGCTTCAGCTTGGGTTTCAGCAAGCTCTCTCTGCAGAGCTGCATTGCGGACTAGATTCTGTTTATGAGCAGACTCTAGTTGGCGAATGTGGACTGTGTTAATACCAGAGTTGGCGTCAATCTCCACGACTCGATTGATAGTCGATTGACCTAGTATCATGTTCCGAGAAATCCTACAAACCATGATGGGTAGGACCCTGTCAGAAGAACCTCCTTCAGTGAGGTTGTAGAAGCTTCTGTCTCCATTTTAGGGGATAGGTTGACCCTGTTCCTGACTCCACCTATTCAAGTTTGTGGCCCACAGAGGTGTGGGTCCTTGAAATGCGGGACAGGGGTTTAGGTTTGGGTTTTGGGCAGCTGGTGGTAGGTTGTTGACTTCATGCTCCAATTCAGAACTATCAAAAAAGCCCTCAGCATGGTGATCATCCAAAGGAATTGGGTGATCATCTTCTGGTTCTTCCTCTAGCCATCCAACATTGCCTTGGTTTGGGAAGTACGGGTCGCCGTGAGGATAGAATCTAGCCATGATATCTACGCGAGAAAAGGGATATAAGAAATAACTAAATAGACGAACTAACTGTTGGATATAGTGTCTAAGCCCATAACTATATTTGGTATGTACTTGACCCGACCCGGCATGGTCCATTTGGGTTGCACTTCACCCGAACAATTTATGGATAATATTTGAGAATAGTACAAGTTATGATTTATTAATATATTATAAGTTCTAATATATTAATATAAGATCATATTATTTAATTAGTAGTGATCTATAATTAATCTAGGATTAATTTAGTGATCAAAGATATTACTAATTAAATATGGGCTTCTATATTTATATTGTGTGGGCTAATGCTTATTTAGAATGGGCTAGGCTTGGATGGAAAAGTCCATGGATACTCCATGGAGCTTTGACCCATGGATCTCATGGAAATGAAGAGACATGGGTATTAGGGTTTACATGGACGTAACCTTAATCCACCACACTATATAAAGGAGGCTTTGGTTCTTGAAATCATACTAGTTGACACTTGTTGAGGTGAGGCCGATTTCAAGATAGTAGTATTTATTCTCTCAAAGTTCCAAGTTTGTGGTGATTTGTGATTTCCACTTGAGGCATCCACACTATTGGTGCTAGGCTCTAAAACTCCAAGCAATCAACTACAACTTCAAGGTAAGCATTTCTACTAGCTTTATTTGATTCATGTTCCCCATGCCATGCTAGTTAGGATATGAACCTTGGAAAAATAATTATTTGCATGTATCTTAGAAAAACATAGATCCAAGGTTTATTAGGGTTGCATGTACACTTAGGAAGTGTTAGAATGCTCAAAACCCAACAGTGGTATCAGAGCTTGGTTTGTTTGTTTGATACTTGATGCAAAATAGTTGGAAAAGTCGAAAATAATTAAAAAAAAAAAACGGAATTTCGACTTTAGTTGCTGGAAATGGATTGGAAACATTACTCTAAACTGTTTTGGTACTTGAAAACTTGTTTTAGATGGAGTAATGTTTTTTGCTAATTCATTTACAACAACTAGTTATCAAAATTACAAAGTTTTATGTGATTTTGATTCTTGAAAGTGTTCATATTCATATTCTTGTTCTTATGATGTTTAGATGATCATAGGAATTATTTGTAACCTATGTGGTAATTTAATTCTTGATCATAATGTGTTTTAATGGAGTCCATAACTTGTCCTCAAGTTATGGAAAACCAAAAGTCTCTTGGATTAAAAACCATTAAAAGAACATAAGAGTTAGAAAAAATGAAGAGTCTTCATTTTATTACTCTATTAAACTCATAAGTTACAAGAAATGAAAAGTTTTGAAAGTTTACAAAACTTGCCCTCAAGTTTTGGAACAAGTAAAGTTAAGTTAAAACTTTAGTTCCAACCCTTAGAATTTTAAAAGTTAAAATTCAACCCTTATACTTATATTATTATGATTTAATAATTATATATATATATATATATATATATATATATATATATATATATATATATATATATATATATATGTATAAGAACAAAGTCGTCTTAGGGCTAGTACGCCTCATTCACGAAGCCGGTCTATAAGGTGGGTATAAGGTTGTTGCATATAAAATGGTGAGTTAATGGGTGTCCACTCTCACCCACCGCTTGCTTGACTGGTGGAGGGTCGTTAGCCGAACGGGTAAGACAAGGACTTATAAATTCTCATTCAAAGTATGATGAATATTATAAAGTAACTAAATGTTTTATTAAATTCCCAATCTTAGTTACTTTAGGAAAAATATGAATAAGGTGCTAATCCATGAAATTACACTTTACACTTTGTTTAAGTCGTTGGTGGAGCGTGTGTGGTTAACCGGCACACTAACTTGGACTTAACAAGGTAGGTAAAGGGTGACTTAAAGGTTTATTATAGTATCGATGGAGCGTGTGTGGTTTACCGGCACATCGATTGAGTGATAAACTTTAAAGGGTACCAAGTGATTTGCATGGTTACTTCACACCTCGTTTTGTGATCCTCGGCATCCCAGTCACAAAACTTGGAGGGCACACTCGAGATTGAAACATGCCTTTGAAAAGTTGATTGAATCTCAAAGAATCTAGGAATTTCTAAGAACCAATAAAAAAACCTAATATTTAATCATTTCGGTTTTCGTGGTGGAAATTGGTGAATCGTCATTCACCTACCTTTCAAATATGGTATAGCTTAGATTACGGCATACCTCTTCTAAGTTATATTATATTGTGATTGGATCCTAGCCTTAATATTACATTTGGGTGTTTTATTAAGGACTCTCTTATATCTAAACTAATCTTGTTCTCTTCTTTTCAAGATGTCTTCAAGCAATGCTGCTTCTGGCTCTAATCCTAATAGCTCCTTTACTCTTATGAGCTTGTGTGGGAAAGTCACCTTTGATGGATCCAACTTCAATGAGTGGATCAGAAACATCAGGATGATTACCCGCTACGAGGACAAAGAATATGTCCTTGACAAGGAGCTTAAGGAGATTGATGAGACCACTGCAACTCCTCAGGAGATCGCTGACTTTCGGGCACATGAAAGGGATGCTACGAAAGTAGCTTGCATCATGATGGCCACGATGACAGCGGAACTCCAAAAGTCTCATGAGGATTTCTACCCTTATGAAATGCACCAAGATTTGATGGAAAGATACCATCAACGTGCAAGACAAGAGAGGTATGAAATCATCTGCTCCATGATAACAACCATGATGAAGGACGGGGAACCCGTCACGAGCCACATGCAGAAAATGCAAAGGTATGTGGATCGTTTGCTGAAGCTTAATGTGAACTTCCCTGAGGATCTTGCAATAGATATCATTTTGCACTCCTTACCATCATGCTATGATCAATTCCGCATGACATATCACATGAATAAGGAAGAGGTCACACTCAGCAAACTTCAGGGACTTCTCAAGACCGCAGAATCAGGTCTTAAGGGGAAGTCAGTTGCTATCACTCCTACTCCAAACTCAACTCCAATTTTGGCAATCGGGAAAAATCGATGGAGGAAGAGAAAGAGGTCCTCGAAGGGTACCAAGGCTCGGACCCTTGATGGCTCTTCTTCAAGTGGAACCAAGAAAGGTTTCATCACTCCTTCTTCTGACCGAAAAGAAGCTGAATGCTTCTATTGCCATGAAAAGTCTCATTGGAAGCGGAACTGCCCAAAATACTAGCAGGATGTGAAGGATGGGAAAGTTAAACCCAACCACGCAGGTATTTACACTATCTTATCTAATAACTCACCCCATTCTAAATCTTGGGTCCTTGATACCGGTTGTGGTATTCATATTTGTTGTGACTTGCAGGGACTAAGAAGAAGTGAGAATGTGGAGCAAGGAAGAATAAACTTGATCATGGGGAATAGGAAAGCTTTACCTGTTACCAAGATTGGAGTTTATACTTTATCGCTAAGTAGTGGGTTTAATTTAGATTTGAATAAGTGTTGTTATTCGCCAGGAATGGCAAGAAATATTATTTCCTTTCATGCTTTGTACAAACAAGGGTTTACCTTTTCATTTAATAATGAAGTTGGTTCTATTGATGCTTTCTTTAATAATGTTTTTTATTTTAGAGTATTACCCTGTGATGGTGTGTATGAAGCTGTATCTGTTGTAGATAATTTAGGAAATAATGTTTTGTGTATTGATTCTACTAATAATAATAACTTGGATAAAGCATCATTATGGCATTGTCGTCTTGGACATATAAGCAAGAAACGCATAGGCCAACTCCAAAAGGATGGAGTCTTGGAGTCGTTTGACCTAAAGTCAAATGATAGTTGTGAATCATGCTTACTTGGAAAAATGACAAAGTCACCCTTCACAGGCTCGTGTGAGAGGGGTGAAGGTTTGTTGGACCTTGTACACACGGATGTGTGTGGACCATTCAAACATGCCACAAGGGATGCTAATCGTTATTATTTGACTTTCACTGATGATTACAGTAGATATGGATATGTTTACTTAATCAAGCATAAGTCAGAGACTTTCGAGAAGTTTAAGGAATTTAAACAGGAAGTCGAGAATCAATTGGGCAGGAACATTAAGATGCTTCGATCCGATCGAGGAGGTGAGTATCTTAGTTCAGAGTTCCTCGACTATCTTAGGGAATGTGGGATTGTCTCACAATTGACACCTCCCAGGACACCACAGTTGAATGGTGTGGCTGAGAGGCGTAATCGAACCTTGTTGGATATGGTTCGTTCCATGATGATTCGAGCTACGCTACCAATCTCATTCTGGGGGTATGCCTTAGAGACTGCCGCCCATATTCTTAATCTAGTCCCTACAAAGAAAGTTGCCAAAACTCCTCACGAGATGTGGACTGGTAAAGTACCTAAGCTAGACCACATCAAGATTTGGGGTTGCGAGGCTTTCGTGAGACGCGAGACTCATGATAAGCTCGAACCTCGAAGCGAGAGGTGTATTTTCATCGGCTACCCACAACAATCCTTTGGTTACCTCTTCTATAGACCTAGTGATAATGTGGTCTTTGTAGCAAGAAGAGGAGTTTTTCGAGAGAGAGAATTTATAAGGCAAGGGGACAGTGGGAGGCAAATTGTTCTTGCAGAAATTCAAGAGTCAAGCGGTGAAGGAACTTCAAACACTAGCCCTCAACTTGAGGAGGAAACTCATGTTGAGCCAGTTGATGTGCCTGTACCTCTTAGGCGTTCCACGAGAGTGAGGAATGCACCTGAGCATTATTATGGCTTCCATATTACTGCGGAAGGTGAGACACTTATTAGTGATGAGACACTAGTAGGTCTGGATGAACCTAACAGCTACATGGAAGCCATGGCAGGCCCTGAGGCTGCCAAGTGGAAAGAGGCAATGGATAGCGAGATACAATCCATGTATGACAATCAAGTTTGGAACTTGGTTGAAAATGTACCAGGTCGTAAGACAGTGGGGTGCAAATGGATCTTCAAGAAGAAGACCGACATGGACGGTAATGTACACACTTATAAGGCACGACTGGTTGCAAAAGGTTATTCTCAAACTCTGGGAGTTGATTATGATGAAACCTTTTCACCAGTGGCCAAGATAAAGTCTATTAGGGTTCTGTTAGCCATTGCTGCATTTCATGATTATGAAATATGGCAAATGGATGTCAAAACTGCCTTCCTTAATGGAAAGTTGGTTGAGGATGTTTACATGGTTCAGCCAGAGGGTTTTGTCAGTACAGAGTACCCCAATAGAGTGTGTAAGCTCGAGAAATCCATTTATGGATTGAAACAGGCACCTCGCAGATGGAATCTTTGCTTTGATGAGAAAGTCAAGGAATTTGAGAAGTGTTTCGCTATGAAGGACCTTGGTGAAGCTGCCTATATCCTAGGGATAAGGATTTTGAGAAACAGGAGTAAAAGACTAATTGGACTTAGTCAAAGCACCTATGTGGACAAAGTGTTGAAAAGATTCAACATGCATAACTCCAAGAAAGGTGAGTTACCTATTCAGAGTAATGCCAGATTGAGTAAGACACAAAGCCCTAGCACTGACGCTGAGATAGCAGAAATGAGTCGACTACCTTATGCTTCAACTGTAGGATCGATCATGTATGCTATGACGTGTACTCGACCTGATGTAGCCTTTGCTTTAAGCATGGTTAGCAGGTATCAGGGGAACCCTGGCAAGGAACAAAGGACTGCGGTAAAGAATATCCTCAAGTACCTGCGAAGGACTAAGGACTGGGTCCTTACCCTCGGTGGGAGTGATGACTTGAGAGTTGTAGGGTATAGTGATGCTAGTTTCCAGACTGATAGGGATAATTTCCGCTCTCAGTCAGGCTGGGTCTTTACCCTAAACGGAGGAGCAATTTCTTGGAAGAGTTCCAAGCAAGAGACAGTGGCAGATTCAACTTGTGAATCAGAGTATATAGCAGCAAGCGAGGCAGCAAAGGAGGCTATATGGCTAAAGAACTTCATCGGAGACCTTGGAGTTGTACCAGCTATAAAAGAGCCAATGGAGATTTTCTGTGACAGCAATAGTGCGGTTGCCTTAGCCAAGGAACCAAGGGATCACGGGAGATCCAGACACATCGACAGAAAATACCATTTTATCAGACATCGAATTGAAGAAGGACTCCTCATGGCGAAGAGGGTATCATCGGATGAGAACCCGGCAGATCCCCTCACGAAGGGACTGAGTAGGGTTAAGCATCTCCAGCATGCTCGGAGCATAGGGCTGAAGGATGACATAAGTTTTAGTAGTTAGATAACCCAGAAATTTGTAAAGTGTAATTGACATTAGATGATGAATAAAAGGTGTTTTATTTATGAGTAAAGTGTTGCTATCTCTTGTTGATCGTTTACTATATTTCGTTTGCATGTTTTGACTTCCAGAATAATTTTGTTTGATATAACATATTATTCAAACCTCCACAGTCGGTCATATGTCGGAAGTAGGTATGAATCAAGACTGTCATGATTGGTTGCAGAGGTCTAAGGTGTTGGACAAGGCTACAACAATCATGAGTGCTCATAAGTTCTGAGCATTGGACTCAACCCACGCTCACTGGAATCACTTCATGGAATTTTATCTCGAGTGATCGTGAGACGGTAATATCATATAAGTCTTCAAACCTAGAGATATGATTTGTTACTTACGAGTTGGTTATGCATTGATTGTACGAAAACGCATTGGTAACTCGATGTTATAAAACGTGCTTTTGTGTGTAATTCAATGAGTGGTAGAACAAACATATGAGTCGAAGTTTATCTGTTCCTTCTTGGATTAGAAGCTGATATCTGGGCCTCTTGATGATTTTGTTTTGACCTATGTACCGGGCCCGGTCAGAACTAAGTTGATGTGTTCAATTAAGTTCTTTGTCAAACAAATCGGAAATCGGGAAACAAACTGCTGGACAATAAGTAAGACATTGTTCCATGTATTTGTCCGGCTGATATCTAGAACAGAGGATTATATGATCACTTATCTAAATGGCGCGTTCTAGTTCAACAGAGTTTAAAGAGCTACGATTGCTGATCGGTTCCTGAAGTTATACTTGCAAATATAGTTACTAGACTTATCCAAGTGGGAGACTGTTGGATATAGTGTCTAAGCCCATAACTATATTTGGTATGTACTTGACCCGACCCGGCATGGTCCATTTGGGTTGCACTTCACCCGAACAATTTATGGATAATATTTGAGAATAGTACAAGTTATGATTTATTAATATATTATAAGTTCTAATATATTAATATAAGATCATATTATTTAATTAGTAGTGATCTATAATTAATCTAGGATTAATTTAGTGATCAAAGATATTACTAATTAAATATGGGCTTCTATATTTATATTGTGTGGGCTAATGCTTATTTAGAATGGGCTAGGCTTGGATGGAAAAGTCCATGGATACTCCATGGAGCTTTGACCCATGGATCTCATGGAAATGAAGAGACATGGGTATTAGGGTTTACATGGACGTAACCTTAATCCACCACACTATATAAAGGAGGCTTTGGTTCTTGAAATCATACTAGTTGACACTTGTTGAGGTGAGGCCGATTTCAAGATAGTAGTATTTATTCTCTCAAAGTTCCAAGTTTGTGGTGATTTGTGATTTCCACTTGAGGCATCCACACTATTGGTGCTAGGCTCTAAAACTCCAAGCAATCAACTACAACTTCAAGGTAAGCATTTCTACTAGCTTTATTTGATTCATGTTCCCCATGCCATGCTAGTTAGGATATGAACCTTGGAAAAATAATTATTTGCATGTATCTTAGAAAAACATAGATCCAAGGTTTATTAGGGTTGCATGTACACTTAGGAAGTGTTAGAATGCTCAAAACCCAACACTAACTAAGATAATTATAAGATGATCTTTATCATTTGCTTCAATACTTGTTTAGTGCATACCAGTTATATGTAGTTAGGATGGGATAGACCTTCGAATAAGTGACCCTAACCCTAAGCCCCCAACCCAACGAGGACAGGACATAAGGCAAAGATTTCACAGATTATAAGTCTATGAAATCCTAGTACATATAACTTTAGTGTACCCACTAAACGACTATTGACATACTAATAAAAATCTATTTAGTTCTCAGATAAGTAATTACAGTAAGACCAAATACCCCTATGGTATTTCTTTGTGGTTGTGTTGGTAAGTTTTTAGACTTGTTGCCTCATCACAACCATTCTTGGGCATATGCTAATCACTCCTCGGACCAGCATAGTTGATCAGGCTATGCCATTCCCAGGACTGACCCTACATCCCTAAGCTTACTTGTGATATTCAACAATCGTAATACTTTTGTTCTTGTCATTGAGACACTGGTTTTAGTATGAATGCAAGCACGTATACTTACTTAAATATTTTATTATTTAAAAGTATAAACTCTTATTCAGAGTGTTTTAATCCCAATGTATTTATAGTTAGTATATCTTTTATGGGTTGATATACTTAACTCACTATAAACAAAGCTCTGATACCAATCTGTCACACCCCAAAACTAAGAACGACGGAAACGTTCAGGGGTGGAGGACGTCATGTGAGTATCATAACAGTGCAAAGTAGTAAACAAGCAACAATATCACCCATTTAATTAAAAGTAAAGTTTTAATACATGTGTGCTCTTTCATAGTAATAAGACACCAAAATATGTAATCAAAATAAAAGACGAGTCTTGTCTGTGCTCCGTCTTCTCAAAACCAGGTCATCGTACTTGTCTACTGGTGACCGGAGAATACAAGTTATTTTGAAAGTGTAGATCAGCATAAAGCTGGTGAATTCATAAGTATTTAAGTGTCATTACTCTATTTTGGAAAGCTGTTATGAATGCCATGTAAATCTTTGAATGAAACATTTGATATAAGTGTGAAAACCCTAGAAAATCCCATATTTCCTACTACTATAAAAGTAGTCTTCTACCAAGACCCGAATGTTTTGAAAGTAGTCTTCTACCAAGACCTGAATGTTTTGCTGTAACAAAGATGGTTTTTCCTCTGTATGACTACTATTAACAATATATAGTCTACCTCATCGTTTATCTAAACGTATCACAAAATAAAATTAATAAGGAGATATAAACATTTAAGTATTATCCTTTGGTACTAGGATAAACACGACATTGTAAATGCCGAATAGTATTAACCGTAGACATTCCTAGATGTACATTTACCTCTGTTGGTAACAGCCTGGTTTAGGAATAGCTAGTCCCTTAAGTATACCTGTAATGGTATCAACCGTAGACATCCGTAGATGTGCATTTACCTCTGTGGCTAACAGAGGTTTTAGGAATGGTTAATCCCGTAAAGTATCCATTTGTACTAGGATAGACAGATCTAATCTACATGTATAATATGTATTAGTATCTCATCATTAAGTATCTAGGTGAAAGTATCCATGTAAGAGGATTCATGTAAGTGTATCCATGTAAGAGGATTCATGTAAGTGTATCTCTTCATATAGACTTTAGTATAGACTCATGAATGAACTGAATTCGGTGTAATTCCTTGTAATAGGAATAATGTTTTGTATCCCCTAAACTATCCCTATAATAGTTTACCGGAAAGTAATAGATGTCCAAGAAAGTTTATACACCCTTGATACCCAAGAGTGTGGGAACTGAACAAAGAATGAATGCTCTCATATCAATGTCTATATATATATATATATATATATATATATATATATATATATATATATATATATGAACATAAGTGTACAGACATTGTTTTGATCAAGAAGATGAAAGAGGTTTTGTAAAACATTTAAGAGTTTTGAACAATAAATAACATTGACTTGATGTCATTTCATAAAACATCTCAAAAGTAATTCATTTGATAACAAAGTATTTTAAGACAAAAAACCATTTCATGTATCACGTTTTGAAGTATGTGAAATCAGTTGGTTGAAAACACAGTTATAAATCACATGTGATTGATTATGTAACATACTGTTTTCTATTTGTACTCCCCCCCCATTAAAGCATTTAAAATCATTTAAAACATTTATTAAGGGGTATGAACTCACCTGTAGTTGGTGGTTTGGATGAACTGAATGATGTAGGATTGCTAGGTGTCAAGTGAAGACTTGTAGACACTCAAAGATCCTAGTTAACATATAATAACACATATATGTATCCAATTAGTCTTTAAACTACTAGTTGACAAAGTTAAGACATCCTAGGACATGTAAAACACCTTATATAAGTGCTACAAGTCATAAGGATTGCATCTAAGTGCCATAGGACCTTGCTATTGTGTTTGGGGTTCAAGGGTAAACTCCCTTGGAGTTTACGGTTTTGTGACCATAACCCCATGGGTTTACGGTCGTAAACACATGATTTTATGGCCGTAAACTCATGTTATTTGACCATTTGTTATTTTGAAGCTCTACAAGCCATTAGAAGTATCCCCTCTTCATGCTTAAGCCTATGGAAGTGTTTAGGGCACCATTTTACTCCTAAATGGAGTTTACGGTCCCTGGACCATTTCCCTTTGGGTTTACGGTCGTAAACCATTTTGGATCATGGTATTTTGATGTTTTCAAGTCCTATACACCTTAATGAGTGAGTCTAGACTAGCTTCCCAAAGGAAGGAAGGGACTAGGGTCACTTTGGCCCCTTAAGAAGGGTTTACGGTTCAAGGAGGTCTTGGACCGTAAACAGCTTTGATCTTGGTGTTTCTTTGTGTTTTATTGATTTATGGAAGCACAATAAGCTCTATGATACCCTAGGATAGAAGTACTTACAATATAGAAGCTTGAATGAGCCAAAAGTCCAAGAACACTAGTGTGTGTTCATGGTGAAACTTGAAGAATGAACCTTTTGGGATGATTTCATGGATTGAAGTGTGTTAAATCACTAGATTAAGTGATATACTAACTTGAAAGGGCTAGAAACACTTACTAGATTGAAGATCTTGAAGAAAACTTGGATGATACTTGAGAGAGTTTGAGATTTGGATCTTGAAAGTTGGAAAAATGGTAAAAATAACTAAGTGTTACCTTTATACCACTTTCATTTAGGGTTTACGGCCATAAACTCCTTGTTTAGGCCATAAACTCTAAAAGTTTGATGTGTCAGGACTTTATTGTTGCACAATAAACCCTAGGGCATCCTCTGTCCTGATATCTCCTAAAGTGTTAATTGTCACACCCCAAAACCATGAATGGCGGAAACATTCTGGGGCGGAGGACGTCATGTACAGTATCACAACAATGAATAATAGTAAACAAGAAACAACATCATCCATTGCATTAATAATATAATTTCATACATGTGTGTTCTGTGAAGTTATATAGACATCAAAATATACATATCAAAATAAAAGATGAGTCTTGAACGAACTCCATCCTCTCAAAAGCCTGGCACGTATACATGTCTAATGGTGACCTAAGAATACAAGTTATTTGAAAGCGAGTATCAGCTTAATGCTGGTGAGATCATAAGTATATTAATGTCTATGTTTGTATGAAAACATTTATAAGATGTTTCTGTAAGATGTTTCTGTACAATGTTTTGTATAATGTTTGAACTCTCCTATAAAACCCTATGTTTCCTACTAACTGTAGCCTTCTACCAAGGCATCTAGTGTCTGTGTGTGTCTCTTGTTAGAGTGTGTGTTTTTCTAATTCTGACTATCATTAACCAAAAATATAGTTTCTACATTACTGTGCATCGTGTGAATATTCATGAAGTGAATGTAATGGGAAAATATTATATTACTGTAGTATTTGTAATAAGTGACTACCATTGTACTAACTAGCTTAAAAGAAAAGATGTTCAAAGTAACATGTGATCGACCTGTATCCTGCTACCGACTCTAGTAAAACGACGATGTAAGACGCCGTAAGAAATGACATTTGGCACCCGTAGACTTTCAAGTCCCACTGTAGTGAGCAGCAAGGTGTAGGATAGTCAATCCAGTATAGATATATTCGCAAACTCATACGCTCCCCAATTAAGGAGATTTGGGATACAAAAGCGGTCATGGCAATAAGTGCCATGACCCGCTCAATGGTTCACATAACTGCATGAATGTATGTGTAATGAATGTGCTCACTGAAAGTGTACTCTTTCTCTATCTAGCCTGTATGTACTGAAATGTTCTGTGTATGCTAGCTGTAATGTATGTTCTCTCTCTATCTAGCATGTATAGTAATGTACTAACTCATGAATGAACTGACTCATTGTATGTTTCATTGTTCTAGTAATAGTATTAGTAACCTCCTATGCTACCCCTATGGTAACTTACTTGTGAAGTAACTGGTACGTATGAACATGGAAGTATACCCTTGCTACCCAAGGGTATTGAATGGACTCATATGCTCCCCAATTAAGGAGATTTGGGATACAAAAGCGGTCATGGAAATAAGTGCTATGACCCGCTCAATGGTTCACATAACTACATGAATGTATGTGTAATGAATGTGCTCACTGAAAGTGTACTCTTTCTCTGTCTAGCCTGTATGTACTGAAATGTTCTGCGTGTGCTAGCTGTAATGTATGTTCTCTCTCTATCTAGCATGTATAGTAATGTACTGACTCATGAATGAACTGACTCATTGTATGTTTCATTGTTCTAGTAATAGTATTAGTATCCTCCTATGCTACTCCTATGGTAACTTACTAGTGATGTAACTGGTACGTATGAACATGGAAGTATACCCTTGCTACCTAAGGGTATTGAATGTACTGGAAGAACCTTTATGACTATATATGTACACATTATATATAACTAATATTTAAACGACCATCAGACGGATACCCGATACCCCACCAGACCACATCCCTACGGAGAAAAGGAAATAAGGCGGGCTGGCCTTCCTAATCCTTTTAAACAATGCTTATATAATTATACATACATAGGCATGCATTTGGTAATAAGTATAACAGAGCTTAAGTAAATGTATTTGATAAGTAAGATAGCTTGTAAAACAGTTTCAAGCAAAACAGTTTGAACAGTAAGAAAAAGCACTGGTTTTGTAGTTATAAATCACATGTGATTGATGTAATAACTATAAGTATTCAGCTGGTATTCCCCCGCATAAAGCATATAAAAACATTTAAACCATTGATTAAGGGGTATGAACTCACCTGCAGTGAGTGATACGAATGAACTGAAGATGTAGGATTGCTAGGTGTCAAGTGAAGTCCTGAACACACTCTATGATCTTAGGTAACATATAATCACACATATATGTACCCAATTAGTCTTAAAATACTAATTGAAAATGTTAAGACCTCATATAACATGCTAAACACCTTATATAAGTGTTATTATCCATTAGGATGGCATCTAAGTTGTTGTAGGACAAGGCTAGTGGGTTTAGGGCTCCAAAGGACCCCATTCTTGAGTTTACTCTCCAATACCATAACAACATCGAGTTTATGGTCGTAAACCCTTGAGTTTATGGCCGTAATCTCCTAAGACTTAGTTTATTTGGTGTTTTGAAGTCTCATATGTCCCTTAGAAGTATTGCTACTTGATGGCTTAGTCCGTGAAAGAGATTAGGGCACCTTTCAACTCCTTTGAGGAGTTCACGGCCCTGGGACCAATTCCCTTAGAGATTACGGCCGTAATCTCTCATGGGTATGGGTTTTTGGTGATTTCAAGTCCCTAATTTAACTAGGAGTGAATCTAGGATAGTGTCCAAGGTTTATGGAGAGTTTAAAGCACCTTTTCGCGCTTTTGTTTGGAGTTCACGGTCCAAGAACTTCTTGGGCTATGAACACCTTACTCTTGGTGTTCTTGGGGTGTTTTCTAGTCCTACATACATTAGGATACTACTCTAGGCCAGTTTCATTGCAATAGGAAGGGAGTAGGCACTCATTTGTCCCTTAAAGAAGGGTTTACGGTCCATGATGTTCTTGGGCCGTAAACTCTTTAATCTTGTTGTTTTGATATGATTTCTAGGTTATTAACCACATAATAAGCTCTTTAATACACCAAGATAGAAGTACTCACATTTTGGGACGAAAGTCCGAAGATCCGTGAGAGAGAATTCGACTTTTCTCTAGTTGGAAATGTAACAAATGAATAAATATGGATAAGAACCATATATATACCCCTGGGGTTTTTGGCAGAAAATATTTTATTCAAGCAATGAACTCTAATATCATAGAGTTTTGAAATAACAGAGTTGCACAAAACCCTAGTGCATCCTCTCTCCTGATTTCTCTTTATGTGTAAATCCTGAAATACTCAAACTTATACTAAAAAGTCAGAAAATTTACTGCAACTGTTCTGACTTCTATTGACTTGATATTGTTTGTACATAATAGAAATTTGGGTTGTCACATCATCCCCTCCTTAGAAGGAATTTCGTCCCGAAATTAGAATTTAAGCAAATAAGTAGTTACAAATAACTAAGTAAAAAGACGAGGATATTTCAGTTTCATCTGATCCTCATGCTCCCAAGTGAATTTCGGTCCTTGGTTGGCATTCCAGCGAACCTTCAAAATCTATCGGTTCCTCCACGAAGTTAAGGCTCTCGTTGATCTCGATACGTGGAAGGTAGAATGTACGTTACTGAGTTCGCGCGGTAAGTTAAGTTTATAAGCTATAGGGCCGATTCTTGCGAGAATCTCAAAAGGCCCAATGTACCTTGGATTTAGCTTTCCATGCTTTCTGAAGTGTATCAAGCCCTTCCAGGGTGAGACCTTTAATAATGTGTTTGATCTCGATATCGTCGAGTGGAATAACAAAACGTAGGAAAAAGTCTCGTCGGATAGACACTTTTTCAAGTTCGATACGTGGAAGGTTGAATGTACGTTACAGAGTTCGCGCGGTAAGTAAAGTTTTTAAGCTATAGGGACGATTCTTGCGAGAATCTCAAAAGGCCCAATGTACCTTGGATTTAGCTTTCCATGCTTTCCGAAGTGTATCAAGCCCTTCCAGGGTGCGACCTTTAATAGAACACGGTCGCCCACCTGGAATTCCAACAGTTTCCTACGTTTATCAGCGTAGCTTTTCAATCGTTCACAGATCTGAACAATCTTCTCCGTTGTTTCCTGTATGATCTCTGGACTTGTGACAGTGCTTTCAGGAATTTGTCCTTTAGCTAACTGGGTATCACCCACCTCAGCCCAGCATAGAGGGTGTAACAACGTGAATTTTCAAAATAATTTTTCATTTTTAATACATTCATTTTCATAAAAGAATTTGAAACACATTGTATCGAATGTTATTGTCACAAAACATCTTCCGAGAGTCTCTACAAAAACTTCAATGCGTGTGTGTACGAATCATGCCGGCGGCTTACTGCGCTCATCACTAGTACCTAAAACACATGACACAACAACTGTAAGCATAAATGCTTAGTGAGTTCCCCAAAATACTACATACAGCACATACGCCACTCGAGGCTATAATACGACCCTCCGGTCGATGTGTCTCAGTGGGACCTTCCACTCTTGTAGCTCGTTGGACCCTTAGCTCCGGTCATAGCTCGTTGGACCCTCTGGTCCGATCTATATCATCATACAACATAGGAATATCACACCACACATAATCTCATACATAACACATAAGACCCTCTGGTCATTACATAGTACCACTCTAGGTAACGTATAGTGAGAAGACTCACCTCGATGTCTCAGTAAATATATGACTCGGAAGAAGTGTGATCTAGCCTCCGCCTAATCACATAAAGTAATACTCTCATAAATACAACTGTACTCAACCCTAAAAGTCAACAAGGTCAACGGTCAAACTTTGACCCGACTCATCGAGTGAACTCGGGCGACTCGGCGAGTCTACACGTGTCCACTGACTCTCTCAGATCCTCTCTTGGCATGTTGAGTACTTCCCTCGACTCGACGAGTTCCACCTGGCATGAATCGTGGGGCCACCCCGAATCAACTCGTCGAGTCTCAAGAACAACTCGGTGAGTTCCATCTTGAACTCAGACCCCTGACTCTCCCTGACTCACCGAGTCATTCCCCCAACTCGACAAGTCCACTCACTGAGTGATTTAACGGGCAAATACACCACTTAATCAACCTCTAAAAGGGTTTGAAAACCCTAACACTAAGAATCAACACCAAAACTGAAGAAGGTCCAAGAATAATACGTCAATGAAATCTCTAAGTGCTCAAAAACCACCAAAATCGCACCTCCTTCAGTCTCCTCTTGCCTTGACACTTCCTTTTTGCAAAAACACCCACACAAGTTCAAGATTGGCCTCTCCTTCCTCAAAAACGCTTTAGATCTCTTTAGGGTTTCTCTCTGGGGTTGGTGGCCACAAATGAAGGCCATCAGGCCCTTGAAATAGGTCTCAAACCCTGGAAATTAGTGTTTCATTAAACAGCGTGGACTCGCCGAGTCCACTCATGAACTCGCCGAGTCCAGTTGTGAACTCGCATACGAATCCGCGACCATACTCGAAAAGTCTAGACGCCAACTCGCCGAGTTCCCCCCACAAAACCTAAAAATAAAGGAACAAAATATCATACCTGGAAATCCGGGTGTTATAGAGGGGATCTGCACTTTCGGCCATAGAGGGCCTCGAATGGAGCAACCTTAATGCTCGTGTGATAACTGTTGTTGTAGGAAAATTCGACAAGGGGTAAATAAGTATCCCATGCTTTCCCAAAGTCTATCACACAGGCTCGCAACATATCTTCCAAGGTTTGGATAGTCCTCTCACTTTGCCCGTCGGTATGTGGATGGTTGGCTGTACTCATGTCCAGCCTAGTTCCTAGGGAACTTTGTAATGACTACCAGAACCTGGAAGTGAATCTACTATCTCTGTCCGAGATAATGGATAAGGGAACACAGTGCAGTCTTATAATCTCCCTAATGTAAGTTCTTGTAAGTTTCTCCATCTTGTCTGTTTCTTTGATCGGCAGTAAGTGTACAGACTTGGTCAGTCTATCGATGATGACCCATATGGAATCAAGTCCACCCATTGTCTTGGGCAACTTGCTTATGAAATCCATAGTTATCCGCTCCCACTTCCATTCCGGTATCTCAGGCTGTTGTAGAAGACCGGAGGGTTTCTGGTGTTCGACCTTGACCTTTGCGCAAGTAAGGCATTTACTCACAAAGGTAGCAATCTCTTCTTTCATGTTAGGTCACCAGTATAACTTTTTGAGGTCTAGATACATCTTATCTGATCCCAGGTGCACGGAATAACGTGTGTTGTGCGCCTCATTCATGACCAAGTCTCCGAAACCACCGAGTTTCGGGGTCCAGATCCGGTCCATGAAATAATATGCTCCCCCACCCTTAACCTGTCACACCCCCGAACCAGACGGCGGAAACGTCCGAGGGCTGTCGTGACTTAATTGAATACCATAACGTTGAATATATATGAAACATAACATCATTCATCACCATGCATTAATATAGTACAACCGGTAAAGTTTACACTGAGTACATTGTTTTAATATTACGTTCCCAAAAATAAATTGTTCGATCGTAGATAAACAAACTGCAAGCCATCACTGAATACATTTTCTTCGGTTTACTTGTTACCTGAGAATACAAGTATTTAGAAAAACGTCAACATATAAAATGTTGGTGAGTTCATAAGCGGTATTTGAAAAGCAATGTTTTCTATTATTTTGAAAACCACCAGAAAATCCGATATTTTCTGAAAAGAGTTTCTGAAAAAGTTTGTGAAGATCCATAAGTATGCTTGTTTGTTTCTATAGTTGTAGAAAGTGTTCGTTGAACTTGTGTACATTTCTAAACTGTATGTATTGAAAAACCCTAGGAAAACCCGATGTTTTCCTAACACTTTGAATTCCATGTAATTGTTGTACCATCGTGGCATGTGAAGTCATCGATTCCAGGCGACGTCGGATTATTGCGCATTGTGAATTATTATAAACACGCATTACACAAACGACCAGTTTACAACTTGTACTAACGATCCCATAGGCGTCGTCCATACTATTCACGTAATCCAACCGCCCTGACTTCTTGTAGTCCCACATCCGAAGAGAAAGAGGGCATGAAGACCTCGGTAACTCCGTTAGCCGGTTGGGGAAAAAAAAGAGTAGGAAGGGTCCTTGACCCGATTCGCATTTGAATAACCGACTTTACTAGCCGTACCATAGGACCCTTGGGGACCAATAGTATGAAAGCCATTGAAAGTCCTTTTACGTTGTGTTGGGTCATGTAAGACTCAACAACTCGTAAGGTTGAAGTCTTCGGGCCTAAAGATCAGGTCATCGGGCTAGCTAGGCCCAACAAACAAGATTTTACACTTTTGGGCCCAAAGGTGGTGCGTAGACGTCTGTGCACTCTCACGTGTATATTGAATTCCCAAATGTTACTTGTGTGAATCGAGTTATCGTCGTGTTAGTAGTTTCGGATTGTTATTGATTCGAGACCGAATCAATTCGTTTAACAACGATTTTTGGTATTGTTGTGTATTGTATTTCGTCGGTAGTCGCGGTTCCAATGTTTGATCACGATGGGTGTATTGAATTAGCCTTGAAAATTTTCTGTTTTCAGCCCCTCTATATTTTGTAAATTTACTTTTTCAACCCTTTGCATAAGTAAGTTTCCGGTTTAGTCCTTAAACTATTTTTCTTGGCATTTTACCATCAAAACTTATTGGAATTGATATTTTTCAGTACATTTTTAGTTAAAAAAAGTTTTAGTCCCTGAAAATATAGTTTTCTCGGTTGTAACCCTTCTTTTTCGCAGTTTTTACAATTTTGGCCCAAATTGGAAAAAATTTTCAACTTTGGTCCTTTTTAAATTTGAAAAGCATTTTAAACCTTAGAAAAGGACTTGGAACACTAGTAGTCCACTGTTTTACAGAAAAACACAGTTTTGGCCCTTCAAAACAGAAAATTTCGCATATTGGGCCCTATTGGGCCGAAAATGTCATTTTTAGCCCATTAAGCTTGAAAATTATGTTTTTAATCCTCCAAAAAGTATATTTTCAGAAAATACATTATGGAAACTGTTTTGACTCATCTCACCCATCAGAATTCGAAATATTTCATTTTGGGCCCTTTAACTTTATATTTTTAACATTTTATGTCCAAAAAATGAGTTTTTAGCCCAAAGAAGAAGTTATTAAACCATTTAGCTATTTTTCCTTGATCACTTTGTATGCAGAAATATATTTGATGCTAGTATCATTTAACATAAAGTATATCTCGATTTTTAGGGGTTTATGGCTAGATCCAACATTATAAACACACAAAAACACACATATAAGCATAGAAATCATACAAGGCATACAAAACACATATAGATCTACACTTTCACTTGTATTCCCCCCCCCCCCCCCCACAAAACTTAAAAAACAGAAAAATAGGGGGTATGAAGCTCACCTTAGAGTGTGGTTTCGGTTTTTGAAGAAAAGATGGAAGAAAGCTTGGTGATTTTTGGCCTTAGCACCCTTTTCTTGAAGATCTCGAGTTTGAGGTGGTTCTAGGATGCAAGATCATGATTTTTGCATGGATT
The DNA here is from genome assembly GCF_002870075.4 of Lactuca sativa. Classification (NCBI taxonomy): domain Eukaryota; kingdom Viridiplantae; phylum Streptophyta; class Magnoliopsida; order Asterales; family Asteraceae; genus Lactuca; species Lactuca sativa. The sequence continues at coordinate 380,391,320 of NC_056626.2, forward strand.
AGGAAGAGATTTTGATAAAACAAAGAATCTAAGTCATAGATCCAAGTATAACCTTACCTTAGATGAAGAGTTTGTGGAAATATCCTCTTGAAAGCCTCCTAATTTTCGAGATTTTTGAGTGGAGAGGAAGGATGTGTTCTTGAGTATTCTGGAGAAAATTTGAGAGATATTTGTGTATGTGTGTGTGTGTTTCGGCCGAGAGTGAGAGAGAGAGGGAGAAATAGACCCTTGAGGTGATATGCATGGAAACATGGAATAGGTTGCATGGAGATCCAAAAGACAATAATGAGGTGTCAATTGCAAGTCAACTCTCTTCATCTCTTCTTGGGTTTGGGCCTTGGGCCGAGAATTTGGAAGGAAAAGGGGAAAATTTGGGCTTTTATGCCCTCTAGCCCATCTAGAAGTTAGCTTGGAGGAGTTTTAACCTAAAAGGAACATAATATGATTTTTACACTTTGTTGGACTAGTTTAGGTTATTCATGGATCAAAACTCTTAATTTATTTCATTCTAGGCCCAATATGGCCCAAAATGTTGAAATAAATAAATGTGGGTCCAATTAGAGCCCAATTAAGGTTTCTTAGCCCATGATAGTCAGATTGGAAGCTTATTGGTCCATTGAGTCCAATAAGGAAGTCCTAGTCCCATATGGACCTAAACAAGAACTTCTAGGGTTTCCAATTTCTTGATGACTATTTGTAGTATTTGTATGATGTATTTGATTGAAGTTTTTGATGTCATAATAATAGGTATCACACATGGTCTTAAGTTTTTGATTCAACATTTACTTGAATATAGTGATTACAAGACACAAAATTTCTAGTTGTGACATAACCTCCAGGTTCTTATCCATCCCTCTTAGGGATTCACCCGCCATATTTTCAGGCTTCAAAGCGTCAAGCTGGGCTTTCTTAATTTGTGTGGACAAGTGTGAATGGATAGTCATAGTCAATGATTTGACTCTACGACCAAAATATTCCTTCCGACTCAGGGCATCCGCTACTACGTTGGCTTTACACGTATAATAACGAATTTCGCATTCGTAGTCACTAAGTAGCTCAACCCACCGTCGTTGTCTCATGTTGAGCTCCTTCTGGTTGAATATGTGTTGTAAGCTTTTGTGGTCTATAAAGATAGTGATTTTCGTTCCGTACAAGTAATTTCTCCAGATCTTCAGAGCAAACACAATTGCTCCTAGTTCAAGATCGTGGGTCGTGTAGTTGACCTCATGTGTCTTCAGCTGTCTCGAGGCATAGGCGATGACCTTACCTCGCTGCATCATAACACATCTGAGCCCTTGATTCAATGCATCGCAATAGACAACAAAGTCTTCTATTCCTTTGGGAAGGGATAATATTGGCGCGGTGCACAAGGCTCGTTTGAGCGTTTGGAACGCTCTCTCCTGCTTCTCTTCCCAGTCAAAGGCCATGCCCTTCTTGTTCAGTGTTGTAAGAGGTTTCGCTATGTGGGAGAAGTTCTGAATGAACCTGTGAGGGTACTTTTGCTTCATTTGATCTTCACGTTCCCACATGAATTCTGGTCCATGCTTTGCGTTCCACCGTACTTTCATGATCGGGATGCAACTTTGCTTAGTACGCTTCACCTCCCTGTCCATGATTTCAATTGGTTCTTCAACGAACAGGAGATTCTCATTGATTTCGATCTCGTCAAGAGGAATGACGAGGGTTTCATCTGATAGACACTTCTTCAGATTAGAGACATGAAACACGGGGTGTAGACCGTTTAGCTCTGCGGGTAGTTGCAGTCTGTATGCTACCAGACCTATTCGGGCGACGATTTCGAAAGGTCCAATGTATCGTGGGTTCAATTTTCCCCGTTTTCCGAAACGTATAACCCCTTTCCAGGGTGAGACTTTCAACAGTACTCGATCACCGACCCGAAATTCTAAGGGCTTTCGCCGTTTATCAGCATAGCTCTTTTGTCGGTCACGCGATGCTTGCAATCGAGCTCTGATTTGAACGGTCTTTTCCGTGGTTTCGCGAATGATCTCCGGTCCCGTTAGTGCTTTGTCCGACGTATGTGTTTTTGCTAGCTGGGTGTCACCTACTTCAGCCCAACATAACGGTGATCTACATTTACGCCCGTACAGTGCTTCAAAAGGAGCCACCTTGATGCTCGAATGATAACTATTGTTATATGAGAACTCGATTAAAGGTAGGTGGGTATCCCAAGACTTCCCAAAGTCTATCACGCATGCGCGGAGCATGTCTTCGAGCGTTTGGATGGTTCGCTCGCTTTGACCATCCGTTTGTGGATGATAAGCGGTGCTCATATCGAGGTTTGTTCCCATCGCCTTATGGCGTGATTTCCAAAATCGTGAAGTGAACCTACTGTCCCTATCCGAGATGATAGATACTGGTATTCCGTGGAGTCTCACGATCTCTCGAATGTACAAATGTGTCAATCTTTCCATCTTGTAGGATTCTTTTATAGGCAGGAAATGGGCAGACTTCGTCAGTCGGTCGACTATTACCCATATGGTGTCCAGTCCATCCGACGTCTTGGGTAGCTTGGTCACGAAATCCATAGAAATCCCCTCCCATTTCCACCTTTACCTTGGCGCACGTAAGGCACTTACTAACGTAGGTCGCAATTTCCGCCTTCATGTTAGGCCACCAATAGTGTTGTTTAATATCTAAATACATCTTGTCTGAACAGGGATGAATGGAGTATCGTGTCTTGTGGGCTTCCTTCATAACAACCTCCCTAAATCCTCCGAGTTTTGGGACCCAAATTCGGTTCATGAAGTAGTATAATCCATTATCCCTTGTCTCTAGGTTCTTCTCCATCCCGCGTAATGCCTCGCTTGCTCTATTTTCCGTCCTCAGGGCCTCTAACTGGACTGTTGCAATTTAGGTGGCCAGATGAGATTGAATGGTTATCGAGAGAGTTTTCACACGACGATTAGAGTACTCCTTCCGACTTAATGCGTCAGCTACCACGTTGGCCTTGCCTGGGTGGTACTTGATCTCACACTCGTAGTCGTTTAGCAATTCAACCCATCTTCGTTGTCTCATGTTCAGCTCCTTCTGGTTCAAGATGTGTTGGAGACTCTTGTGGTCCGTGAAGACGGTGCACTTCGTACCGTACAGGTAGTGCCTCCAAATTTTCAGAGCGAAGACCACGGCTCCCAGTTCTAGGTCATGGGTCGTATAATTTACTTCGTGCATCTTTAGTTGGCGAGATGCGTATGCTATCACCCTTCCATGTTGCATGAGAACGCAACCTAAGCCCTGATTTGACGCGTCACAGTAGACTACAAAATCTTCCATTCCTTTAGGTAGAGATAGTACAGGAGCGCTATAGAGAGCTTGCTTCAAGGTCCAAAATGCAATATGTTGTTTGTCTGTCCATTTGAATGGTACGCCCTTTTGCGTAAGCGAGGTAAGTGGCTTGGCGATCTTAGAGAAGTTTTGAATGAATCTCCTATAGTAGCCCGCTAGGCCTAAGAACTGACGAATTTTTGTGGGCGTCGTCGGGGTTGCCCATCCTTCCACAGCTTTGACCTTAGAGGGATCCACATGAATTCCATCTTGGCTAACTACGTGACATAGGAAGTTCACATTCCGGAGCCAGAACTCACACTTGGAGAGTTTGGCGTAAAGCTTTTCCGATCGCAGAGTTTCTAGGACTTTTCGGAGATGTTGGCCATGCTCCTCTTTGCTTCGAGAATAGACGAGGATGTCATCGATAAAAACAATGACAAAGTTGTCGAGGAACAGTCGACAGATTTGATTCATTAGGTCCATAAATGCGGCAGGGGCATTCGTCAGACCGAAGGGCATTACGACAAATTCATAATGTCCGTAGCGAGTTCGGAAAGCGGTTTTTGGGATATCCTCTTCCCAGAATTTGAGTTGGTGGTATCCGGACCGTAGATCTATTTTTGAAAAATAACTAGCTCCTTGGAGCTGGTCGAATAGATCATCGATTCGTGGGAGTGGGTAGCGATTTTTAACAGTGAGTTTGTTTAACTCTCTGTAATCGATGCACATTCTAAAAGATCCGTCCTTCTTTTTGACAAAGAGCACCGGAGCTCCCCATGGCGAGTAACTAGGTCGGATAAATCCCTTGTCCAGAAGCTCACTGAGTTGGCTGGACAATTCCTGCATTTCAGCAGGAGCCAGCTGGTAGGGTGATTTAGCGAGAGGAGTTGCTCCTGGAATGAGGTTGATTCGGAACTCAACCTGTCTCTCTAGGGGTACTCCCGGAAGATCTTCAGGAAACACGTCTGGAAATTCACACGCTACCGGAATATCTTGAATGTTAGTCTCTTCCTTGGTTTTATCCACTAGGTGATCCAGAAATGCCGAATCCTTTTTTCGTAGGTGCTTTTGTGCCTTAATGCACGAGATGAGGCGAAGGTTCATGCTGGGTTTGTCTCCGTAAATTACTAGGGTTTCATGATTTGGGAGACGAAGACGAACGGCCTTCTCGTGGCACATAATTTCAGCATGGTGGGGGCTTAACCAATCCATGCCGATGATTACATCGAAACTCCTAATTGATACAGGCATTCGGTCTATTCGAAAGACGTGTTGGTTAAGGGTTAGGGTACATCCGATGTAGATTTCCCCAGTGGATTCGGTTTTCCCATGGGCCATTTCCACCGTATAGGTTTCATTTAGCTTTTGGGGTTGTTGTTTTAATAAATGCTTAAACTTATCGCTTACGAAACTTCGCTCTGCTCCGGTGTCAAATAGGATGCATGCATAAGAGTGATTTAGGAGAAACGTACTGGTCACAACTGCGGGGTCCTGAACCGCCTCTCCTTGGCCCATGGTCAACATCCTTCCTATTCCTCTGTTCCAGGGATTGTTGTTGTTAGGGCAGTCTCGGCGGAAGTGCCCAGTCCTCCCACACCCGAAGCAGGTGTGGCTAGGCCCTGCATTATTGTCGCCGCATTGGTGTTGTTGTTGTTGCGATGGTTGTTGTTGTTTCCCTGATTTTGGTTCTGGGGAGGGTAAGTACTGTAGTACCTCGCAGTGTGTCCCCTTCGATTGCAACTGGTGAACTGAAACTCCTTGCATTCTCCATGGTGATGGAAACCGCACTTGTTGCACTTGGGAAGATTACCGGAATAAGGTTTTGAAGCATTTGAAGCAGCTGAGGCTGGAGCATGTGGGGTGGCTGGAATCGGTGCAGTGGCAGCATTAACCGCCACTATCTGCTGCTTTTTAGAGGTTTCGGGGCCCTGACGTCCCTTCCTCTTGTTGTTCTTCATTTTTTTGCCATCACCTTCATTTTTTCCCTCAGTCTCCGCTGGCTTCTCACCCTTCTTGGTGTTATGGTCATACAACTTCTTCGCCAATCTCTTCGCGCTGTCAAATGTTTCCGGGTTTGCAGCTATTACGTTTCCTTGAATGGGTGATGTTAGTCCCCAGATGAATCGCTCAATCTTCTTTCCTTCCGAGGTGATCATACCCGGGCACAGCAGAGATAGTTCACTAAATCTCGATATGTAGGCATCGATATTCGCATTCTGCACAGTGAGGTTCCATAGCTCTTGCTCCATCTTCTGTATTTCGCCTCGTGGGCAGTACTCAGCCATTAACATTTCTTTCATCTCTGCCCACGGCATAGAGTTGGATACAGGGAGCGTCATGGACTCCACGTGTCTGTTCCACCAAGTGAGTGCTTGGTCCACAAAAGTGCAGGCCGCGAACTTCACCTTCATCTGCTCAGGGAAATCGCATATCTCGAATACCGACTCCACCTTTTCGATCCATCGCTTCAGAGTGATCACCCCTCCAGTGCCGTTAAAAGTTCGTGGTTTGGCGTTTGTGAAGTCCTTGTAGGTACATGTTTTGGTGGGTCCTTGATTCATTCCGTTGTTCGAACTTCCGGCTCCTTGCCCATTGACTCCTCCATTGTTCCCTTGATGAATTTGTGCAATCGCTGCAGTGACCGCAGCAGATACAGCTGCCTGGAACGCGGCTGAGTCAACTTCAGGTGGAGTTGGTCCTGGGTTTCCGCGAGTAGGTCGTAGAGGCATCTTTCTGTCACGAAACGGAAAGATGTTGAGTGTATGTGGGTTCCGTGAGGTTGTGATCCTACTGACTAGGTGCATGGTACGAACTGGAACACTACTTCCCTTGGACATTCAATCATAATTTCTCAACACGTAGCAATTTGTAATATCATAACAAAGCACATAAAAGTTTATTAATATTATCCGCATTTGATACAAGAAAATTTTTGCTCGTAAGAGCATACATGAGTGACACTAATTCGACAGCATAACGGCTCTATGAGTAGTGTAGTCACTTAAACATAGAGTCGGGGTACATAGCATAGTTCCTATCGATCTACTATAGTAAGTCTATCCCTAACCGCGATGAGTTGCGTCCTACGTAGCGGCGGGGTCATATGCCGAAATGTTGCGCTAGTAACTGAGCCATCTCCGTCATGTCTCCAATAACCTCATCCCTCTCATGCTCAGCTCGCACTACCCGAGCTTCCATCGCATACAGCTGTTGTCGCAGTGCAGTGATCTCAGCCTCGGGGAAACGGTTCTCCCTTGGGGGGTTCACTGGTGGAGCGGGGTGGTCTGGTTGCACCTCGTTCTCACACGGAGGGATATGGTTCGTATCCCTGTCTTGGCCTTCCTCGACGTCGTCGTCGGTCTCTCCAAGTTCGTAGTCGGTGTCTATGTATTCGTCAGGTCTGACGTCGTGTGCTTCCTCTGGATTCCCTTCTGGTTCATCTTCAAGCATCCCATGAGCCACTAGGACTTGATGGAACTGAATACCCAGCTGCTCTCCCTCCATGACGACTGGGGGAAAGTATAAACTATCGTCACTCTCACGACTACGATATTTAGTAAATAGACGTTCTCTTTTTGGTACTAGAAGGATATAGTTTTAGGTTCCCTAGCTATTCCGATCTCATCAAAACGTGTGTTAGTTGTACTTTGGAGAGAATGTAGTTGATCAGGCTACATCCACTCCTTGGTACCCCTAAGAACAGTCCTGAATTAACCGGGATACTAGCATTATTTTATTTGGTTCGGCGTTATGTTCCTATTCCTACTGCAAGCAAGGGTGTTTTATTTATTTGTGTTGTTCAGAGTTATGTTAGTCCCTCTTTTTGGTTTATAGTTGCATATCAATGTGTGGCTAGACATGCTAGTTCACTATAAACAAAGCTCTGATACCAAACTGTCACACCCCCGAACCAGATGGCGGAAACGTCCGAGGGCTGTCGTGACATAATTGAATACCATAACGTTGAATACATATAAAACATAACATCATTCATCACCATGCATTAATATAGTACAACCGGTAAAGTTTACACTGAGTACACTGTTTTAATATTACATTCCCAAAAATAAATTGTTCGATCGTAGATAAACAAACTGCAAGCCATCACTGAATACATTTTCTTCGGTTTACTTGTTACTTGAGAATACAAGTATTTTGAAAAACGTCAACATATAAAATGTTGGTGAGTTCATAAGCGGTATTTGAAAAGCAACGTTTTGTATTATTTTGAAAACCACCAGAAAATCCGATATTTTCTGAAAAGAGTTTCTGAAAAAGTTTGTGAAGATCCATAAGTATGCTTGTTTGTTTCTATAGTTGCAAAAAGTGTTCGTTGAACTTGTGTACATTTCGAAACTGTATGTATTGAAAAACCCTAGGAAAACCCGATGTTTTCCTAACACTTTGAATTCCATGTAGTTGTTGTACCATCGTGGCATGTGAAGTCATCGATTCCAGGCGACGTCGGATTATTGCGCATTGTGAATTATTATAAACACGCATTACACAAACGGCCAGTTTACAACTTGTACTAACGATCCCGTAGGCGTCGTCCATACTATTCACGTAATCCAACCGCCCTGACTTCTTGTAGTCCCACATCCGAAGAGAAAGAGGGCACAAAGACCTCGGTAACTCCGTTAGCCGGTTGGGGATAAAAAAAAGAGTACGAAGAGTCCTTGACCCGATTCGCATTTGAATAACTGACTTTACTAGGCGTACCATAGGACCCTTGTGGACCAATAGTATCAAAGCCATTGAAAGTCCTTTTACGTTGTGTTGGGTCATGTAAGACTCAACAACTCGTAAGGTTGAAGTCTTCGGGCCTAAAGATCAGGTCATCGGGCTAGCTAGGCCCAACAAACAAGATTTTACACTTTTGGGCCCAAAGGTGGTGCGTAGACGTCTGTGCACTCTCACGTGTATATTGAATTCCCAAATGTTACTTGTGTGAATCGAGTTATCGTCGTGTTAGTAGTTTCGGATTGTTATGGATTCGAGACCGAATCAATTCGTTTAACAACGATTTTTGGTATTGTTGTGTATTGTATTTCGTCGGTAGTCGCGGTGCCAATGTTTGATCACGATGGGTGTATTGAATTAGCCTTGAAAATTTTATGTTTTCAGCCCCTCTTTATTTTGTAAATTTACTTTTTCAACCCTTTGCATAAGTAAGTTTCCGGTTTAGTCCTTAAACTATTTTTCTTGGCATTTTACCATCAAAACTTATTGGAATTGATATTTTTCAGTACATTTTTAGTTAAAAACAGTTTTAGTCCCTGAAAATACAGTTTTCTCGGTTGTAACCCTTCTTTTTCGCAGTTTTTACAATTTTGGCCCAAATTGGAAAATTTTTGCAACTTTGGTCCTTTTTTAATTTGAAAAGCATTTTAAACCTTAGAAAAGGACTTGGAACACTAGTAGTCCACTGTTTTACAGAAAAACACAGTTTTGGCCCTTCAAAACAGAAAATTTCGCATATTGGGCCCTATTGGGCCGAAAATGTCATTTTTAGCCCATTAAGCTTGAAATTTATGTTTTTAATCCTCCAAAAAGTATATTTTCAGAAAATACATTATGGAAACTGTTTTGACTCATCTCACCCATCAGAATTCGAAATATTTCATTTTGGGCCCTTTAACTTTATATTTTTAACATTTTATGTCCAAAAAATGAGTTTTTAGCCCAAAGAAGAAGTTATTAAGCCATTTAGCTATTTTTCTTGGAATACCTTGTATGCAGAAATATATTTGATGCTAGTATCATTTAACATAAAGTATATCTCGATTTTTAGGGGTTTATGGCTAGATCCAACATTATAAACACACAAAAACACACATATAAGCATAGAAATCATACAAGGCATACAAAACACATATAGATCTACACTTTCACTTGTATTTCCCCCCCCCCCCCCCCACAAAACTTATAAAACAGAAAAATAGGGGGTATGAGGCTCACCTTAGAGTGTGGTTTCGGTTTTTGAAGAAAAGATGGAAGAAAGCTTGGTGATTTTTGGCCTTAGCACCCTTTTCTTGAAGATCTCGAGTTTGAGGTGGTTCTAGGATGCAAGATCACGATTTTTGCATGGATTAGGAAGATATTTTGATAAAACAAAGAATCTAAGTCATAGATCCAAGTATAACCTTACCTTAGATGAAGAGTTTGTGGAAATATCCTCTTGAAAGCCTCCTAATTTTCGAGATTTTTGAGTGGAGAGGAAGGATGTGTTCTTGAGTATTCTAGAGAGAATTTGTGAGATATTTGTGTATGTGTGTGTGTGGTTCGGCCGAGAGTGAGAGAGAGAGAGGGAGAAATAGACCCTTGAGGTGATATGCATGGAAACATGGAATAGGTTGCATGGAGATCCAAAAGACAATAATGAGGTGTCAATTGCAAGTCAACTCTCTTCATCTCTTCTTGGGTTTGGGCCTTGGGCCGAGAATTTGGAAGCAAAAGGGAAAAATTTGGGCTTTTATGCCCTCTAGCCCATCTAGAAGTTAGGTTGGAGGAGTTTTAACCTAAAAGGAACATAATATGATTTTTACACTTTGTTGGACTAGTTTAGGTTATTCATGGTTCAAAACTCTTAATTTATTTCATTCTAGGCCCAATATGGTCCAAAATGTTGAAATAAATAAATGTAGGTCCAATTAGAACCCAATTAAGGGTTCTAATCCCATGATAGTCAGATTGGAAGCTTATTGGTCCATTGAGTCCAATAAGGAAGTCCTAGTCCCATATGGACCTAAACAAGAACTTCTAGGGTTTCCAATTGCTTGATGACTATTTGTAGTATTTGTATGATGTATTTGATTGAAGTTTTTGATGTCATAATAATAGGTATCACACATGCTCTTAAGTTTTTGATTCAACATTTACTTGAATATAGTGATTACAAGACACAAATTTCTAGTTGTGACATAACCTCCAGGTTCTTATCCATCCCTCTTAGGGATTCACCCGCCACATTTTCAGGCTTCAAAGCGTCAAGCTGGGCTTTCTTAATTTGTGTGGACAAGTGTGAATGGATAGTCATAGTCAATGATTTGACTCTACGACCAAAATATTCCTTCCGACTCAGGGCATCCGCCACTACGTTGGCTTTACACGTATAATAATGAATTTCGCATTCGTAGTCACTAAGTAGCTCAACCCACCGTTGTTGTCTCATGTTGAGCTCCTTCTGGTCGAATATGTGTTGTAAGCTTTTGTGGTCTATAAAGATAGTGAATTTCGTTCCATACAAGTAATTTCTCCAGATCTTCAGAGCAAACACAATTGCTCCTAGTTCAAGATCGTGGGTCGTGTAGTTGACCTCATGTGTCTTCAGCTGTCTCGAGGCATAGGCGATGACCTTACCTCGCTGCATCATAACACATCTGAGCCCTTGATTTGATGCATCGCAATAGACAACGAAGTCTTCTATTCCTTCGGGAAGGGATAATATTGGTGCGGTGCAAAAGACTCGTTTGAGCGTTTGGAACGCTCTCTCCTGCTTCTCTTCCCAGTCAAAGGCCACGCCCTTCTGGTTCAGTGTTGTAAGAGGTTTCGCTATGCGGGAGAAGTTCTAAATGAACCTGTGATAATAGCCAGCGAGGCCTTGAAATTGACAAATTTCTGTAGGCGTCTTCGGTGCTGACCAGTTCTCAATGGCTTTGATTTTGGAAGGGTCTATGTGTATACCCGATTCACTAACCACGTGCCCTAAAAATGTGTCTCGTAGAATCCAAAATTCACATTTCAAGAACTTCGCGTATAGCTTCTCCGAACATAATGTTTCGAGGACTTGTCACGGATGTTGACTATGCTCCTCCTTACTACGAGAGTAGATAAGTATGTCATCGATGAAGACGATGACGAACTGATCCAAATAAGAACGACACACCCTATTCATTATGTACATGAATACTGCAGGCGCATTTGTCAATCCGAACGGCATCACTACGAATTCGTAGTGCCCATAACGAGTTTCGAAGGTTGTCTTTGGAACATCCTCCTCTAGCACTCGTAGTTGGTGATATCCGGATCTCAAGTCGATTTTTGAAAAGAAGTTCGCCCCTTGAAGTTGGTCAAATAAATCGTTGATATGAGGGAATGGATAACGATTTTTGACCGTCATCTTGTTGAACTCCCTGTAGTCGATTCACATACGAAACGATTCGTCTTTCTTCTTGACGAACAAGACTGGATCTCCCCAGGGTGAGAAGCTTGGTCTTATAAAGCCCTTGTTGAACAGTTCGTTAAGTTGACCAGACTGTTCTTGCATCTCTGCAGGTGCAAGATGATAAGGCAATTTGGCTACTGGGGTAACCCCTGGAACTAAGTCGATTTGGAACTCGACTTGACGTTGTAGAGATAATCCTGGGATTTCTTCTAGAAATATGTCTAGAAAGTCGCGTACTATTGGATTGTTCTGAATTTCCTTTGTTTCTTGGCTCACATCGACCACATGAGCAAGGAATTCACGACACTCCTTTCGCAAGAATTTCTGAGCATGGATGCTCGAGATGATACGAAGGTTCGTTCCGGGTTTGTTGCCATAAACTACTAAGGTTTCGCCAGACAGCAGATTAAGGCGAACAGCCTTTTCGTAACACATGATATCAGCACGATGAAGACTCAACCAATCCATGCCGATAATGACATCAAAACTTTTAATTGAGATCGGCATAAGATCTATAGAAAATGAATGGTTATCTAAAGTTAGGGTACACCCTATGAATATACTGCTAGTGCTCTCTGTCTTTCCATTAGCCATTTCTACAGTGAACGGTTCACTAAGTGCTCGTGATTTTTTCTTAATTAAATGAGCAAATGTTTGGTTCACGAAACTCCTCTCCGCTCCACTATCAAAGAGAATGCATGCATAAGAGTTATCGAGGAGGAACGTACAAGTTACCACCATGGGGTCGGCAACCACTTCCTCATGGCCTATGGCCAGAACTCTTGCCGCTCCACCGGCAAACCCTACCTTTAGGCAGTTTCTCATGAAGTGGCCTACCTCGCCACATCCGTAGCAAGTTTGGCCCACTCTAGCACCGGGGGCTTGGTTGATTGGCTTCGTCGGAGCTTTACAGAAACGGGCTGTGTGCCCCTTTCCGTTGCAGTTCAGACACTGCATCTCCTGACATGCGCCGATGTGATGGAAGTTGCACTTGTTGCACTAAGGCAAACATCCAGCATACTGCTACACCGGACCAGCAACAGCAGGTGCTATCGCAGCATGTACTGCCACGACCTGCTGCTTTTTGGCAGCCTTAGCCTTCTTCTTGTCATCCCAAAACTTCCGCTTGGTGTCAGCGGTTCTTGCAGGTTCTGAGATGGCCAGGCTAGTTGTTGCGGTCGGGGTACGAACCCCATGGTCTATCAGCCACTGTGCCAATCGCTTAGCACTATCAAATGTAGTGGGGTGTGATGCCAAAAGATTTCCTTGGTATAGGGGCACAGTCCCCATATGTATCTCTTAATCTTCTTTCCCTCTAAAGGAATCATGTTGGGACAGAGGGCCACTAGTTCACAGAACCTGGCGGTGTAGGCGACTACGTTGGAACCCTTCATGGTTAGGCTCCATAGCTTTTCCTCCAGCTTTTGGATCTCGCCCCTCGAGCGGTACTCCTCAATCATGAGGTCTTTCAAAGTTTCCCAGCCCATTGCATTAGCCACTATTAGAGATGGTGACTTAACATGGCCATTCCACCATGTTAGCGCTTTAGTTTCGAAGGTGCAAGCAACGTACTCCACCTTACTCTCCTTGGAACAAGAGCATATTTCGAAAACCGATTCGGTTTTCTTGAACCATTGCGAGAGGGTAATGACTCCGCCAGTCCCTTTTAAGGACAATGGCTTGCACTTGGTGAAGTCCTTATACGAGCACTCTCTCGAGCGCACATGAGCTTCAACCTGAACATACTGAACATGGGTTCCTCCTCCAGTGGAACCAGATGATTGATACTGAGTCATGGCTGTAGCCATAGCTGCAACTACAACAACATTTAAGACTGTAGTGTCGAACTAAGGAGTAGGTGGTCGGAGGTGGAGGAAGTGGTGTTTCGTTATTGAGGTTTCTCTGCGGATTTCTACGAGACGGCATCTTTGATCTATAGTTTATGAAGATGAAAACATTGATAAGATTTCAATGGAAGAATTGATGCGAATAACTAATGGACTAACTCTCCATAGCCCAAACGATACGATTTAATGGAAATCCATAATTAATAGATGATCACATTTGGATAATAATTCCCATAAGATTAGGTACCTGTCAATATTACTGGAATTATAGATGTAACAAGTTTGGGAAGGCCTTACATCAACCAAAATGGGAAAATTTTGACAGAATTACAACCTAACCAAGACCTACCAGGCCTACGATTTACAAGATAGAGAATTAGACCAGAGTTTTACATAACTAGGTTATATCCACAAGAGAGGAGTTGGTGAGAATCTATCAGTGACGAGAACTACCAGAGTGAGTCCTTGATCCCGACAAAAGATGTTCTATGTCCCTCATACGCTTGTCAGCCCTTGCTTGCTGAGCTCGAAGTTCTCTGACTTCAGCTCGCGTTTTAGTGAGTTCCCTCTGGAGAGCTGCATTGTGAACCAGAGCCCTTTCATGCACAGACTCTAGTTGGAGAATGCGGACAGTGCTAACACCAGTGTTGGCGTCAATCTCCAAGACTCGATTAATAGATGATTGACCCAGTATCGTGTTCCGAGAAATCCTACGAACCATGATGGGTAGGACTCTGTCAGCAGAACCTCCATTAGTGAGGTTGTAGAAACTTTTGTCTCCATTGTAGGGAATGGGTTGACCCTGTTCATGGCTCCATGTATTAAAGTTTGATGCCCATAGGGGTGTGGGTCCTTGAAATGCTGGACGAGGGTCAGGGTTTTCATTAGATGGGGGCAGGTTGTTGACTTCTGGCTCTGAGTTAGAACCATCAGAAAAGCCTTCAGCTTCATGATCATCCAATGGAATTGGGTGATCATCTTCTGGTTCATCTTCTAGCCATCCTGCATTGTCGTGGTTGGGATAGTATGGGTCTCCGGGAATGTGGAATCCATCCATTAAATCTACGCGAGAAGGGAGGTATAAGAATCTAGCACATAAGTAACTTATAGTAATGCAAAATACTCCTATAGTATTTTAAGTTTAGGTTCTATTGATCTCATTGTGGTATTGTAGGTAAGTTTTTAGACTTGTTGCAACCTCACAACCACACTTAGGCACATTCTAGTCAACCCTCAGACAATATAGTTGATCAGGCTATATCTTCCCAGTTTTAACCGTATGTCTCTAAGTCTAATCGTGTTGCCCAACAATCGTAATACTTTTGTACAGTCTTAGTGACATTTATTTTAGTATGAATGTAGGCACGTATACTTAATTAAATATTTTAATATTTAAAGTATAAACTCTTAGTCAGAGTATTTTAATCCCAATGGATTTATAGTTAATATATCTTTTATGGGTTGATATACTCAATTCACTATAAACAATGCTCTGATACCAATCTGTCACACCCCAGAACCATGAATGGCGGAAACATTCTAGGGCGGAGGACGTCATGTACAGTATCACAACAATGAATAATAGTAAACAAGCAACAACATCATCCATTGCATTAATAATAGAATTTCATGCATGTGTGTTATGTCAAGTTATATAGACACCAAAATATACATATCAAAATAAAAGATGAGTCTTGAACGAACTCCATCGTCTCAAAAGCCTGGCACCTGTACCTGTCTAGTGGTGACCTGAGAATACAAGTTGTTGAAAAATGTTCTTATGTAACCTTGTATGTGACCATCACTGAAATAAGATGAACTGTTTTTATACAATCTAACAAATATTATCAGTTATTTCAGGTTGCATGAATGCGTGATCAAACGGAAAATACGAAAACACGCGAATGACCGAAAACGCATAAACGAGAAAATTAGTTGTGTGACTAAACAGTTTCAACAATATATATATATATATATATATATATATATATATATATATATATATACACGTATATATATGTATTATATGTATATTTATGTATTATATATGTATATATGTATTATATATATATGTTGTGTATGGAAAAGTCAAACAATTGGAAAAGTCAACAAAGAAGTGTCAATAAGTCAAGGAAATGAAGTTGCAAATGAATACCCCACGTTTTTGCCTCCTACTCTACATCAACTTGCAGCCAACTCTCCATATACTCAAGTGCACTAGAAGATATTTGTTTCATGCATATATGTATACATGAGTTTGTGTATGTAAGTGTGTGTGTTCATTTGTAATATTGTAACACTTCCTACAAACTACAAACACTCCCAAGAACATCACCAATCTTCATCTTCTTCAAGAACAAAGACAAATCCCTGGAACTAAATGAAGAACACCAAGATCAAACAAGAAGCTAAGTGAAGAACACCAAGATCATCAACAATGAAATGAAGAACACCATCAACCATCTTCATCTTCTTCATTGAAACTAAAGGTTTTTCATCTTCATTATCTTTGTTCATCACACCATTTACCACCAAAAACCTCTCTTATATTAATCTCCTTCCAACCTCAAAATAATCTCCAAACACCCTCCAAATACCCTCCTTAAACCTCCTCCAAAAAAACCCTTTCAAATCACCACAACCATCACCACCTTGCTGTTTTTCGACATCAGAATCTTCAAGTCAAAAACAAAGAAAACTGGGCTCGTTACAAGCACAAAAAGACTAGGGAGATTTTCACCATCAATTCTTCAGGACATTACCTACATCTAGAAATTTTCGTGGACGATTTTGACCACGGGAAACCCCAAAGAGACGCGAGAGAGAATTGGCTATCCAGAGAGATTTATGTTTTTGAGTTCAGAATCTTCATGTTAGAAAACTAAAAAGCGAGAACAACACAGCCAAAATACTACTAGGGAGATTTTCACCATCAATTCTTCAGGACATTACCTACATCTAGAAATTTTCGTGGACGATTTTGACCAAGGGAAACCCCAAAGAGACGCGAGAGAGAATTGGCTATCCAGAGAGATTTACTCCGAAAATCTACATCCATCACCACCCAAAGCTCCTTCAACTTCACCATCTTTGCTGCCTTACACCACCAAAATTACAACCTTATTCCACCTCCTAACACCCTCCAAATACCCACTCCAACCTCATCAAATCTCCTCAAAACACCCGATACCCGTATACAAATACATGACTCGTGTACTTTGCACTGTTTTGTAAACAATCCATTTTACATGAAAATGAACTTTTTACTACTTATCAAATACCGGATTGATCTTTGAACAAATATCGACCAGTCGTTCCAAGAGTCCCAATATCGACCGGTCCTTCCAAGAGAACAAATATCGACCAGTCGTTCCACGAGTCCAGTTCAGTCAATTTATTGACGAACCTACTTGATATATATTTATATACTTATATATATTTTATTATAGCTTTATGTCATTTAAATACAGTCATTTATATTATTTATAGCTTTACGTCATTTAAATATAGTCATTTATATTATTATAGCTTTCAGTCATTTATAGCTTTCATATTTATACTTATTCCGCAATTATTATTCTTTATATATATTTACATCTTATATCTTAAACTTATATATCTATCACACAGTGACTGGTAACCGAGCCTTTTGTCGCAGTGATCAGATTTTTATATTTCCAACAATCGGTATCTGAGCTGATATATAAAAGGAATAATATCCAACAATTGGTATCAGAGCTTGTGTGATTTACCTTGAAATTTTTGTCGAAAAACTTTTGGTTATAGCGTTTATAAACCTTCCATAAGCTTGTCTTTAAAAATTTCATTTTAATATCACTTGTTCAAAATCCTTTTAAAAAAAAAAAAAAAAAAAAAATAATGTCTTTGGCAAATTACTCCAACATGAACTCTGTGTCCATTGCAAATAGCTTAGGATCTGGTTCACGGGCACCCATACTTATTCCTGAAGAGTATAATTCGTGGGTTGGCCGTATGAATCTTCATCTTAACGCTATAAATGAAGATATCTGGAAGTGTGTAGAAGGAACATATGTTACTCCAGAAAATATGGCTACTCTTGCTACGAATCAAGCCACTCAAACCGATATCATAAGAAAGCTGGAACTCCAAGCCAAAAAGGAACTTGTGTCTGGAATACCTCACAGTATTCTAAGTCAAATGGATGACATTATGATGTTAACCGCAAATCAAATTTGGGAAAATTTGAAAAATCGTTTTTGTGGAAATAAAAGAATTATCGGAAACAAAAGAACATCTGTTTTGAATGAATTCGATAATTTCAAAATGCTTTCATCAGAAACTATCCATTATGCTCATGATAGGTTCAATTTGATTATGGTTAAAATGAACAATTTGGGTATCAAAAAGACACAACACGAGATAAATCTCAAGTTTTTAAACAATCTTTTCGAAAGCTGGAAAATGGTTAAACTCATTATTCAGGGAAATCCAGCTATTCATACCAAATCTTTGTACAATTTGTATGGAGAACTTCAATCGTATGAATCCTCGATTGACCCACCAACCATTGCAGCTTTTGGAGGACCACTTGCTCTTGTGTCCACAACTTCTCAAAAACAAACACCTTACGATGATCAAAACTTTAATCATTTTAATCAGACTACATCTTTTCAAAACCAATCCTTCTAGTCTGATTCAAATGATGAAGCAGATTATCAACAACTGTGTGCTTTGGTTGCAAACACAAATCTCCAGAGATTTATCCCAAATCATGGTCAATCAAACTTTAGACCAAATTTTCAAACAAGACCATCTTTTGGACAAAATAACTCAAGTTTTCAACAAGGACCGTCTTTTGGACAAAATAACTCAGGTTTTCAACCAAGACCTTCTTTCCAAAATAACTCAAACCAAGGTTTTCAAAACCAAGGATTTCAAAACGATCCCAACTCAGGTCATAATCACAATCCAAACAACAGTTTTCAAAATCAAAACAGAGGTTTCCAAAATCAAGGTTACAACAATCAAAACAATGGTTTTCAAAACAACCAAAATTTTGGATTCCAACAAAACCATTCTCAACCTTCCCAACAAACCCAAACTCAAGCACCTGAAAGACTTCCGATTAAAAGTCAAAAGGATGAAAGTGATGAAGAAGTGATCATTTGTCACAACTGCAAAGGAACAAATCACTATGCCAGAGAATGCCGAGCCAAAAACAAAACTAAAATCAAAGACTCAGCATACTATGCTCAAAGAGCCGATGAATTGAAGAAACTGGAAAACCAAGAAAAGCAAAAAGCATTGATGGCAATCCATGAACCAAGCGTAGAATACTGGCCAACATCTGATGACGAAGCTGATAATGAACAAGCACAATCAAACTTCTGCTTCGTAGCTGGTGTTGAAATACCTTCAAGAGCTCCAAACGTCATAGAACAGGTATGGTCTATGATCTCTGAACTTGGTTTTTCCAAAACAATTTTTGAGTCCCACATAACCAAAATTGAGACTAGTCTGGAAACTGATCTCAAAACATATCATGACACAATGGTCAATTATGATATTTGCAAATCTGAGTTACAAACCTTGCAACTCAAATTTGGAGAATCAACAAGAACTAAAAGCAAATTGGAAAGAGACGTTGAAAGAAAATCAGAAGATTATAATCACGTCTTGGAACAATTAAATCAGTCCCTAATTCAGAAAAGGGATTTGGAACTAAAAGATCAGTCAATCATTTCTTCTGAAACAAAAGATGTTTTAGAAATGGAAATCCTTCAGTTGAAACAAGACTTTCAAGAATCAACTGATAAATACAATATTCTAAATGAAAAACTGACTGATTCTTTAAAACAAATCAATTCTCTTAAAACCGAGAATAAAAGACTGATGTGGAATATGGATTCTATCAAAGTTGCTAGAAAACTAAGTGATGATATTTTCACAAAGGCAAAAACCTTAGGAACTGGCAAAATTGATACGAATTATAGACCAGGAATTGGAAGAGAATCCTTTGAAATTGAACAAGCAAAACAGGAATACATGACGAATTGTGAAAACTCTGAATCTACTCTACCAGATCTTTTCACATCTCTTAATGAGGAAGATTCAGATGACGAAACAGTTATCAACTGTAGTCCAGATGATACTGCTTTCAGTGTTTCCAAAAAGTCTTTCAAAAGAGTTGTAAATTCTGAAACAAACTCTGCAAGTTCTTTAACTCACCAAATCAAACATACCGATGGAACCACTAAACTCAAAAACTTTTTGAATAGAGAAAATTCCTCTTATGAGGATGGTAGTACTTCTATACCAACTGTTTTTCCTACAATGACTTCATCAATTGTTGGAAAAACTAGTCTGGGACAAAAATACTCCAAGAAACAACAAACAAGCAAAAAATCCATTCAAGTCACCAAAACCCCACTTATCATGCCAAACATTTTTGAAAACCAATCAAAGAAACCAGTTAAACCCTACGTCATACCTCATAAACAGGTTTCCAAACAAAAACCAAAACCTTTTCCAAAACCTTTTGAAAACCGCTTTAAAGATATCACTTTTAATCATTCAAGGAACTTTCAAAAACCATCACATCAGAAAGTTTCAAACCATCATCATCAAAAAGCTTTTCAAAACCGCCCATCACATCCCAGATATGAAGAAAACTTTTCAAACAAACCTTCACATCTAGGATATCTTTCACCAAATCACAGATCTTATCAACCCACAGGCTTTCAAAAACAAATCACATTTTGGGTAAACTTAATAGATCAAATCAAACCTCAACCATTCCATTGTCATAAACCAAACCATTACAATAATGTGAAGTCAAATGATAAAAGAAATTCATCAAGCAAAGCACCCAAAATAACAACTGACAAACCAGGACCCATTCAGATTTGGGTACCTAAACTTTCTGTCTGATTGTAGGTACTTAATGCTAGAGAACCCAATGATGATACATGGTATATTGATAGTGGCTGCTCCAAGCATATGACAGGAAACCGGAACTACTTACGTGACTTCAAACCTATACAAACCAATCAAGATGTTACCTTCGGAAACAACATGAAAGCAAAAATCAAAGTTTATGGAAACATAACAAATGGTAATTTTACCATAAAGAAAGTTGCCTTCGTCGATGACCTGAAACACAACCTCATCAGTGTTTCTCAACTGTGTGATAACAATCTTGAAGTTCTTTTCACCAAACAACGAAGCTTGATCATGGACGCCAAAACAAAAGATGTTATAGTTGATTCTGACCGTGCCGGAAATATGTATCCACTTGACATGGATCTTATTTACGGTAAACCCGATATATGTCTGCTATCTAAAGCCCCAGCAGATATTAGTTGGTTATGGCACCGTCGCCTTTCCCATCTAAACTTTGGGTACATCAACAAATTAATCGGCGATGATCTTGTTCGAGGGCTACCACTTCTGAAGCTTGATAACGAAACTCTTTGTGCCGCATGTGAAAAAGGAAAACTTTCCAGATCCACTCACAAAAGCATCTCAGAATCTAGTGTATCCGAACCACTAGAATTGTTGCACATAGACCTTTGTGGCCCTGCCAAAACCCAAACCATACAAGGGAAGAAGTACATTCTTGTTGTCGTTGATGGTTTCTCGCGCTTTACCTGGGTCTTTTTCGTAAGACTAAAATCAGAAGCACCTGAAGAGATGATCAACTTCATCAAACAAATCGAGCTGAAGCTGAAACGACCTGTTCGAAGAATCCGAAGTGATAATGGTTTAGAGTTCAAAAACAATACTCTAGATTCATTTCTCAAAGACAAAGGAATTGAACATAACTTCTCAGCCCCATACACTCCACAACAGAACGGTGTTGTCGAAAGAAGGAACCGAACTCTATGTGAAGCTGCAAGATCAATGCTTATCTTCGCTGATCTGCCACAATACTTCTGGGCAGAAGCAATAGCCACAGCTTCCTATACTCAAAATCGTTCCTTAATCCATAAACATCTTCATAAAACACCATATGAAGTCATTAACAACCGAAAACCAAACATCAAATTTTTTCATATTTTCGGTTGTCGATGCTTCGTAAAGAATAATAAAGATCACCTTTCAAAATTTGAATCAAGGTCGGACGAAGGAATTTTCCTTGGTTACTCTTTTTCTTCAGCTGCTTATCGAGTACTGAATAAACGTACTAGAGTAATTGAAGAAAGTACCGATGTTCATTTCGATGAATTTTATGTTAGGAAATTGGATCGTGAACATTTTGGTTCACAAATGATTGAAAATATTTTTCAAAATCCAATTCAACAAACACCTTCTCCTGACATAGACATTGAAATCGATCTTGATTTGCTTTTTGAACAACCAAAAACCGCTTACAATTCTGAACTTCTAACTACTTTAATTGACCCTACAGGAACACCCAGTGAAGTAATTCCACAAACAAACCAAAATGATGCAAATCAATTCGAGGGGGAACCACCAACACATACTTCCTCTTTGGAACAAACACCAAATCCTCCTTTAAACACCCCATCCCCAAATAGCCAAAACAATCCCGATGCATCATTTATGGGGGAACCTTCAAACCTATTCCAAGATGAAACGCCCGGAGAAGAACAATGGGATACTGAAACTCCAATTATTATAGCGGAAGAGAATCGCTTAATAAAGTGGACCAGAAATCATCCAACAGACCAAATCATCGGAGATCCCAACATAGGCATTCAGACTAGAGGCGCATCCACAAATGAATGTTTATTTGGAGCCTTTTTATCCACGACTGAACCCAAAACCATACATTCTGCTATAAAAGATCCAGATTGGGTAAAAGCTATGCAAGAAGAGCTAGCAGAATTTGAAAGAAACAACGTATGGAATCTTGTTCCTACTCCACCCGATGTTACTGTTATAGGTTCAAGATGGGTATACAGAAACAAGACTGACGATCAAGGAGTCATTTGTCGAAACAAGGCACGTCTTGTAGTCAAAGGATATTCACAACAAGAGGGAATCGACTACGATGAAACATATGCTCCAGTTGCCCGAATTGAAGCAATTCGCATCTTTCTTGCCTATGCTGCACATAAGAATTTCAAAGTATTCCAAATGGATGTTAAATGTGCATTCCTACATGGAGAGATAGATCGCGAAGTATACATCCAACAACCACCAGGTTTCGAAGATCCCAAATTTCCAGATCACAGCTTTAAATTGCAGAAAGCTGTCTACGGCTTGAAACAAGCACCTCGAGCTTGGTATGCCACGTTGTCAACCTTTCTCGAAGAATCAGGTTTTAAAAGAGGTTCAATTGATCAAACCCTCTTTCGTAAAATCTTTAATAAACATCTGTTAATCGTACAAATATATGTTGATGACATTATTTTCGGTTCTACTGATGAATCTTTAAGTGTTAAGTTTGCAGATCTAATGAAGAGCAAATTTGAAATGAGCATGATTGGGGAGATGACTACATTTCTCGGACTTCAAGTCAAACAGTCAACTGATGGCATTTTCATCAACCAAGAGAATTATGTCAAAAACCTACTCACTCGCTTTTCAATGGACAAATCAAATACCGCAAAAACTCTAATGGCTTTTGGATACAAAATCGATGCAGACTTAAATGGGAAACCCGTTGACTAGAAAAGATATCGTGGAATGATTGGATCACTCTTATACCTCATTGCCAGCAGACCTGACATCATGTTTTCTACATGTGTGTGTGCTAGATACCAAGCAAATCCTATGGAATCCCATGTAGTTGCTGTGAAACGTATCTTCAAATACCTTAAAGGCATTCCCAAACTCGGCCTTTGGTATCCAGCTAAATCCGATTTTCAGCTAAACGCTTTCACCGACTCAGACTACGGAGGATGCAAGCTAGATAGAAAGAGTACATCTGGTAGCTGTCAATTCTTAGGAGGTAGACTAGTGAGTTGGACTTCAAAGAAACAGACTTGTGTATCCACATCAACAACAGAAGCTGAATATGTCGCTGCCGCCAGCTGTTGCTCACAAGTCATATGGATGCAAACTCAACTGCATGACTATGGCTTCAAAATCTCACAAATTCCCATATTTTGTGACTCAACCAGTGCAATTGCCATTTCTCACAATCCCGTTCACCATTCCATGACAAAGCACATCGACATTCGATATCACTTTATCAAAGACAACATTCAAAAGGGTCATATCGAACTACACTTCATCAACTCCGAAGATCAAATTGCCGATGTCTTCACTAAGGCTCTCGATGAAACAAAGTTTCAATACTTCCTAGGCCGTCTAGGAATGTTAAATCCAGATAACATCCATCCTTAAACTTTTAACTTTTGTTTGTACAAAAGTGTGTTTACTTTCATTCAAAAAGAAAATACAAAAACATTTGAAAATTGCTTTCTTTTTTAAAAATACCAAAAAAAATTCAGATGACCAATATTTCCAAAAACATTCAGAAAAACAAATCTTCAAAAATAGAATAAAATACTTGCCATAATAAGCTTTTATAGAACCTTGTGATTAATCGTCTTTTGACTTAATTTTCAGATGCTTATGCTCGATGAAGATTTTAAGTCATATTGATTCTCAATTGGAGTGAAGGTTCAAATCTCCTACTTTTCATAATGTATATAACTTTATTCCCTTCGATTTTATTTCATTATTGATGATTTTAAACAATCAAGGGACATAAGGTTAGGAGGTTCAGATGAAAACAAAAACCCATGTGAGAATTCGTGCCTCGTCAATCTATATCACTGTGGAATTCATTTCTTGTGAGATTAGGTGTGTCACTATTGCTTATAAGGTATATCCGATTATACCTTGTCACAGTCTCATTTTTTCTTAGATATCAAAATGACCAGGGACGATACATTCATTTCTTATATAATAGACAAACTGACTTTTATGCCACCAATCCCCACCTAGATATAAGCCAACCAAAAATGAACTCTTGAGATCCCGTGATCCATCAACAAGAAAAGACGAAACAAAAAGGATTTCAACAATCACTTATCAAAGATAAACAAAGATCTATCCACATCTAATCTTCAAAGATGAATCAAGATAAAGACGAATCAACAAGAAAGCCATATCATTCACTGAAGAAATACCAACCAAAACAAAAAAAACTCTACATTTGGTATTTTTGAACGAAGTTTCAACCAAATGGTTATTTCAAAACAATCATCAAAAGATCCATTGATCTGTTTTTAACCATTTTTCACAAAAAGGGATATCTTAATCCCGCAAGATAGATACTCTCAAAAATCCAAATTTTCTCAAAATGTAGCAAATTCTCGATGCTAAAACAAAATATCTTTTTACAAAAATCGATATTGATCAACAAAAAGGATATCATCAAGGAAGAGCTGCAACAACAATGGACTTCCCGGGATACTGTAGCCTTCATCAATGAAAGTTCTTAGTTGCAAATTGCACTATGAAAATTGCTAAACCCCTCTACATGTATTTCCCGACGGAGAGAGAGTGAAAGTTAATGGCATGAATGAAGAAACCTACTGAGTAATGTCGAAACCAGTCTTATGTGATTGATTATCTAATAATGAGACTAAGTGAATTTCAGGAAAAGCATAGCTGAACACCTCCAATATGAGTGTGAGTCGTCAGAGAGAGATATCACTCATTTTTAGTGATCATTAACCTGTTCTGCTGCCAGAACAACCAGACACCCAAGTGAAGTGTGAGCTATACCTATGAGCGTTCATCTGAATCGACCTGTTAGACCACTTGTCATCATTAATAATGCTATAAAATCTTAAGAAATTTCTTTAGATACATATATGGCTACCCTTTGATAACCGAACCCGAGACTTTGATTCAGAAACAAATTTCTGAAAATCTTTTACATAAGATATGTTAAACCAAGTCACAAACTTTCAAATCAATTGCTATGGTTTTATATATATCTTATCTATTGACAAATCTTTTATCTCAAATCTTCAAAAGTTAAAACTGTCAATACGATTATATCATACTTGTCCTTATTTCAGCAATGATCACATAGGGGGAAATTGTTGAAAAATGTTCTTATGTAACCTTGTATGTGACCATCACTGAAATAAGATGAACTTTTTTTATACAATCTAACAAATATTATCAGTTATTTCAGGTTGCATGAATGCGTGATCAAACGGAAAATACGAAAACACGCGAATGACTGAAAACGCATAAACGAGAAAATTAGTTGTGTGACTAAACAGTTTCAACAATATATATATATATATATATATATATATATACACGTATATATATGTATTATATGTATATTTATGTATTATATATGTATATATGTATTATATATATATGTTGTGTATGGAAAAGTCAAACAATTGGAAAAGTCAACAAAGAAGTGTCAATAAGTCAAGGAAATGAAGTTGCAAATGAATACCCCACGTTTTTGCCTCCTACTCTACATCAACTTGCAGCCAACTCTCCATATACTCAAGTGCACTAGAAGATATTTGTTTCATGCATATATGTATACATGAGTTTGTGTATGTAAGTGTGTGTGTTCATTTGTAATATTGTAACACTTCCTACAAACTACAAACACTCCCAAGAACATCACCAATCTTCATCTTCTTCAAGAACAAAGACAAATCCCTGGAACTAAATGAAGAACACCAAGATCAAACAAGAAGCTAAGTGAAGAACACCAAGATCATCAACAATGAAATGAAGAACACCATCAACCATCTTCATCTTCTTCATTGAAACTAAAGGTTTTTCATCTTCATTATCTTTGTTCATCACACCATTTACCACCAAAAACCTCTCTTATATTAATCTCCTTCCAACCTCAAAATAATCTCCAAACACCCTCCAAATACCCTCCTTAAACCTCCTCCAAAAAAACCCTTTCAAATCACCACAACCATCACCACCTTGCTGTTTTTCGACATCAGAATCTTCAAGTAAAAAACAAAGAAAACTGGGCTCGTTACAAGCACAAAAAGACTAGGGAGATTTTCACCATCAATTCTTCAGGACATTAACTACATCTAGAAATTTTCGTGGACGATTTTGACCACGGGAAACCCCAAAGAGACGCGAGAGAGAATTGGCTATCCAGAGAGATTTCTGTTTTTGAGTTCAGAATCTTCATGTTAGAAAACTAAAAAGCGAGAACAACACAGCCAAAATACTACTAGGGAGATTTTCACCATCAATTCTTCAGGACATTACCTACATCTAGAAATTTTCGTGGACGATTTTGACCACGGGAAACCCCAAAGAGACGCGAGAGAGAATTGGCTATCCAGAGAGATTTACTCCGAAAATCTACATCCATCACCACCCAAAGCTCCTTCAACTTCACCATCTTTGCTGCCTTACACCACCAAAATTACAACCTTATTCCACCTCCTAACACCCTCCAAATACCCACTCCAACCTCATCAAATCTCCTCAAAACACCCGATACCCGTATACAAATACATGACTCGTGTACTTTGCACTGTTTTGTAAACAATCCATTTTACATGAAAATGAACTTTTTACTACTTATCAAATACCGGATTGATCTTTGAACAAATATCGACCAGTCGTTCCAAGAGTCCCAATATCGACCGGTCCTTCCAAGAGAACAAATATCGACCAGTCGTTCCACGAGTCCAGTTCAGTCAATTTATTGACGAACCTACTTGATATATATTTATATACTTATATATATATTTTATTATAGCTTTATGTCATTTAAATACAGTCATTTATATTATTTATAGCTTTACGTCATTTAAATATAGTCATTTATATTATTATAGCTTTCAGTCATTTATAGCTTTCATATTTATACTTATTCCGCAATTATTATTCTTTATATATATTTACATCTTATATCTTAAACTTATATATCTATCACACAGTGACTGGTAACCGAGCCTTTTGTCGCAGTGATCAGATTTTTATATTTCCAACAATCGGTATCTGAGCTGATATATAAAAGGAATAATATCCAACACAAGTTATTTGAAAGTGAGTATCAGCTTAATGCTGGTGAGATCATAAGTATATTAATGTCTGTGTTTGTATGAAAACATTTGTAAGATGTTTTTGTAAGATGTGTTGTATAATGTTTTGTATAATGTTTGAACTCTCCTAGAAAACCCTATGTTTCCTACTAATTGTAGCCTTCTACCAAGGAATCTAGTGTCTGTGTGTATGTCTCTTGTTAGAGTGTGTGTTTTCCCAATTCTGACTATCATTAACCAAAAATATAGTTTCTACATTACTGTGCATCGTGTGAATATTCACGAAGTGAATGTAATGGGAAAAATATTATAGTACTGTAGTATTTGTAATAAGTGACTACCGTTGTACTAACTACCTTAAAACAAAAGGTGTTCAATGTAACATGTGATCGACCTGTATCCTGCTACCGACTCTAGTAAAACAACGATGTAAGACGCCGTAAGAAATGACATTTGGCACCATAGACTTGCAAGTCCCACTGTAGCGAGCAGCAAGGTGTAGGATAGTCAATCCAGTATAGATCTATATGCAAACTCATACGCTCCCCAATTAAAGAGATTCGGGATACAAAAGTGGTCATGGCAGGAAGTGCCATGACCCGCTCAATGGTTCACATAATTTCATGAATGTATGTGTAATGAATGTGCTAACTGAAAGTGTATTCTTTCTCTGTCTATCCTATATCTACTGAAATGTTCTACGTGTGCTAGCTGTAATGTATGTTCTCTCTCTATCTAGCATGTATAATAATGTACTGACTCATGAATGAACTGACTCATTGTATGTTTCATTGTTCTAGTAATAGTATTAGTATCCTCCTATGCTACTCCTATGGTAACTTACTAGTGATGTAACTGGTACGTATGAACATGGAAGTATACCCTTGCTACCCAAGGGTATTGAATGGACTGGAAGAACCTTTATGACTATATATGTACACATGATATATAACTAATATTTAAACGACCTTCGGATGGATACCCGATACCCCACCAGACCACATCCCAATGGAGAAAAGGAAATAAGGCGGGCTGGCCTTCCTAATCCTTTTAAACATTACTTATATAACTATACATACATAGGCATGCATTTGATAAAACAGTTTGAAGCAAAACAGTTTGAACAGTAAGAAAAACCACTAGTTTTGTAGTTATTAATCACATGTGATTGATGTAATAACTATAAGTATTCAACTTGTGTTCCCCCCCCCCCCCATAAAGCATTTAAAAACATTTAAACCATTGATCAAGGGGTATGAACTCACCTGCAGTGAGTGGTACGAATGAACTGAAGATGTAGGATTGCTAGGTGTCAAGTGAAGTCCTGAACACACTCTATGATCCTAGTTAACATATAATCACACATATATGTACCCAATTAGTCTTAAAATACTAACTAAAAATGTTAAGACCTCCTAGAACATGCTAAACACCTTATATAAGTGTTATTATCCCTAAGGATGGCATCTAAGTTGTTGTAGGACAAGGCTAGTGGGTTTAGGGCTCCAAAGGACCCCATTCTTGAGTTTACTCTCGAATACCATAACAACAAGGAGTTTACAGTCGTAAACCCTTGAGTTTACGACCGTTAGCTCCTAAGCCTTACTTTATTTGGTGTTTTGAAGTCTCATAAGTCCCTTAGAAGTATTGCTACTTGATGGCTTAGTCCGTGGAAGAGATTTGGGCACCTTTCAACTCCTTTGAGGAGTTCATGGTCCTAGGACCAATTCCCTTAGAGATTACGGATGTAATCTCTCATGGGTATGGGCTTTTGGTGATTTCAAGTCCCTAATTTAACTAGGAGTGAATCTAGGCTAGTATCCAAGGCTTATGGAGAGTTTAAAGCACCTTTTGGCCCTTTTGTTTGGAGTTCACGGTCCAAGAACTTCTTTGGCCATGAACACCTTACTCTTGGTGTTCTTGGGGTGTTTTCTAGTCCTACATACATTAGGATACGAGTCTTGGTCAATTTCATTGCAAAAGGAAGGTACTAAACACTCATTTGTCCCTTAAAGAAGGGTTTACGGTCCAAGATGTTCTTGGGCCGTAAAGTCTTTAATCTTGGTGTTTTGATATGATTTCAAGGTTATTAAGTACATAATAAGCTCTTTAATAAATCTAGATAGAAGTACTCACATTTTGGGATGAAATTCCGAAGATCTGTGAGAGAGAATTCGGCTTTTCTCTAGTTGGAAATGTAACAAATGAATAAATATGGCTAAGAATCAAATATATACCCCTGGGGTTTTTGGCAGAAAATATTTTATTCAAGCAATGAACTCTAATATCATAGAGTTTTGAAATAACAGAGTTGCACAAAACCCTAGTGCATCCTCTCTCTTGATATCTCTTTAAGTGTAAATCCTGAAATACTCAAACTTATACTAAAAAGTCTGAAAATTTACTGCAACTGTTCTGACTTCTATTGATTTGATATTGTTTGTACAGAATAGAAATTTCGGGTTGTCACATTAATCCTGTAATACTCAAACTTATTCCAAAAAGTTTAAAAATTAACAGTAACTGTTCTGACTTCTATTGAGTTGACATTTTGTACATAATAAAAATATCGGGTTGTCACAACATGTTCTTGAACTTATGAATTTAGATGATCATAGGAAGTATTTGTAACCTCCATGTTAGTTAATTGTTGATCATTATGTGATTTAATGGAGTCCATAACTTGTCCTCAAGTTATGGAAAACCAAGAGTCACACTTGAATTAAAACGATTAAAAGAACACAAGAGTTATGAAAATGAAGAGTCTTCATTTTAATACTCTAATAAAATCATAAGTTATGAGAAATGAAAAGTTTTGAAAGTTTACAAAACTTGCCCTCAAGTTTTGGAACAAGTAAAGTCATAATTAAAACTTTAGTTCCAACCCTTAAAATTTTAAAATTTTAAAATTCAACCCATATACTTTACAATGTTATAAGTGAATAATAATTATATATGTATAAGATAAAAGTCGTTTTACCATTAGTAGGCCTCATTCACGAAGCCGGTCTATAAGGTGGTATAATGTTGTTGCCTATAAAATGGCAATTTAAGGGGTGTCTATTCTCACCCACCGCTTCCTTGATCGGTGGAGGGTCGTTATCTGAAAAGGTAGAACAAAGACTATAATTCTCATAATAAGTATTATGAATATACTAAATTAACTAAACTTTTATTAATTCCCAATCTTAGTAACTTTAGGAAAATGTGAATAAGGTGCTAACCCATGAAATTACACTTTGCACTTTGATTAAGTCGTTAGTGGAGCGTGTGTGGTTAACCGGCACACTAAGTTGGACTTATCAAGGTAGGCAATGGGTGACATAATGTTTACCATAGTATCGTTGGAGCGTGTGTGGTTAATCGGCACTTCGATTGAGGGGTAATACATTATGTGTACCAAGTAATTTGCATGGTTACTTCACACCTTGTTTTCTGATCCTTGGCATCCCAGTCACAAAACATGAAGGGCACACTCGAGATTGAAACATGTCATTGAAAAGTTCAATGAATCTCAAAAACCTAGGAATTTCTAAACCAATTAAAACCTAATAAGATTTATTCCATTCTATGGTGGAAATTGGTGAATCGTCATTCACCTACCTTCAAATATTGTATTGCTTGGATTACGGCATCCCTCTTCTAAGTTATAAAATATTGTGTTGGGTCCTAGCCTTAATATAGCATTTGGGTGCTTTATTAAGGACTATCCTGAAATCTAATCTAAACTTATTCCTTAATTTCAGATGTCTTCCAAAAACAATGCTTCTGGCTCAAACCCTACTGGCTCCTTCTCTCTCATGAACCTTTGTGGGAGAGTCATCTTTGATGGATCCAATTTTATGGAATTGATCAGAAACATCAGGATGGTCACTCGCTATGAGGATAAAGAATATGTCCTTGATAGGGAGTTGAAGGAGATTAATGAGTCAACTGCTAACCCAGAGGAGATTGCTGCATTTCAAGCACATGAAAGGGATGCTACCAAAGTAGCATGTATCATGACTCTCACAACGACAACTGGTCTCCAAACGTCCGATGAGGACTATTACCCCTTTGAGATGCACTTGTACTTGATGGAGCGATACCATCAAAGTGCCCGTCAAGAGAGGTATGAACTAATCTCTTCCATGATAACCACCCAAATGAAGGATAATGAGTTCCTCACGACCCACATGCAGAAAATGCAAAGATTTGTGGATCGCTTGAAGAAACTGAATGTTGACTTTCCTGAGGAGTTAGCAATATATATCATTTTGCACTCCTTACCTTCATGTTATGATCAATTTAGAATGACATACCACATGAATAAGGAATACGTTAGACTTAGTAAACTTCAAGGACTTTTAAAGACTGCAGAAAGTAGTCTTAAGGGTAAGTCGGGTGTTCCTACTCCTCCTACTCCTACTGCGGCCAACGCCTTGGCAATCGGGCATGGAAAAGGTAAGAAGAGAAAAACCCTTCTAAGGGTACCAAGGGTAAGACGCTTGAGGGCTCCTCTTCAAACAAAACCAAGAAAGGTTATGATACTCCTTCTTCTAATCCTAATGAGGCTGAATGCTTCTAATGCCATGAAAAGTCGAACTGGAAGCGAAACTGCCCTAAATACCAGCAAGATCTTAAGGATGGGAAAGTAAAACTGAACCATGCAGGTATATACACTATATTGTCTAATAACTCACCTTATTCTAAGTCTTAGGTCCTTGATACAGGTTGTGGAATTCACATATGTTCTGATCTGTAGGGACTAAGAAGAAGTGAGGATTTGGAGCATGGAAAGACAAACCTAATCATGGCGAATAGGAAAGTTTCACTTGTCACCAAGATTGGAGTTTATTACTTGTTACTAGATAGTGGGTTTACATTAGACTTGAATAAATGTTGTTATTCGCCAGAAATGGCAAGAAATGTTATTTTCTTTCATGCATTGTATAAACAAGGGTTCACCTTTATTTTGATAATAAAAGTGGTGGTATTGATGCTTTCTACAATAGTTCCTTATTTTAAAGCATTACCTTGTGATGGTGTGTATGAAACTGTATCTGTTGTAGATAACTTAGGAAATAATGTATTGTGTATTGATTCTTCCACTAGCTCAGATAAAGCATCTTTATGGCATTGTCGTCTTGGACATGTAAGAAAGAAAAGCATAGGACAACTCCAAAAGGATGGATTCTTGGAATCATTCGATCTAAAGTCGCATGATAGTTGTGAATCTTGTCTACTTGGAAAAATGACAAAGTCACCTTTTACTGGCACTGGTGCTAAGGGTGAAGGTTTGTTGGATCTCATACACACAGATGTGTGTGGACCCTTCAGAACCGCTACTAGAGATGCTAATCGCTTTTATGTGACTTTTATTGATGATTTAAGTAGATATGGATATGTCTACTTAATCAATCATAAGTCGGAAACCTTTGATAAATTCAAAGAGTTTAAGCAAGAAGTGGAGAATCAATTGGGCAGGAACATTAAGATGCTTCGATCCGATCGAGGTGGTGAGTATCTTAGTACCGAGTTCCATGACTATCTTAAGGAATGTGGGATAGTCTCACAGTTGACACCTCCCAGAACACCACGGTTAAATGGTGTAGCTGAGAGGAGCAATCGAACCTTGTTGGACATGGTTCGTTCCATGATGAGTCGAGTTTCGCTACCAATCTCATTTTGGGGGTATGCCTTAGATACTTCCACCCATATCCTTAAACTAGTCCCTACAAAGAAGGTTGCCAAAACACCTCATGAGATGTGGACTGGAAAAGTTCCAAATCTAGACCAAATCAAGGTTTGGGGTTGTGAGGCTTTCGTTAGACGCGAGACTCACGACAAGCTCGAACCTCAAAGTGAGAGGTGTATTTTTATCGGCTACCCACATAAATGTTTTGGTTATATCTTCTACAGAACCAATGACAATGCGATATTTGTAGCAAGAAGAGGAGTCTTTCGAGAGAGAGAACTCATAAGCCAAGGAGATAGTGGGAGGCAAGTTGACCGTGAAGAAATTCAAGAGTCAAGCGGTGAAGGAACCTCAAACCCTAGCCCTCAACCTGAGGAGGAAACTCCTGTTGAGCCGACTGAAGAGTCCATACCACTAAGGCGTTCCACCAGAGCTAGGAATGCACCTCAGCATTATTATGGTTTCCATATTACTGCAGAAGGTGATACCCTTATCAGTGATAATACACTGATAAATCTGGAAGAGCCTAACAGCTACACGAAATCCATGGCAGGCCTTGTGTCTGCTAAATGGAAAGAGGCTATGGATATCGAGATACAATCCATGTATGACAATCAAGTTTGGAACTTGGTTGACAATGTACCAGGTCGTAAGACAGTAGGGTTCAAATGGATCTTCAAGAAGAAAACCGACATGGATGGTAATGTACACACTTATAAGGCACGACTGGTTGCAAAGGTTTATTCTCAAACTCCAGGAGTTGATTATGATGAGACCTTTGCACCAGTGGCCAAGATTAAGTCTATTAGGGTTCTATTAGCCATTTCTGCATTTCATGACTATGAAATATCGGAAATGGATGTCAAAACCTTTTTCCTTAATGGAAAGTTGGCTGAGGATGTTTACATGGTTCAGCCAAAGGGTTTTGTAAGTAAAGAATACCCTAATAGGGTGTGTAAGCTTGAAAAATCCATATATAGATTGAAACAAGCACCTCGCGGATGGAAACTTTGATTCGATGAGAAAGTCAAAGAGTTTGGCTTTTCAAGATGTGAAGATGAATCTTGTATATATGTCAAGGCTAGTGGGAGTATAGTTAGCTTTTTGGTACTGTATGTGGATGTCATACTGCTCATAGGAAATGACATTCCAACCTTGCAGGAAATGAAATCCTTGCTTGGGAAGTGTTTCGCTATGAAAGACCTCAGAGAAGCTGCCTATATCCTCAGGATAAAGATTTTGAGAAACAAGAGTAAAAGACTAATTGGACTTAGTCAGAGTACCTACTTGGACAAAGTGATGAAGAGGTTCAGTATGGAAAATTCCAAGAAAGGAGATTCACCTATTCAGTGTAATCCCAAATTGAGTAAAACTCAGAGCTCGAGTACAGATGAAGAGATAGCTGAGATGAGTCGAGTCCCAAATGCTTCCGTTGTAGGCTTGATCATGTATGCTATGAATTGTACTCGTCCTGATGTTGCCTTTGCTTTAAGCATGGTTAGCAGATATCAGAGTAATCTTGGAAAGGCTCACTGGACTGCAGTAAAGAATATTCTCAAGTACCTACGAAGGACTAAGGACTGGGTCCTTACCCTTGGTGGGAGTGATGACTTGAAAGTAGCAG
Organism: Lactuca sativa; assembly: GCF_002870075.4. Classification (NCBI taxonomy): domain Eukaryota; kingdom Viridiplantae; phylum Streptophyta; class Magnoliopsida; order Asterales; family Asteraceae; genus Lactuca; species Lactuca sativa. The sequence goes on from NC_056626.2 coordinate 380,425,890, forward strand.
GGTATAGTGATGCTACCTTTCAGACTGATAGAGATAATTTCCGCTCTCAGTCGGGCTGGGTGTTTACCTTAAATGGAGGGGCAATTACTTGGAAGAGTTCCAAGAAAGATATAGTGGCTGATTTCACTAGTGAATCAGAGTATATAGCTGCAAGTGAAGCAGCAAAGGAGGCTATATGGCTAAAGAACTTCATCGAAGACCTTGGAGTTGTACCAGCTATTAATGAGCCCATGGAAATTTTCTGTGATAGTGAAAGTGCAGTTGCATTAGAAAAGGAACCAAGGGATCATGGAAAATCCAGGCACATCGACAGAAAGTATCATTTCATCAGACATCGAATAAAAGAAAGAATTCTCGTGGCAAAGAGAGTATCATCAGATGAGAACCCGACAGATCCCCTCACGAAGGAACTGAGTAGGGTTAAGCACCTTCAGCATGCTAGGAGCATAGGGCTAGGAGATGATATTAGTTTTTAGAAGTTAGATAACTTTGAAATATGTAAAATGTAATTGACATTTGATGATAAATGAAAGTTGTTATTTATGAGTAAAGTCTTGCTATCTCTTGTTAATCATTTATTAGTATTTCTTTTTGCTTGTTTTGACTTCCAGAATAATTATGTTATGGTATATCATATTATTCAAATTCTCCATAGTCAGTCATATGTTGGAAGTACATATGAATCAAGATTGTCATGGGTTGGTTTGTAGAGGTCCAAGATGTTGGACAAAGGGGGCTACAACACTCATGAGTGCTCATAAGTTCTGAGTATTGGATTCAACCCACGCTCACTGGTATCACTTCATGTAATTTATCTCGAGTGATTGTGAGACTATAATATCATATAAGTCTTCAAACCTAGACATATGATTTGTTACCTATGAGTTGGTTATGCATTGATTGTACGAAAACGCATTGGTAACTCGATGTTATAAAACGTACCTTTGTGTGTAATTCAACAAGTAGTAGAGCAAACATATGAGTTGAAGTTTATCTGTTCCTTCTTGGATTCAAAGCGATATCTAGGCCCCTCGATGATTTTGTTTTGACCCATGTACCGGGCCTGGTCAGAACTAAATTGATGTGTTGAATTAAGTTCTATGTCAAACAAATCGAAATCAGGAAACAACTGCTAGACAATAGAAAGACATTTTTCCATGTGTTTGTCCGACTGATATCTAGAACAGAAGATTATATGATTACTTATCTAAAATGGCACACCATCATCTTCTCAGTTCCGAGAGACATTGAAAGAGCTACGATTGTTGATCGGTTCCTGAAGTCACACTTGCAATTATAGTTATTAGACTTATCCAAGTGGGATACTGTTGGATATAGTGTCTAAGTCCATAACTATATTTGGTATGTACTTGACCTGACCCGGCATGGTCCATTTGGGTTGCATGGCATCATGCACTTGGATAGACTAAATGAGAGAAATAAGACACTTATGGTTTATTAATATATTATAAGTTCTAATATATTAATAAAAAGAATAATAATATTTAGTTAGTATTGATCAATAATTAATTTAGAATTAATTATGTGATCAAAAGAAGACTAATTAAATGTACGAGTTGATTGTGTCAATCATCCATAACTTATATAATGGGCCAAGGCTCCGTGGATTATCAAGTTGGGCTAAACCCATAAGATGCTCCATGGATGCTCCATGGGGGTTACATAACCCATGGGTCACGGAAATCAAAGGTCATGACAATTAGGGTTTACCCTAATTGTAACATACTATATAAAGATGCTATTATTCACCATTTTTGGCGACTAGAGTGAATCAAAGAGGGCTAGCCGAAATTCTAAGAAGTCTTATTCTCTTAAGAGTTTATTCCAAGTGTACTTGGTGTTGTGTGAAGCATTTGACGCATTACACTTGAGGTGCTAGGCTCACAAGATTTCAAAGGAATCCAAGCTAGAAAGAGGTATGCAATTCGTACTAACTATTAGATTAAAAGATCCCCATGTATGTTAGATAAGATTACGAACCTTGGAAAATCATTTTGCATGTATCTTAGTCAAACATAGATCCAAGGTTTCCAGGGTTGCATGTACACCATAGGAGTGTTAGAATGCTCAAAACCTAACAATAAGCCCATGAATGTCCGTCACAAACTCAAACACCTGGCCAATCACCCGCTCTCTCATGCGGTTCTCCGGTCTCACGACCTCAACCTGGGCCTCTTGAATGGTATCTAAGACTAGAGTCATTACCATCATTGTCATACACAAAAATCGGATCGGAGCAGTCTCGGCGCTATAGCTCAGGGCATCAACTACCACATTATCCTTGCCCCGATGATACAAGATCTCGTAGTCATAGTCTTTCATCACATCCAACCATCTCTTCTGTCTCATGCTTAGGTTGGGCTGATCCATGAGATACTTCAGGCTCTTGTGGTCCATGTATATGGTACACCGAACCCCGTACAAATAGTGACGCCAGATCTTGAGGGCGAACACCACCGCCCCCAGCTCTAGATCATGGGTGGGATATCTCATCTCATGAGGCTTCAACTGCCTCGACGTGTATGCTATCACAGGCCTCCTCTACATTAGCACTGCACCCCATCCCTGATATAGATGCATCACAGTATACCACAAAGTCCTCCACTCCCTCAGGAAAGGCTAACATCGGGGCTTCGCACAATCTCTGGCGAAGTGTCTCAAATGAGGCCTGCTGCTTGGGATCCCAAATAAAAGTAACACTCTTACGGGTCAACCTGGTGAGGGGGACGACAATCTTGGAGAAATCTATGGTAAATCTCCGATAGTAACCAGCCAATCCTGGAAAACTCTTGATCTCGGATGGGAATCTCAGCACCTCCCATCGCATAGTTGCCTCAATCTTGGCTGGGTCGGCCAATATCCCATTCTGATTAACGAGATGTCCCTGGGACTGGACCTCTCGTATCTAGAATTCACAATCGGATCAAAACTCCAAGAATCACTCCTAGATGCTCCTCATGTTTCTCTTTTGATCTGGAATACATCAAGATATCGATGAACATCATCACCGATCGATCCAACATCGGCCAGCACACCCAGTTCATGAGATCCATGATCATTGTCGGTGCATTGGTGAGCCCAAAAGGCATCACCATGAGCTCGTAGTGCACATAACGAGTCCTAAAGGTCGTCTTCTGGATATCCTCCTCACAGACTCTCATATGATGATATCCAGACCTTAAATCAATCTTTGAAAACCATGACACCCTATGCAACTGATTGAAATAATTGTCGATCCTCGGAAGTGGATAACGGTTCTTGACCGTCAGCTTGTTCGACTCCCAGTAATCATTGCACATCCAGTGTGAACCATCCTTTTTCTTTACAAAAAGGGTCCAGGTCCCTACGGCGAGCTACGCGGTCTGATAAATCCCTTCCCCAATAGCTCTTAGATTTGTGAGGATAACTCACACATCTCTAATGGCGCAAGGCAATAAGGTGCTTTGGCGATAGGCGCCGTTCTCGGAACAAAATCAATCCAGAACTCCACTTGCGTCTCGGAAGGCACGCCTGGTAACTCCTCGGGAAAAAGATCTGGAAACTCACTCACTTTCAGAGCCTCGTCGATAGAACTCGGTCTCTCGGTAGCAACCCGTGTATCCAACACATATGCTAGAAAACCCATACAAACCTGCTATAGACTCTGCCTCGCATTAGCAGTAGAGGAGAAGGCTGACCAAGATCTGGTACCCTTACCATACAATGTAAGCACTCCCCCACTAGGGTTTCGTATAGTTACCAACTAACACTCGAAGTCAATCACAGCTCCAAATCAACTCAACCAATCCATTCCTACAATCACACAGGCATCCCCCATCGTAATTGGTACCAGATCAGTTGGAAACTCGACACCAAAAATCTCCAGCACTCATCCTCGGAACAAATTAGTAGTGAAAACCGCATGTTCGTCAGCTATATAAACTCTCAAATGTCGACTCAATGCCTCCCGTCGGATACTGATGTGATGACTAAAAGATAAGGACACGAAGAATCGACTCACGCCTGACTCGAATAACACTAAAGTAGGTACACAACTCACAAGAAATATACCTAAATATAACACAGAATAAACACAATAAATCTCAAAATAATTAAATAAAAGGAAAATACATACCAGCCACGACATCAGGTACTGCGCGGACCTCCTCTGTTGTCAACTGAAAAATTCTACCACTAGCCCTTGGAACCTCGGCCTTCACCAGCCGACTATCAATAGCACGCAAAGCAGCAGGTGCATATCCCTATCTTGATCCCTAACAAAGTTGGGGGAACTCGCATTTCTGGTGGCCGGTCTGTTTGTAGTGGAAGCAAATTGCAAACATGTTGGGGAAATCCTTCACCATGTGCCCCTCCTTGCCACATTTGTAGCAAATCCCCACTCGACACGACCCCTTCTGACTCTTTCTGCACTTTCCACAAGTGCAGCCTTCCTGGCCCCTACTCCTCGTATCAGTGGGCTTAGCCCCCTTAGAGGTCGGATGTGACTACGCTGGCCTCCGATCTCTCCTCTAAGACTCCACATCCTCCATAGGCTCAGTCTCTAATTCGATCTCTCTCCTCCTAGAATTTGCCTAAAGCTCAGTAAATGTATGATAGGACGAGTTCACCACAAGCTCTCGAATATCCCTCCTCAACATTCTTAAATACCGATTCATGCGTGCCTGCTCCGTCAACATAAGCTTAGGGAAGTAGAGTGAGCTCTCATGAAACATCCGTGTAATCTCAGTCACCGACTCTATCTTCTGCTTGAGAGACAAAAACTCCTGGTCTGATCATTCTCACTCCACAGAGGGAACATACTAATCTCGAAACATCATAGTAAACCTCTCCCAAGTCACTACAACGTGCTCTGCAGGAGTAAAACTAGCTGTCGCAAACTTCTACCAGTCCTTCGCTCTCAAGCGCAGCTGGTTCAGCGCGAACCTCACCCTCAAATGCTCTACGCATGAAAAAGTGTAGAAACATCCCTCGATATCAGAGATCCATCTGATCGTACCAATCAAATTTTGTATCCCATCAAACTCCAGTGGCTTCGTGTAGTTGAACTCTTGGTACAGGAACGAGTCACCTCCTTGTGGCCTGGCAGTAGCAATAGCTATGGTGCCTACAGCAGCAGCCGCCTCAGAAACTGCAGCATATCACTCGTCAAACGTCTCAATTAAAGTGGTCTTAATAGACCCATACATCTCCAAAATAGCCTCTTATATAGCTACGATCACCTCGTCGTGCATCATCCTGCAAATCTCATAATCGCTAACTCCATTTCCTGATGGGGTGTGGCGTGTACCTACTATAATTTCTCTGAAACACAACACAAAATTATCAGAGCCTCGCTCGAGTGTAGTCACACTCAACTACTCATCCCTCCTTTCTCCTTAACGTCCTAAGTATTCTTACTTGGATTGCATACAGACCAGGTGTTGTCGGTAGTACGGGCCCAATACTACCTTCCACACCCCACCTATAGTCGCCCCAATTCCTTCTCGTAGGATTCTAATTCACGAATACTCTATATCTCACGAACCACCGGCTACTCTCTCATAAGACCCTGTCAAGCTCATCTAAGTATTTCTTCCCATATCTCTCAACTCAGAACTCAACAAATACTTAAGCAAATAACAGATAATAATGTTCAAACACATCTCCTAGGATAAGGCATCTCAAATTAGACAACCTTAGCCCTAGAATACGAAATACTTAGCCTAGCCTCTAGCATTCAATTCTAGAAAAATATCTCATAAAAATTTCATAACACGAAAGTAAGGGTATTTTGGGAAATCACCGTTCAGGCTCTGGCTGATTGTACGCACCGCTCCAACTCGTTTTCTCTTAAAACTCTTTCTCATTTAAGAAAAATCATTTCTTTTAAAAGTCTTCTCAAATCCTCAGTTTGAGTCCAAATAAACACAGAGGTGCATCCGAATCCCTCAAACTAATGCTCTGATACCAACTTGTACCAACGTAAATTTCAAACCAAAGTTTTTTCAATTTAAAAACGCCTTTGTCTCAATAATAAAATCACAAAATGTCAAAATGTCAAATCATCAAATCTCCTATCCAAAAATTGTGTGTGTGTATATATATATATATATATATATATATATATATATATATATATATCAAATCCAGGATCCTCTAAAAACAACTCTTCAATGCGAGTGTGTGTACAATCAAGCCAGTGCCTTCGCGTGATCCTGAGAAGTACCTGAAACACATAACACAGTAAGTACGAAGCTTAGTGAGTTCCCCAAAATACCATACACATCAACTTATCCAATCAAGGCTAACTCAATACGACCCTATGCTCAATGTGTTTCAGTGGAGACCCTCCAGTTCCACAACTCGGGTGGACCCTCCGGCCCTAACTCAATAATTCATAACAATAATCATAAACCACAAATGCAAAATGCAGAGTACCAGAATGCACATATAAGCACATAAGACATCTTAGTCTCACAAATATACCACTCATGGTAAGTATATTGAGAAGACTCACCTCGTAAGCTAGCAAGTAAAAGTATCGTACTCAAGAATCTCTAACTATCCTCCACCAAAGGTTGTTCTCACTTTCTCTCTAAATCTTGGAATGGGTAATAGACCATTTTCCCGTCCATTGTCTCCATTAATCATGTTAACGAAACCCTAAATTCAATAGAAGTCAAAATCGAGTCAACAATCCATGTTTGACCTTACTCCCCGAGTACACTCATGTGACTCGCCGAGTCCACTCGTTCCTCAGAAGTCTCGTGAAGGTCCATCCCGTCAAGGAAACCCCTAAGTCGCCGAGCTATGGCATGGCTAGCTCATCGGGAGAAAGCCATACTGAATTGTCGAATCGGCTCATCGACTCGGCGAGTCCATTCAGACCCATGTCGAAAACAGGCAATTTTAAGGCAGAGAACCCTCTCAGACTCTACAACTAAGCTCTCAACGCTCACTTATCACGTAAAGCCATGAGCTTTACGTTCCTGCATGATACTTAGGGCTTGAAATGCCAAGAACATGATCTATTAAGGTTTTTTCACTCAAGGCTCTTTTATGGCTGAATAAAGCAGGGACCTTTGGACACTAGGGACCTCACAAGGTCCAGATTTGATGTCCAAATCTCAATACGTGCTTAATACACTTAAAGTCCCAATATTAGATAGAAAAGAAGTCCTAAACTCCAATAATATGAGAACTACTGAAACCAATGAGAAAGGTACAAACTTTATACCTTTTACTGAAGCTCTTGGATGAATAGCAACCGATCTAATAGCTTCATCTCATTCCTTGCTTGAAATCCTTCTCTTCTCTTCCAAAGATCCACCAAGATACTCAATATTAGCTCACATACTCTCTCTATTAGCTCCAAGGGAGTTTAGGGTTTCTCTCAGTGAAGGCCAACAGCTAATGACCTGTAAATGAGGGAATAAGTGCCCTTAAGTAGGCCTCAAACCTAGGGATTTAGGGTTTCTCTTCACAACATCTACTTGGTGAGTCGGCTCTCGGACTTGTTGAGTAGATCATTAATCCACGTGGCTCAACGCGACTCTACTCTATGAGTTGCAGCATCAACTCATCGAGTTTCTCAATAGTCCTACAAATAAATAAATAAATAAACTATATACGTGCAAGTCCTGATTTTACAGTGATACTCATGATCTCCCTGATATCATTCTACAGTATGTCCTAGTACCTTACCTTCCTCATTTCCTCATGAGTTGCATTATGTGGTACCAACTAAGCTCTCTCTTGACATTTGGCAGCGATGTCTACCACAGTGTTAGAAATATGATAGAGATCTTATTGGATTAGTGTCTATGCCGATAAGTATATTTAGTAACTATTTGACCCAATTGTAGCATTGTCCTTTTGGGTTGCCTTCACCAAAGCCACTAGACCGGATGATTAGTGGAGAAAGAGGTTATTCTGGTTTATTAATATATTATATGAATAATATATTAAAAGAGAAATCACATTACTTTATTAATATTGGTTAAGAATTAATTAAGAAATTAATTTTGTGATAAAAAGATATTAATTCAACTAACGGTACTGGAATTGCAATTATCAGATAATTAAATTTTTGACCTGTGAATCTTATGGATCAAGGGGGTGGACAAATTTAGGGTGCTAACCCACATTGAAATCGTCTAAGGCCTTATTCTAGAAGGTTCCATTGGCCTGCTTAAGGCCTAAGCTATCCAATTAGGGTTTTGACTGAAACCCTAGTAGCACACCTATATAAGATCCCCTAGGGCATCCAAAATCGGATACCAGAAGAACCCTAGAGTCCTTAGAATAGATTTTGTCCATCCATCATCTCTCTCCAAGATCATCCTTCTTGTCTTGTTGTTTGTGATCGATTAGAGGTATTACATTTGTGATACTAGGCTCTCAAAGCTTAAAGATTCTTGCAGTAATCAAAAGGTAATAATCGAAACTTACTTAGTTATAGGTTTCGACTTTGATATGCTATAATTAGGGTTTCTAAACTTTGGATAATTTGCATGTACAATAGAGAAACCTAGATCCAAAGCTTTACGGTTTTGCATGTACACAATAGGATGGTTGTTTTGCTCAAAACCCATCAGTGGTATCAGAGATTGCTTGGTTTCTATTGTATTTGATGCATTTTATAATTGTTCATTTCTTGAAATCGAAAAATTCTGCCTTCTACCTAACAGACTCGTCGAGTCACCTAATGAACTCGACAAGTCAGATGAACCCGATGAGTCCAGATAGTGACATGGCGATTCGGAGATTCAGATAGAGGGATTTTTAGGATTTTAGCCTATTTTGACTTTGGATAATTACCAACAATGTTTTTGATTGATAAAATCGAAATTTTATTAATATGATGCGATTATCATTATCAAAATAGAAGGTAGTTATCAACTAATTATATAATTATTGCCTTATATGATAAGCTTTAATTATATGAATTATTTGATTGAATTATCTTGAATGGAAAAGGAATGGGTCAAAATTAGATAATCATCAAATAATTGTTTAATTTAATTATTTGAATTTTGATCTAGATAGTTTTTGAAAATTTGAAAACTTGCCCTCAAGTTTTGGATTTAAATTTTTTATTAAGAGTTTAATTTTGAAATATTTAAATTCTAAACCCTAGAATTTTACAAGTTTAAAATTTAACCCTTATACTATTATAATATTATAAGAATAATGATTGTATATGTATAAGATTAATGCTAGTCTTACGGTTAGTAGGGCTTATTCATGAAGCCGATCTACAAAGGGGGGGGGGGGATAAGGTTGCTGGCTATGAAATGGCAGTTTAATGGGTGTCCACTCTCACCCAACGCTTCCTTGATTGTTGGAGGGACGTTAGCCGAACGGGTAGGATAGGGTAACTAATTCCAAATTAAAATTATAATGGTTAATAAAGTAACTAAATGTTTTTTTGAAAATTCTTAGTCTAGTTACTTAAGATAAAATGTGAAAATGATGCTATTCCATGAAATTACACTTTGTACCCTTGCCAAGACGTTAGTGGAGCGTGTGTGGTTAACCGACACACTAATTTGGGTCAAGCAAAGCTGGCAAAGGGTGACTCGATTTTTGTCAAAGATCAATGAAGCGTTTGTGGCTAACCGGCACGTTGATTAGTGTTTGAACCTGAAAGTCAACCTCTAGTAATCCTAAGCTAAAATTCCGAAGTGGAGATATTCTGAAATAATGATGGTCCAGAGTAAAGTGTGAAGACTAGTCTGGAATCTGTCTGTACCGGAATAGAAGAAGATGTGAAGTTGAAGTTAAGGCATTCCGGAATGATTCTCATGTCCGGAATGGGTGCTAATCCAGAATCACAATATTTTGTCTTTATGCATTTATTAAAGTTTGTCTTTACATTGATATGACTTTTCATACGACTTAGTCTTTTGAAATATTAGACAATCAGAATGTCAGAAAAATTTTATTGTTCGGTCCTAAGTCGGTATCGCAGTTCTTTCAATGTAACTTTTATTCCTATTCATAGTAGTCTTTAATGCAAAGTCAAATGACGGATTATTCAATTTCAAATATAGCGTTTTTTACTTAGTTCACTTATATCTTGAATACTTTAATTGAAGTACTTATTCAAACTTGACTGGTCTTGCCAGACTTGACTGGAACACTAAGTAGTAAGAAGAAATTAATCTTAAGCATTCATTCAAGCTTTGAGTTTTCAAACCTTGTCTTTGTGTATCATATCTTCCTTGTTTTTACTATTGGTATAAGAGCTTGAGTGGTTGTCTTTTGAATCCATAGGATAAGATTATCATTGGTATGAAATTACCTTGGTATTTCAATCATTTTTATATTCATGATAAAAGTTCTTCTATAGATCACTTTTTCTCAAGATATCTTAACATCAATGTATACTTCTAATCCTCAGCAAGTGTATTCAATGCAAATAGCAAATAGCATGGGTTTCCCTACTCGTGCCTCATTGCTAGTTATTGAAGAATATGATCATTGAAAGTAAGAATGGAAAGATTTTCACATGGAAAAGAAAAAGGTGAATCTATCTGGAGATCCGTCAAAGAAGGTCTTCATGTTCCTATTCGAACAACTGTAAGAGATGCTGCTGCTCAGCTTATGAGTCAAGATGAAACTCATCCAACTTCTCTAACAGTTGATGATCTTGAGAAGTTACATGTTTATCAAATTGCCTTTTCCGAAGTGGTGTTTGGTGTTCCTCCTTCTCTTTTTGAGGACATCAAACTATGCAAGCCTGCTAAAGAGATCTGGGATACTCTCCAAGATCTATTTGAAGTGTTAGAAAATATGACGGGCAAATGGTTGACTTCGGTAGTTAATATGTTCGACACATTCAATACCACTCATGGTGAATCTGTTACCTGAGCTTATAACAGATACCGAATCGTTGTCAACAACATGACAGCTTATGGAATTGTTCAAACTCCTCTTGAATACAATCTCAAATTCATCAACAGTCTCGGAAAAGGATGGGGTAATTTGAATTCTTGTCTTCAGAGTAATGGATCTCTGAAAAAGCTTAACCTCTATCAACTTTTTGATGAGCTTCGGGGTCATGAATCAAATGTTGCTTAAACTCTAAGAGAACGCTCCAGATGTCCTCCTGCTTTAGTCAGTTCCTATGACCATCCTCAGACCTCTAACCCCAGCCACTTCAGACCCTCTCACTGCTGTTGTTCCACTCTTACTTACTTCTTCTTTACTTCCTGCTGCTTCGGCTTATGCCAACTCAAATTATCCTCCTATTGATATCTTGAATCCTGATGAAGAAGACTCAAAACTTCGATTCCAACAAGAATTTGCTTTACTCTCAATAAAATACAATCATCCATTCCACAAACCCATCAATAATCACTTTCAAAATTCTCAACAAATAACCGCTTTCGAACTTCTCACTAAGACAATCCTCAATCCTTCAACAAACCTTCCGAAAACCTCATACTTACAAGCCAATCTTCAAAATCCTCTAAATAATGATCAAACTTCTTAACTCTCACAGATTCCGAAATCAGAAAAACCACAAATTGTGTGTTACAAATACGGGCATGCAAATCACTTTGCCAAAGACTGCTTAGTTGAAGTCCCTCAAAAACAAAAGGTGAAGGACTCTGCTTACTATGCTCGACGTGCTTAAGAATTAGCTGAAAGTGAAAAGGCTTTTGTCACCACTATGGCTCCACAAGAAATAGAGTGTGATGAAGGCTATTGGTCATCTATATATGAAAGGGAGGATGAAGTTGATAAACCTAACTACTACTACATGGCTATGAACGATCCACCAGGGAGAAGCATCATTCAACAGCTAAAATTATGATTACTAAAAATAATATTTATTTATCTGTTTGAGAACCATATCTAACTCAGATCCTATAAGACATGAACATCATTTTCAAAGCCTCTAAGTCAACCATAGAAGCCAGTGAGAAGAAGGAAATCGAGTTTGAACGTCCTAGGTTACATTTCAAGGATAAGAAGGTAAAAATAGAGTCTTTAGAACTTGAGCTTGTAATGTCAAAAGACGAATGTATCATTTTAAAAGATAAATGTGAAATCACATATTCTGAAAGAAATGTTTTGATTAGTGGTAACAAACGTCTCAATGCTAAGATAAATGCTTTGCACAATTCCGTTGACATGCTTCAAGCATATATATGTATGAATCATAACTTTCGTCATCCATGGTCCAAAGCACCTGGCCTTGGAAGCGAGTTTCCAAAGCCATTTGCTCCTCCTTTGAAGGAATTGCAAAATTTTACATTCATGGTAGAGGTTCTGAACATCAAACACTCAAACACCCTAGTTTCTCCCCCATCATCTCTTCACAAAAATGAAGATCACTTTGTTTCCTTAATTCCTGAGTCTCAACCAATTGTTGTCAAGTGCCATGATCCCACGCCTCCTCCGCCTCTGACAAACCTGGATCTGAATCGGACCATAGAATTTCACCACAGTGTTTCAAACTTTGTAGATTATGTTCCAAGACATATTCCTTCGAACAACTGTGTTATTGAGGAAATCATTCGGATGACAACTGAAACTACTACCTCTAAGTTTGTATGGGAATCCTTAAATGATAAAATTGAAACTTCAAGTTGTGTCTCCTCTAATTCTTGTGAATTAGAATCCTTAGTTTATTCAAAATCTAAGTTGGTTCCCATTGATCCGAAATTTAGTAATCCTTTTGCAGGATAAATCTCAAAATCTTCGTTTCAACCCAAGAAAAAACCAATGTTGAATAGGAAGGATATTGTAGATTCCAAAGTGGAAGCTCAAAATTCTTACAAAAAGGAGGTTAAGTCTAGACAAAATACCAGGTTCCTTGACAACTGCAAAAAGAGTGTACCTCGAAATTCTCGATCCTCAACCCCTAGCCAACACGTCTTCACTCCTACTAAGATCCTCAAGTGACCCGGAAATTCTACAAGCCCTATAGAACCAAAGAATGTAGTCAGCTCCACTAGGTCCAAATATCATATGGATACCAATTTTTTCTGAAAGACCTCTTCTCAGACTGTCTCATCTGTTTTCTTTGTTAAATCTGATGGCACAATCTTTAAACCAAAGTCTTCAAAAAACACTGTGTCGTCAAGAAAACAAAAAAGTTTAATGAAAACATTTTCTTCAAAATCATCAAAGCAAAATATTGTATGGAAAATCAAAACTTGTGTTAATGAAGTTGTAGTTCCAAAAGTGTCATTTGAACCCTTCTCTCTGAAAGTTCCTATTCCAAAGCAAACTATTTCGGAAATCGGTGTTATTGAATGTGATTACTGGATAAATGAAAGAACCTTATCATTCTGCTTGTTTCCTAAGGAATCTTGGAATCAACCTTCAAAACCCTTAGTTTCTCATAAGTCACTTCAAAAGCCCAAAACTCGTGCCTTTGTTCCAAAATTTAACTCGGGGCCTAAAAACTCCACTATTCACTAATTTTGCAGACGCTCTGTGCTTTAGAGCAAGAGACAATATGGTATATTGATAGTGCTTGCTCCATGCACATGACAGGGCATAAGGACTTTCTACGAGATCTGAAGCTTGTACCAATTGTTGGATATGTAACATATGGCAACAATTCCAACTCCCAAATCTGAGGTTATTGAAGGGTTTTGAGCAATCTAACACTCCTAAGGGATACATGTAAATTTGATTTTCCAAGGATATTAACCTATCTAGCATGGCATGGGGAACTTTTAAACATAATAGCTAGTTGAAATACATACCTTTTGTTGTTTAGATTCCGTGAGAACATTTTGAGCCTAGCACTTCAAGTGTGATTCCTCAAATGTCTAACACAACACCAAAACACTTGGAATAACCTTGAGAGAAGTTCACTTACACTCAAAATTCGGCTAGACCTCTTACACTTGCTTGTAGTGGCCGATTTTGATAGATATGGGATCTTTATATAGTTGTGACACAAGTAGGGTTACACCATGTAAACCCTAATTATCATGGCTTTCCATATTCCGTGATCCATGGGCTTGTTATCTCAATGAACTATCCATGGAGCACCTTATCTATTCTAACCCAATCCATACAAACCATGGATCATTAGCGCAACTATACAAGAATATATTATTTACACAATCAACCCTATATATTTAATTAGTCGCTTTTTGATCACCTAATGAATTCTAAATTAATTCTTGATCAATACTAATTAAATAATATTATTAATATATTAGAATTTATAATATATCAATAAATCTTAAGTGTTATTTCTCTCATTTAGTCTATCCAAGTGTTGTAATGCTATGCAACCCAAATGGACCATGCTAACCGGGTCAAGTACATTCCAAAAATAGTTATGAACTTAGACACCTAATCCAACAGTCTCCCACTTGGATAATTCTAATAACTATAACTGCAAGAATGACTTCATGAACTGATCAGCAATAGTAGCTCATTCAAGGTCTAGCAGAACTAAGATGATGATGATATGCCATTTAATATAAGTGATCATATAATCCTATGTTCTAGATATCAGGTGGACAAATACATGGAACAATGTCTTGCTTATTGTCCAGCAGTTTGTTTCCCGATTTCCGATTAGTTTGACATAGAACATAATCGAACACATCAATTAAGTTCTGTCGGGCCTGGTATATAGGTCAAAACAAAATCATCGAGGGGCCCAAATATCGCTTCTAATCCAAGAAGGAAGAGATAAACTTCGAATCATATGCTTGTTCTACTACTTGTTGAATCACACACAAAGGCATGTTTTATAACATCGAGTTTCCAATGCGTTTTCGTACAATCAACATATAACCAACTCATAGTCAACAACTCGTATCTCTAGGTTTGAAGACTTATATGATATTACCGTCTCACGATCACTCGATATAATTTTCATGAAGTGATACAAGTGAGCGTGGGTTGAATCCAATACTCAGAACTTATGAGCACTCATGAGTGTTGTAGCACCACTTGCTATGTCCAATAACTTAGACATCTACAAGCCAACTTATGATAGTCTTGATTGATATCTACTTCCAGCGTATAACCGACTGTGGATAATTTGAATAATATGATATACCATAACATAATTATTCAGGAAGTCGAAACATGCAAAATGAAATGATTGTAAACAATTGACAAAAGATAGCAACACTTATACTTATAAATAAACAACAATTTTTATTTATCATCAAATGCAAATTACACTTTACAAATTTCAAAGCTATCTAACTATTAAAAATAATATCATCCTTCACCCCTATGCGTCTCACATGCTGGAGATGCTTAACCCTACCCAGTCCCTTCGTGAGAGGATTTGTTGGGCTCTCATCCGATGATACCCTGTTTTCCATAAGGAGTCCTTCTATTCAATGTCTAATGAAATGATATTTTCTATCGATGTGTCTGGATCTACCGTGATCCCTTGGTTCCTTGTCTAAGGCAACTGCACTTTCATTATCACAGAAATTTCCATAGGCTCCTTTATAGCTGGTACAACTACAAGGTCTCTAATGAAGTTCTTTAGCCATATAGCCTCCTTTACTCCCTCGCTTGCCGCTATATACTCTGATTCGCAAGTTGAATAAGCCACTGTTTCCTGCTTGGAACTTTTCCAAGTAATTGCTCCTCCATTTAAGGTAAAGACCCAACCAGACTAAGAGCATAAATTTTCCCCATCAGTCTGGAAGCTAGCATCACTCTACGCTACTACTCTCAAGTCATCACTCCCACCAAGGGTAGGGACCCAGTCCTTAGTCCTCTGAAGGTACTTGAGAATGTTCTTCACCGCTGTCCAGTGAGCCTTGCCAGGGTTCCCCTGATATCTGCTGACCATGCTCAATGCGAAGGCCATATTAGGACGAGTACAAATCATAACATACATGATCGAGCCTACAGCGGAAGCATACGGTACTCGACTCATCTCAGCTATCTCATCCTCTGTACTCGGGCTCTAAGTCTTACTTAGTCTGGCATTACTCTGGATCGGTAACTCTCCTTTCTTGGAATTCTGCATGATGAACCTATTCAGTACCTTATCCATGTTGGTATTTTGACTAAGTCCAATTTTTCTTTTACTCCTATCTCTCAAAAGTCTTATCCCTAGGATATTGGCAGCTTCTCCAAGGTCCTTCATAGCGAAACAATTCCCAAGCCAGGACTTAACCTCCTGCAAAGTTGGAATGTCATTTACCATGAGTAGTATGTCATCCACATACAGTATCAAAAAACTAACTATACTCCCACTAGCCTTGACATAAACACAAGATTTATCTTCACTTCTCGAAAAGCCAAACTCTTTGACTTTTTCGTCGAAACAATATTCCATCTCCAAGGTGCTTGTTGCAATACATAAATGGATTTCTTAAGCTTACAAACTCTATTAGGGTACTCTGTGCTGACAAAACCCTCTGGCTGACTAGTGTAATCATCCTTAGCCAACTTTCCATTAAAGAATGTGGGTTTGACATCCATTTTCCATATTTCATAGTCATGAAATCTAGCAATGGATAACATAACCCTAATAGACTTAATCTATGCTACTGGTGAAAAGGTCTCATTTATAATCAACTCCCGAGTTTGAGAAAGCCCTTTGCAACCAATCTAGCCTTATAAGTGTATACATTACCATCCATGTCAGTCTTCTTCTAGAAGATCCATTTGCACCCAACTGTCTTACGACCTGGTACATTATCAACCAAGTTCCAAACTTGATTGTCATACATTGACTGTATCTCGTTGTCCATAGCCTCTATCCATTTAGCAGCCTCAGGGCCTGCCATGGCTTCTGTGTAGCTGTTAGGTTCATCCAGACCTATCAGTACGTTATCACTGATAAGTTTATCACCTTCCGCAATAATATGGAAACAATAGTAATGCTCATGTGCATTCCTAACTCTTGTGGAACGCCTCAGAGGTACAGACTCGTCAGTCAGATCAATCAGACTTTCCTCCTTTGGTTGATTGATAGGGTTTGAGGTTCCTTCACCACTTGACTCTTGAATTTCTTCAAGGTCAATTTGCCTCCCACTGTTTCCTTAGCTTATGAAATCTCTCTCGCGAATAACTCCCCTCTTTGCTACAATGAACACATTATCACTGGGTCTGTAGAAGAGGTAACCGAAGGATTTCTGTGGGTAGCCGATGAAAATACACCTCTCACTTCGAGGTTTGAGCTTATCGGGAGTCTTGTGCCTCATGAAAGCCTCGCAACCCCAAATCTCGATGATGTCCAGATCTGGAACTTTTCCGGTCCACCTCTCATGAGGTGTTTTGGCAACCATTTTGGTAGGGACTAGATTAAGAATATGTGCGACAGTCTCTAAGGCATACCCCTAAAAGGAGATTGGTAGCAAAGCTTGACTCATCATGGAATGAACCATGTCAAACAAGGTTCGATTATGCCTCTCATCCACACCATTAAGCTGTGGTTTCTTGGGACGTGTCAATTGTGAGATAATCCCACATTGCTTAAGATAGTCAAGGAACTCTGTACTAAGATACTCACCACCTCAATCGGATCTAAGCATCTTAATATTCTTGCCCAATTGATTCTCCACTTCCTGCTTAAACTCTTTGAACTTTTTAAAGGTTTCAGACTTATGCTTGATCAAGTAGACATATCCGCACACATCAGTGTGTACCAGATCCAACAAACCTTCACCCCTAGCACAAGTACCAGTGAAGGGTGATTTTGTCATTTATCCAAGTAGACAAGATTCACAAATATCATCCGACTTTAGGTCAAATGACTCCAAGACTCCATGATTTTGGAGTTGGCCTATGCGTTTCTTGCTTACATGTCCACTACTACAATGCCACAATGATACTTTATCCAGGTTAGTGGAAGAATCAATACACAACACATTATTTCCTAGGTTATCTACAACCGGCACAGCTTCATACACACCATCACAAGGTAAAGCTTTAAAATAAAGAATATTATTAAATAAAGCATTAATACTACGATATTCATTATCAAAAGTAAAGGTAAACCCTTGTTTGTACAATGCTTGAAAAGAAATAATATTCGTCGCCATTTCAGACGAGTAACAACATTTATTCAAATCTAATGTTAACCCACTACTTAGCAAGAAAGTATAAAATCCAATATTGGTAACAGGTGATGTTTTCCTATTTCCCATGATTAAGCTTATCTTCCCATGCTCCACATCCTCACTTCTTCTTAGTCCCTGCAATTCAGAACAAATATGAATACCACAACCGGTATCAAGGAACCATGAATTAGAATGGGGTGAGTTATTAAACAATATAGTGTAAATACTTTCATGGTTGGGTTTCACTTTCCCATCCTTCACATCTTGCAGAACTTTGGGCAGTTTCGCTTCTAGTGCGACTTCTCGTGGCAATAAAAGCATTCAAACTCTTTAGAGTTAGCAGAAAGAGTGACAGAACCTTTCTTGGTTCCAATTGAAGAGGAGCCATCAAGGGGCTTTCTCTTGGTACCCTTCGAAGGGCTCTTCCTCTTCTTCCCTTTTCCTTGCTCGATTTCCAAGACCGCGGACGCGATAGGACTAGGAGTGGTAACAACGGACTTACCCTTAAGACCACCTTCGGTGGTCTTCAAGAGTCCTTGAAGTTTTCTGAGTGTAACTGTCACACCCCAAAACCATGAATGGCAGAAACATTATGGGGTGGAGGACGTCATGTATAGTATCACAACAATGAATAAGTAAATAAGCAACAACATCATCCATTTCATTAATAATATAATTTCATAAATGTGTGTTCTGTCAAGTTAAATAGACACCAAAATATACATATCAAAATAAAAGACGAGTCTTGAACGAACTCCATCTTCTAAAAAACCTGGCACCTATACCCGTTTACTGGCGACCTGAAAATACAAGTTATTTTAAAAGCGAGTGTCACTTTAAAGCTGGTGAGATCATAAGTATATTAATGCCTGTGTTTGTATGAAAGAATTTGTAAAATGTTTGCAAGATGTTTTGTACTCTCCTATAAAACCCTATGTTTCCTACTAACTGTAGCCTTCTACCAAGGCATCTAGTGTTTGTGCGTGTGTCTATTGTAAGAGTGTGTGTTTTCCCAATTCTGACTATCATTAACCAAAAATGTAGTTTTTATATTACTGTGTATTGTGTGAATATTAACGAAGTGAATGTAATGGGAACATATCATAGTATTGTAGTATTTGTAATAAGTGACTACCGTTGTACTAACTACCTTAAAACAAATGGTGATGAAAGTAACATGTGATCGACCTGTATCCTGCTACCGACTCTAGTAAAACGACGATGTAAGATGCTGTAAGAAATGACATTTAGAACCCGTAGACTTGCAAGTCCCACTGTAGCGAGCAGCAAGGTGTAGGATAGTCAATCCAGTATAGATCTATACGCAAACTCATACGCTCCTCAATTAAGGAGATTCGGGATACATAAACGGTCACGGCAAGAAGTGCCATGACCCGCTTAATGGTTCACATAACTGCATGAATGTACATGTGATAAATGTGCTAACTGTAAGTGTACTTTTTCTCTGTCTAGCCTGTATGTATTGTAATTTTCTGCGTGTGCTAGCTGTAATGTATGTTATATCCCTATCTAACATGTATAGTACTGTACTATATGTAATACTCGTACTGACTCTTTTGATTGTTCTAGTAATAGTATTAGTATCTTCCTTTGCTACCCCTATGGTAGCTTACTAGTAATCTAACTTGTAATTATTAACATGGAAGTATATGTGACGACCCGAAATTTCCATTTGTACGAACATCATCTATTCATAGAAGCCAGTTCAGTTTCAGTGATTTTCATACTTTTCCGAACAAGCCTATGTACATTAGGGTTTATGTTTAAGGAGATATCAGGAGAGTGGATGCTCCTGGTTTTGTGAAATTTGAGCATTTCAAGTTTCATAATGTTTCAGTCCTATATCAGGAATAAAAATATTTTCTGCCAAAATATTCCAGGACTATAAATAGTTTTCTGAATTAAATTAATTCATTATTTACAATTCCAAATAGAGAAAAGCCATATTCTCTCTGACGGATCTTCGGGTTTTCATACCAGATTGTGAGTCTACTTTACTAAATGTGTTTCAATACTTGTTAGATGCTTATTAACATCAATTACATGTTTAGATTACAAGATCCGGGAGTGTACCGCCCAAGAACGTTCTTGGGGAGTAAACTCCAAAATGGAACTTTAAGGCTTCCTAGACCCGATTCCTTGCTAGACAACTTGTAAAGGACTATGTGTATGATCTTTATAGGCTAGAAATCATCCAAGAAACCCAAGTAATTGGAGTTTACGGCCAAGGAACTTCCTTGGGCCGTAAACCCCTTTTCAAGGGCATTTCGGCCAAGGAACTTCCTTGGTACGTTCCTCCTTGATAACTCCTATGCATGCATTCTGTTCGATAGTGGAGCGGAGTGAAGCTTCGTAAACCACAAATTTGCTCGCATGCTTAAGCAACAACCACACGCACTTAATGAACAATTCACAGTAGAAATGGCCAATGGGAAAACTGAAAGTACTAATAGCATATACTTAGGTTGTCTTCTAACCCTAGATAACCATTCATTCCCAATCGACCTTATGCCGGTCTCAATAAAAAGTTTCGACGTTATTATCGGCATGGATTGGTTAAGTCTTCATCGTGCCGACATCATGTGCTACGAGAAAGCAGTCCGTATAAACCTCCCATCTAACGAAACTCTTATAGTCTACGACGACAAACCTGGTGCGAGTCTTCGCATAATATCTAGTATTCAAGCACAGAAATATCTGCGCAAAGAATACCACGCATTCCTTGCTCACGTCGTCGACACGAACCTAGAAACGAAAGAACTAAAGAACCTCCCAGTAGTGAGCGACTTCCCCGACATTTTCCCAGAGGAGCTACTCGGATTACCTCCGTAACGACAAGTCGAGTTCAGAATCGACTTAGTCCCAGGAGCTACCCCAGTATCCAAGTCGCCCTACCGTTTAGCACCAGCCGAGATGCAAGAACTCTCTGGTCAACTTAACGAACTGCTCAGCAAGGGCTTTATAAGACCAAGTTTCTCACCTTGGGGAGCACCGGTCTTGTTCGTTAAGAAGAAAGACGGATCATTCCGTATGTGTATTGACTAAGAGAACTCAACAAATTGACGATCAAAAATCGTTATCCTCTGCCACGCATAGATGATCTATTCGACCAACTGCAAGGGGCGAACTATTTTTCTAAGATTGATCTGAGATCCGGATATCACCAGTTATGAGTGCTCGAGGAGGATGTTCCGAAGACAGCCTTCCGAACTCGTTACGGACACTACGAGTTCGTGGTGATGCCATTCGGATTGACCAATGCGCCCGCAGTCTTCATGGATCTAATGAATAGAGTATGCCGACCTTACTTGGATCAGTTCGTCATCGTTTTCATCGACGACATCCTGATCTACTCCCGAAGTAAGAAAGAGCATGGCGATCACCTACGACAAGTTCTAGAGACACTACGAAAAGAGAGACTTTATGCGAAGTTCTCGAAATGTGAATTTTGGATCCGAAGAGTCGAATTCTTAGGACACGTGGTAAGCGAAGAGGGAATCCACGTGGACCCATCCAAAATAAAAGCCATTGAGAACTGGTCAGCACCAAAGACGCCTACAGAAATTCGTCAATTTCTAGGTCTCGCTGGCTACTACCGCAGGTTCATTCAGAACTTCTCCCGAATAGCGAAAACTCTTACGACCCTGACCCAGAAAGGCGTGGCCTTTGATTGGGAAGAGAAACAAGAAAGAGCGTTCCAAACGCTCAAACGAGCCTTGTGCACCGCACCAATACTATCCCTTCCAGAAGGAATAGAAGACTTCATAGTCTATTGCGATGCATCAAACCAAGGACTCGGATGTGTTCTGATGCAGCGAGGTAAGGTCATCGCCTACGCCTCGAGACAGCTGAAGACACACGAGGTTAACTACACGACCCACGATCTTGAACTACGAGCAGTAGTGTTTGCTCTGAAGATCTGGAGACATTACTTGTATGGAACGAAGAGCACTATCTTTACCGACCACAAGAGTTTACAACACATTTGCGATTAGAAGGAGCTCAACATGAGACAATGACGGTGGGTCGAGCTACTTAGTGACTACGAATGCGATATTCGTTATCATCCGGGTAAAGCCAACGTAGTAGCAGACGCCCTAAGTCGGAAAGAATATTCTGGTCGCCAGGTCAAGTCATTATCAATAACCATCCATTCACACCTGACTAAGCAAATTCAGGCGGCTCAACTTGAGGCCATGAAACCTGAAAATGTGTCGAGTGAATCCCTTAGGGGAATGGACAAGAACTTTGAAGCCAAGGGTGACGGAGCTTTATATTTCATGAACCGAATCTGGACACTGAAACACGGTGGTTTCCGAGACTTGGTCATGACCGAGGCACACAACACTCGGTATTCCGTCCACCCAGGTTCAGATAAGATGTATCTGGATCTTAAAAAGCTATACTGGTGGCCTAATATGAAAGCAGAGATTGCTACCTTTGTAAGTAAATGCCTTACTTGCGCGAAGGTTAAGGTCGAGTACCAGAAGCCCTCTGGTTTACTGCAACAACCAGAGATTCCAGAATGGAAGTGGGAGCGGATCACTATGGATTTCATAACCAAGTTGCCCAAGACAACGGGTGGACTTGACACCATATGGGTCATCATTGATAGATTGACCAAGTCTGCACACTTCCTGCCTATCAAAGAAACTGACATGATGGAGAAACTTATGAGAACATACATTAGGGAAATTGTACGGTTGCATGGTGTACCTATTTCCATTATCTCCGATAGAGATAGTAGGTTCACCTCAAGATTTTGGCAATCCCTACAACATTCCCTAGGAACAAGGCTGGACATAAGCACGACCTACCATCCACAAACCGACGAACAGAGTGAGAGGACCATCCAAACACTGGAAGATATGTTGCGAGCCTGTGTTATTGATTTTAGGAAGGCATGGGATACTCATTTACCCCTTGTCGAATTTTCCTATAATAACAGTTATCACACGAGCATCAAGGCTGCTCCATTCGAAGCTCTCTATGGCCGCAAGTGCAGATCCCCTCTGTGCTGCGCTGAGGTGGGTGATACCCAATTAGCAAAAGGGCAAGCTTCCGACAGTACTCTCACCGGTCCGGAAATCATTCGGGAAACGACAGAGAAAATCGTTCAGATCCGTGAACGATTGAAAGCCTCTAGAGACCGACAGAAGAGCTACGCCGATAAACGAAGAAAACCTTTGGAATTTCAGGTGGGAGACCGAGTCCTTCTCAAAGTCTCACCCTGGAAAGGCTTGATACGCTTCGGCAAGCGTGGGAAGCTGAATCCGACGTACATAGGGCCTTTCGAGATTCTTGCCAGAGTCGGCCCCGTAGCTTACAAACTCGACCTACCCGACACACTGCATAACGTACATTCTACATTCCACGTATCTAACTTAAAAAAGTGTCTGTCCGATGAGACTCTCGTGATCCCACTCGACGAGATCGAGATCAATGAGAGCCTCAACTTCGTGGAAGAACCTGTAGAGATCATGGACCGTGAGGTCAACCAGACGAAACAAAGTCGTATCCTTATCGTGAAGGTTCACTGGAACGTCAAGCGAGGACCGGAATTCACTTGGGAACGCGAGGATCGGATGAAGTTGAAATACCCTCATCTTTTCGCTTAATTGTTTGTAACTTTTATTTGCTTAAATTCTAATTTTGGGACGAAATTCCCTCTAACAGGGGGATGATGTGACAACCCGAAATTTCCATTTGTACGAACATCATCTATTCATAGAAGCCAGTTCAGTTTCAGTGATTTTCATACTTTTCCGAACAAGCCTATGTACATTAGGGTTTATGTTTAAGGAGATATCAGGAGAGTGGATGCTCCTGGTTTTGTGAAATTTGAGCATTTCAAGTTTCATAATGTTTCAGTCCTATATCAGGAATAAAAATATTTTCTGCCAAAATATTCCAGGACTATAAATAGTTTTCTGAATTAAATTAATTCATTATTTACAATTCCAAATAGAGAAAAGCCATATTCTCTCTGACGGATCTTCGGGTTTTCATACCAGATTGTGAGTCTACTTACTAAATGTGTTTCAATACTTGTTAGATGCTTATTAACATCAATTACATGTTTAGATTACAAGATCCGGGAGTGTACCGCCCAAGAACGTTCTTGGGGAGTAAACTCCAAAATGGAACTTTAAGGCTTCCTAGACCCGATTCCTTGCTAGACAACTTGTAAAGGACTATGTGTATGATCTTTATGGGCTAGAAATCATCCAAGAAACCCAAGTAATTGGAGTTTACGGCCAAGGAACTTCATTGGGCCGTAAACCCCTTTTCAAGGGCATTTAGTGCCCTAAAACTTCCCCAAATGCTTAAAGACTTTAACCCTCAAGTGCTTGTGCTTAATTAGGACATCAAAACCCATCAAAATCACAAGTTTGTAGGAGTTTACGGCCAAGAACCCCTCTTGGGCCGTAAACCCCTTTTTCTAGGGTAAAAAACATTCCAAACACACCATAGGCCTTAAGACAATTTACCTTGAACACATGGGACTTGAAAGGAGGGTAAAACACATCATAATCACTCCTTAAGAGGAGTTTACGGCCAAGGAACATATCTTGGGCCGTAAACTCCAAGTAATGGCACAAATGTGTGCCTCTTGTCCCCATTAGCCTTAGATAAAATCATGGAAGCCATCCTTGATGTGTAAGTGCCTCAAAACAATTAAAAGCCATCACCCCATAGGAGTTTACGGCCGTAAACTCTAGGGTGAATGGACTTTAGGCTGTAAACTCCCTTATGGAGTATTCTAGGGCCTTAAACTACTTCATGTGTTATTCCAACAAAAGCTAGGAGTGTTATAGGATCAAGATAGCACCATAAAACACCCAAAACCACCATGTGAGGAGTTCAAGGCCATAAACCCATGAGTTTATGGCCGTAAACTCCAAAGGGTGGGGTTTGTTGGATGGTGAACTCTTATGCAAGGCCATTTGATGTTTCAAACCCTTTTGCCTTGTCCCATAGCAACTTAGATGCAACCATTTGGACCTTAAACACTTATAAAAAGTGTTTACATGTTTCCTAAGTGTCTTAACTTATTTATTAAGTTATCATTTGTCTAATTAGTTATATATATGCTTATTATATGATAACTAGGCTCGTGCGTGTAAACAAGTCTCCGTTTGCCACCTAGCACGGTATCCGACACTGCAATTCAAATAGCTCACCACAGGTGAGTTCATACCCCTTGAATCAACCTTTGAAATGATTTTAAATGTTTTAAACACTTTATGGGGGGGGGATACAAGTCAAATACTTATAGTTATTGTTTCAATCACATGTGATTGCATTTAATCACATGTGATTAATAACTAGGAAAACAACGATTTTTACCACTGTTCATACTGTTTAGCAAACTGCTTTACTTTGAAATGTTTTACAAACTCTTTTACTATCCAAACTTATTTATAGACTGTGATTCAAACAAATGCTTCTTATACTTAAACTGTTTTATCCACTTATGCCTTCAAATTATTTTATAGATCGACATCAAGTCGATCTTCTCTTGAAATTATATTTATGCTTCAAATGTCTTATGAAAACTTATTTATGCTTTTACATATTCAATTGCATGCCCATATATGTATAGATATATAAATAATGTTTAAAGGGCTTAGGAAGGCCATCCGCCGTATTTCCTTTTCCTCGATTTGGATGTGGTCTGGTGGGATTTCGGGTGACCATCCGAAGGTCGTTTCCATATTACTTATATATCATATATACATGTATAGACATAAAAGTACTTCCATATTCATACTTATCAGTACATCAATAGTTAGTTACCATCGGGGTAACACAAGTACATATACAGGTATAGTAGAAACAAGTACATATACAACTATACTAGAAACAAGTACATATACAGCTATACTAGAAACAAGTACATATACAGCTATACTAGAAACAAGTACATATACAGCTATACTAGAAACAAGTACATATACAGCTATACTAGAAACAAGTACATATACAGCTATACTAGAAACAAGTACATATACAGCTATACTAGAAACAAGTACATATACAGATATACTAGAAACAAGTGCATATACAGCTATACTAGAAACATGTACATATACAATTATACTAGAAACATGAACATATACAACTATACAAGAATGAGAAACATTACATATACATGAATACGTTAACAATTGTGATCCACTGTATCGGAGCATGCCTTAAATGTCATGGCCCGAGTTGTAGCCAGAATTCTCTTGAAGGGAGAGTGTGAGTTTGCGTATAAATCTATACTGGATTGACTATCCTACACCTTGCTGCTAGCTACAGCCGGACCTGCAGGTCTGCAGGTGCCAAACGTCATTTCTTTATTACGTCCATTCATTATGTCATTGTTACCAGTCGATAGCATGGTGCAATTTATCACAATATACCTTAATATAAATCCGGTTTAAGGTAGTAGTAATTAGTACAACAGTAGTTCTTATTATACAAAACTACAGTACTATAATGATTTGCCCATTACATATTTTAGTGATAACCTCACTTAAGCATTAATGTACAAACTATATTTTTAACAAATGATACTTATACTTGGGTAATTACACACTTTTACAATAGACGAGTTTACAAAACAGTTTAGCCTTTGTAGAAGGTTACTTTTATAGAAAATATAGGATTTTCTGAGAGATTCAAACTTTTACAAGCACTTTCAAACATTTACTTACACTTTTACAAACTTATACATTGAGACAGGTTCAAACGTTTTTGACAACAAACATTGACACTAAAATACTTATGAACTCACCAGCTTAATGCTGATAAACTCTTTCAAAATAACTTGTATTCTCAGGTCATCAGTAGATAGGTACCGAGGCCAGCTTTTGAGAAGATGGAGTGCATTCAAGACTCATCTCATATTATTTTGTGTTACATTATCTTTGGTGTCTATAACTGTACAGAACACTTGTATTAAAATTATATGTTTAATGCAATGGATGATGTTGTTTGCTTATTTACATTTACTATGTTGTGATACTATACATGACGTCCTCCGCCCCAGAACGTTTCCGCCGTTCTTTGTTTTGGGGTGTGACAGTATACCCTTGCTACCCAAGAGTATTCAATTTACTGGAAGAACCTTTATGTCTATATATAGATACATAATATATAACTAATATTTAGACGACCTTCGGACGGATAATCGATGCCCTACAACCACATCCCAACGAGGAAAATGAGATAAAGCGAGCTGGCCTTCCTAAGCCCTTTAAACATTGCTTATATAACTATACACATATAGGCATGTATTTGATAATAAGTCTAAAAGAGTTTAAGTAAAAGTATTTGATAAGTAAAAGAGTTTGTAAAACAGTTTGATAAACAGTTTGAACAGTAAGAAATCCACTAGTTTTGTAGTTATTAATCACATGTGATTGATGTAATTACTATAAGTATTTAACTTGTATTCCCCCCCCCCATAAAATCATTTAAAAACATTTAAACCATTGATTAAGGGGTATGAACTCACCTGTAGTGAGTGGTACGGATGAACTGAAGATGTAGGATTTCTAGGTGTCAAGTGAAGTCTTGAGCACACTCTATGATCGTAGTTAACATATAATATCACATATATTTATCCAATTAATCTTTAAAAAACTAATTAAACAAAGTCAAGACACCCTAGGACATGCTAAACACCTTATACAAGTGTTATAAGTCCCAAGGATTGCATCTAAGTGTTGTAGGGAAAGGCTAGTGTGTTTGGGGTATAAGGAAAACTCCATTAGGGAGTTTACGGTTTTGTGGACACAACCAAAAGAGTTTATGGTCGTAAACCCTTGAGTTTACTACTATAAGCTCACACGCTTTTTGACCATTTGTTGTTTGAAGACTTCTAAGCCATTCCAAGCATTCCTACTTCATGTTTAAGCCTTAGGAAATGTTTTGTGGCATCAATACACTCCTAAATGGAGTTTACGGCCCATGGACCATTTCTCCATGAGTTTGCTGCCATAAAATCCTATGGAACATGGTTTCATGATGTTTTCAAGTCCTAATCACTTCAAGGTAATATTCTAGGTTAGATTGTAGGCATAATGAAGGAATATGGCCCATTTATACCTATTTTGGGGTGTTTACGGTTTTGGGAGCTCCCCAAACCGTAAACATATATAAATGAGACATTTTTGTACCTTTTTATGTGATAAACACATCAAGGAAGGATCTAAACATGTCCCTAAGGCATTGTGAAGGACTAAGGTACCCTAAGGCACCTTATGGCACCTTTACTTGATGTTTACAGTTCAAGGACTTCTTGAACCGTGAACACCTTGTTCTTGGTGTTCTTGGGAAATTTCCTTGATTCATAGATGTATAACAAGCCTTACAATACACTAGGGTAGGAATAATTAATAGTTAGAAGCTTGAAATGAGCTAAAAGTCCAAGAACACTAGTGTGTGTTCTTGGTGTTCTTGGTTAAAAGGAACACTCAACCTTTTTGGAATGATTTCACGGTTAGAAGTGTGTTAAAACACTAGACCAAAGCATATAATCACTTAATAAAGCTAGAATCACTTACTAGATGATGATCTTGAAGAAAACTTGGGATGATACTTGAGAGAGTTTGAGATTTGATCTTGAAAAGGTGGAAAAATGCTAAAAATGGCTAAGTGCCACTTTTATACCCCTCCCCTTTAGGGTTTACGGCCGTAAACACCAAGTTTAGGCTGTAAACTCTAAACTTTTGATGTGTCGGGACTTTATTTTTGCACAATAAACCCTAATGCATCCTCTCTCCTGATATCTCCAAAGTATGAATCTTGAAATACTCAAACTTATTCTAAAAAGTCTGAAAATTAATAGCAACTGTTTTGACTTCTGTTGACTTGATATGTTTGTACAGAATAGAAATTTCGGGTTGTCACATCATCCCCTCCTTAGAAGGAATTTTTTCCCGAAGTTAGAATTTAAGAAAATAAGTAGTTACAAATAACTAAGTAAAGAGATGAGGATATTTCAGTTTCATCTGATCCTCATGCCCCCAAGTGAATTCCGGTCCTCGCTTGGCATTCCAGCGAACCTTCACTATCGGGATACGACTTTGCTTCGCCTGCTTGACCTCTCAGTCCATGATCTCTACTGGTTCCTCCACGAAGTTAAGGCTCTCGTTGATTTCGATCTCGTCGAGTGGAATAACAAGTGTCTCGTCAGCCAGACACTTTTTCTAGTTCGATACGTGGAAGGTAGAATGTACGTTACTGAGTTCGCGCGGTAAGTTAATTTTGTAAGCTACAGGGCCGATTCTTGCGAGAATCTTGAAAGTACCAATGTACTTTGGATTTAGATTTCCACGCTTTCCGAAGCGTATCAAGCCCTTCCAGGGTGAGACCTTCAATAGAACACGGTAACCCACCTGGAATTCCAACGGTTTCCTACGTTTATCAGCGTAGCTTTTTTGTCGATCTCTGGAAGCTTTCAATCGTTCACGGATTTGAATGATTTTCTCCTTCGTTTCCCGTATGATGTCCGGATATGTGAGAGTGCTTTCAGGAACTCGTCCTTTAGCTAACTGGGTATCACACACCTAATCCCAGCACAGAGGGTTTCTGCACTTTCAGCCATAGAGGGCCTCGAATGGAGCAACCTTTATGCTCGTGTGATAACTATTGTTGTAGGAAAATTAGACAAGGGGTAAATGAGTATCCCATGCTTTCCCAAAGTCTATCACACAGGCTCGCAACATATCTTCCAATGTTTGGATAGTCCTCTCACTTTGCCCGTCGGTCTGTGGATGGTAGGCTGTACTCATGTCCAGCCTAGTTCCTAAGGAACTTTGTAACGACTACCAGAACCTCGAAGTTAATCTACTATCTCTGTCTGAGATAATGGATAAGGGAACACCATGCAGTCGTACAATCTCCCTAATGTATGTTCTTGTAAGTTTCTTCATCTTGTCTGATTCTTTGATCGGCAGGAAGTGTGCAGACTTGGTCAATCTGTCGATGATGACCCATATGGTATCAAGTCCACCTGTTGTCTTGGGCAACTTGGTTATGAAATCCATAGTTATCCGCTCCCACTTCCATTCCGGTATCTTAGGCTTTTGTAATAGACCGGAGGATTTCTGGTATTCGACCTTGACCTTTGCGCAAGTAAGGCATTTACTCACGAAGGTAGCAATCTCAGCATTCTTGTTAGGCCACCAGTATAACTTTTTGAGATCCAGATACATCTTATCTGATTGCGGGTGCATGGAGTAACGAGTGTTTTGCGCCTCATTCATGACCAAGTCTCTGAAACCACTGAGTTTCAGGGTCCATATCCAGTCCATGAAATAAAAAGCTCCGCCACCCTTAACCTCCAAGTTCTTATCCATCCTTCTCAGGGAGTCACCTGCCACATTTTCAGGCTTCAAAGCGTCGAGCTGACCCGCCTTAATTTGTATGGACAAGTGTGAATGGATAGTCATACTCAATGATTTGACTCTACGACCAGAATATTCCTTCCGATTTAGGGCATCAGCTACTACATTGGATTTACCGGGATGATAACGAATTTCACATTCGTAATCACTGAGTAGCTCAACCCATCATCGTTGTCTCATGCTGAGCTCCTTCTGGTCGAATATGTGTTGTAAGCTCTTGTGGTCTATAAAAATAGTTCTTTTCATTTCGTACAAGTAATGTCTCCAGATCTTTAGAGCAAACACAACTGCTCCTAGTTCAAGATCGTGGGTCGTGTAGTTGACCTCATGTGTCGTTAGCTGTCTCGAGGCATAGGCGATGACCTTGCCTCACTGTATCAGAACACATCCGAGTCCTTGATTTGACGCATCGCAATAGCCAACGAAGTGTTCTATTACTTCGAGAAGGGATAGTATTGGTCTGGTGCACAAGGCTCATTTGAGCGTTTGAAACGCCCTTCTGGGTCAGTGTTGTAAGAGGTTTCGCAATACGGGAGAAGTTCTGAATGAACCTACGATAGTAGCCAGCGAGGCCTAGAAATTGACGAATTTTTGTAGGCTTCTTCGGTGCTGACCAGTTCTCAATGGCCTTGATTTTGAAAGGGTCCACGGTATACCCTCTTCGCTAACTACGTGCCCTAAAAATTCGACTCGTCGAATCCGAAATTCGCATTTCGAGAACTTCACGTAGAGTTTCTCCAAACGTAATGTTTCGAGGACTTGACGCAGATGTTGACTATGCTCCAACTTACTTCGAGAGTAGATAAGTATGTTATCGATGAAGACGATGACGAACTGATCCAAGTAAGGACGACACACCCTATTCATTAAGTCCATGAATACAGTGGGTGCGTTTGTCAATCCGAATGGCATCACTACGAATTCGTAGTGCCCATAACGAGTTCGGAAGGCTGTCTTTGGAACATCCTCCCCTAGCACTCGTAGTTGGTGATATCCGGATCTCAAGTTGATTTTTGAAAAGAAGTTCGCCCCTTGAATTTGGTCAAATAAATCGTCGATACGAGGCAATGGATAATGATTTTTTACCGTCAGTTTGTTGAGCTCCCTGTAGTCGATGCACATACGAAACAATCTGTGTTTCTTCTTGACGAACAAGATTGGAGCTCCCTAGGGTGAGAAGCTTGGTCTTATAAAGCCCTTGCTGAGCAGTTCGTTAAGTTGACCGGACAGTTCTTGCATCTCTGCAGGTGCTAGATGATAGGGCGATTTGGCTACGGAGGTGGCCCCTGGAACTAATTCGATTCGGAACTCGACTTGACGTTGCGGAGGTAATCTTGGGAGTTCTTCTGGAAAGATGTCGGGAAAGTTGCGTACTACCGGAATGTTCTGAATGTCCTTCGTTTCTCTGCTCACATCAACCGCATGAGCAAGGAATGCACGACATTCCATTCGCAAGAATTTATGAGCTTGGATGCTCGAGATTATATGAAGGTTCGTGCTGGGTTTGTCGCCATAAACTACTAAATTTTCGCCAGACAGCAGATTAAGGCGAACAGCCTTTTCGTAACACATGATATCGGCACGATGAAGACTCAACCAATCCATGCTGATAATGACATCGAAACTTTTAATTGAGACCGGCATGAGATCGATCGAAAATGAATAGCTATCTAAAGTTAGGGTATGTAGGGTTTCAAAGCACTCCATGGATGATGGCAATGGGCCCCTTTGATGAATTCTAGGTTAAAAGCCCAAGACTTGTCTTTTCCCTATAAATAGTCATGTATTATTCATTATTAGGGTTAAGAGAGTGAGGCAAAATGTAGCCGCCACGTGAGGTTTCTTGTAGAGTTAGATTCTTATTTCTTAAGTGGAATTTGTTCCTCACAATTCAATAAATTGAATGATCATTCGACATAATCTTCATATTTGTGTTTGTTCTTATTTTCCGCATCTTGTTCATCAAATCATCATTAGGGTTTTAATCCCAACAAGTGGTATCAGAGCGGGTCTTTGAAAATCTATTGATTTTTGAAGTATCGGTTCTTGATTTGGTGATTTTCTGCACATATATTGAAGATTATTGGTGTTTTGGCGGTATGGAATCAAGATTCTTGTTCAAGAAACTGTTCATGGAGATTTATGAATTATGCTACTATTCATCTGGGTATTATTTCAATCCAAATCTTATTTTGTTCATATTCTCTATTGGATCTGATTGATTTTTTTTCTAAATCAGTCGATTGCCTCGTAAATCAATTTCTTTTGATTTGGGCCAAAGTTTTTGCTCGTTACTGTTCATTTGTTTTTTAGCCCTAATATCATATCACAGAGTTTCCATTTGCGTCATTTGCTTTTGTATCTCCTTTGTTCGCTACATCCATATGTTCGACCACTCATGGTTTGTCTCAATTAACAATCGATGATTATGTCTTGATCGACTGAAGATATTATTATTCTTGATAAGTTACTGTTCGTCAAACATTATCGTTATTGTTCATATGATTCAATTTGAAGCCCAAATCACTTTCTGTGTAATCGATTCAAGCTCCTTCTGAATCGTGATTCTCATGATGTCGATCTTTCATCATATTTATTCTTCATTTAATTGATTTATGTTTTATAATCGAATCATTTTCATCTTCAAAATCAGTTAGTGATTCGTGGATTTATCCAGAATTGTTATTCGATGTTTTTGAGTTTAAAGAACAGATGAAGTATTATCAAGAACAGATGAAGATGGTGATAAATTCGATTGAAGTGGTGTTTGATCTCTAAATCGAAATTGTGTAAATTTTGTTTCAATTCGCAACGATGATGAACGCAATCAAAATGAAGGAATCGGAACAGATACATTTTTCCGTATCTCGATGTGAATAGTCAAACCACAAAAGTCAAAATCGGAGGTGTGAAAACATTCTTTTATCGGAACTGTAAAATCAGATTGTTAGAATAGAAATTGGAACGAAGGAGATTTGTGGTCAATGCCTGAACTTGAATCGTGATCTAGCATGGGTAATTGCATTCGGATTTGTCTTGACGTCATGTTCGCTTCGCCAACCAGGTCTCTTAATAGGGGCTTTATAACATCGATCGAATGGAAGTCAAAATTGGTTTGAAAATCTCACCTGCAAACGAATCGATCTTAATTGGGATGAACATTGGTCAACAAAAAAGTCGCTATGAAAGCCTTACCTGTGAAAACTCGTTTATTGTGCTTGTCTTTGGGGTATAATCGACGATATTGAAGCGAATCTATGATTGGGTTCTTCTGTTGCCTTGGAACGAATGAAGGGAAGTCAGAAAGCAAACCTATTGTTCGGCTAGGATAAGGTTTCACTCCTTGTTTGCATCATGATGCTTGATTTCGCTTTTGTATCAATGGCCTTGGAATGAACCTGGATAGAACTTGAGTTCGGTTGGTAGCTCTTGGAACGAACCTCGATCTTGGGTTCGCGTGTTTATGCTGGAACTGAAATAGGAGATGAACCGAAAGCGAACCTGTGATTCGGCTTGGCTAAGGTTTCGCTCCTTATTCTAATCGGGATGCTCGGTTTTGCTTTTGAAACTGGGTTCGGTTGTTAATGGTTGGAGCGATCGAAGGATGAACCGAAAGCGAAAGGAGCTTCGCCTGATGAAGCTCGATTTGGAATAAGAAACGAACCGAACGTTCGGTTATGTTCGCGTGAATCAATGGCGATCTTGAAACGAACCTTGGTTCGGTTGCTGGTGCTTGAAACGAAAGTATGATCTGTAGAATTTGTTCCAGTCGCGCATTTCTTTTATCAGCCATATATATTGGGGAAGAAGACTTAATGTTTCATTTTTGGTCCCTGAAACTTCAGCGAATTGGCTCTTTTGGTCCCTATTGTTTTCACAGTTTGGTATTTTTGGACCATTTCTAGTTTTTGTTACAAATGAAGGGGTGTATTGATGCAAAAATTCCATTCCAGCCCCTGTCTTTCAGCAAGTGACAGTTTCTGCCCAATATTAAGAAAAGTTTACTACATTGAGGGCCGGTGAACAGTTTTGGATTCTTTAACGCTCATATTTTTTTTGTGAACAGAAAAATAAAGATTCCATCAAGTCTTGGCGGTTCGGAAAGTCGTTTTTTTTTAACGTCAAGTTTTCACGATTTTTTCAGATTTTTTTTTTATCTTTTTGTCGCGGGAGAGCATAGTAATTTTTTATCCATTCAAGATCATTCTCATGACCTTTTGAAGGCTTTATAATCATGTTTTTGATTATAAATCGGGGGAGAATTTGGTATGGCCATTCGAAATTGGATTTGTGACTTTTCAAAGTTGAAGATTTTTGATAAAGCTTGTGGGAAAATTATGAAGGTAGCTTTTTTACAGAAGTTCTTCATCGAGCTCTACTAAGGTTTTTACAGAGAAGTATCCTTTACAGCAGGAGTTCTTCATCGAGCTCTGCTAAGGACTTGTTATATCTCCGACTTCTTGTATTTTCTCGATCAAGTGGCGTTACGAATCTTAAAGTTTGGGTTGTTACATGATATTTTTTGATGGCTTATATCATTAGCTTATTTGAAGATCGTTGTGACTTGGAGGGGGAGCTCTTCAAAGACAAGAAGTGATTCAGTTTCTTTGTTCTGAAATGGTTTTTATGGCGGGTTTGGTTTTCATGAAGATTCTTTGGGATTACATTTGAAAATGAAGTTTAAAGACATTACTTCAGTGCTTGATTTATATATCCTAGAGCCCGTGTTTGAAGACTATTGAAGAATCAAGATTCGTGGATTGCTTCATATATTCCTTGTTGCAGATCTTCTTATTTGCTAGATGCTTGTTTTGGAAGTTAAAGCATTGTCATCCATTCCATACTTTGAGGGGGAGATTGTAGGGTTTCAAAGCACTCCATGGATGATGGCAATGGGCCCCTTTGACGAATTCTAGGTTAAAAGCCCAAGACTTGTCTTTTCCCTATAAATAGTCATGTATTATTCATTATTAGGGTTAAGAGAGTGAGGCAAAATGTAGCCGCCACGTGAGGTTTCTTGTAGAGTTAGATTCTTATTTCTTAAGTGTAATTTGTTCCTCACAATTCAATAAATCGAATGATCATTTGACATAATCTTCATATTTGTGTTTGTTCTTATTTTCCGCATCTTGTTCATCAAATCATAATTAGGGTTTTAATCCCAACAGGGTACACCCTATGAATATATTGCTAGTGCTCTCTGTCTTTCCTTTAGCCATTTCTACAGTGAACGGTCCATTAAGTGCTCGTGATTTTTGCTTAAGTAAATGAGCAAATTTTTGGTTCACGAAACTCCTCTCCGCTCCACTATCAAATAGAATGCATGCATAAGAGTTATCGAGGAGGAACGTACCAGTGACCACTGTGGGGTCGGCAACCGCTTCCTCATGGCCTATGGCCAGAACTCTTGCCGCTCCACCGGCAAACCCTTCCTTCGGTCAGTTTCTTTTGAAGTGGCCTACCTCGCCACATCCATAGCAACTTTGGACCACTCCAGCACCGGGGGCTTGGTTGATTGGCTTCGCCGAAGCTTTACAGAAACGAGCAGTGTGCCCCTTCCCATTGAAGTTCAGACACTGCATCTCCCGGCATGCGTCGACGTGATGGAAGTTGCACTTGTTGCACTTAGGCAAACTTCCAGCGTACTGCTTTACCAGAGCAGCAGCGGCAGGTGCTATCGCAACACGTACTGCCACGACCTGCTGCTTTTTGGTAGCCTTAGCCTTCTTCTTGTCATCCCAAAACTTCCGCTTGGAATCAGCTGTTCTTGTAGGTTCTAAGATGGCCAGGGTAGTTGTTGCGGCCGGGGTACGAACCCTAGGGTCTATGAGCCGCTGTTCCAATCGTTTGGCACTATCAAATGTAGTAGGGTGTGATGCCAAAACATTTCCTTGGTTTGGTGGCACCAGCCGCCATATGTATCTCTCGATTTTCTTTCCCTCTAAAGGAATCATGTTGGGACAGAGGGCCACCAGTTCACAGAACCTGGCGGTGTAGGCGACTACGTTGGAGCCCTTCATGGTTAGGCTCCATAGCTCTTCCTCCAGCTTTTGGATCTCGCCCCTCGGGCAGTACTCCTCAATCATGACGTCTTTTAAAGTTTTCCATCCCATAACATTTGCCACTATAAGAGATAGTGACTTAACATGGTTGTTCCAGCACGTTAGGGCTTTCGTTTCGAAGGTGCAAGCAGCGAACTTCACCTTGCTCTCCTCGGGACAAGAGCAAATTTTGAAAACCAATTCGGTTTTCTCGAACCATTGCGAGAGGGAAATGACTCCGCCAGTCCCCTTGAAGGACAATGGCTTGCAGTTGGTGAAGTCCTTGTATGAGCACTCTTTCAAGCAAACCGGGATTTCACCATGAGTTGACAGGACAGGGATTCTTCCTCCAGTGGAACCAGGTGAATGATGTTGAGCCATGGCTGTAGCCACAACTATAGCTACGACAGCATTTAAGGTTGTCGTGTCGAACTGAGGAGTAGGTGGTTGAGGAGGTGGTGTTTCGTTATTAGGGTTCCTCCTTGGATTTCTACGAGGGGGCATCTTTGATCTATAGTTTATGAAGATGAAAACATTGATAAGATTTCAATGGAAGGATTGATGAGAATGACTCATGGACTAACTCTCCATAGCCCAACGATACAATTGAATGGAAATCTAGAACAAATAGATGATCACATTTGGATAATAACACCCATAAGATTAGGTACCTGTCAATATTACTAGAATTACAGATGTAACAAGTTCGGGAAAAACGGCCAATAGAAAGAGGCCTTACATCAACCAAAATGGAAAAATTTTGACAGAATTACAACCTAACCAAGACCTAACGGACCTATGATTTACAAAGATAGGGAATTTAGACCAGAGTTTTTACATAACTAGGTTATATCCAAA
Source organism: Lactuca sativa (assembly GCF_002870075.4). Lineage (NCBI taxonomy): Eukaryota > Viridiplantae > Streptophyta > Magnoliopsida > Asterales > Asteraceae > Lactuca > Lactuca sativa. Next base: position 380,463,240 of record NC_056626.2, read on the forward strand.
AGAGAGAAGTTGATGAGAATCTATCGGCGACGAGAACTACCAAAGTGAGTTCTTGATCCCGACAGGAGATGTTCTGTGTCCCTCATGTGCCTGTCAGCTCTTGCTTGTTGAGCTCGAAGTTCTCTGACTTTAACTCGGGTCTCAGCGAGTTCCCTCCGAAGAGCTGCATTGTGAACCAGAGCCCTTTCATGAGCAGACTCTAGTTGGCGAATGCAGACAGTGTTAATGCCAAAGTTGGCGTCAATCTCCAAGACTCGATTCATAGATGTTTGACCCAGTATCATGTTCCGAAAAGTCCTACGAACCATGACGGGTAGGACTCTGTCCGTAGAACCTCCTTCAGTGAGGTTGTAGAAACTTCTGTCTCCATTGTAGGGAATGGGTTGACCCTGTTCATGGCTCCATGTATTCAAGTTTGTGGCCCACAGGGTTGTGGGTCCTTGAAATGCTGGACGAGGGTCTGGGTTTTGATCAGCTGGGGGCAGGTTGTTGACTTCTGGCTCTGAGTCGGAACCATCAGAAAAGCCTTCAGCTTCATGATCATCCAAAGGAATTGGGTGATCATGTTCTGGTTCTTCTTCCTGCCATCCTGCATTGTCGTGGTTGGGATAGTACGGGTCTCTAAGAAAGTGGATTCCAGCCATTAAATCTACATGAGAAGAGAGGTATAAGAATCTATCACATAGGTAACTTATAGTAATGCAAAATACTCCTATAGTATTTTAAGTTTAAGTTCTATTGTTCTCATTGTGGTATTGTGGGTAAGTTTTTAGACTTGTTGCAACCTCACAACCACACTTAGGCACATGCTAGTCAACCCTCGGATAATATAGTTGATCAGGCTATATCTTCCCAGTTTTGACCATATGTCTCTAAGTCTAATTGTGTTGCCCAACAATCATAATACTTTTGTACTGTCTTGGTGACACTGATTTTAGTATGAATGCAAGCACGTATACTTATTTAAATATTTTAATATTTAAAGTATAAACTCTTGGTCAGAATATTTTAATCCTAATGTATTTATAGTTAGTATATCTATTATGGGTTGATATACTCAATTCACTATAAACAATGCTCTGATAGAAATCTATCACACCCCAAAACCATGAACGGCGAAAACGTTATGGGGCGGAGGACGTCATGTACAGTATCACAATAATGAATAATAGTAAATAAGCAACACCATCATCCATTGCATTAATAATATAATATCATACATGTGTGTTCTGTGAAGTTATATAGACACCAAAATATACATATCAAAATAAAAGACAAGTCTTGAACGAACTCCATCTTCTCAAAAACCTGGCACCTGTACCTATTTATTGTTGACCTGAGAATACAAGCTATTTTGAAAGCGAGTGTCATCTTTAAAGCTGGTGAGATCATAAGTATATTAATGTTTGTGTTTGTATGAACACATTTGTAAAATGTTTGCAAGATGTTTTGTACTCTCCTAGAAAACCCTATGTTTCCTACTAATTGTAGCCTTCTACCAAGGAATCTAGTGTTTGTGCATATGTCTCTTGTAAGAGTGTGTGTTTTCCCAATTCTGACTATCATTAACCAAAAATGTAGTTTTTACATTACCGTGCATCGTGTGAATATTCACGAAGTGAATGTAATGGGAACATATCATAGTACCATAGTATTTGTAATAAGTGACTACCACTGTACTAACTACCTTGAAACAAATTGTGATCAAAGTAAGATGTGATCGACCTGTCTCCTGCTACCGACTCTAGTAAAACGTCGATGTAAGACGCCGTAAGAAATGATATTTGGCACCCGTAGACTTGCAAGTCCCGCTGTAGCAAGCAGCAAGGTGTAGGATAGTCAATCCAGTATACATCTATACACAAACTCATACACTCCCCAATTAAGGAGATTCAAGATACATAAACGGTCATGGCAGGAAGTGCCATGACTCGCTTAATGGTGGACATCACTGCATGAATCTACATGTGATAAATGTGCCAACTGTAAAGTGTACTTTTTCTCTGTCTAGCCTGTATGTACTGTAATGTTCTGCGTGTGCTAGTTGTAATGTATGTTATCTCTCTATCTATCATCTATAGTAATGTACTGTATGTACTACTCGTACTGACTCATGAATGAACTGACTCATTGTATGTTTCATTGTTCTACTAATAGTATTAGTATCTTCCTTTGCTACCTCTACGGTAGCTTACTAGTAATGTAACTCGTACATATGAACATGGAAGTATACCCTTGCTACCCAAGAGTATTGAATTGACTGTAAGAACCTTTCTGTCTATATATGTATACATAATTGGCATGCATTTGATAATAAGTCTAAAAGAGTTTAAGTAAAAGTATTTGAGAAGTAAAAGAGTTTGTAAAACAGTTTGAAGCAAAACAGTTTGATAAACAGTTTGAACCGTAAGAAAGCCACTAGTTTTGTAGTTATTAATCACATCTGATTGATGTAATAACTATAAGTATTTAACTTGTATTCCCCCCCCCCCCCCCATAAAAGCTTTTAAAAACATTTAAACCATTGATTAAGGGGTATGAACTCACCTGTAGTGAGAGGTACGGATGAACTGAAGATGTAGGATTTATAGGTGTCAATTGAAGTCTTGAACACACTCTATGATCCTAGTTAACATATAATATCACATATATGTATCCAATTTGTCTTTAAACAACTAATTAAACAAATTCAAGACAGCCTAGGACATGCTAAACACCTTATACAAGTGTTATAAGTCCCAAGGATTGCATCTAAGTGTTGTAGGGAAAGGCTAGTGTGTTTGGGGTTCAAGGAAAACTCCATTAGGGAGTTTATGATTTTGTGGACACAACCAAAAGAGTTTACGGTCGTAAACCCTTGAGTTTATGGCCGTAAGCTCACACACTTTTTTACCATTTGTTGTTTGAAGACTTCTAAGCCATTCCAAGAATTCCTACTTCATGTTTAAGCCTTAGGAAATGTTTTGTGGCATCAATACACTCCTAAATGGAGTTTACGGCCCGTGGACCATTTCTCCATGAGTTCACTGTTGTAAAATCCTATGGAACATGGTTTCATGATGTTTTCAAGTCCTAATCACTTCAAGGTAATAGTCTAGGTTAGATTCTATGCATAAGGAAGGAATATGGGCCATTTATACCCACGTTAGGGTGTTTATGGTTTTGGGAGCTCCCCAAACCGTAAAAACATATAAATGATAGATTTTTGTGCCTTTTATGTGATAAACACATCAAGGAAGGATCTAGACAAGTCCCTAAGGCATTGTGAAGGACTAAGGCACCCTATGGCACCCTTTGGCACCTTTACTTGGTGTTTACGGTTCAAGGACTTCTTGAACCGTGAACACCTTGTTCTTGGTGTTCTTGGGACATTTCCTTGATGTATAGATGTATAAAAAGCCTTACAGTACAGTAGGGTAGGAATACTTACTAGTTACAAGCTTTAAATGAGCTAAAAGTCCAAGAACACTAGTGTGTGTTCTTGGTGAATAGGAAGAATCAACCTTTTTGGGATGATTTCACGGTTAAAAGTGTGTTAAAACACTAGACCAAAGCATATAATCACTTAATAAAGCTAGAATCACTTACTAGATGACGATCTTGAAGAAAACTTGGGATGATACTTGAGAGAGTTTTAGATTTGATCTTGAAAAGGTGGAAAGATGCTAAAAATGGCTAAGTGCCACTTTTATACCCCTCCCCTTTAGGGTTTACGGCCGTAAACACCAAGTTTAGGTCGTAAACTCTAAACTTTTGATGTGTTGGGACTTTATTGTTGCACAATAAACCCTAATGCATCCTCTCTCCTAATATATCCAAAGTATGAATCTTGAAATACTCAAACTTATTATAAAAAGTCTGAAAATTAATAGCAATTGTTCTGACTTCTATTAACTTGATATGTTTGTACAGAATAGAAATTTCGGGTTGTCACAGTAACTTCCTCATTGTTCATGTGGTATGTCACTCGGAATTGATCAAAACAAGAAGGTAAGGAGTGTAAAATGATATCAACTGCCAACTTATCGGGGAAGTTCACATCTAGCTTCAGCAATCAGTACACATACCTTTGCATTTTCTACAAGTAACCGGTGATTGTTTCATTATCCTTCATTCGGCTTACTATCATGGAACAGAAGATGTCATACCTCTCTTGGCGACCATTTTGATGGTAGTAGTCCATCAAGTCCTGGTGCATCTCAAAAGGGTAATAGTCCTCATAGGACTTTTGGAGATCGGCTGTCATCTTGGCCAACATGATACATGCCACTTTCGTGGCATCTCTCTCATGAGTCTGGAATTCAGCGATCTCCTCAGGAGTAGCAAACGACTCATCAAGTTCCTTTAGCTCCTTGTCGAGGACATATTCCATGTCTTCGTAATGATTGACCATCCTGTTGTTCTGGATCCAATCCATAATGTTGGAACCATCAAAGATGACTCTCCCACAAAGGTTCATCAGAGAAAAGGAGTCAGTAGGGTTTGAGCCAGAAGCAGCATTGTTTGAAGACATCTGTTAGGGAAGAAAAACAAGTTTAGATTAGAAATCAAGATAGTCCTTAATAAAGCACCCAAATGTACTATTAAGGCTAGGACCCAACACAATATTTTATAACTTAGAAGAGGGATGCCGTAATCCAAGCTATAAAATATTTGAAGGTAGGTGAATGAAGATTCATCAATTTCCACCATGAAAAACGAAATAAATTACTAGGTTTTATTTGGTTTTTAAACTCCTAGATTCTTTGATATTCATTGAACTTTTCAATGACATGTATCAATCTCAAGTGTTCCCTTCATGTTTTGTGAATGGGATGCCGAGGATCACAAAACAAGGTGTGAAGTAACCATGCAAATTACTTGGTACCCTTAATATTTACCCCTCAATCGATGTGTCGGTTAACCACACGTGCTCCATCAATAGTATGATAAACATTAAGTTACCATTTGCCTACCTTGTTAAGTCCAAGTTAGTGTGACGGTTAACCACACACGCTCCACTAACGACTTAAACAAGGTGCATAATGTAATTTCAAGGGTTAGCACTTATTCACATTTTCATAAAGTAACTAAGATTGGGAATTTTATAAAAACATTTAGTTACTTTAGTATCATTATTCTTTTAGTGAGGATTAAATTCAATGTCCAACCCGTTCGGCTAAGGACCCTCCACCAGTCAAGGAAGCGGTGGGTGGGAGTGGACACCCATTAAGCTGCCATTTTATAGGCAACCACCTTATACCCCCCTTATAGACTGGCTTTGTGATGAGGCCTACTAACGGTAAAACGAGTTTTTATTCTTATATATATATATATATATATATATATATATATATATATATATATATATATATATATATTATTAACTTAAAATATTATAAATTATAAGGGTTGAATTTCATCTTTTAAAATTCTAGGGGTTGGAACTAAAGTTTTTAAAGAGACTTTACATGTTCCAAAACTTGAGGGCAAGTTTTGTAACTTTCAAAACTTTTCATCTTTCATAACTTATGAGTTAATGAATTAATAAAATGGTAGAGTTTTCATTTTTTGTAACCTATGTGTTTAATTATGGACTATAAAAGTGTACCTTTTGGTAATCCATAACTTGAGGACAAATTATGGATTCCATTAAAACACATAAAGATCAAGAATTAAACTAACAAACAAATTACAAATAATTCCTATGATTTTCTAAACTCATATGTTCATGAATGTTCATATCAACAATTTCAAGAATCATAAATAGACCATAAAAAACTTGAAATTATTATATTAGCCATTGAAAGCGGATTAGAACAACATATACACCATCTAAAACAAGTTTTACAACACCAAAACAGTTTAGGGTAATGTTTCCAGTCCATTTCCAGCAGCAAAAGTCGAAAAGCTGCACTCTGACAAGCCAACTCGTCAAGTGCACAAACCGACTCGCCTAATTGGTTGAAGAATAGCATGGACTCGTCTAGCCCCCATGGACTCGGCGAGTTCACCCAGGCAAAAAACAATTTTGTCGATTTTTTAACAAGTTTGCATCAAGTATCAAATAAACAAGCCTAGTCTCTGATACCAATGAAGGGTTTTGAGCAATCTAACACTCATAAGGTGTACATGCATCCCTAGAAACCTTGGGTCTATGTTTTACTAAGATACATGAAAATTTGATTTTCCAAGGTTATTAACCTAACTAGCATGACATGGGGAACTTTTAAACATAATAGCTAGTTGAAATACATACCTTTTGTTGTCTAGATTCCGTGAGAACCTTGTGAGTCTAGCACCTCAAGTGTGATGCCTCATATGGCTCACACAACACCACAACACTTAGAATAACCTTGAGAGAAGTTCACTTACACTCAAAATTCGGCTAGCCCTCTTACACTTGCTTGTACTGCCTGATTTTGAAAAACATGGTGTCTTTATACAGTTGTGACACAAGTAGGGTTACACCATGTAAACCCTAATTGTCATGGATTTCCATATTCCATGATCCATGAGTTTGTAACCTCCAACTATACAAGAATAGATGATTTACACAATCAACCCCATATATTTAATTAGTCTCTTTTTGATCACTTAATTAATTCTAAATTAATCCTTGATCGATACTAATTAAATGGACCATGCTAACCGGGTCAAGTACATTCCAGGAATAGTTATGAACTTAGGCACCTAATCCAACAGTTATGGCATCCTTACCAATGGAAATTATTCGATTTCAAACGTGGAATATGTAGCTGATCTAAAGAACAACTTTATAAGTGTTGCTCAACTCACTGATGCAAATCATCGTGTTGACTTCTACAAAAAACATAGCTACATCATGACTGAATATAGGAAAGAATGCTTGATCATGTCTAACCGCAACAAGAACATGTACCCTCTTGACATCAACATGATCATTGGCAAGCCCCAGCTATGCTTACTATTCAAAGCTATTCCTGACATTAGTTGGTTATGGCACCGAGGGCTTGCTCATTTGAACTTTAGATACATGAATGATCTTGTTTCAAGCGAAATGGTTAGAGGTCAACCACCCCTCAAATTCGAAAATTATCACTTATGTGTTGCATGTGAGTGTGAGCAGTCAAAGAAAGGTCTTCCAATCATCATTGAAAAATCAATCTTCGAGCCCCTTGAACTTCTACACATTGATCTATGTGGACCATCAACAGTTCAAAGTTTACATAACAAAAAGAACATTCTTGTGATTGTAGATGATTTCACTAGGTTCACTTGGGTATTCTTCCTCTGGCTAAAGTCAAAAACAACCTTTGAGCTCACAAATTTCATCAAAAGGAATAGAAGTTCTTATCAAACTTTCAGTAAGATGAATCTGAAGTGACAATGGTTTGGAATTCACAAACTCCACCATTGAAAATTTCCTTACTGAAGTGGGGATAGACCACAATTTTTCTGCTGCATACACTCCTCAACAAAACGGTGTAGTCGAACGAAGAAATAGAACTCTAGTTGAAGCTGCTCGATCAATGCTAAATTTTACAAATGTTCCTCTCTATATTTTGGGATGAAGCTGTTTCCATTGCATTCTTGACTCAGAATAGAAGTATCATCAATCAGCGGCGCAACAAAACAACAAACGAAGCCATGAATGAAAGGAAGCCAAAAATCTCATTTCTTCATGTGTTCGGATGCAGATGCCTCATCAAGAATAATCGCGATCAAATTATCAAGTTCCAACCCAAGGTTGACGACGCTATTTTCCTTGGTTATTCCTCAAAATCAAAGGCTTACCGAGTTCTAAATCGACGTACTCGAGTTATTGAAGAAAGTTTTGATATTACCTTTGATGACCATTATGCTCGGAATTTGGGTCCTTCTCATGTCACCACTCACAATATGGAGTCTGATGCACCTCCTCCGGAATATCCGAACCTTCAAGTAATCCATGAAGTAGACTTTGAAACTCTCTCTGTACCCTCCAAGATAGCACTTGATTCGGAATCTCGTATAAAGCATCATGTCACTCTGGATGTTCCTGTTTCTCAAAATGTCTCCGGTCCGATTCCAAGTCTTCCTCCATTTGATTCCGAACTATTTCAACCTTCACAGGTTGAGGGGTAGAATGGTCAACCTTCCTTTTAATCAAATGTGTATGGATTTCAAGATGCAGCTGCTGACTTTGATGACTCACATCCGATCAACAATGATGAAAATGAAAACTTCTTCGAGTTCCCTTATGATGATGATGTCAATCTATCTGGTTAGGAAGTTCAGGGAAAGCATCATCCTCAAGTTCAAACCATTTAGGGGGAGCAATTCAATCCCATCATTGATATTGGCTCGTCTGCGGCTCAAGAACTTCCAAGGTTACATGCCTGGACGAAGGATCATCCTCCGAACCAAGTAACCGGAAACTTAAACGTTGTTGTACAAACTAGATCTGCTGCAAGTCTTCAACATGAATGTCACTTTTCGACATTTATCTCAATGATTGAACCTCGATCCATTAAAGAAGCACTTGAACAGGCTGATTGGATCACAGCTATGCAACAAGAACTGGCAGAATTCGATAGAAATGAAGTTTGGTCTCTCGTCCCTTCTCCTCTGAATCATCCTATTATCGATACAAGACGGGTGTTTTGCAACAAATTAAATGATGCAAGAGTCATTATTCGAAACAAAGAAAGACTAGTGGCACGAATTAAAGCTATCAGAATCTTCCTTGCTTATGCTGCTCATAAAGGATTCAAAGTATACCAAATGGACGTTAAAAGTGTGTTTCTAAATGGTGAACTTGACACTGAAGTATATCTTCAACAGCCTCCCGGATTCATCAATCCTTCATTTCCGAACCATTGCTACAAACTCCGGAATGCAGTTTATGGCCTCAAGCAAACTCCTCGCACTTGGTACGAGACACTCACCAATTTTCTCAAGCGCTCTAGTTTTCAAAGAGGAGTTCTAGATCCTACTCTATTTTGAAGATTGAATGGAAATCATCTCATGCTAGTTCAAATATACATGGACGAAATCATTTTTGGATCTACTGACCCATCAATGGTTGCTGACTTTTCTAAGATTATGATCAATTGATTCCGAATGAGTATGATTTGGTAGTTAAGTCTCTTTGTTGGTCTCCAAGTCAAACAAACTAACAGAGGAATTTTCCTTCACCAAGAGAAGTACATTTTGGAACTCCTTAAAAAGTACTCAATGGACACCTGTGCCTCTGCCAAGGTACCTATGGGATTCGGTCACAAGATTTTTGCTAACCCTTCGGGAGGTGCACTCGATGAAAAGAAGTACAATGGAATGATTGGATCTTTACTTTATATCACAGCTAGTCGTCCGGACATCATGTTCTCCACATGTTTTTGTGCCAGATTTCAGGTCAACCCGAAGATGTCTCATCTTTTGGCAGCCAAACAAATTTTTAGGTACCTTAAAGGTACTAAGAACTTCGAAATCCGGTACCCAGCAAATGAGATTTTCCTATTAAAAGCTTACTCAGATTCAAACTATGGTGGACTACAACTAGATAGAAAAAGCAAATCAGGTAGATGCCAATTATTAGGTGGTCGATTGGTGAGTTGGTCATCCAAGAAACAGAACTGCATTGCTCTCTCTACAGACAAAGCCAAATATATTGCTGCTTCCAGCTGTACCTCTCAAGTTCTATGGATGAAGTCTCAACTCTTGGATTATGGTTACCGCTTTCAACGCATTCCCATCTATTTTGATTCTCAAAGTGCTATTGCAATTTCACACAATCCAATTCAGTACTCCATGACGAAGCACATCGACATATGGTACCATTTCATAAAAGACCATGTTTTGAATGGGAACATTGAACTCATTTTTGTTCCATCTAACGATGAGATTGCTAATGTCTTTACCAAGACATTAGATGAGACCAAATTTAATGGCTTTCTGAACAAGATGGGTATGATGATGTCACACCCCGAAACTGGCGGCGCAAACGTTCTGGGGAGGAGGACATCATGCGTAGTATCACAACAGTTGCATAGCAAGTATAGTAAACACAACCATTACATTAATATGAATATTTACATTGTTCAAAACTTGGTTTATACATATCATTATATATACAAAGTAAAATACGTGACTTCCAAAGATGCTTCGTCTTCTCCAAAAGTTGGCAGAAATATCTGTCTATGGTTGCCCTGAGAATACAAGCAGTTTTAGAAATATCAGCATAAAGCTGGTGAGTTCATAAGCGGTTGATTCTGATGAAAGAAAATGTTCCTTTGATTTTTATGAAAAGTTGTTTCCCCAGAAAATCCCATATTTTCTTATGAAAGAAGTTTGATTATCCATTTGTTAAACAGTTTGTTTATGAAAAGTTAAGTTATCCCAGGAAAAACCTATATTTTCCTTAAAAGCTAATAGCTGGTTATCGATCCTGAAATGAAGTGTACAAGTATCTACCATACTTGTATCATTAGGTGTAGTTTCCTTGAAAAACTTTGTTACTCTCAATGAGATCCATTAGCTTTAATACACATATAAAACTAATAAGTAAGTAGTGAACTAATTCCTAAGGGTACTGCTGATACCCTCTAGTAATCAAATTGGTTATTACTTTGAGGTTATTTCACTAGGTTCATTATTACCAAAAGTAAATCTCCATTATCTAAGTGTCGAGTACTATAACCATACAATAAACTAAATACGGCATATAATGGGGGCCAGTATCTTTTATGACTTTGTAACCGGTAGACCTATCGATCTCACTGTAGCTAGCAGCAAGGTGCGGGGTAGTCAGTCTCGTATAGATCTATACACAATATTCACGTTCTCCCTCCAAGAGATTCTGGTTACAGGGTTAGTCCTACACTCGCGTATCCTGGTGGAGTGTTACCAAGGACGTGTCCCCAATCTTAAGAATAATGAATTTACAAGTAATAATATAGAAAATCCTATTTTATGGTTAGCATGAATCATTTGTAAAATATAAAATATAACATGTTATGATGAGATTCACGAGTTTCCTTGCTTTAGTTTTGAAAACTATCTCTACAAGTTGATTTCTTAATCGGTTGGTAAAACGGTTTTCTATGTTAAAAGCATACTGAACATGTAAGTATTTCATACGAAGTAATAGGTTTTGAGTACAAGTTCCCTTGTACTTTTGCTTGTATTCCCCCCCCCCCCTAAAATCGTGAAAAACTCGGAAAAAGGTGTAGGGGTATGAACTCACATGCAGTGAGTGGAGAGGATGGAAGTGTCGGGTAGAATTCTAGGTGTCAAGTGAGGATTTGAACACACCCACGGATCCTATGTAACATGTAGTGATACATAATAGTATGTAATTAATTATTTAATCACTAATTAAGTAAGTAAAGACACTTTAATGCATGAAAACACTTTGATTCTAGTGCTAGGACTGTTAGGATTTGCATCTAAGGAGAGTATGGCCTCACTTTGGAGTTTACTCTTCAAATGGTAGCCCTTAGGGGTGTTTACGGTTTTTCAACCATTTCCCCCATGAGTTTACGGCCGTAAACTCATGGAAATGGTGTGTTTGTGTGCTTCAATGTCTTATGCTTCACAAAGAAGGGTCCTAGGGTTGAATCAAAGGCTTAGGAAGTGGTTAGGGCTCGGATTGGCACACTTTTTGGAGTTTACGGTCCTTGGACCATGTTTGGAAGTTTAAAAACGTAAACCCACGAGTTTATGGCTGTAAACTCATGGTTACTCCCTTCATTTCGTGTTTTGACGTTCTTAGATCATTCATGCAAGTTCCTAGTTCATTAGCCAAGCATTGGAAGGAGTTTGGGGCATCAAAACACCCTTTAGGGGTGTTTACGGTTTTGGGAGGTTCCCAAACTGTAAACCCATGTTTTTGAGGTTTTTGGGTGTTTAGTCCATGGATTTTCAAGTATGCTAAGCAAACAACTAGCTAGGAGGGGTTTACTTACTTATGTGAAGCTTGTAGGAGTGTTTAGGACCCAAAAACACTAATGTGTTCTTGGTGTTTTGAAGATCACTTGAATATCTAGTTAAAATCAAGAATCCATGGATGAAGCGAGGTATAAACACTAGATTAAGTGTTGTAATTATGAATTTAGGGAGAAAACACTTACATTTTTTATGTTTCTTGATTAAAATCAGAATTTGTAGAGAGAGAGAGAGAGAGTAGAGAGAGAAAGCTTCTTAGAGTGTGAAAAAGGTGGAATAGAAGGCCAGTCAACCCTTATATAGGGTGAGTTTACGGCCAGGGGGTAGGGGACCACCAAACACCAACAGCAAACGGGGTTTACGGTCATAAACGAGTTTACGGTCGTAAACCCGCTTTGGCCGTGAACTAGTGGCTTTTCGAGGGAATCGAGGGTTTTTCGCTTGATTTTTCGTTTTTCCGACACGTTTAAAATTACAAAAATAATCCTAATTGATTTACTTAACTTAAGAAGTTAACAGAAAGCTTTTATTAAAATAAATTTTATTATCAGAAGTGGGTTACATTGACGGAATAAATTTCGGGTTGTCACATCATCCCCCCGTTAGAGGGAATTTCGTCCTGAAATTAAAGTTGAGGATACAAATCATGGATTAGGAAAGAGATGCGGATACTTCTGTTTCATCTGGTCTTCACGCTCCCAAGTGAACTCAGGTCCCCGCTTGGCATTCAAGCGAACCTTCACTATAGGGATGCGACTTTGTTTCATTCGTTTGACTTCCCGATCCAAGATTTCGACTGGTTCTTCCACGAAGTTCAGATTCTCGCTGATTTCAATCTCGTCTAGAGGAATCACAAGTGTCTCATCAGACAAACATTTCTTTAGGTTCGATACGTGGAAAAAAGGGTGGATGTAGCTAAGCTCTCGTGGTAATAAGAGTTTGTATGCTACGGGACCGATTCTAGCAAGGATCTCGAATGGCTCGATATACTTTTGGTTTAGCTTTCCACGCTTTCCAAAGAGTATCATGCATTTCCAGGGTGGGACTTTCAGAAGGACGCAATCACCAACCTGGAATTCCAAGGGTTTTTGTCTATTATCGGCGTAGCACTTTTGCCTGCCTCGTGAAGCTTTCAGTCGTTCCTGGATTTGTACAATCTTATCCGTTGTCTCTCGAATGATTTTAGGACCAGTGAGAGTACTGTCGGGGATTTGACCCCTGGCTAGCGGCATGTCGCCCACCTCAGCCCAACATAGAGGGGATCTGCACTTGCAGCCATAGAGGGCTTCAAACGGCGCAACCTTGACGCTGGTATGGTAGTTGTTGTTGTAGGAAAATTTAATCAAAGGAAGATGAGTGTCCCATGACGCGACGAAGTCAATGACTCAGGCTCTCAACATATCTTCCAAGGTCTGAATTGTTCTCTCACTCTGTCCATCAATTTGCGGATGATAAGCCGTGCTCATATCCAATTTAGTTCCAAGAACCTTTTGCAAGGACTGCCAGAACCTTGATGTAAACCTGTTGTCTCGATCAGAGATGATGGATGCAGGTATACCATGAAGGTGAACTATTTCTTGAAGGTAAATTCGTGTGAGTCTCTCCATCTTGAAGCTTTCTTTGATTGGCAGGAAGTGGGCGGACTTCGTCAACCAATCGACAATTACCCAGATGGTGTCGTGCTGAATCGGAGATCTGGGTAACTTGGTGATAAAATCCATGGTTATCCTTTCCCACTTCTATTCAGGTATTTCCGGCTGCTGAAGTAGACCTGAGGGCTTCTGATATTCGACCTTCACCTTGGCACAAGTCAGACACTTGCCCACGAAGGTAGCTATTTCTGCTTTCATGTTTGGCCACCAGTAGATTTGTTTAAGATCCATATACATTTTATCCGAACCAGGGTGAACAGATTATTTAGTCTTGTGAGCCTCATTCATGATAACCTCTCTGTAACCACCGAACTTTGGGGTCCAGATTCGGTTCATGAAATAGTAGACTCTGTCTCCCTTGATCTCTAGATTCTTTTCCATTTCCCTCAAGGCTTCACCTGGCATGTTCTCTGGTTTTAAGGCTTCCAAGTGAGCTTCTCTGATCTACGCGGATAGGGGGGAATGGATGGTCATTGTTAGTGCCTTTACCTTATGCCCTGAATACTCCTTTCGACTGAGGGCGTCTGATACCACATTGGCCTTGCCGGGATGGTAGTGAATTTCACACTCGTAGTCATTGAGTAGCTCGACCCATCGTTGATGTCTCTTGTTTAACTCCTTCTTATTAAATATGTGCTGTAAGCTCTTACGGTCAGTGAAGATAGTGCACTTGGTTCCATAGAGGTAGTGTCTCCAGATCTTTAACGCAAAGACCACTGCTCCCTACTCTAAATCATGAGTTGTGTAATTTGCCTCATGTGTTTTCAACTGCCTCGAGGTATAGGAGATAACCTTTCCTTGTTGCATGAGCATACGGCCTAGGCCCTGATTGGATGCATCACAATAGACCACGAAATCTTTCGTCCCTTCGGTCAGAGATAGGATAGGTGCACTGCACAAGGATCACTTCAATGTTTGGAATGCAGTGTCTTGCTTTTCACTCCAACAAAAAGATACACCTTTCTAAGTTAGAGTGGTTAGGAGTTTGGCAATTCTGGAGAAATTTTGCATGAATCTACGATAATAGCCAGCAAGACCCAAGAACTGGCGGATTTCTGTGGGTGTCTTTGGTGCTGACCAATTCTCTATCGCTTTGATTTTGGATGGATCCAGGTGTATGCCTTCCTCGCTTACCACGTGACTTAAGAAAGTTACCTTCCGAATCTAGAATTCACACTTGTAGAATTTCGCGTATAGCTTTTCTGTTCTTAGGGTTTCCAACACTAATCTCAAGTGTTGTTTGTGATCTTCCTCACTTCTTAAATAGACAAGTATATCGTCTATGAACACGTTAAGAAACTTGTCTAGGAAAGGACGACACACTTGGTTCATCAGGTCCATTAACACTGTCGGTGCGTTTGTTAGACCGAAGGGCATTACCACGAATTCGTAGTGGCCATACCGAGTCTGGAATGTTGTTTTAGGAACATCACCTTCATGGAATCGTAGTTGATGGTACCCTGATCTTAAATCAATTTTTTGAGAAGTATATGGCTCCCTGAAGTTGATCGAAGAGGTTATCGATTCGAGGAAGAGGGTAACGGTTTTTTACTGTAAGCTTATTTAGCTCTCGATAATTGATGCACATCCGAAAGGATCCATCTTCCTTTTTCACAAATAAAACTGGGGCTCCCCAGGGTGAGGAACTTGGTCTGATGAATCCTTTGCTGAGCAGCTCATTGAGTTGGCTGGACAACTCTTGCATTTCTGATGGTGCTAGGCAATATGGGGACTTAGCTACAGGGGGGTAGCTCCGGGGATTAAGTCGATGCGAAACTCGACCTGACGCTCAGGAGGAATTCCCGGAAGCTCTACTGGAATGATGTCAGGAAAATTATAGACTTCTGGGATGCTCTCCAAGTCTTTAACTTCTTGTTTCTCATTTACAACATAAGCTAGGAATGCACTGCACTCCTTTCGCAGAAGTTTTTGGGCTTTGATACACAAAATGATACAAAGGCTGGAGTTAAGCTTATCACCATAAAGCATGAGGGTTTCACCAGAGAGGAGATTAAATCGGATAGCTTTTTCGTAACACATGATATCAGCACGATTGGGGCTCAACCAATCAATGCCAATGATGACATCAAAGATTTTTATGGAAACTGACATAAGATCGATGGGAAATGAATGATCGTTTAAGGTAAGAGTGCAGACTACATATATATCGTTAGTGCTCTCTTTCTCACCATTAGCCATCTCGACGGTAAACGTTTTGGTTAATGGTTGGGATTTATGTTTAAGAAGGTGCTTGAATGCATGACTAACAAAACTTCTTTCAGCACCAAAATCGAAAAGAATGCATGCATAAGAGTTGTCAAGGAGGAACGTACCCGAAACAACCGTGGGATCAGCGACTACCTCCTCGTGTCCCATTGTCAGCATTCTCCCTGTGCCACCAGCTGTTATAGTCTTGGGGCAGTTTCTCTTGTAGTGACTGACTTCTCCACAATTTTAACAGGCTTGACCGACGCCTGCTCCAGATGTTTGATTGGTTGGTTGAGCTGGTGCCTTGGAAAATCGTATCGTATGCCCTTTTTTACCACAGTTAGAGCACGGTATTTCACGACATGGGCCGGGATTATGGTGGTAGTTACACTTGTCGCACCGAGGAAGGGTACCAGCGTATTTACTGGTAGGTGCTTGAGTGGCAGGAGTAGCGACAGGGGTAGTAGCAGCGTGGACTGCCACCATTTGCTGTTTCTTTGAGGGCGCCTGCGAAGACTGACTCTTTTTCTGTTTCCATAATTTTCTTTTCTCACCACTCCCTTTAGCCGATTCAGGAGCGGTGGTCACTTCATCAATATCGACTCCATGATCGATCAGAGTCTGCACCAGGCACTTAGCGTTGTCGAAGGTGTTTGGCCTTGCAGCCAAAACATTTCCTTTGGTTGGCTGGGTCAGCCCCCAAATGTATCTTTCAATTCTTTTGCTTTCCGAGGTGACCATCCCCAGGCAGAGGAGTGCTAGGTCCTCAAACCTAGACGTATAGGTGGCGACGTCAGAACCCTTCATTTTTAGGTTCCAGAGTTGGTGTTCCAGTTTCTGCATTTCGCCCCGAGGGCAGTACTCAGCAAGCATGAGCTCTTTCAAGATCTCCCAACCCATAGCATTTTCCACTAGTACGGTTAGGGATTTGACCCGACCATTGCACCAGGTCAGTGCCCTGTTGGCGATTGTGCAGGCGACAAATTTTACTTTGTTGACCTCAAAACAGGAACAAATTTCGAAAATGGAGTCGATCTTTTTGAACCATCGTGTTAGGGCAATAACACCTCCAGTGCCATCAAAGGATGTGGGTTTTGCGTTCATGAAGTCCTTATAGGAGCACTCCTTTTGGTGTCCCTGTCCATCTTCCTGATTTTGGGGATGCATATCACCTCCCTGTCCACCAGATCTGCCAGGATTCATCTGTGACATCGCGGCAGCCACAGCAGCAGTAACAGCTGCTTGAAACATAGTGGGATTAAACTGAGGAGGTGGTGGAGGAGGATTGTTGTTCTTTGAGTTGGGTCTTTTCTTTGGAGGCATCTCGTTCTAAAATGATCATGAAGGAGAGGATGGTAAGTCCATTGAATTGAATTAGAAGATACGAAACAAGATGTACCTCTACATGATAGATAAAGTGTTCTACTAAGCGATAGAACAGGAAAGAGTTACTAAAGCAAGTATACTATCGCTAAGGAAAGAATGACTAGCAACACTTGGAATGAATTTCTACAACGTATTTGGCTCTGTCTAAAATACTCCAATAGTATTTTATGTTGAAGGTCTTGTTCTATCGACAACTTTTGGTAGGACGACTTTGGTAAGTTTTAGGCATGTTGCAACCACACAGTCACTCCCAAGCACATGTTGGTCATGTCTCAAGTGAATATAGTTGATCAGGCTATATTAACCCTAGACATGATTACATAACTGGCCAGGTTTAACCACAGTGTTCAACATCCAAATACTTTTGTTTGGTTCTTTTCATGATAGTGATTCTAGTATGTAGGTATACTTGTATACTTGGAGTAAAAATACTTATATTTTAAAGTATACTCTTAGTTCAGAGCACTTCGGCCCCTTAGTGTTTATAGTTGTATACCATGTAGGGTTCGGTAGACTTAGTTCACTATAAACAATTGCTCTTCTCCCAATCTATCACACCCCGAAACCGGCGGCGGGGCGGAGGACGTCATGCGTAGTATCACAACAGTTGTATAGCAAGCATAGTAAACACAACCATTACATTAATATGAATATTTACATAGTTCAAAACTTGGTTTATACATATCAGTATATAATAAAAGTAAAAGACGTGACTTCCAAACATGCTTCGTCTTCTCCAAAAGTTGGCAGAAATACCTGTCTATGGTTGCCCTGAGAATACAAGCAGTTTTAGAAATATCAGCATAAAGCTGGTGAGTTCATAAGCAGTTGATTCTGATGAAAGAAAGTGTTCCTTTGATTTTTATGAAAAGTTGTTTCCCCAGAAAATCTCATATTTTCTTATGAAAGAAGTTTGATTATTCATTTGTTAAACAGTCTGTTTATGAAAAATTTAGTTATCCCAGGAAAAACCTATATTTTCCTTAAAAGTTAATAATTGGTTATCGATCCTGAAATGAAGTGTACAAGTATCTACCATACTTGTATCGTTAGGTGTAGTTTCCTTGAAAAACTCTGTTACTCTCAATGAGATGCATTAGCTTTAATACACATATAAAACTAATAAGTAAGTAGTGAACTAATTCCTAAGGGTACTGCTGATACCCTCTAGTAATCAAATTGGTTATTACTTTGAGGTTATTTCACTAGGTTCATTATTACCAAAAGTAAATCTCCATTATCTAAGTGTTCAGTTCTATAACCATACAATAAACTAGATACGGCATATAACGGGGGCCAGTATCTTTTATGACTTTGTAACCCGTAGACCTGTCGATCCCACTGTAGCTAGCAGCAAGGTGCGAGGTAGTCAGTCTCGGATAGATCTATACACAATATTCACGTTCTCCCTCCAAGAGATTCTGGTTACAGGGTTAGTCCTACACTCGCGTATCCTGGTGGAGTGTTACCAAGGACGTGTCCCCAATCTTAAGAATAATGAATTTACAAGTAATAATATAGAAAATCCTGTTTTATGGTTAGCATGAATCCTTTGTAAAATATAAAATATAACATTTTATGATGAGATTCACGAGTTTCCTTGCTTTAGTTTTGAAAACTATCTCTACAAGTTGATTTCTTAATCGGTTGGTAAAACGGTTTTCTGTGTTAAAAGCATACTGAACATGCAAGTATTTCATACGAAGTAATAGTTTTTTAGTACAAGTTCCCTTGTACTTTTGCTTGTATTCCCCCCCCCCCCCTGAAATCGTGAAAAACTCGGAAAAAGGTGTTGAGGTATGAACCCACCTGCAGTGCGTGGAGAGGATGGAAGTGTCGGGTAGGATGCTAGGTGTCAAGTGAGGATTTGAACACACCCACGGATCCTATGTAACATGTAGTGATACACAATGGTATCTAATTAGTTATTTAATCACTAATTAAGTAACTAAAGACACTTTAATGCATGAAACCACTTTGATTCAAGTGCTAGGAGTGTTAGGATTTGCATCTAAGGAGAGTATGGCCTCACCTTGGAGTTTACTCTTCAAATGGTAGCCCTTAGGGGTGTTTACGGTTTTTGAACCATTTCCCCCATGAGTTTACGGCCATAAACTCATGGAAATGGTGTGTTTGTGTGCTTCAAGGTCTTATGCTTCACAAAGAAGGGTCCTAGGGTTGAATCAAAGGCTTAGGAAGTGGTTAGGGCTCAGATTGGCACACTTTTTGGAGATTACGGTCCTTGGACCATTTTTGGGAGTTTACTACCGTAAACCGATGAGTTTACGACCGTTTTGAGGTTCTTAGATCATTCATGCAAGTTCCTAGTTCATTAGCCAAGCATTAGAAGGAGTTTGGGGCATCAAAACACCCTTTGGGGGTGTTTACGGTTTTGGGAGGTTCCCAAACCGTAAACCCATGTTCTTGGGGTTTTTGGGTGTTTATTCTATGGATTTGCAAGTATGTTAAGCAAACAACTAGCTAGGAGGGGTTTACTTACTTTTGTGAAGCTTGTAGGAGTGTTTAGGACCCAAAAACACTAATGTGTTCTTGGTGTTTTGAAGATCACTTGAATATCTAGTTAGAACCAAGAATCCATGGATCAAGTGAGGTATAAACACTAGATTAAGTGTTGTAAGAACGAATTCAGGGAGAAAACACTTACATTTTTTATGTTTCTTGATCAAAATCGGAATTTGTAGAGAGGGAGTAGAGAGAGAAAGCTTCTTTGAGTGTGGAAAAGGTGGAAAAGAAGGCCACTAAATCCTTATATAGGGCGAGTTTACGGCCAGGGGGTGGGGGTCCACCAAACACCAACAGTAAACAGGGTTTACGGTCGTAAACCCGCTTTGGCCGTGAACTAGTGGCTTTTCGAGGGAGTCGAGGGTTTTTCGCGTTATTTTTCATTTTTCCAACACATTTGAAATTCCAACAATAACCTAATTGATTTACTTAACTTAATAAGTTAACGGAAAACTTTTATTAAAATAAATTTTCTTAACAGAAGTGGGTTACATTGACGGAATAAATTTTGGGTTCTCACAAGTGACGCCAAATCCTCAGTTCTTTAGGGAGACTTGTTCTCTTTGATGAGGTATTCAGAAGGAACCTGGTTTCGTCTCAATAAAAATAAAAAAATTAAAAAATAAAAATCTATGTCTCGGAACTACTTTCTTTCGGAGTACATAGGATCATTTTATTAGCTCTTATTTCTAACCATCACTTGATTTTTAAGTTGTATACTTCATCCTGATTGTATGTTGTTGTAAGTCCTCATAAGTCAAAATGAAAAAAATTTCATCTCGGGATTCACTACATAAGTTCATCCCAGAATTCCACTCCAGAAAGGTATTGTGCTTTACACTTCGAATTTACTCATAAAAAGTTGACTACGGAAGTTTTCTCAAATCTTGTTCCGGATTGCCTCTCAAATCTCTTTCGAAAATCTTCTTTAATTTTTTTTTGAAACACAAAAATCATCATTTCAGAACTTCACGTCGGAATCTGAAATCAAATTATCTCACTCCGGGTATTTCAAATCATAATTCCAGAATCACAATCGAAAACCTCTTGATCGTTAAACGCACTCCGGATTAATTTTTACACCGGATCTTTTTCAAAAATGTTGTTTAGGAACTCAACTCTTTACCCAACAGTTTTTCAATCTACCAGGAATCGACCATCAGGAATACCAAAGGTCCATAAGATGAAACATTTTCATAATGGTTACTTTTAAGAGGATCCTTATCCTATCTTCCTCGCTTTTCGTGAACACGTTTG
The DNA here is from genome assembly GCF_002870075.4 of Lactuca sativa. Classification (NCBI taxonomy): domain Eukaryota; kingdom Viridiplantae; phylum Streptophyta; class Magnoliopsida; order Asterales; family Asteraceae; genus Lactuca; species Lactuca sativa. The sequence continues at coordinate 380,484,152 of NC_056626.2, forward strand.
CACGCCTCGATAAAGCAACCATCGAATCACCGTTTAGGGTTTCCCATTTCAAGCTATATAGAACCTTACCTTCCCTTCCCAGGTCAACTCAGCCCTCAAAAAGCGTCATTCATTAAATGTGGCCCATTTCACATTCGGACCCTCATCATTACCTTTACTATCCTATCCCATTTCACTTACCTATATATACCCTCTAACATCCCCTTTTATACCTATACATGCTCAAACCTTCAAACCTCTTCTGTGTTCTTTGTGTTCATCAAGCACTCATAATTCTGCAACAATGGCGTCCAAATCATCACCAAAAAAATCTGCTCCAACCGCCTCAACTCCTAAGAAGTCGATCTCTAAGAAGAAACGATCAAAAGGATCATCATCAACAGCATCCCCTAAACCTTTTATCAGGTATACGACAAAATTATTTTCAATGAATCCTAAAGATTATGATGAATCAGTGCGTGTTATGATCAAGTTCATAGCAAATCATCCAATCGCTATTCCCCTCACTAAAGTTCCTGAACCACCTCTTCCACTTCATCATCTTCACAGAGCATTCACAAGCATTAAACTTGAAGACGGTGTGTTACAGACCATGATCATCGGAGACAGGTTTGTGCCCATCTTCAAATCTACTTTTCTTAACGCCATTGGTGTAAAAGAAAACCCTAGGGAATTTAGAGTTCGAGAACCTACCAATGAAGAGTTTCAGACATTCCTCAGTGACATTGACTACAATCAAGACTATAGGCTGAAGACTTCAAGAAAGCAGCCGTCTCTGGACTTTGGACAGTGTGGATGCATTTCATAATTCCCAGGTTGTCCGGAAAACACGGTGGTACAGACACTCTCAGCAAAGACTGTCTTTATGTGGTCTATATCATCTTCTCTGGTCGAACAAATGCGGTTGATCTTGCAGAGGTTCTATGGCAAGACTTCTGAAAGTTTTCCATCAAGAGGAAGGAAAACGAAATATCAATCCCTGGATTTTAGGCAATGACGCTTCAACAACTCTTTAAGGAGCTTTCCGACCCACTTCTAGTCTCCGTAATTCCTTCGGAGGTCTTTGTCTCATTAAAAGTTGTCAAGGCTTATAGAATTCCGGACCAATCCTCTTTTGGTCCGATTAGACGACTCCCGGACCACATGCTGGCCTCAATTCCTTCCGAATCCATTTAATTGAAACAGCATATGGAGACTTCGGTTGTGTTTGACCCAACACAACCTGCCCTGGTCTCCGTTGAGCATGCTTCGGAAAAGGCCAAACCTTCCGTGTCAGGATCAAAAATTAAGAAATCTGCCAAACGGAAGAATTCTCCCACAGAGCCAAAGCCTAAAAAGAAACCCAAAGGCAGTTCCTCCTCTTAACAAGAAGGAACACATGACATTCCGACTGATTCTGGCCATCTGAACACCCCCAGCCCACTCATCTAAGGTACCCCTCGATGTTTCAAAATCATATGCACACACTCACAGGGAGTCTCTACATAATCCACCCTCACCTTCCTAAAAACGTGATGTCGGGGGTTGATCATAGTTCCTTGCACCCCAATGGAACACACCCACGAGTCACATTTGGTAACCCTCTAGTTTAATCCACTCGCACACACTCCAGAACCCCTGTTCCAGACCCTAAGCATTTCGAAGCTGGAACAGTCCCTCCGACTTCAGATGCCACAATTGGTTTGACATCCGGAAGGTGTATAGCACGACCATGTGCTAACGATCCCAAATGGGAGGATTATGTCAACTGGGCTGTTACTAGATGCCTGGATCTGACAAGAGCTCAAGTGGAAGCAATGCTCACTTCAATGTATAACAGAGCTCTTCAAAGCAATCTTCCATATGTTCCTCTAACAGATGATGGTGCTGATAAAGAACTAGCTTCGAAACTACCTCCAATCACCACTCACACCAACATATTCCAAGCCGATCCATAAGAAGAAGTTTCTGAAGAAATCATGTTATAAGACGTTGGCAAATCGGTTCTGGATCCTAACTTCATGTCCTCAATTCGTCTTCAATCTAAAGTATTATCCTCCAAGTCTGATTTTGAATTCAAATAATCTTCATTAGTCACACCGGATGATGGATCCAACTCCACGCTGCATGAATACGATCCCACTACCAAGCCTGGTCCATCCACAAATCCGTCTTCATATCAAGAAAAGCCGCAACACTCAAACTCTAACACCAGATCATTAGTGGGAGATTACATTAACCCATTTGCTCTCCTCGAAATTCATACCAATGTGTCAGACACTATGAAGAAGGTCACCTCAATCGAATCATCTGTAACAGAGCTCAACACTAAAATGGATCAACAGGTTTACGGACTCGATACCAAACTCGATTCCATCGTTCAGTCTCTCTCACACCAATCCGGACCTTCTATCGCAGAAAGAGAAGCTCAACTAGATCAACTGATCTCTATCCAGTTCAAGCACTCTCTTGAGGAAGTTGAAGCTAAATATGATGCTTCAGTGGAACACTACCTCGACACCATCACCTCTACGCTTAAAGTCCATGACGACTTGGTGTCTGCTACGAATGAATCTCATTATTCAACAAGTCCTCATCAAACCGATTTGATCCACTTGAAACATTTTCGATGTTCTTAATCGAATGTTTGATGAGATGTTGTAACACCGTGAAAATTTACAACCAATTTAAAATTTTCAAAAACAACCCATATTCATTAATTTATTACAAAAGGTTTTCAGTTCATTTCTTATCAGAGTATCGCAGAAACATCAACATAAAACTGAGGAGTGGTACGATCACGCCTTCGCCTAGCCACGGTCTCCTAAAGTACCTGAAACTATACACTGAAACTGTAAGCTTGAAAGCTTAGTGAGTTACCACCAGCACGAACTCCACCACTGATCATTACCAAATAACCAAAACCAATAAACACCAATAATTACCAAAATACCCTTGGAATTCAAACTGGTCAACCCTTAGTCTAAGTCAAAGTCCTCAGTCAAAGTCAACCTTCCTGGTTGACCCTACTTGCCGAGTCAACCCGTTGACTCATCGAGTTCCTATGCTCAGAAACTCCCATGCCACAACTCAACTCGCCGAGTCGCCCCAAGACTCGTCGAGTCCAACAAGCTCTGAGTCCCTTCCTACTCAACTCACCGAGTCATCCCTCAACTCACCGATTCACAGCTCAACCAGAAAAGGTTAGGACTTCATGACCAGACTTGCCGAGTCCAAGCATAGACTCGCCGAGTCCAAGTCAATCTTCAACACACTCATAGAGTTGCTCCTCCGACTTGCCAAGTCCAGACGTGACATCTTCATCCAGGCGATTTCAGGTCATAACATTGATTCCAATACATTGATCTGGACTCCAACGGCCAGATTCACACGTAAAGTTTCCAACTTTATGTGCATGCAAGGCTCAACAAGCTCCAACAAGCTAAAAATGAAGGTTTAAGGCAAGGACACTCTCAATCACGCCCCAAAGCTATCACTTTCTGATGAGATGGCTCCAAACCAACCTAGATCTGAAGTTGCAACCTCAGATCTAGTCTCCATACCCGAAGTAGATCCCAACCATGCTAAAGAACCCCAAATCACACATCATGGATGATATAACAAGGAAAGAGCTTAAGGTAAGGTCCTCTTACCTTAGAGATAAGTCTAAACTGATGTAGACTTCAGATCCACAAGCCCTCTTGATGCTATCCTCAAATTCCTCCAACTTCTCTTTACCAATTTCTTCTTCCAAGCTTCAATCTTCTCAACAATGGAGTCTCTCACAATTTAGGGTTTCTCTAGAACACTCATGGAAGATAGAGGCTAAAATGAAGCCATATTATTCTTTAAATAGGATGCAAACCCTAGGAATTAGGGTTTCTCATTCTAGTATGGACTCGTCGAGTCCAGCCTCTGACTCGGCGAGTCCGGTCACTTAACATGTGCCCGACACACGCTTAGACTAAACGAGTTGCAGCTCCTACTCGCCGAGTTCCTCTTTTCCAAACTTACACTTTACCCCCTGAACTCTTGATTCTGACTTGGGATGTTACAGATGTTAGTCGTCCTAGGGCATCTATTCGATCACCTTACTGCTCAAGCCCCCACTACTGAAGCATATGATTCCTTCAATATACAACTTAATACTGGACTCCAAAAGGTGTTTGAAATTTTTGAAGGCCTGAATGAGTCACTGCAGCTTGCACCAGTCCGGAGGTTCACCGATGCAAGAGGGGGAGAAGGTCCTAGTGAAATCTGGAAGCTTGCCTCGAAGTTTACACTCCGGGATGAAATTGATTATGATCAAGAAGACATGAAGATCCTTTCCATCTCCCCTTCTAAACACAATGAGGAAGATAGTGGTGAAGATTTTGTAATAATGGTTGTCCTTGGTCTCGAGACTTCGAAGAAGATGTTCCAAAGGTTATGACTGATGAACAAAAAATAATTTGGTCCGCTATTTCCTATCCATCTTCTCTACCTAACACTCTTCGGATGGGTATTCAAATAGCAAAGGAAAAATCTCTACTTACTGCCCAAGGCTTCCGAGCCACGCCTTTAATGCTTCCTCCAATTCCGGCTCAAAAAATTGCTTCAGTAGACTAGGGCTCTCCACTCCGGATCCCTGATAAAATTCCTGAAGAACCTCTTCCAAACCCCACTCTGGAATTCGTCATTGACTAAAACATGAAGCTCATCATTGACACACTGAGGAAAGACAAAGGCAAAAATGCTCTAACAGACGAACAAGCAGCTCACTCCGGACGTCCTCCAAAGCAAAACCATGGATGGTCTTGGGAGGAAATCAATAGAGCACTAGAGGACTGCATTTAGATCCAAGTTCTCAAGAATAATCCTGATCCAATGCGTGAGATTTCACCTATCTATAATGAAGGAATCCTCCATGATCACGGGATTATCCCACTCATGTATTACGATGTTCCTACCAATGATTTCAAACAACTCAATCTTCATCTCTCTCCTTATATCAAATTCTACACCAAATTTTCTCCTCTCTACCCATCTGACGATCCGGAGGCGATTCTCCGGAGTGAGCGAGAAAGGCTCGAAACGTTCTACTCTAAGCACGCACAACCTCTCAAGGAAGTGTGGACGAGGAAGAGAATAGTCAAAGTCAATGGTTGCGGACAAAATTTTTGATGAAATTCAATATCAACTACCCACTATTCCGTTTTCACGTCCTCTGGAACAAGCCAACTCCTTGGACCATTTTTAATGCGGATTTCCCTCGATGAATCTGAATGATGTTCTCACACTAGCTGCTTACTTCATAGGGATTCAAAGAGATCACATCAGTATGGGTGCGTATCACACAGCTATGAAATTTCTCAAAGGTTATGTCATGGAATTTTGCAGACACGACTATGAGCTTGCTCACCTGTATGGAACTGAAGACTTTATGGAAAAAATCAATTATGTTCTTCCGGAAGCTGAACTGCTTGCAGATGGTCCAATCGAAGAACCGGTTCTAGGGTTGGTCTACACTACAAGAAAAACAAACAAGAAGAACTTTTTCCGAGTCCTTAACAAACACCTGGTTCCTACCAAAGCCCTACAAAAGTTCATTTCTCGTACCGCCAAATTAGTTGCTTCGGAACAAGTCAAATCCAAGTTTGTGAGTCATCTATCCTGGTACATTGAAGTTCATGAATGGTTTTAGGGCCCACCCCTTCATAAAAGAAGATACTATTTAAACTGAATTGATTGCTAACTTCACTTAGGGGGAGATTGTTAAAACCTGAAAGTGAACCTCTAGAAATCCTAAGCTAAAATTCCAAAGTGGAGATATTCCGAAATAATGATGGTCCAGAATAAAGTGTGAAGAGTGGTCCGGGATCTGTTCGGACCGGAAAAGAAGAAGATATGAAGTTAAAGTTAAGACATTCCAGAATGATTCTCATGTACGGAATGGGTGTTGATCTGGAATCACTATATTTTGTCTTTATGCATTTATTAATGTTTGTCTTTACATGGATATGAGTTTTCATAGAACTTAGTCTTTTGTAATATTAGACAATCAGAATATCAGAAACAATTCTATTTTCAGAATCTAAGTCGGCATCATAGTTCTTTCAATGTAACCTTTACTCCTTTTTATATGAGTCTTTAATGCAAAGTCAAATGATGGATCATTCACTTTCAAATATAGAGTTTTTTTTACTAAGTTCACTTATTTCTCTCAAGAACATTCTTATTGTTCTTCATTTAATGTCTTTACATTGATCATTATCTTCTCTCTTCATTGATATCTTGAATACCTTAATTGAAATACTTATTTAGACTTGACTGTTCTTGCCAGACTTGACTGGAACACTAATTAGTAAGCAAACATTGATCTTAAGCATTCATTCAAGGTTTGAGTCTCCAAACCTTGTCTTTGCGCATCAGATCTTCCTTGTTTTCACAATTAGGTGAATGTAACAATGAGGGCACCAAATACATTACACTAGTTATTCACACCTTTTTGTGATCCTCGCTATCCCAGTCACAAACTTGATGGCCATACCGAGATTTAAACATGCCATTCAAAAGTTCAATGAATCTTTAAAGATCCATGGGTTTTTAATACATTTAAAACATAATTCTTTTTGTTTTCCATGGTGGAAATTAGTGAATCATCATTCACTTGCCTTCAAATTATTTGTTGTTTAGATTAAGACATCCCTCTTCTAAATTGTAAATAATGTAGTTGGATCCTAGCCCTAATTTCTCATTTGGGTGTTTAATTAGGGATTCTGATCTAATCAAACTTTGTCTCTTTTCCTTTATAGATGTCTACCTCGAACAACAACGCTTCTGGCTTGAACTCTTCCGTCTCATTCTCACTCATGAATTTGTGTGGGAGGGTGATTTTCGATGGGACGAATTTCAATGATTGGATCAAAAACATTTGTATGGTCACCCGGTATAAGGACAAGTTGTATGTCATCGACAAGGAGCTGAAAGAAGTGGATGTCAATAATGCTAATCCCGGGGAGATCGCTGCCTTTGAGGCACATGAGTGCGATGCTAAGAAAGTCCATTGGCTCATGCTCACGACCATGGTTGCAGAACACCAAAAGTCCTATGAGGACTTCTATCCCTATGCGATGCACCAGGATTTACTAGACAGGTACCACCAAAGTGCCAGACAGGAGAGGTACGAGATCATCACTTCGATCATCATTACCAAGATGAGGGACGAAGAGTCCATCGTGGCACACCCACAGAAGATGCAGAGATATGTCGACCGGATGCTGAAGTTAAATGTTAACTTCGATGATGAGCTGGCGATTGATATCATTCTTCACTCTTTACCACCATGTTATAACTAGTTCCGCATGACCTACCGCATGAACAATAAGGAGGTCACATTGAGCATGCTTCAAGGCTTGTTGAGGACTGTTGAGAGGAAACTTAAGGACAAATCTATTGCATCAACTCCCGCTGCTGCTGCTCTTGTCTTGGCTATTGGGAAAGGGAAGGGTAGGAAGAGGAAGGCTCCTTACAAGTGCCACCATAAGGGAAAGTCCCACGATGGCACCTCTTCTAGTGGAACCAAGGCTAGTCCCGTTGCACCCTCCTTGAACCCGAAGGATGTAGAGTGCTACCACTGCCATGACAAAGGGCATTGGAAAAAAAGCTGATCGAAATATCCGTAGGATATCAAGGATGGAGTGATCAAGCCGTCCTTTCTAGGTATTTATTATATTCAATCTAATAACTCATCACGTGTTATTTATTGGGTTCTCGATACAGGGTGTGGTTTTCACATTTGTTCTTATTTGCAGGGCCTAAGAAGAAGTAGAGATGTGGAGCATGGGAAGATAAACTTGATCATGGGGAACAGAAGAGCATTGCCTGTCACCAACATTGGAGTTTACTCTTTAGTGCTTAGTAGTGGGTTAGGGCTAGATTTGAACAATTGTTGCTATTTGCCAGAAATGGAAAGAAACATCATTTTTTTCATGGTTTATATAAACATTGATTTAGATTTTTTTTGATAATGAAAAAGGTTCTATTAATGCTTTCTTTGATGTTTTTTCTATTTTAAAGCATTATCTTGTAATAGAATATATGAAACTGTGATGGTTGTAGACAACTTAGGAAATGATGTGTTGCATATCGACTCTTCCAAAAGTTGAACAAAGCATGCTTATGGCATTGTCCTCTTGGACATGTCAACAAGAAACGCATAACGCAACTCCAAAATAATGGAGTGTTGGAGTCATTCAACCTTTGGGACGATGATGTCTGTGAGTCTTGTTTACTTGGAAAGATGACCAAGTCACCCTTCACTAGTACTTGTGAAAGGGGTGAGGGTTTATTGGATCTCATACACACCGATGTGTGTGGCCCTTTAGATCCACCACAAGGATGCAAGCCGCATCTATGTGACTTTCACCAATGATTATAGTAGATATGGGTATATCTACTTAATCAACTACAAGTCAGAAACCTTTGAAAAGTTCAAACAGTTTAAGCTGGAAGTGGAGAATCAGTTGGTCAGGAAAATTAATATGCTCCAACCCGATCGAGGTGATGAGTACCTTATTCTTGAATTCCACGACTATCTCAAGGATTGTGGAATCGTTTCGCAATTGACGCCACCTAGGACACCACAGTTGAATTGTGTGGATGAGAGGCGCAATCGAACCTTGTTGGACATGGTTCATTCCATGATGAGTCATGCTTTGTTACCTATCTCATTTTGGGGGTATGCCTTGAGACTGTCGCCCATACCCTTAACTTAGTCCCTACCAATAAGCTTGCCAAAACACCTCACAAGATATGGACTTGGAAAGCTTCCTCGTTGGCACATATCAAGGTTTGGGGTTGCGAGGCATTCATAAGACGAGAGACTCACGACAAGATCAAACCACATAGTGAGCGGTGTATTTTCATTGGTTATCCATAAAAATCCTTTGGCTATCTATTCTATAGACCGAGTGACAATGTTGTCTTCGTTTCGAGGAGAGGGCTTATCTAAAGAAGGAGAACTTATCAGCCAAGTGGACAGTGAGAGGCAAATTGATCTTGAAGAGCTTCAAGAATCAAGCAACGAAGGTACCTCTAACACTAGCGTTCAACCCAAGGAGGAAACTTTTGTTGAACCGATTGACGAGTCCTTGCCTCTAAGACATTACAGTAGAGTTAGTGTTCCACCCACGTTTTATGGATTTCATATTACTACAGAGGGTGATACGTTTATTAGTGATAGTACACTAATAAATTTGGATGAATGTAACAGCTACAAGGAAGCCATGGCAGGCCCAAAGTCTGCAAAATGGAAAGAGGATATGGACAATGAGATCAGTCCATGTATCACAACCAAGTTTGGAATTTGGTTGACAATGTGTCGGGTCGTATCACGTGCGGGTGCAAATGGATCTTCAAGAAAAAGATCAACATGGATGGGAAGGTACACATTTATAAGGCGCGATTGGTTACGAAGGGCTTTACTCAAACTCCCGGAGTTGACTATGATGAGACCTTCTCACCAGTTACAAAGACAAAGTCTATATGGGTTATGCTAGTCATAGCCACGTTTCAGGATTATGAAATATGGTAGATGGATGTGAAAACTGCATTCCTTAATGGGAAGTTGGCTGCGGATGTTTACATGAATCCGCCAGAGGGTTTTGTCGATGCAAAGGAGCTTAATAGAGTGTGTAAGCTTGAGAAATTCATTTATGGATTGAAACAAGCATCTCGCAGATGGAATCTTTTTTTTTATGAGAAAGTCAAATAGTTTGGTTTCTAGCGAAGCGAGGATGAGTCCTGCATATATGTCAAAGAAAGTGGGAGTATAGTTAGCTTTCTCATTTTGTATGTGGATGACATATTGCTCAAAGGGAACGACATCCCAACCCTGCAGGAAGTTAAGTCCTAGCCTGGGAAATTCATCTCTCTGAAGGACCTCGGAGAATCTGCCTATATTATGGGAATATGGATAGTGAGAAAAAGGAGTAAAAGGCTAATAGGACTTAGTCAAAATGCTTACTTAGATAAGGTACTAAAACGGTTCAGTATGGAGAATTCCAAGAAAGGAGGGTTACCAATCCAAAGCAATACCAAGTTAAGTAAGACTCAAGGCCTGAGTACTAAAACCAAGATAGCAGATATGAGTCACGTACCTTACACTTCTGCAGTTGGCTCGATCATGTATGCTATGACTTGTGCTTGCCCAGACGTCGGCTTCGCCTTGAGCATGGTCAACAGATATCTTCGAAGGACTAAGGAACCCTTGTAGAGCACATTGGACTGAAGTCAAGAATGTTCTTAATTACCTTCGAAGGACCAAGGAATAGTTTCTTATCCTCGGTAGGAGTAATGACTTAAGGGTGCAAGGGTATACTGACGCCAGTTTTCAGACCGACCGAGACAACTTCGGCTCTCAGTCGGGCTAGGTCTTTACCCTGAATGGAGGAGCACTGGCTTGGAAAAGTTCCAAGCAAGAGACCGTAGCTGATTCAACGTGTGAGTCAGACTACATAACAGTGAGCGAAAGCATCGAAGGAGGCAATATGGTTGAAGAACTTCATTGGAGACCTTGGATTTGCACCAGCCATACAAGATCCTATGGAAATTTTCTGTGATAATGAAGGAGTGGTCGCCTTAACCAAGGAACTGAAGGATCATGGCAGATCTAGGCATATCGAGATGAAATATCATTTTTATTAGACATCGGGTAGAAGAGTGACTCCTCGCGGTCAAGAGGGTATCGTCAGAGGAGAACCCAGCAGATCCCCTTTCGAACGGGATTGATTAGGGTTAAGCACTTATAGCACGCTAGGAGCATCGGGGTTGAAGGACGATATAAATTTTAGTGATTAGATAGTTTTGAAACGTTTAATAGATAAATTGTAATTAACATTTGATGACTAAATAAAGGAGTATTATTTATAAGTAAAGTTACTATCTTGTGTTAATCATTTAACTATTGTTTCACTTTTCATGTTTTGACTTCTTGAATAACAAGATTGTTCAAACAGTCCACAATCGTTCATATGTTGGAGGTAGATATGAAAGAAGACTGTCATGAATTGGTTTGTACACTATCTAAAGTGTATTAGACATAGAAAATGTTTGTTGCAACGTTCATGAGTAATTATGAATATGATTTGAGTATTGGATCTGTTGGATTAGTGTCTAAGTCCAAACCTATAATTGGTATATACTTGACCCGACCCAGCATGGTCCATTTGGTTTTTGCATGGCATCAGAACATTTGGGTAGACCTTTTGTGAGAAGAGGATATTTTTGACATTTTAATATATTATATGTTCTAATATATTAATATGAAATCATATAATTTAATTAGTATTGATCAATAATTAATTTGGAATTAATTTAGTGATCAAAAGTGACTAATTAAATATATGGGGATTGACTTAGTAAATCATTCATTCTTATATATGTGGGCTTATGATCCATGATTCCATATGTTGGATTTAACCTATGTGGTGACCCATGAATACTCCATGGAGGTTAAAACCCATGGAGCATAAGGATTGGGTAAAGTCGTGAGTTACATGGTGTATCCCTAATAGCCACACTATATAAAGACCCCATTGGTTGGTGAAATTGGCACTAGTGTACACACAAGAGGGCAAGCCGGTTTCTAGAGTCCATGTATCTCTTCTCATGGTTATTCCAAGTGTTGGTGATGTTGTGTGAACCATTTGATGTGTCACACTTGGGGCATTAGGCTCTTGAGCTCCATGGAATCAAGCTACATCAAAAAGGTATGTATTTTATCTAGTTTTGTTATACTAGTACTTATGATTGTATGCTAGTTAGGGTAATACCTTGGAAACTTCAAGTTTGCATGTATAATAGAGAAAACATAGATCCAAGGTATTTAGGGTTGCATGCACACCATAGGAGTGTTAAACTGCTCAAAACCCGTCAGTGGTATCAGAGCCTAGGCTTGTCTTCAATTATACTTGATGCAATTTGCTTAGAAAGCTGAAAAATCGATTTTCTGGTTGTCTGGGCACTGGACTCACCAAGTCCACTGATGGACTCACCGAGTCCATGAAGAAAATCATCCTACTCGTCGACTAGGTTCATACTCTCGACGATTATGAGCCCCTGACAAAATATTTTCGACTTTTAAGGATGGAATTGGACTAGAATCATTACCCTAAGTTGTTTTTAAACCTATATACCTATTTTTGATGTGGTAATGTTCTTTCAAATCCAATTTAAAAGATAATTGACAATAGAGTCACATTTTGTATTAGTTTAATGGTTAGGTTAACTACATGAAAAAGTTTGATATGAATTATCTTGTTCTTGTGAGTTTGCTTAGATTAATAAAAAAGTTATGTGATAATGTGCTTACAATCCAAATTGATCTAAAAGTTGTTCATAAAATGAGTTTTTGTAACTTGTCATCAAGTTATATGAAAATTCACATTTATGATTTTTAAAACTCATAAGATTTTCATATGTTATGAAAAATGGAGAGTCTCATTTTAAATGTTTTAAAGTCTTCCATATCTTGTCCTCAAGTTATCGAACTTGAAGATTTTTTCATTAAAACTACTTTAAACACATAATTTATGGAATTGAAAAGTTTTTGAATTGTTCAAAACTTGCCCACAAGTTTTGGAATTTGTAAAGTGTCCACTCTCACCTACCGCTTCCTTGACTATTGGAGGGTCATTAGCCGAATGGGTTTGATAGGACTATAATTATCCCTTCATTAGTAGTATTAATGATAAATACTAAGTAACTAAACATTATTAATTCTCAATCTTAGTTACTTATGAAAATGTAAATTTGGTGCTAACCCATGAAATTACACTTTGTACCTTACCAAGTCGTTGGTGGAGCGTGTGTTAGTAATCAAAACACTAACATGGACTAGAAAGAGTGGCAAAGTGTAACTTAGTGTTCATCATAGATCGGTGGAGCGCGTGTGGGTAACTGGCACATCGATTAGGGTATAAATATTAAGGTTACGAAGTCAATTTGCATGGTTATTCACTCCTTGTTTGTGATCCTCGTCATCCCAGTCACAAACTTGAGACGGCACAATCGAGATTTTAATATGCCATTGAATAGTTCAATGAATCTCAAAAGATCTAGGAGTTTCAATCCAATTAAAACCTAATAAATTATTTCATTTTTCATGGTGGAAATTGTTGAATCGTCATTCACCTACCTTCAAATATTTTATAGCTTGGATTACGGCATCCCTCTTCCAAGATATAAACTATTGTGTTGGGTCCTACCCTTAATACTTAATATTGGGTGTCTGGTTTAGACATCTATGATCATCCCAAATCCCTTGGAACAAGCTTTCCTAATGGAGATGATGTTCCATGGTTGGATAATGGAAATCATACTTCTCTTCCTCCACCTCCTCGAATTGTTCTCCCTAACCCACAAAGTTCAAGGTCACTCAAGCCCTATTTGCAAGCAAGGTCTGTGTGTGATCACATCTTGGAGATGAAGTCACATATTGACAAGTAGGGATATTTGGGTGTCAAAATCTTGAGAAAGTTGGTTGTTCAATCACTTTCTAAGTCACATAGTGAGTCCCTTTGGGACTACTATGAAACAGACCATGACATGACCCTTAATGATCTTATCTATTTGCTTGGTGCTGCTGAATCAGCAATGATTTGGAAGACTAGTAAAGCAAATTTTATTAGAGTATCAACTTCCCAAAATGGACATTGACAATGGTGACATTGGAAATCCAGAAAGCATTTTTCTTCCCAATAGAAAGGGGTCGGCTATAGTCAACTTGGTTGACCAAATGGTAAAGAGAAATGCTAAGTCTGAGATAGTCCCATGTAGCATTACCAAACGGTCCATATGTTTCTATCGCCAAAGGAAGGGGTATTGGTTGCGAAGTTGCCCTAACTATCTGGGAAAAGGTCAAGTCAAAAGTTTGACTCTGCCTCAGGTCAGTCCACTATCTAACCCTGTTGAGTTCCTTATTGATGATTCTCAATACAAAATGTGTCTCGATTACATTTTGATGATTGGCAGGATCAAAGAAAAAAGAGGAATCTTAAAGGAAGTATATGATGATTCTGATCGCGAAGATGGATTTCGATCGCATGGTTCGATGATCAGAATTTTGAGCTATTACTTAAGAGTTACGACAGATTGCTTAGGAATGCCTAATAACATAATTTTCATTTGTATTTACATTGTAAGGACAAGTTTTCCGCAACTCTAAAATAAAAGGGAAAAAATTTTGATTTTATTTATTTTAAATATCGTTACAATGGAATGTGTGAAAATTGTTTTTGATAGCAATGGATTTGATTCTTTCGTTTGTGGTAGTGTCATAATTTACCAAATAAGGAAAGATTCTCATCTCCTAAGTTTCAGTTGGATAGAAACATGGAATCACGCAAGTTATAGTGTATGATGAATGAGAAATTTCATCTTTGGGAAATTAAGACTAATTCATTATTCACATATATATGTGAGTCAAGCGAAGGACTAAGGGATCGAGTACACATTCTTGTGTACTGGTCAAGTCCACCACAAAAGATCAATAAGACTATTCGTCATGACTTACTAAAGTTTAGTAAATATGGTTATACTTACAAGTTTAAGTATAATTCTAAAACATTAAAAAAGTTTCAATGTATGGCATAACGAATGAGAAGAATCGAATTAGGTAGAAAGATAAAAGTTTCTCAAAGATGAAAAGATGGGAGAGTACTTTAGTATCATGTTTTATAATAATCCTAATGATTATAAAACCATATCACAGTTAATCCTATAAGGACATCTTAGTGCATTCTTATGGCTAATAAGAAGGGTCATGAATTATTGAAATGGTTAAATAAAGAAGATGAGTCATACTTCGTTCCAAAACATTTCTTATAGTCATACTCCAAGATTGTAACTTGAGTGACACATCTTAAAGAAGGTTTGTTAACACTAGTCAAATGTAAGAGTAAAATGTGTTCTACTCTTGTACATTTGAAATTGGTAACTTGTGATGTTTTGGATAAAAACAAAGACCAACTAAGGCCAATTGTGTGAAATGTTTGTCTTGATAAAGAATCCGCACTATCTTTTGAATATTTGGCAAGAGAGTCTTATATGTCAAGAGGACAGTGGGAATCTTAAATATCCTGAAAGAGTTACAAGAACTAATAAATATTAAAACATGTAGTTTATCACTAGCAAACGTCTTGAGGTTTATAACCTATCGTGTTGAAATATTCCTATTTCTGTGCCCATTCCAGTTAAAGTTGGCATTTCATATGAGTTCTGAGAGTTCTCAATTAGTTGCATAATAACTTGGAAGCAATGGCAGACCCTTGTGCTACTAGGTGGCAAGAAGTAATGACTACACAACTTCAATCCATATGAGTTTGGATTTGTCACTAACCTTGTCTTGAGATTATGGTTTTGACAAATTCACATGGATAGCAACACATACACCATAAAATCTAAGTGTCATAAGGTTTCTCTCTGATTCATGAAAACGATGGTGAGGAAATGCTTTCACTATGTAGATTTTAAGTAGACATCAACTGTGATATTTGCATTCTCAAAGTCGTTAGTGGAGCGTGTGTGGTTAACCAACACACTAACATGTACTTATGAGAAATAGAAAAGGTCTAAAGAATTAAGACTATGATTACGGCATCCCTTTTCATAGTTCTGAAATTGTTTAGACACACATGTGTGCTATCCAAGGAAAGGTGTATGATTTTAATAAAGTTTTATCAAAGCATCTCGTATCGGAAGTCTAAAATTTGGTAAGAAAGTCAATAAAGTATTGATTTCTAGAAGTCCAACTGATTTCTGAGTACATGTCAAAGCTAGTGGGAGCATAAGTGTTATGCTAATAATTATCATGTATGTGGGAGCATAATGATTATGATAAGTGTTGCAAGTTAGCAACGTTAATTATAGAAAAAAAGTTTCAATTAGGAAAAGTTGTTTTGCTATAATTAAGGGAGAGGAAATTATACTTCATTTCAAGTCTAAAAGCTTAGATTGAGGTTTTAATCATCTTTTGACAAGGATGTATATATGAATTTTTGTTGGAATGGATCAACATAAGGAAATTCTATATATGGGTCCATTATTTGCGTTCCAAAATTCGATTATGATTACGGAATCCCTTTTCATAATCTGAATTATGAGAACATGGCAAATAGAAATAAAAGTATTATAGCAAAAAGACCGGCCTAGTATCATGTCTTTATGTGAGACATCATGAATCGTGTCCCATATGCTTCGGATATAGGATCGACTGCATGTGCTATAATATTCATCCTTTCTAAATTTTCCAAATGCTCAGGGCATTAAGAGGGGAAAAGTATAGAATTGTATATGACTAAAATGATTATGAAATTGTCGAGGACAATGTAACGTTTACCAAATATTGGTTGCTCAGGGACAGTTGGAAGTATATTGTTAATTTTTTGGAAGGACTATATTGACTTATTCTGAAAAGAGGCAACTCTTGTTCAGAAGTGATAGTAAAAATGGGAATATGGAAATGTTTCCATAGGTGGAAGTTATTCATTCTATCTGTGTAAGATTAGAGAACTTAATGCAAGAAGAATGTTCAAAGCAATTTGAGACTTCGCTTCCATGGAATTAATCTCCACTGGAATACTATGTAATGACTGTTGACAAGTCTGTGTGACTTTGTGCATAATCATTACAAGAGGATCAGTGCATATAAGTGTAAAATCTAACAGATTTCGGTAAATGGCAGGAATTTGGAATTCTTGCATTTGTGGTAAGGATTTGGGATTATGAAATGAGAATCATTGGAATTATTTTCAATCGATATATTCCACAAAGTAAAGATCATAGACAAACATAGTATGCATACTTGGTGTATGACATGACTAGTGTTCAGGAAAAAGAAAAAAAACAACATAGTATACATGCTTTGAGCATGGGACAACTATTGTTTTAATTCAAGTATAAAGTTGCTAATTTGAAACAGTATCTAATGAACAATGTGTAATCAATATGGTGATAAATAAAAGTTGTTCTATTTATATTCATAAGTTCTGAGACCATATTAGATTCGGTTATTCTTGTGTTTCACTTTGCATTTTTTGACTTCTAGAATAACTAGGTCGTTCTTTCTGAATGACTAAGTTATTCCAACCATCCACAGTCGATAATACATTGGAAGTAGCTATTAACGCAAGACTGTCATGAAGCTGGTTTGTAGATGTCCAAGGTAGTGTACATAGCAAGAGTTGCTACAAATTTCATGAGTGCTCAAAATTTTTGAGTTTTGAATTAAACCCACGCTCATTTGACTCGCTTCATGGATTTTATCTCGAGTGATCATGAGGCGATAATACCTTATATTCTTCAAACCTAGAGATATGAGTTGTTGCCTATGAGTTGGTTATACATTGATTGTACAAAAACGCATTGGTAACTCGATGTCATAAAATGTGCCTTTGTGTATGATTCAACAAGTAGTATAAAAAGCATATGAGTCAAATTTTATCCATTCCTTTTACCCTTAAAGGGATAAAGCGATATTTTGTGGGCCCCTCGATGATTTACTGATGACACCCCGAAGTGCTTGACCAAGCCTAGACTGATTTGATTTGTTCAATTAGTCGGTCATCATAAATCGGAAATTAGGTAACAACAAATAGACAGAGAGAAGGATTATAATCCATGTCTCAGTCCATATGATATCTAGAATGGAGGAATATACGATCCCTTATCTAAAGGACGCGTCATTGATTTATTCAGAGTTCGGCAGCAGCTTTTAAGAGCTACGATTGTTGGTCAGGTTGGAGTTGTACTTGCAATAATAGTTATTAGAGTTATCCAAGTAAGAGACTGTTGGATTAGTGTCTAAGTCCATAACTATAATTTGTATATACTTGACCCGATCCGGCATGGACAATTTGGGTTGCATGGCATCGGAACATTTGGGTAGACCTTCTGTGCGAAGAGGATATTTGTGACATATTAATATGTTATAAGTTCTAATATATTAATATGAGATCATATTATTTAATTAGTATTGATCAATAATTAATTTGGAATTAATTTAGTGATCAAAAGAGACTAATTAAATATATGGTGATTGATCGTGTAAATCATTCATTCTTTGTGAGCTTATGATCCATGATTCCTTATGTTGGGTTTAACCCATGTGGTGAACCTAGGATACTCCATCGAGGCTAAAACCCATGGAGCATAATGAATGGGTAAAGCCATGAGTTACATGGTGTAACCCTAATAGCCACACTATATAAAGACCCCATTGGTTGGTGAAATTGGCACTAGTGTACACATAATAGGGCAAGCCGATTTCTAGAGTCCATGTATCTCTTCTCATGGTTATTCCAAATGTTGGTGATGTTCAGTGAACCATTTGAGGTGTCACACTTGGGGGACTAGGCTTTTGAGCTCCATGGAATCAAGCTACATCAAAAAGGTACGTATTCTATCTAGTTTTGTTATACCAGTACTTATGATTGTATGCTAGTTAGGGTAATACCTTGGAAACTTCAAGTTTGCATGTATAATAGAGAAAACATAAATCCAAGGTATTTAGGATTTCATGTACACCATACGAGTGTTAGAATGCTCAAAACCCATCAGCATCAAACCCGCACTCACTTGAATCAATTCATGGAATATCATACAGTCTTAAAACCTAAATATATGGTTATTGTTTATGAATTGGTTGTGTATTGATAATGTGTAAACATTAGTAACTTGATGTTATAAAATGTATTGTTGTGTATGATTTAATGATTGAATATTAAATGCATATAAGTCAAAGTTTATATGTTCCTTTTATCCTAAGAGGGTGAAAGCAATATCTTGGGCCCCTCGATGATTTGGTTTGACTTATGTGATGGGCTCGGTCAGGACTGAATTGATGTGTTCAATAAAATCAGAGATCGAGAAACAAACTGCTAGACAATAAGTATGACTATGTTCCATGTAAATGTCCGCAAAATATCTTGAGAACGGAGGACTATACGATCCCTTACGTAAAGGACGAGTCAGAGTTTGACAGTGGCTTTTGAGAGCTATGATTTCTAATCAGATTTTGAAGTCGTACATGCATCTATAGTTATTAGACTTATCCAAGTGGGAGACTGTTTGATTAGTGTCTAATTTCATAACTATATTTGGTATGTACTTGACTCGGATATAGCATGGGCCTTTTGGGTTGCCTTCACCAAAGCAACTAGACCGAATGATTAGTGGAGAAAGAGGTTATTATGGTTTATTAATATATTATATGATGAATATACTAAAAGAGAAATCATATTAGTTTATTAATATTGGTCAAGAATTAATTATGAAATTAATTTTGTGATCAAAAGATATTAGATGAACTATGGGGACTGGAATTGCAATTATAAGATAATTGAATTTTTGGGCTGTGAATCTTATGGATGAAGGCGGTGGAAGAAATTAGGGTGGAAGCCCACTTTGAAATCGTCTAAGGCCTTATTCCAGAAGGTTCCGTTGGACTATTTAAGGTCTAAGATATCTAATTAGGATTTCGACTAAAACCCTACCAGCACAGCTATATAAGGACCGTAAGGCATCCAAAATTGGCTACCATAAGAGCCCTAGAATCCTTAGAACCAATTTTGTGCCTCCATCATCTCTCTCGAAGATCATCCTCCTTGCCTTGGTGTTTGTGATCGATTAAAGGTATCACATTTGTGATACTAGGCTCTCAAGACTTTGATATGCTAGAATTAGGGTTTGTAAGCTTTGGATAATTGGCATGTACACTAGAGAAACCTAGATCTAAAGCTTTAGGGATTTGCATGTGTACCAGAGGATTGTTTTTTTGCTCAAATACCATCAGATCTAACAACTCTCGCATAAATTACTGCGCCTCAATTGCTTTGGCAAACTATTCCCAGAATCTGGTCAAAAAGTCATCCCATGACATAGCATCGACCACATTATCACCAAACTCACTACCAACCTCTTCCCATCAATCATGTCCCTGTCATTCAGGAAACAGGAAGTAAATCGTACCTTGTCCCTCTCGTGCAATAGTTAGTACAAAAAGTGTTGGCGACCTCTGCCAACAATCTGTTGCTAGCGATATGGTCACTAGCCCCATGATAATCTGGAGCTTCACGAGCTTTGAACTCCCGAATCATCAACTTACGCATCCCTATCATGGCTGCTATCTCAGTTTAGAATGCATTCAGCCTCTCATCACAAATCTCTAAAATGCCCTCCTAGATCATACCGAAGATCACAGGAGTCTAGTAACCGATATTGTGCATACTCTTAGATGGAATGAACTCCCTCTGATCATCAAGTTCTCCGGCTCCAGAGTCCAAACCTAATCGCTTGCCGGTACCAGAACTACCATCTAGTCTACCACATAGCGTCACCATACTCGTTAATATACCATCACAATCATCAAAATGCTCACCATAACTTAAGGGATATCACACACTACAAGTTTCCTGGATTGATCTCAGCTTTCGTTGATTCGAGTACAGATCCTCTGCTTCAAGTAGTACGGGCCCATACCACCTTCCACATCCATCCGTAGTTTCCATAAGAACTGCCTTGACTACACCAAGTCCCTTCTACTACTAATGTTTCATGCACTAGTCCCTTCCTAGGCTTGCCCTAGGGTAATCACCATCCCACTCTCCGCCATCAGCTACATGAGAAGTCCATGTTATCTGTAACAGCCCAGATTACCAGGTATCTTTTATGTTTATGATTTTGATGTATTGAGAGGGGACTCGGCGAGTTGGAGCTCAGACTCGCCGAGTAGGATCGTGAATCTGGTCGCGGGTTCGCGCATGGACTCGGCGAGTCCGTGCTGTTAAATGAAACCCTAATTTCTCGGGTTTGGGACCTATTTAAAGGGCCTTATGGTCGTCATTTGTGCTCACCAGTCCTTTGAGCGAAACCCTAATCGAGTGTGAGCGTTTGGAGCAAAGTAGGAGGCCATTATTGATCTTTGAGGTGTCACCTTGCAAGGGAAAGGGAGGATCAGCTAAGGGGAAGGCAAGAGGAGCCACTTTCTGAGAGTTTGGAGTCTAGAGCATCGCTATTGTGGTAATATCTTCGAGCTATCCTCTTCTATGTTGATGTTTATTTTGATTTAGGGCTTATTAAGCCCTTTTGTGGCTAGATCTAGTGCTCCCTTGGTCCCTTAAGCGATTTAGACCATAGATCTGGACCCTTGGAGGTCCAGAGTGTCCCTTTGCCCAAGCTTTTTGTAAATCAATGGAGGTTTTAGATTAGAATCCTTATGCCTTAGGTCAAAATATCATTTATGAGCCATGGGGTGTGTTATGAACACCAAGAAAAGGACTTTACGTGATGAATCAGTCTAGGAAGGCCAGATCTATGAATTGTCGGAACAGATCTGACCTTAGAAGCAAGTTTGAGTGGTTGTATGGCATGGACTCGCCGAGTCTGATGAACAGACTCGGCGAGTAGTTTGAAGATTGCCTAGAGTTCGCTCAATGAGTGGTCCAGTCGAGTCATAGGTTGACTCAGTGAGTCAGGGTGAGTTAGAAAGGGTCGACAGGTGGACTGAGTCGAACTGGGACTCGCCGAGTTGTTCTTGAGACTCGGCGAGTTAAGTCGGGGTGGCCCTGCGATTCTTCCAGGTGGAACTCGTCGAGTCAAGGGGGAATACTCGACGTGTAGAAAAGGAATCTTAGAGAGTTAGTAAAAACATCTAGACTCGCCAAGTCACCTATCGCACTCGCCAAGTTCGGTCAAAGTTGACCGTTGACCGTTGACCAAGAGTTGACTTTTGTGACTTAAAAAGGGAACTCAGCCTGAGTGGTAAAAGTGATTAATAAGAGACGTATGATGTTATAGGGAGATTGTAGCTCGGAGGATCGAGCACGTGTGATTTCGGGATTCGCTAGCTATCGATATTCGCGAGGTGAGTCTTCTCACTATACTATACCGGAAGGGTTTGACTGTGTGACCGGAAGGTCAGATATGTTATGAGTTATATGCATTGTATGTGATATGTTAATCGTGTATATGTGCCATGTATGAAATGTTTGATATGGGCCGGAAGGCGTTGTAATGTGGACCGTAAGGTTGGCGAGGGTAGGACCAGAAGGTTTACCCAGCAGGGACGGAAGTCCCCTGAGACACATGGACCGGAAGGTTAGGGCCGGGAAAGGCGTATGTGCGTAAGTTGTATTTTGGGGAACTCACTAAGCATTTATGCTTACAGTTGTTGTGTATGTGTTTCAGGTACTAGCGAGGACCGTGGGAAGGCGCCGGCGTGATCTGTACACACTGACGGAGGATTTATGATCTTGGGATTTACATGATTTGTATTATGACATTATACGTTGGATATTTATGCTTTGTTTTGAATGAAAATACATTTTTAGAAATGAAAATTTTGTTTTAAAATTTCCGTTGTTACAATTTGGTATCAGAGCCTTGGTTTGAGGGATTCGGGTACACCTTCGGGCGTAACTGAACTCAAACCAAGGATTTGAGGAAAACTCTTAAGAACAAAGGCATAAAAGTTTTATAAAGGATTTTGTGATAAACAAAAATGAAGCAGTGTGTACAATCAGCCAGCGCCCGAACGGTAAAGATCCTCAAAATACCATTACAATGTTGTGTTAAGAAATATGATATGATATGAATTGTTATGCATGCTAGAAGACTAGGTATTCATGATAGGACTAGAGTGGCCTGATTTGTGATGCCTTAGTCTAGGGAAGTCTGTTGCTATCAGATGCTTTGAGAGCGAGCGAGTAGTTAGTGCATAGCAAGAGTAGAGTACTCAGGATCCGGGGTTTGGGGAAAAGGACTTGGGATGAATGCTGATGCGGTGTGGTCGGTAGTATTGGGCCCGTACTACCGAAGACACCGGGTCAGTGGGCAAACCAAGTAAGAATCCCTGGGTATCGGAGATTGAGTAGGGTTGCGTTATCGAGTACGATTATGCTCGATAGAGTCTCTGATAGTTCTATGTTGTATTTCAGAGGCATCATGGTTGGACCACGCCACAGACCGAGTACGAGCCGTGTGGGTGACGAGGAGATTCGTTAGATGATTCATGAGGAGGTGGTTGCAGCGATCCGGGCTGAGATTCCGGAGATGTTTGGGTCTATTAAGACCACTTTGATGGAGACCTTTGATGAGCGGTATGCCGCGTTGACTGAGGCTGCAGCCGCTGCAGCTACCGCAGCTGTGGCCGCTGCCAGACCACAGGGAGGTGACTCGTTGCTGTTTCGGGAGTTCAACAACACGAAGCCACCTGAGTTTGACGGAACGCAGGATCCGATCGTTGCGAT
The DNA here is from genome assembly GCF_002870075.4 of Lactuca sativa. NCBI lineage: Eukaryota > Viridiplantae > Streptophyta > Magnoliopsida > Asterales > Asteraceae > Lactuca > Lactuca sativa. Next base: position 380,507,416 of record NC_056626.2, read on the forward strand.
GAGATGGATTGCTGATGTCGAGGGATGCTTCTACACTTGTTCATGTCCAGAGCATCTGAGAGCTCGGTTCGCCTTGAACCAGTTCCGTATGGGAGCGAAGGATTGCTGGAAGTTCGTGACGGTGAACTTCACTTTGGCAGAGATTTCAGCTGTGACGTGGGAGAGGTTCACCTCTATGTTCAGAGACGAGTACGTTCCCACGGTGGAGAGGGAACGGTTGGTCCAAGAGTTCTTGACCCTCAAGCAAGGTAATGATTCAGTTACGGTGATCACACGGAAGTTCCATGAGAGGGCGATGTTCTGCCCCGAGCAGGTGTCCACAGAGCAGGCTCGGATGAGCCGGTATTTGGGTGTGTTGAGGAGGGATATCCAGGACTTCGTTTCGAACTCAACATATCATACATTTGCTGAGCTTCAGGCGAATGCCAGGAAGCGCGAGATCGAGTTGGAGACCCAGGCCAGGGAGGAGGCCGAGTCTCAGCGGGTGGATCGGCGGCCGGCTCAGTCTCAGCCAGCAGCCAAGCGGACTAAGTCCGCCGATTCGAGGTCGGGAGGTCCGAAGGGCCGCACTTGTGGAAAGTGCGGCAAGGGTCACGAGGGGACGTGTCGATCAGGAGCTTGCTACAAGTGTGGCAAGGAGGGGTACATTGCGAGGGATTGCCCCAAGGGGTTTATGGTTTGCTTTCATTGCAACCAGACCGGACATCGGAAGGCCGAGTGCCCTCAGCTTTTTCAGGGATCTGCACCTGCTGCCAGGGCTGCTGAGATTTGACCAGTGAAGGTCGAGGCCCCGGGGGCTCGTGGGAGAGCTTTCCAGTTGACTGCGGAGGAGGTCCGCGCTGCGTCGGATGTTGTGGCAGGTATGCTTTATTTCATGTATTTATTTTGATGTTGAGATATTATGCTTATGTTATGTTATGTGTAGGTACTTTCCTTGTGAACTCTGTACCTGCTTTAGTGTTATTTGACTCGGGTGCGAGTCGGTCTTTTGTATCTTTGGCCTTTAGTCAGCATATCAGTGTTAGTCGTGAGGCGTTGAGTCGGCCTCTGAGGGTTTCTATAGCTGACGATAGAGTGATTTGTGCCACGGAGGTCCTCCAGGAATGTGTGTTAGAGATTTTTGGGGTTGAGTTTCCGATTGATCTGATTCCTATTGCGATGGGTGATGTATGTGTCATTGTGGGCATTGACTGGTTGAGTCGATTCGGTGCGGTTATCGACTGTGAGCGTCAGCTGGTGACCATACGAGACCCTAGTGGGGGAGTTATTTCAGTGTACGGCGAGGGTACACGTTCAGGATCAGCTTTTTGTTTGGCCGCTAGGGCGAAGCAGTGTCTACAGCAGGGCTGTAAGGGTTTTGTGGCGTATGTGATGGATACGCGAGTGGCTTCCGAGAGACCGAGTTCAGTTGAGGAGGTTCCGGTGGTGCGTGAGTTTCCAGATGTCTTTCCCGAGGAGTTGCCGGGTGTGCTTCCTGTGAGGCAAGTGGAGTTTAGCATCGACTTGGTTCCGGGGGCCGCGCCTATCGCTAAGGTGCCTTATCGCCTTGCACCTCCAGAGATGCAAGAGTTATCCTCGCAGCTTCAGGAGCTGCTGGGGAAGGGATTTATTCGGCCGAGCAGCTCGCCGTGGGGAGCGCCTATTTTGTTCGTCAAGAAGAAGGATGGTTCACACCGGATGTGCATTGATTACCGGGAGTTGAACAAGCTGACGGTCAAGAACCATTACCCATTACCGTGGATCGACAATTTGTTCGACCAGTTGCAGGCAGCATCTTGGTTCTCCAAGATCGACTTACAGTCTGGGTATCATCAGGTGAGAGTGCGGGATGGGGACGTCCAGAAGACAGCGTTCAGGACGCGTTATCGGCATTATAAGTTCGTGGTGATGCCTTTTGGGCTCACCAATGCCCCGGCGGTGTTCATGGATCTCATGAACCGGGTATGCAGGCCGATGTTGGATCGGTCGGTGATTGTATTTATCGATGACATTCTGGTATATTCGAGATCTAGAGAGCAGCATGAGGAGCATTTGAGGGAGGTCCTTGAGGTTCTGAGATCGGAGAAGCTTTATGCAAAGTTCTCCAAGTGTGATTTCTGGTTGCGGGAGGTCCAGTTTTTAGGACATCTTGTTAACCAGGAAGGGATATTGGTCGATCCGGCCAAGGTTGAGGCGGTGATGAGTTGGGAGGTGCCGAAGTCACCCTCTGAGATCAGGAGTTTTCTAGGGTTGGCGGGGTATTATCGGAGATTTATTAGGGATTTCTCCAAGATTGCAGTGCCACTCACCAGATTGACCCGGAAGGGGTGTTGCTTTTTCATGGGGTCCCGAGCAGCAGGCCTCCTTTGAGACACTTCGCCAAAGATTGTGTGAAGCCCCGGTATTAGCTCTCCCGGAAGGGATGGAGGATTTCGTAGTGTATTGTGATGCATCGATATTGGGGTTGGGTGCGGTGCTGATGCAGAGGGGGCATGTGATAGCATATGCATCGAGGCAGCTGAAGCCTCAGGAGACGAGATACCCTACGCATGATCTAGAGTTGGGGGCAGTAGTGTTCGCCCTCAAGATTTGGCGTCACTACTTGTATGGGGTTCGGTGTACGATATACACGGACCATAAGAGTTTGAGTTACTTGATGGATCAGCCCAACCTAAACATGTGGTAGAGGAGGTGGTTGGATGTGGTCAAGGATTATGATTGTGAGATCCTGTACCACCCAGGCAAGGCTAATGTGGTAGCCGAAGCGTTTAGCTGCAGGGCGGAGAGCACTCCACTACGGGATGTATGTTTGAGATTGACCGTGATGACTCCGGTACTGGATGCCATTCGTGGGGCACAGGCCGAGGCTGTGCAACCAGAGATGCAGAAGAAGGATCGAGTCTTTGGGTTGGTTTCGAAGCTCGTTACGGATGGACGAGGGCTTATGACTTTTCAGGGTCGGATTGGGTACCGTTTGTGGGTGGTACACGTACTACTTTGATAGAGGAAGCGCATCGGTCGAAATTTTCAATCCATCCCGGGGCTACGAAGATGTATTTGGATTTGAGGAAGGAGTATTGGTGGCCCGGTATGAAGAGGGACGTCGCATGGTTTGTCGAGAGGTGCTTGACCTGCCGTAGGGTTAAGGCCGAGCACCAGAGACCGCATGGTAAATTGTAGCCATTGGAGGTTCCCGAGTGGAAGTGGGAACAGATCACTATGGATTTCATCACCAAATTGCCGAGGACTGCCAGAGGAGTTGATGCAATTTGGGTGATTGTGGATAGGTTGACGAAGAGCGCTCACTTCCTTTCCATCAGTGAGAGTTCTTCGGCGGAGAAGTTGGCGGAAGTATATGTGAGAGAGGTTGTATCTCGGCAAGGGGTGCCGATCTCGAATGTTTCGGACCATGATGTGCGTTTCACTTCCAAATTCTGGAAGAAATTTCATGAGGAGTTGGGTACTAGATTGCATTTTAGTACCGCATACCATCCCCAGACAGATGGCCAGAGTGAGCGGACGATTCAGACGCTTGAGGACATGCTTCGAGCATGTGTGTTGGATTTCGGGGGTAGCTGGGATGCGTATTTACCTTTGGCAAAGTTTTCCTACAACAACAGCCATCATTCGATCATTGGTATGCCGCCCTTTGAGCTATTGTATGGTAGGACATGTCGGACTCCCATTTGTTGGGGAGAGGTTAGGTAGAGAGTAATGGGCAGTTAGGGCCCCGCTTTATTGGTCCATTCCGTTGGATTGCAAGGGTAGGCCGGGTAGCCTATCGGTTGGATTTGCCGGCAGAATTGGGACAGATTCACGACACTTTTCATGTGTCGCAGCTGAGAAAGTGTGTAAATGATGAGTCGACAGTGGTTCCATTAGAGGATATTCAGGTGGATGCGAGCCTGAATTATGCCGAGAGACCAGTGGCCATCAGAGATCGGAAGATCAAGGTTCTGAGGAACAAGGAGGTACCTCTGGTGTAAGTTCAGTGGCAACATCGGAAGGGATCGGAGATGACCTGGGAGCCAGAGCGTGAGATGCAGGAGCAGCATCCGGAGCTACTTTCAGAGCGAGACTTCGAGGGCGAAGTCTAGTTCTAGTGGGGGAGAATTGTAACAGCCTGGATTTCCAGGTATCTTTTATGTTTATGATTTTGGTGTTTTGAGAGGGGACTCGGCGAGTTGGAGCTCAGACTCGCCGAGTAGGATCGCGAATCTGGTCGCGGGTTCGCGCATGGACTCGGCGAGTCCAGGATATGGACTCGGCGAGTCCGCGCTGTTAAATGAAACCCTAATTTCTCGGGTTTGGGACCTATTTAAAGGGCCTTATGGCCGTCATTTGTGCTCACCAGTCCTTTGAGCGAAACCCTAATCGAGTGTGAGCATGTGGAGCAAAGTAGGAGGCCATTATTAATCTTTGAGGTGTCACCTTGCAAGGGAAAGGGAGGATCAGCTAAGGGGAAGGCAAGAAGAGCCACTTTCTGAGAGTTTGGAGTCCAGAGCATCGCTATTGTGGTAATATCTTCGAGCTATCCTCTTCTATGTTGATGTTTATTTTGATTTAGGGCTTATTGAGCCCTTTTGTGGCTAGATCTAGTGCTCCCTTGGTCCCTCAAGCGATTTAGACCGTAGATCTGGACCCTTGGAGGTCCAGAGTGTCCCTTTGCCCAAGCTTTTTGTAAATCAATGGAGGTTTTGGATTGGAATCCTTATACCTTAGGTCCAAATATCATTTATGAGCCATGGGGTGTGTTATGAACACCAAGATAAGGACTTTACGTGATGAATCAGTCTAGGAAGGCCAGATCTATGAATTGTCGGAACAGATCTGACCTTAGAAGCAAGTTTGAGTGGTTGCATGGCATGGACTCGCCGAGTCTGATGAACAGACTCGGCGAGTAGTTTGAAGATTGCCTAGAGTTCTCTCAGTGAGTGGTCCAGTCGAGTCATAGGTTGACTCAGTGAGTCAGGGTGAGTTAGAAAGGGTCGACAGGTGGACTGAGTCAAACTGGGACTCACCGAGTTGTTCTTGAGACTCGGCGAGTTGAGTCGGGGTGGCCCCGCGATTCTTCCAGGTGGAACTCGTCGAGTCAAGGGGGAGTACTCGACGTGTAGAAAAGGAATCTTAGAGAGTTGGTAAAAACGTCTAGACTCGCCGAGTCGCCTAGCGCACTCGCCGAGTCCGCTCAAAGTTGACCGTTGGCCGTTGACCAAGAGTTGACTTATGTGACTTAAAAAGGGAAGTCAGCCTGAGTGGTAAAAGTGATTAATAAGAGACGTATGATGTTATAGGGAGATTGTAGCTCGGAGGATCGAGCACGTGTGATTTCGGGATTCGCTAGCTATCGATATTCGCGAGGTGAGTCTTCTCACTATACTATACTGGAAGGGTTTGACTGTGTGACCGGAAGGTCGGATATGTTATGAGTTATATGCATTGTATGTGATATGTTAATCGTGTATATGTGCCATGTATGAAATGTTTGATATGGGCCGGAAGGCGTTGTAATGTGGATCGTAAGGTTGGCGTGGGTAGGACCGGAAGGTTTACCCAGCAGGGACGGAAGTCCCCTGAGACACATGGACCAGAAGGTCAGGGCATGGAAAGGCGTATGTGCGTAAGTTGTATTTTGGGGAACTCACTAAGCATTTATGCTTACAGTTGTTGTGTATGTGTTTCAGCTACTAGCGAGGACCGTGGGAAGGCGCCGACGTGATCTGTACACACTGACGGAGGATTTATGATCTTGGGATTTACATGATTTGTATTATGACATGATACATTGGATATTTATGCTTTGTTTTGAATGAAAATACATTTTTAGAAATGAAAATTTTGTTTTAAAATTTCCGTTGTTACATTATCTCCCCTAACTAGCTCGCGAATACCATTACTGTTGGAGCATGGAAATGCTCTACAAATAATGAGTGGTAGTTAGGTTATTTATTTTCCCTTTATTTGTATTGTTGGTGTATTTTTCTCTCCCTCATATATAAAGGGAGAGATGGTAATTTCTTAATTACTCTTACTTTTCTAAAATGTAATCTCTAGAAAGAGAAAGTGGTGGGATTTCTCCCATCCAGGGAGAGTTTCTCTCCCACCCATGTTCTTCATACAATATTATTATTATCTCTCTTTGTTCTTAGCCTTCTTCCATGAACTCATAATATGTTCTTCATGTTCATACTTACAAAAACACGATTAATCTCGAGATATCTTACATCCGCATTCACCGTTCGTATAAAAAATGGGTTCTATCAATTGGTATCAGAGCCGTACTTTGAAGATCTCATGATTATTTCAAGGGAACGACTCCCTTTTGGTGTTCATCTTGTGATTTTTCGGTGTTTCTGCAATAAAATTTTTCGGGTTTCTTACCAGAATTTTTTTATGATGTTTGTTCTTAGTTCCATCTTCTAGGCTGACTCAATTCTAAGTAAAAAAACTAAATTGTTGCTGCTGCTACTTGTTCAAATTTCTGCTGGAAATGATGTTCTAAAAAGTTATTATTTTTATTGTTGAATAAATGAAGAATATTTGGTGAAGAAATTATTTTGTGGTCTATAAAAAGATGAAGAATTTTTTCTAGGAAGCTCTTTTTTCTTGGATGAGAAGACACAAATTTAATGGGCTTATTTTCAAGAGAAGTGGATTTTATTTTTTCCCCAGCAACTTTTTCTTCAAAAGAGGTATAAACTTCCTATTCTTCTAACTTTTCCTACTATGAATCTAATGTTGAAGACCATTTTGACGTAAATTGTGTTTGCAAAAAACACTTTGTCCTTTTTGTTCTTTTAGGTAAAGAGTAATTCACTCTTATTTGCCTTCCCAAGAAAAAACCATGTGATTATGACAAATTTCATCACCTTTTGTCCCCTAAAACCCACATGCACACTCTTTTTCCTTTGCCCAAAACCCCTTTTTTTTGTACTTATGTTATTATTAAAATTTCAAAAAAAAAAATTGAGGTCTGCTGATGAACCGCAGCCTCTGATGTTAAGAAACCCATCCGCACCTTCTTTTGCCTACGGACCGATGTCCGGACTCCCCAGCCTTGAATTTGCTAACAAACCTCAGTTCCTACTAATAACTCGCGACTGCATATGCTGACCCGCAACTTCGGTTCGCCTGGTCTTGCCCTACCGAAGTCTACTGCCTTTCCTCCCTCGCACCGCAGTCCCTGCATCAGCACCTATCTTCGTCCAAACCCATCACTCAATCCACTCCATCAACAACCAACCATGACCCGCAACCTCACCCGCCTCATCCCCTCCCATCGGCACCCCAGCCCTCGTCCGTAACTCCCTCCCACCGCATCCTCCCTCCCTGCCTCCTTCCCTCAGCCCCGCCTCCCACCTATTTCCTTTTTCTTCCAGCCTTTAGCTCCTCCCTCCTCCTTCTCCTCCCTTCCTTCCCTCCTTCTCCTCCCATCCCCTTTCATCAGCTCTTCCCCATTTTTTTAACCGTTTTTTATTTAAACTTCATTTTTTTATTTATTCAACCAATTTTTTTTATTATTTTTTTCAGCCATTTTTTTTTAAAATGACATTTTTTATTGAAACCAATTTTTATAGCACCAATTTTTTTATTTAGCCAATTTTTTTTAAAACCAATTTTTTTTAAACCAGCTATTTTTTTAACACCAATTTTTTTTATTTAGCCAATTTTTTTTAAAACCAATTAGTTTTTTAACACCAATTTTTGCCACAGCCGAACCTTGGATTGTCACATTGGTTCATTTCATGCCGGTTATTTGGAAGAATACTCCTACCGTAATTAGACTTCATATCATTCTTAGTGATGCTTGCAGCGCAACGACGATTGATCAACAAAGTTGTTTCGCATTCTTCACATTATGGGATTTTTATGACTTGTTGCTCTTGATTTTTTGTTGACGAATCATGTATCTTGAACATGTGGACTTTATTCTCTATTGAAGACCACTTCAATTGTTCCGGCACCGCAGTTTGGATATTTGGATATATATTTTTGGCACAACAGATTATTTTCTCAGCATAGCTTCAGCAACTATATCACCCTCCTCCTCATGACCGCAAGAGTGTTTATTTTACTCTTTCTCGTTTCTTATCGAGACCCTTCATACATCTAGGAAGAGCTCTCATAGCTCTTGGTATCCGACACTCTCCATCCGATGATTTGTTGATCTTTGATATCCGGTCATTGGTTTTCAAAATACGGAGAGAATATCATACGGATTTGGTTATTATTTTTTGAGTTTGGATTTTTGAAGACTTCTGAAGATGATTATTTATTTAGTGATGCGATGTGGCACTTATTTTGGTCTTTATGGATCAAATTTTTGGTATTACTCGATGTTTTCCGATTCAGATTATTTATTATTCAAAGTTTACCACATGATATTTTTGTGTTTGTATCCGGTTCAGATCTTATGGTTCCACAAGTTTGGATTTATGATATTTTCAAGATGAATATTATTTTGGCGATGTGACATGGCACTTATTTTTTATCCTTCTATCAAATTTTTGGCGTTGCTGAACCATGTTTTTCGACTCACATTATTTTTATCCGGACTTCATTTCATGGATGTTTCATATTTTTAGCTGGTTATTCTTTGAAGAATTTCGGTGTATTATGATTCGAGAACTCGAGATGTTTTTCTAAATTTTTGAAGCTGAAATGTTTCTTTTATTGGATCTTCTACTTGCTCATGGTGACCCTATTCTTCCAGTGATTATGATTGGTTTGAAGATTTGGATCTTATTTTTTCTGCTTCATTGGTTGTGATTTGAAGCTGAAGACCTTCATTGTTAGAGATTCATGACCAGTTTCAGACTCCACAGACACTTCAGAGTTTCAGAGACATTTCAGCATTTGGTTCTCACTATGTTTCATTTATTTACCACACTTGCTAGCCGGTTTACTGTATTATAGCCTTGTATCACTTATTGTATCTCTTATCATTTGTAAGAATTTAGGGAGAGAATGTTGGAGCATGGAAATGCTCTACAAATAACGAGTGATAGTTAGCTTATTTATTTTCCCTTTATTTGTATTGTTGGTTTATTTGTCTCTCCCTCATATATAAAGGGCGAGATGGTAATTTCTTAATTACTCTTACTTTTCTAAAATGTAATCTCTAGAGAGAGAAAGTGGTGGGATTTCTCCCATCCAAGGAGAGTTTCTCTCCCACCCATGTTCTTCATGCAATATTATTATTATCTCTCTTTGTTCTTAGCCTTCTTCCATGAACTCATAATATGTTCTTCGTGTTCATACTTACAAAAACACGATTAATCTCGAGATATCTTACTTCAGCATTCACCATCCATATAAAAATGGTTTCTATCAATTACATATCACTAAGACTAGATAATTATTTGAATGAGAGATCCTACCCTACAACGGTTGGACTCAAACAAGAGTTGTGAAATAGAGATTGACCTAACCATCTAAAATTATTTAGTCCACGCAATATGTAACTTTACATATTCGTTTACTAGTATGTTAAAGATAACTAAAACCCCTAAAAGCACAAAGCATCTAGCATTCGATCATTGAGTAATCATAATCAAGCATATCCTAATCAGGCCATCATATCACTGACTAATCAGTACTAGCATGCAATTCATAAAGCTCATACACATATATTAGGCACATAAGACATCCTTCCTAGATCCTTAGTCCTAATCTAGCATGCAGTTCTTATAAAGCTAATACATATATAATAGGCACGTAAGGCATCCTTCCTAGATCTGTAGTCCTAAATCAGCATGAAATTCTCATAAACATATCATATCATCAACTTGTATGGGTAATTTAGGAGTACTTACTTGAGCTCGGCTGATTGCATGCACCACACCCTTTTCTCCTTTTTAAAGTTCTTTTCGCTTTTTCTAAAATTCTTTTCTTTTTCTCAAAGTCATTTTTATAAAATGGTTTTTCTATTAAAAATTGCTATACAAATTCCTTAGTTTGAGTTCAGACACACCCGAAAGTGTGACCGAATCCCTCAAGCCAAGGCTCTGATACCAACTTTAAACATCCCAAAAATACAGTCCAAAAATTTCATTTTAAATCATTAATAAAACCATAGTAATCCAAACATCATATAAAAATCATAAGTCATCTATCTCAGAATATCATAACATCTGTCAAAATATATCAGAGTATAAACATCCTAGGCTAAACAAATGGTGTGTACACTAAAATCATCATGAGCTCTTCCCCTTGCTACAAGAAGTACTTGAAACCAAAACTGAAAACTGTAAGCACGAAGCTTAGTGAGTCTCCTTAAACTACCACATACCATACAAATAAACACATAATAACATAACTTTGGGACTCCACCCAACTGCATCAGGACGAACCCAACATCGGCTTACCCGACATCTGGCTCCTGGTCGGCATCGGGCTTACCCCGGCATCAGACCGCATCTGGTATCGTGCCTCGCCCGACATCGGGCTTGCCCCAACATACAACCAACATATCATATAACCTAAGCACATAACATAGGCATATAATAGTTTGCCGAGGCTTTGGTCTCTTCCAAAAATAACGTAAGCATATAAACATTCATCGGGTTTGCCCCGACATTGGACTGAAGCCCGAAACACATGACACATAACATATAAGATACCATACATCGGGCTTGCCCCAACATCGGACCGAAATCCAGACAATATAAGTTGCTTTGAGCTATCCCCGACATCGGATCAAAGTCCAGCATACCATAACATACATAAATTGGTCAGAATTGGTGCCTTTGACCTACTCCTACTGGAGGAAAACTTACCTCACACTGCTGAAGTCCCACGGATAAAACCCTACCTACTGGATGACAAATTCTTGAATCTGTCAACATCAAAATAACATCCAATTAATAATTGGGTCCTAACCCATATCTAAGTCCATGCTTGGGGTAAAAGACTTCTTTACCCCTAACTTAGCTTGATTCAAGCCCAAGGCCTAATCCAAAGGCCCAAAAGTCTAATAATGAACCAAGGCCCAACATATGGCCCATCTATGGCCCAATTTTCCCAATTGGACCCAAGCCTGCCAATGGGCCTTATCCTAAAGCCCAATCCAAATATTCTAGTCCATCTACTTGTTAATAGTCGGCCCATCATGAGTCAAGAGATTTAGGCCCAACTCTAAACCTAACACAATTAGGGTTTTCACATGAAATGACGATTAGGGTTAAGTGTTTCCCACTTAACCCATTAATGACTTAATCCATTAAGTCCATCAATTTGTCGGGTCGATCATGTAGTGTGGTCGGCTAAATCCATAATCCTAATCCGATCATCTAAAAATGTGGGTCCGGACAACCCATAATCAATATATCCAAAATTAGGGTTTATAAACCCTAATTAGGGTTTCTAAGCCAATCACAACCCATTAGGCCCAAAAGCTAAATCTTTAGATCGATTAGGGTTTCATTGGGCCCACTAGGGTTTCATAAGTCGAGCACCACCCACTACCACCTCGGGTAATGGTTGTCAACGGTGGCTCGCAGCGACGGCCACTAACTCACGGTGGTGGTTATGGTTCTAGTCCATTTTTGTCCATGCATTCCAAAAGAAACTATACACAAGCAAAAACACACCGCCACCCAACTCGGCGGCTAGTGGTGGTAGGAGGCGGCAGCCACCACCTCATGGTGGTGGTTATGAGTTTTCTTTTTATTATTCCTACACCAATTACAATTTACAACACAAAATCCTGAATAACATACACACACACACAGCCACCATTGCGGTGACCGGCAGTGGTAGATGGTGGCAGCCACCACCTTACGTTGGTAGTGGTGGTTGTTCTCAGTTTTTCGGCTAAACAAACCACACACACAACACACACTTTAGCAGAAATACACACACACACACACATTTTCTTGCTTGCAAATGGATCCATCCACCCACCTAGTGGCGTTTAGCGACGGCAGCAGCAACACAAGCGGCACAACGACAGTTTCTGATGTAATAGGAGAACGGGTGAGGCGGACAACGACCGAAGGGGAAGAAGTAATTGCTTGGGAAGGTAGTAGCTTTGCGACATCAAAAATAATTAGAGAAAGAAAATGGTGGTGTGAAACACACCAAGTAAAGCAGCAGCAGCGGAGAGACATCCGTGAACCTCGTCGGCGATTGGAGCGACGATGACACTGAGGCTGACAACACATACACCGGCAGCAATGTCGTCAAATTAAGTCCCAATAGTTTATCAAGTAGTCCCTGCCTTCATAATTGAAAAGTGAACTGTGAATGATAATTTATATGGAAACAAATGAAGGGTGATTATCTATTTAAATTGTCATTCAAAGTTTACTTTTCACTCTCGATAGATGTGTGTAATTTTATGGTTACCGGGTAATGTTTAGAGGTTAAGTGGTTGTTAGGTTAAACAACATAATGAAAGATCTATATGTTCGTGTAATGATATTTTCTAATAACATATAATCATATAGTATCATGTGTAAGAACAAGTAGACACTTACTGATTGTGTAATAATAAATGTTATCAACTCTTGTATTGGTCACGCCTAACAGAGTACTTCTCACTATGACACCCACAACGATACATAAAAAGAACATAAGGACTTTGAAGTTGTCAAAAAACAATAGATAAGTATATAGTCGACCATTCTATTCCTAGAAGCTAGTGAAGAATCCCCGCTTTGCGGGGTTGGATTTACATTCTACAATTTCTAAAACGAAACAAAATACAATGTTATAGTGTATACTCCAAGGTAACTTTTTGGTTGTACATCATTGACAGAGATGGCTAATGTAAATTGCATACAATACAGAGGGAAGGGTTCAATGGTTATGTAGCACCTGGTTCCTGGTATGTAAAATTTATCTAAGTGTTTTGCATTTTCAGCCTTTGACTCGGCGAGTTGTAGGTCCGACTCGCTGAGTAGAGACGGGTTTTGGAGCACGTTTATGTTAGCGACTCGGCGAGTCCATATTCTGGACTCGGCAAGTCCCCACTGTCTGATAAAACCCGAAATTTCAAGGGTTTGCACCCTATTTAAGTCACCTTATGTGCCCCCAAGCTCGCCCCCTTCACCCTCAGAGCTCCTAACATCGTCCAAACCCCTGTTCCTTGTGAGATTGAAGTGCTTTGGTGTGTTTTCTTGAAGATTTTGAGAGAAAAGAAGAGTAGATAAAGAAGAGAAGAAGGAGGCCATACATCTTGGTGTTATCTCAGTGATTTCCTTGAGGTATAACTCAGTTTCCCTCTGTTTCCATGCTTATAGTCCCTTATAGATCCATTAAAGTCCTTCTTGAGCCATTTCCAAGCTTGATTGTGATTTAGGGTTGGTAATAAGTTGATTAACCTTTAGATCTAGGCATGATTGAGCTCCAGGAGCTCGGATCTACTGCCTTTATGGAGCCATATTGCATGAAAGCCCTAGATCTACTCTTTTAGTGCATTTTGAGCCCTAAAACCTTCATTGGTGTTTATTTACACGTAAAGTTGGAAAGTTTACGTGTTAATCAAGCCCTAAGAACCCAGATCTACGTATGGAATGAGTTGGATCCAAGCAAAATAGAGTATATAGTAGTTGCATGTGGTAGACTAGGCGAGTCGTTCTTCGGACTCAGCGAGTTGAGTCGCGAGTCCCTGAGTTTTCCCCTTTTTGTGCTTACTGAGTGGAGTCGTGAGTCTTGGGGGGTGGATCAGTGAGTCGGAAGCCAGAATCACTCATGAAGGAACTCGGAGAGTCAATGCCCTGACTCGGCGAGTCCAAGGCAATCTTCTTGCCTCAAGAATAGACTCGGCGAGTTGTTCATACAACTCGGCGAGTCTCAGCATAGAATGTTCTTCGGATGAAGATGAAATCGACGAGTTGTTCATACAACTCGGCGAGTAGGATGAAGGACTATTGGACATCGGTGAGAAGAAAACTCATCAAGTCAATGCCTAACTCTTCGAGTAGAGATGGGATTATGGTCAATCGAATGGATAGGGACTCGGCGAGTTGGCAAGCCAACTCGACGAGTCGGGTCAACTGGAAGTTTACTTTGACTTTGACTTTTGGCTTGGTTAGGGGTCAATGGTCATTTTACCCTGAAGTTGATTAGCAGTATTTGACTGAGTGTTTTGTAGGAATTATAGCTGGAGGATTTCCAGGGCAACAACAGCAGAAGACAGTCAGTTCCGACGCAGACCAGCAGCTATTTTGAGGTGAGATACCTTCCAGTAGCGGTGGGTCTAAGGCCAAAATGTTGGCCCACCAGTAGGAGACGTATGAGAGATGATTTTCTCTATGATATCATCTAGGCTTGCTACTACCTGATATGTTATATGCTAGCATGATATGTTATATGTGATAGTAGTAGAGTTCGGTTGTTAGGACCGGATGGTAGTCGGACACCCCAGATACGTCTGACAGTATGTGATGTTATGTTTATATTCTAGCATGATCTGTTATATGAGTTAGAGGTAGTAGGAGGGGAGCAGTCCCCGAGTTCGGTTGTTAGGAGCGAAGGGTAGTTCAGACACCCCATATATGTCTAATAATTTGTTATGTTATGATATGTGATAGTAGTAGTAGTAGTAGGGGGTAAAATAGTCCCCGAGGTTCGGTCGTCAGGACCGAAGGGTAGTCAGCACCCCAAAATGGCTTGACGTGGGTAGTCAGCACCCCATAATGGCTTGACATGGGTAGGACGGCACCCCAAAATGGCTGCATGGGTAGGTCGGCACCCCAGAATGGTCGTACCGGGTAGGTCGGGCACCCCAGAATTGTCTGGCAGTACGTATGATATGTGATTGTATGGTATGTGGTACGATGGGGGAACTCACTAAGCTTCATGCTTACAATTTTTAGTTTTGGTTTCAGATACCTCTTCTTCGAAGGGGATGGAGCTGGCGCGGTAGCGGCCCATCATACACATGCCTTGTATTCCGCAGTATAAGATCCTCCTGGGAATTTGTACTCTGACATTATTATGTTTTATAAAATGTTTTTCAAGACATGCGATAACTTTTATGAAATGATATGATCGGTCAATGTTTTATTGCTAATGATTGCTAAGTATATGTTTTAAAAAAATGAAATTTTTGGCTCGTATTTTTGGGACGTTATAGGTTAACTTTTAACACCTTTCATTTCTCTATGTTACAACAACTTGACAGTGGGCCTCTCTATGGTGGTGGCTGGTTGTCATCAGAATTCATAAATAATCAATTCAAAATATGTTGCTATTACTTTCCACGACTCTTTAATGTAGTTTGAAACCTTGTACTGCTTTTTGTAATCCCTTTTCAACCTACAATTCAGAAACAATGATGATAAGGAAGAAAATAAGTTGTAACCCTTTGTTCTTTTTAGAAGAAAAAGGTGACTTCATCACTGATTACTCGGAATAAGAAACCAAACAACCCCTTTATGATACATATAATATGCAAATCAAGAAAATATATTAATATATGAGTGAATTACAGAATAGGTTGTTGGAAAAAATAATTATTTGATGGGGTGATGTCATCAGTAGTTTCATCTTTAGGTATTTGCTTCAAGTTGACTCAGTATAAGAAGATAAGAAGATTGTTATTGACCATGTTCATATTCTTTGAATTTTAATACCTTGTGAAGAACCTGAAGCATATGGCAACTATCATCACAATTAATCAAAGAATAATCAACTTACTTTCCCTTACATCTGTCTTTATAAGCAATGTGAAAGAAAAAGTTGCAGCTACCATAAAAATGACCACAAACCTCTATAAAATCAATAGCACACAACTTTAAATTATAGAATATCCAAAAAAATATGCAAAAAATAATAATAAATAAATAAAATACAAATTGATATAAAACAGTGTTCTAAAAGGCGCGCCATGGTGTAAGGCGTGGCTTCGCCGTTACGAAAAGCTTCATAATGTTGTTGTTAGGCGTGGCGCGTGGCAAGGCATGATATGGCGCGCCATGGCGCGTTATGGCGTGTTATGGCACGTGTTTTTTCGTTTGAGACACAGATTTTTCTCTTTGTTATGTCTTTTCAAATCGGAGATACAAGTATTGTGGTTTTTGTTAACTTTTTGTTATTAGTTATTGATACAATACTTCTAAAAAGTTGTTATATTTAATATAAATTTATATTTATGTGGTAATATAATTTTAAATCAATACAAAATCGCCGCCTTACATCACGCCTTGAAAAACGCCATAGCTCGTTAAGCTTGAGGCTTGGCCTTGTCGCCATGCCACGTCTCACGCCATTTAAAACCTTGTATAAAACACATACCCAAAAGCATCTATACTTATTTCGTGGTTATGATTTTGAGCCAAAAACAGTTTTCCTCTCCTATATGTCTGACTTATCATCATGAAATCCCTTATCCAGATTTGTCTTTAACTTTTCTAACAACTCTTTGAGATTACATAGTTCATGTGTGTTGGCCTTGTGGCAATTATTTGGAGGAACTGGTCCATCAATTGTAGTAAGATTTAATACTTAACCGATATTAATTAATAAAAAAGAACCAATATCTTCATCGTTGGATGATATAAAATTGACTTTGTACTTTGCATTTTTTGGATTAAGTAGGATGCTATAAAAAAAAAGTAGACATTGATTACATAGTTCATGTGTGTTGGCCTTGTGGCAATTGTTTGGAGGAACTGGTTGTAACAATCGGATTCCCAGGTATTAATTAATCATTATTTTTCTTGTAATTTGTAAGTGGACTCGGTGAGTTGGAGCCTAGAACTCGCCGAGTATGATCGCGGAATTCGATGCGGGTTCGCGGCCGGACTCGGCGAGTCCACGCTGTTTAATGAAATCCTAATTTCCCGGCCCTGAGCCCTATTTAAAGGGCCTTATAACCCTTCATTGCGGCTACCTTCGACCTTGAGAGCACCAAAGAAATTGAGAGTCCTTGTGAGTGAGAAAAGAGGCCATTATTCACCATCTTTGTGTGTGTTTGCAAGAAAGGAAGAGGAAGGCCAAGCTAGGAGAGTTGGGGAGCTTGGATCTACTTCTATTTCAGCAGAGGAAGCTTTTTGAGGTAACATTCAGAGCTTATTCTCGTGTTTTTGTTGATATGGCCAAATCTAGGGTTTCTATATGCCTTGTTCGCCTTGTATTTGGAGTGTGAGAGGTCCCTTGGGGAAATGTTACCTAGATCTGGACCTTATTATGTCCAGAGATTCCCAAATGCCCTGCTTTATGCCTTTTCTTTTGAGTTGGGGATTTAGGTTACCATTTTAGAGGTCATTTCACTAAAAGGATCCTTGTAAGCGTTGCATGGTAGCCAAATATCATCCCCAGACAGACGGACAGAATGAGCGGAAGATTCAGACGCTCGAGGATATGCTTCGGGCATGTATGTTGGATTTCAGGGGGGAGTTGGGATACGTACTTTCCCTTGGCAGAGTTTTCCTACAACAACAGCCATCATTCGAGCATTGGTATGCCGCCCTTTGAGCTGTTGTATGGGAGGAGGTGCAGGACCTCCATTTGCTGGAGAGAGGTGGGACAGCGTGTGATGGGCAGTATAGAGATAGTGCTTCAGACGACAGAGCAGAGCCAGCAGGTCAGACAGAGGTTGTTGACCGCTCAGAGTCATCAGAAGAGTTATGCGGACAGACACCTGTCCGAGCTTGAGTTTCAGGTCGGCAACTTTGTGCTCCTGAAGGTCTCTCCTTCGAAAGGAGTGATCCGATTCAGGAAGAGGGGCAAGTTGGGGCCCCGATATATTGGTCCATTCCGAGTGATCACAAGGGTAGGCCGGGTAGCTTACCGTTTAGATTTGCCAGCAGAGTTGGGGCAGATTCACGACACTTTCTATGTGTCGCAGCTGCGGAAGTGTATAGCCGATGAGTCGGCAGTGGTTCCATTAGAGGATATTCAGGTGGATGCAAGCCTGAATTATGCTTAGAGACTAGTGGCCATCAGAGATCGGAAAATCAAGGTTCTGAGGAACAAGGAGGTACCCCTGGTTTTGGTTCAGTGGCAGCATCGGAAGGGGTCCGAAATGACTTGGGAACCGGAGCGCGAGATGCGTGAGCAGCATCTAGAGTTATTTGCAGAGCAAGACTTCGAGGGTGAAGTCTAGTTCTAGTGGGGGAGAATTGTAACAGCCGGATTCCCAGGTATTAATTAATCATTATTTTTCTTGTAATTTGTAAGTGGACTCGGCGAGTTGGAGCCTAGAACTCGCCGAGTATGATCGCGGAATTCGACGCGGGTTCACGGCCGGACTCGGCGAGTCCATGCTGTTTAATGAAACCCTAATTTCCTGGCCCTAAGCCCTATTTAAAGGGCCTTATAACCCTTTATTGCGGCTACCTTCGACCTTGAGAGCACCAGAGCAATTAAGAGTCCTTGTGAGTGAGAAAAGAGGCTATTATTCACCATCTTTGTGTGTGTTTGCAAGAAAGGAAGAGGAAGGCCAAGCTAGGAGAGTTGGGGAGCTTGGATCTACTTCTATTTCAGCAGAGGAAGCTTTTTGAGGTAACATTCAGAGCTTATTCTCATGTTTTTGTTGATATGGCCAAATCTAGGGTTTCTATATGCCTTGTTTGCCTTGTATGTGTGAGAGGTCCCTTGGTGAAATGGTACCTAGATATGGACCTTATTAGGTCTAGAGACTCCCAAATGCCCTGCTTTATGCCTTTTCTTTTGAGTTAGGGATTTAGGTTACCATTTTAGAGGTCATTTCACTAAAAGGAGCCTTGTAAGCGTTGCATGGTAGCCAAGATTGTGACTTTACATGATGAATGTGCTTGGAAGGACTGGATCTATGAGTTAATGGAGCGGATCTGACCTTAGGAGCGAATTTGAGTTGATGCATGGCATGGACTCGCCGAGTCTGAAGAACAGACTCGGCGAGTAGCATGAAGATTGTCCTTAACCACTCAGTGAGTGGTCTTGCCGAGTTAAGGTGTTGACTCAGTGAGTCAGAGAGGGTTGTCGAGTGGACTGAGTCAGATGGGACTCGCCGAGTTGTTCTTGAGACTCGGCGAGTTGAGTCGTGGTGGTCCCGCGATTCATGCCAGGTAGGACTCGTCGAGTCAGGGGAGTACTCGACGTGCCAGGAGAGGATCCGAGGGAGTCAGTGAACACGTATAGACTCGCCGAGTCGCTCTAGTGCACTCGCCGAGTCCGGTCAAGTTGACCATTGACCAGAGTTGACCAGTGTTGACTTGATAGGGATAGTCAACCTTAGTTGAGAAAGTATTAATTAGAGATATATTGTATTATAGGAGGATTATAGCTCGGAGGATCGAGCGCGAGTGATTCCGGGACTTACGAGTATTGAGATACACGAGGTGAGTCTTCTCACTATACTTTACCTTAAGTAGGTAACCAGAGTTATGATACAGTGCTTGTATGATATATATGTGTTATGTGTTGCATTGCATTATTCTATGTGATTTATGTTGTGCATGTCTACTGAGTTAGAACCTGAGGTTTCACAGAGTTTGGGTGCACGGACCCACAGAGTTATAGCCTCGAGTGACTAATATTTGTTATATGTGGTATTTTGGGGAACTCACTAAGCTTTGTGCTTACAGTGTTGGTGTTATTTGTTTCAGGTACCAGTGATAACCGTGGGAAGGCGCCGGCTTGATCAGTACACACACATGGGATTTTTATGATATGTGATCTTGGGATGTTCTGTATGACACTGATTGGAGTTTCAGACATTGATGTTTTATGAAAATTTAATGAAAATGTTTTTATATTATGCGAAAAATTGTTTTGAAATTTACATTGTTACACTGGTCCATCAATTGTAGTATGATTTAAAAAACTTTGTTTTATTAAAACTCAACTTTTGTCTTTGTATATTTAAGGTTTCTTTTAAAAATAGTAAAAAATTACATAATTCTTAATAAAGGGGTTGTTATTACAAAATAATAATAATAAAGTTTGATAGTGTTATTCACAAAATCATAATAAATTCAAACCAGACCTTTCCACCAATCATTTACTCTTTCTGCCTATGATGCTTCTATCACATTTGTTTTATAGTGTAACTTCTGTTAATAGTTATAAAAACAGAAAACCACATGGGATTAACCAAATTTGTAGTAAAAAAATATGCATCTTATTGATCAGCGAGACTGCATTTCAATGGCTTAAAGTTTAGAGGTAGGAATGGGTACATTATGAACTGGACTGACTGTTGTTTAAATCAGAAAGCAATCCTATCTTGTAGAAGTTAAAATGTAGTATAAAAGCCTAAATCTCCCAACTTTCTCACAACTTTTCATCTAATTAACAAGAATAGAGAAAAAAAATTAACATACAAAAAAAGTTAATTTTCCTGCAGTTTCTTAATTTATTGAATAAACATACACAAATGCATTACCATATAGTCTGTTACAATGCATCGTAGATAGAAGCAAAGTTCAATTATATCACGCCTCCATGGATTACCATATAGTCTAAAACATTATAGATAATCAAGGATACAAACATAAGAAGGTGGAATCATTTAGACGAAGTAGTAAAAAGCTCTTTCACCAAGTTGCCCTTCCATTATTCCACTAATGATCGGAAAACAAAAAGCAGTTGTCTTTCCAGACCCTGTTTGTGCACAAACCATTAAACCCCTTCTACCAAGAGAGATTTGAATGGCATGTCTTTGAACAAGAGTTGGCATCATATTATTCATATACATGCACTTCCTAATGTTTAAATTTAAAGCTTTCCCTAAATCAATCTCAACGAAAGTGTTCACAGGAGGTGGGACATTATTGCCACTTGTCTCTGCTTGAGTATCTTCATAAGCATCAAGCATGAGTACAATTAAAAAATCTGATATAACATTTGTATATGCAGCTCGTATAAAAAACGTGAATTTAAATACGTTTTCATATTAAATGAAAAACAGATTCAAAAAGGTCCAGGATTCATGTTTATAATATAAACAGATGCAAGTCATTTCATAAGATTTTAAGAGTACATCCGATCGAAAAGAAACAATATATTCACATATAAAGAACGATATATAAAGCTTGTTGGAGCAATGAGATCGAGCATCTGAAATGTAGAATAATTTGCTATGCATGCTTATATATAATTAGCAATAAATATATTTCATTTGTTTATAATAAAAAATATTTTTTATGTTTACAAAGGATTTGTTAATAATAATAACTACTAGTTCCATAGTAATTTTCAAAAAAAATATCAATATTTTGGTTATTGAGTAATTTTCAAAAAATTCCGAGTATTTTGAACAAACTAACGAAAAATGAAAGAATACCAGTTAAATCTACCAAACCGACCAAAAAATGTTTTTTCGAAGTTTTAGATAGTATTCAGTGCTTTTCCGTAAATAAAAATTAGTTTGAGATATTTTTATAAATTAGACTAAAATTTTAAAACTTTTCTATAGATTCCTTTAAAAATAAATGTAATTTTGTCTTTAATTATTTTAGAACCAACAAGACATAATTTACATGAATTTATGGATCCAAATTTTGTATTTTTGTAATTTGATAACGAGTGGCATGGAATCTAAACCCCTCGTTACAAGCTTCCAAAAACCCGTGACCCGGTTGTTCAATCATCCGCAAGCAGCCATACCTAAAAGTCGCTGGTTGTAACATGTCGATATTTTCCAACAACCCAACTCCAATCAGAACGCCATTAACGACTTCAATATAAGCAACGATAAAGCACCCTCAAAACCCTAATTCATCACAAGGAACCAAAGATGTTCAAAGGGCGGAACCCAATCCGATTCACTATAACCATCTTATCAATATCAGTCCTCTTGATGATGACGATGATCATCCAAGACTGTGACGGATCTATGGTGACGTGCAAAGGCAACACTGCGGCAGAGTGCCTGGTTATTGAGGACGAAGAGCAAGAGCTTCTGATGGATACAGAAGAACATCGGCGGATTCTGCAGACCACAAATTCTAATAGTATCACTTATAGTAGTCTGCAACGGGGTAATTCGGCATGTGGTAACAATTGTGCTGGAGAAAAATATAACGTCAGTGGCCGGAAATGCAAAGCATACGAACAATGTAAATCATGATGTGGAGGGGTTTAGATTTGTTTTTGGTTGTTTCATGCTTGAATCGAAGGAGAGAACTTTAGTCATTTGTGTGTTGGCACTGATTTGGGTGTTGTACATCTACACTTGCTTTTCTAATTTTTATCAGAATAATAATGAAGATAATATCCCAAATTTGGCTGTAGATATTTCTTGCTTAATATGATTTTTCTAAATAAATAATAAATAAAAATATATTTTGTTGTTCAAAATATGACCATGGAAATGATATATATTACTCCCCTTGGTTTCATTATGTTGTAAATATTAAATGCATCAGTCGTATTTCAAAAGTTGATGACGCATTTAACTTATATTTTAAAGATAAAATTTTAGGGTCGGTCCCCATGGATTGAAAAAGGTATGATGTTGCTTACAACTATTGAAATGATATATATATATATATATATATATATATATATATATATATATATATATATATATATATATATATATATATATATATATATATATATATATATATATATATATATATATATATATATATATATATATATATATATATATATATATATATATATATATATATATATATATATATATATATATATATATATATATATATATATATATATATATATATATATATATATATATATATATATATATATATATATATATATATATATATATATATATATATATATATATATATATAAAAGAGAGTTCAATTGAGAAAAAAAAAGTTGAGAATGAGGGAATCATTTTCAGCCACTTATTTATTTTTGCCACAAAAGCCTGGTCGTACCAACGGAAATAGGAAAGGAATAAACATGTGTTTTCCAACAAAACATGTTTCCTTAAACTATGTTAATCATCCTCCCTAATAAATAAAGAACTTTTTGTCACATGTCACACTCTCATTGATTTTGTTACATGTCATTTTGTGGTTATTTTTAATTAATTTTTTTCTACATAGAATTTTGTGGTTTTTTTTCATTTTATTAATTTCCATAAAATATTTAAATGTAATAATTACAATAAATATTATAATAAATGCATATCAATTTCATTAATTGACTTCCTTATTGTTTCAATTTTCTAAATTAAAGTTTCATTAATTTTCTTTGTTTATTTATCTAAATTATTTGTTTAATAAAAAAACAAACAATTCAATTTTAATAATTCAATACTTTTATATTTTTTTTTTCTTATAAATTTAAACTTCTTAAATGTTTAAAATTTTATATTTTTTTCTTTAAAATGGGTCTTACACCTAGTTACCTTAATATATACAAAAACATAGTTTTTTCTTTTTTTTGTTTATTTTTAAGAAGCTATTTTTATCGAAAAATAATTTTAAATATACCAAAATTCATGATTTTTTATTCTCTACAAATATACATCCATACTGATATAGTTTTAAGATAAAATACAAAATTTATTTTTTTATATTTGCAGCTATCGTTATTCATAAGTGAATAAAAATGAATCAGATTTTTGCTACAATACATTCGTTATTCACTTATGAATAAAAATCTATAATTAATTTTTTTTACAGTTTAAGTATCATTCATATATGAATATAGCATATAATAAACATAGTATATTCATATTTAAATATTAGACGATGCATTCACTCGTGAATATTATATAGTTTATTTACTTGTGAATATTAGATGATATATTCACTTATGAATATTATATAGTATTTTCATATCTGAATATTACGTAGTATTACATGGTATATCACATGTGAATATCACATAGTATATTCACTTGTAAATATTATATGATATATTCACTTATGAATATTACACAGTATATTCACATATGAATACTACAAGGTATTTTCACAAATATATATAATTTTTATATATTATTCACATATGAATAACATACAAACTTCCATATTTGTTTTTTGTTTTAATAATCATATACTGATTCAGGTGAGAAAACATATCCATATATGAATATAACGTGGTAATTTAGTTTATACATTTCATCAAACAGTTGGAGTGCATACAATTTAACTTTTTTAAAAATGTTAAAAACATGATACTTTGAGTATTTAAAGCTTACAAAATAGTAGATTGATAGAGAATTATATGAAATTTATCAAAAAAAAAAAAACGATTTGATCTTTTTCTAACCTCAATTTTGAAGTTTTATTTGATAATCGATGTTGAATGAATGATATGAAGTGGATTATTTGTTGATTATCGATGATGTTGATCTAATGACGCTGGGAGTATAATTAATCGTAGATATTGAAGATCTGATCGTATTCAAGCATAATTGAAGGTTGTATTAAAAGAACCAAAAATGAATTTTTGTTGTTAATTGTTGAATTGTGTTAATAAACGTGTTATTGACGAAGATCGGTGATTGATTAGCACTGGATGATGTTGATGATATTTAATTGAAGAAATCTGGATGATTGTTGAAGGTTGGAGAAGAAATTTGGATGATGAACGACGAATGGGTTTGAACTGTAATCTAATTCTCTATAGATACATCTTTGAGATTGAAGGTTGTTATCATATTTACAAGTTTGCCACCGTGTCTGTTTATACTTAGATTAAATGAGTGGCTGAGAATAATTCCCTCATTCTCAACCTTATTTATTTTTTCAATTGAACCTATCTCTCTCTCTCCCTCCCTCTCTCTCTCTCTCTCTCTATATATATATATATATATATATATATATATATATATATATATATATATATATATATATATATATATATATATATATATATATATATATATATATATATTAGTCCCCTTGGTTTCATTATGCTGTATCGTTTGTACTTTTGATTAATACTGTTAATCAAAACGTTAAGGGGGTGTTTAGGTTTGCTTTTTCGGCTAAAAAATCCTTTTATACAAAGATCTTTTTGACTTTTGGATTTTTACAAAAGATGGTTTTAAAATGTGTTTGGTTTATCTTTTGAAAAGTTAAAGGCTAAAATTGTAAAAATCACTAATTTATGACTTTTGAAACAGCCCATTTTTGTTCCTGCCAAAAGTCACAAAAAGTTGATCTAAAAATAACTTCTTAAGTTACCAAACATCTTTTTTACTTTTAGTTTTTCCAAAAAACCAAAAGTCATTTTCAAAAGCAATCTCAAACACCCTCCAAGTTTTAGTGATGACGTTACATCATCATTTACTTACCATATCCATATGTTAAAGTCCTCACTGAATTTTGGTAAATTTTCAAATTTAGTGGCTAGCACTACGATTGCAGTCACTCACCTGTCAAAAGTAATATTCACTTCATTCGAGAAATGTTCACAAAAAATAGAGGCCGCTAAGTACATTTTGTTTCTCTAATTCAAAAGTAATATTCACTCGTTATTGAGTTCAATTTAACGAGAGAAAAGAAACGAAATAAATGGGTAAGAAAAAATTAGAAGAAATTAATTTTCTTGAGTTTTATTAAATAAAGGAAATGGAAGAAAATTGAATGATTACTTTCTCTCCTAATTTTTCTTTCCATTTGGAAGGATTTGAAAAGAAAAACCAAATGTTTAAATTTTCTTTCACTAGACAACAAGAAATTTCTATTTTTTTTTCTCCTCTTTTCACCTTCTTTTCACCTTATTTTCTTTTTTCTTCTTTTTTTTCTTTGCTATAAAATAAACATTATAATGATATATAGTATATAGTGGTCACTAAAGTTGTAAGCAATAAATTGAATGACCATATAACTATAATTTGTAGTTATTCGCTATTTTGATGGCTATATACGTAGATATCAAAAGTTTTTAGAAAATAAAACATATATATATATATATATATATATATATATATATATATATATATATATATATATATATATATATATATATATATATATATATATATATATATATATATAGGTTCAGGAGTTTAAAGTAATTATTGTGTTTTTGTATGTATAAATGTGAGTCAATCAAAATTTAAAAAATAAATAAATAATTAAACAAATCAATAAGTGAGATTTCGCTCTTTCTCCTCAGAATCAGAAATGTGAATATAGAAGGAGTGATTTTAATCGGCGACAAAGGAGGTCGTCTCTGTGGTTTGACGAAGTTGAAGGGACGAAGGAAAATGGTGGGGTGTCGCGATCAGCAAAAGTGAAGAAGTCGAGGTCCTCGGTCGGTTTGCTCGAAGGAAGAAGAAGAGGGGTTGTGAGGGGTGTTGCTTCGATCAGTAACAGGTTCTCTTCTCTTTTTCTTTGATTGTTAGATAGAAATCATTGCGGTGTTTGGATTGGGTGTTTGACAGGGAAGGAAAGGAAACACTAACTTGTTCTTGTTTGCACGTGTACTTTAGATTGATTTACTGTCAACCAATGAAGTTTAATTTTTCAAATGGGTTTTCTTAATTTGATTTGATTTCAATATATAGAATGGATGTTTTGGGTTGATTGTTTGACAGAAATCAGAGAAATTTTGGATGTGTTTAGGTTTATTGTCTAATTATTTCAAGGTGTAATATTTTTCGTGAATTGGGAATTTATCCTGATTGTCTAATTTTTACAAGAAATTGAAAGATGTTTTGATGGACACCAAGCGCTCGCTAAAATGCTTCAACTGAATGGTATTTCTTCGTGTATAGTATTCTATCAGAAAAGAATGTTTATTATGATAATCATGAACATATTATGTTAGAATTCCCCGAATTAATATAATTATTGGTAATGAATTCCAATTCTATCAGAATGAAATCACGAATTACAATTATATTGGAATAGAATATTGATATTTTCTCACTAATTTATTCATTGCATTTGTTTCCATAAAAGCTGATGCTTGAAGAAAGGTAGACTACGATTTACCAATTCCACCATGAAAAACCAAATGAGGAATTAGGTTTTAAATGAAATGAAATTCCTAGATTCTTTTGT
Source organism: Lactuca sativa (assembly GCF_002870075.4). Taxonomy (NCBI): domain Eukaryota; kingdom Viridiplantae; phylum Streptophyta; class Magnoliopsida; order Asterales; family Asteraceae; genus Lactuca; species Lactuca sativa. The sequence continues at coordinate 380,534,277 of NC_056626.2, forward strand.
TATTCATTGAACTCTTCAATGGCATGTTTAATCTCGATTATGCCCTTCAAGTTTGTGAATGGGATACCGAGGATCACAAATAAGGTGTGAATAACCATCCAAATTAGCTTGGCACGCTTGAAGTCATTTAACGCAAAATCAATGTGCCGGTTAGCCACATACGCTTCATTGATCTATGATAATTCTTGAGCTACCCTTTGTCATCTTTGTTAGTCCAAGTTAGTGTGCCGGTTAACCACAAACGCTCAACTAACTACTTGACAAGGTGCAAAGTGAAATTTCATGGACTAGCATCATTTTGACATTTTTCCTAAAGTAACTAAGATTGAGAATTTATAAAAATATTTACTTTCTTTATAATTTCCATTATACTTATTATTGAGGAATTAATGTCCTATCCTAACCGTTCGACTAACGACCCTCCACCAATCAAGGAAGCGGTGGGTGAGAGTTGACATCCATTCAAACGCCATTTTATAAGCAGTTTCCTTATACCGCCCCCTTATAGATCAGTTTCGTGAACGAGGCCTACTAACGGTAAGACTGACTGATCTTATATGTATATATATATATATATATATATATATATATATATATATATATATATATATATATATATATTAATCTTTTAATATTATAATTGTATAAGGGTTGTATTTTAAACTTTTAAAATACTAGGGTTTTAGAATATAATATTTCAAAATTAATCTTTTAATTAAATTTTAAATTCTAAAACTTTAGGTAAAATTTTGAAACTTCTCAAAACTTTCTAGATCAAATTTTGAATAATTAAATGAATCATATAATTTTGAACATTATCTTAAAATTTGACCATTATCTTTAAATTAGATGAGGATATCCATTACCATATCAGAAAATTCGGTTTTAAATAGTTAAAAAATTTTAGGCAATTATCCTTATCTAATTTAGGCTTGAAATCTTAAAAATCTGCCAACAGATGAACCAACTCGTCAAGTTAGGGCATGGACAAGTTGAGTTGGTCCAACTCCTCGGTTTCATCACATAACTCATCGAGTTTAGCACACAGTTAGCAAAAAACGATTTTTGATCTAGCTTTGAACAATTACAATTGCATCAAATATAATAGAAGAACACCCTAACCTTTGATACCACTGATGGGTTTTTAAGCATTACAACATTCCTATGTGTACATGTAACCCTAATTGCTTTGGATCTAGGTTTCTCTCAAGTTATACATGAAAATTAATTTTCCATAGAAAAACCCTAATCTAGCATAAAAGAAAAATGAAATCTAATCATATTAGAGTTTAAAAGAATACCTTTCTTGTTAATAGCTTCATCTTGACTTTCAAGAAATTAGTGCCCAAGTGTTGCACCTTTAATGGAGTCACAAACACCACTTAGCAAAGGATGACAGAGAGAGAGGTGATGGAGGCTACTTGATTTCGGCTAGGGTTCTCTAAGAATGTATTGGGCCGAAAGCTGTAAGACAATGCTTCCTTATATAATTGAGCAGCTAAAGTTTTAAGTGGAAACCCGAATTCTTTGCTTAAGCCTTAAGCAATCCATTGACACCTTCTAGAAGGCCCCTGGGACAAAATCTCTATGCACTTCTGATAGATTTCGTCCACTCCTTCTTTAAAGAGTCCATCAGCCATACCTGCAACTATCAATGATTTGCAATATCAGTCCCCTTAATTTTAATTAGCTTCTTTTAATCACTAAATTAATTCCACATTAATTTCTGATCAATACTAATTAAATAATACTATTTCTCAATTAATATAGTGTAACAACGTAAATTTTCAAAGAAAATTTTCATTTAAAAATCACATTAATCTCATTAACACAATCTCAAAATTCCCAAAATATTGGATTTTCAAAAACACATGTGCATAAGTTTTTTGAAAACATAATCCAGGATCCTCAAAACATATCTCCATCTCGTGTGTACAATCAAGTCAGTGCCTTCCCGTGATCCTAAGATGTACCCGAAAAACGTAACACATAACACGGTAAGCATGGAGTTTAGTGAGTTCTCCAAAATACCACACATATCTCATTAGCCTTTCATGGATATGCTCGAATAAGACCCTCCGGTCAATGTGTCTCAGTGGCACCCTTTGGTCCTACAACTTGGATGGACCCTCCGATCCTAACTCAGTAAGCTTAATATAATACACAGCACAAATCACAAAGATATAATCAAAATTTTCATTTAGAAATCACATTAATCTCATTAACACAATCTCAAAATTCCCAGAATATCGAATTATCAAAAACACATGTGCATAAGTTGTTTAAAAATATAATCCAGAATCCTCAAAACATATCTCCATCTCGTGTGTACAATCAAGCCAATGCCTTACCGTGATCCTGAGAAGTACCTGAAACACATATCACATAATATGGTAAGCACAAAGCTTATTGAGTTCCCTAAAATACCACACATATCTCACTAGCCTCTCATGGCTATGCTCGGATAAGACCCTTCGGTCAATGTGTCTAAGTGGGACCCTCCGGTCCCACAACTCGGTGGACCTTCCTATCCTAACCAAGTATTCTCAATATAAAACACAACTCAAATCACAAAGAGATAATACAGAATATCACAATACTCAATATAAGCATATAAGACCCTCCGGTCACACAAAGATTACCACTCTAAGTAAGTCTAGTGAGAAGAGTTACCTTGTAACTAAGCAAGCAAATAAACCTCGTTCACGAATCTCCAAACTAGCTTCCACTTAACATATATGATAGTTATCTCTAATTAACACTTAAATCATGACTCTAAATAAACTAAGTTCTTTTCTCTCTAAAACTCTTGGGATGGGTAAAAGACCATTTTACCCCTCTATGGTCCCCATAATCCCTGTCTTGACCAGACCCAAAAGACAACAAAAGTCAACACTCGAGTCAACAGTATATATTGACCTAACTCGCCAACTACATCTGTGATACTCACTGTGTCCCCTCATTTCCTCAGAAATGTCGTGAAAATCCAACTTAACTCGTCGAGTTGTCTCGTCAACTCGTCAAGTTACCCATGTCCAGATTTGTCGAGGAAAACCCTAGGCAAGTCGTCGAGTCAGCTCATCGACTCGGTGAGTCCATTCACTCTTTTTTCTCATTCAAACATTTTAAGGCAGATCTACAACCCCAAACTCTAGATCTAGCCTCCTAAGGCTGAGATACCATGCAAAGCCACAATCTTTACGTCCATGCATGGCACTTAGGGCTTGAAATGCCAAAACAATCTCATTTAGGGTTTTAAGCATATAGGATCTTCTATAGCTTAATAAATTTGAGAACTTTTGACTCTAGGGACCTCACAAGGTCCATATCTGATGTCTCAACACTTAGAAAGCTCAGGTCACTCAAAATCTCAAGAAAATACAAAAATAACCCTAAAAGCTTCCTATCAACAAGATCTAAACAATATGATGAGCAAGGTAATGACTTTTACCTTCCAACAGAAGCTCAAGGTTGATGAATACTAGATTCCATAGTCCTTCCTTGTTCCAAGCTTGATTCTCTCCTCTTCTATTCAAATAGATCACAAAACACTCAAATATTAGCTATCTTTCTCTCTTAGCTAACTATGGCCGATTAGGGTTTCACTCAGGGAATAAGGTGGCTGGTGAGGCGGAAATGAGGGCTTAAGGTCCTTTAAATAGGAACCAACCCCGGAGATCTAAGGTTTTGTCTCACATCACAAACTCATCGAGTTGTTTGTAAAACACACGTGGTTAATTCGTCTCTACTTGACGAGTTGGGGCACCCACTCGTCGAGTTGCTCAATTAACTCATAAATAAATATATAGATATTATACTTGGGGGTCGGGATGTTACAAATCTCCCCCACTAGAATAAGAGTTTGCCCTCGAAGTCATGCTCCAGAAATAACTTTGGGTACTGCTCGTGCATCTCTGAATCTGGCTCCCAAGTCCACTCAGATCCCTTTCGATGTTGCCATTGGACCTAAACCAGGGGAACCTCTTTATTCCTCAAAACCTTCACTTTCCGATCCAATATCTCTAACGACCTCTCAGTGTAATTCAGGCTCACATGTACCTGAATATCCTCTAATGGTACAACCGCCGTCTCATCGGCTACACACTTCTTCAATTGAGACACGTGGAAAGTGTTATGAATCTGGCTCAACTTTGCAGGTAGCTCCAACTAGTAAGATACCTTACCCGATCTAGCATTCACTCTGAAAGGAACAATGTATCTAGGGCCCAACTTGTCCCGTTTCCTGAATCAGATCACCCTTTCCATTGGGATACCTTCATGAGGACAAAATCTCCGACCTGAAATTCTAGCTTGAATCATCGTCGGTCTGCGTAACTCTTCCAACGACTCTGGGATGTCAGTAACCTCTGCCTGACCTGTTGAATATGCTCGCTCATCTTTAGCTCTATCTCAGTGCCACCCATCACTCGATGTCCTACCTCTCCCTAACAGATGGGAGTCCAACACCTCCTCCTGTATAAGAGCTCAAAGGGAGGCATACCAATACTGGAATGGTGGCTGTTGTTGTAAGAAAAGTCAGCCATGGGAAAATTGGTTTCCCAACTTCCATCGAAGTCCATAGAAGTAAAATGCACATCCTGATCTGACATTATCGATGTTTTCACTCCATGTCATTCCGTGACCTCTCTCACATAAATCTCAGCTAGTTTCTTTGCAGAAGAGCTCTCACTTATAGAAAGAAAGTGAGCATTATTCGTCAACCGGTCTACAATCACCCATATTGCATCGACACCTCGAGCGATTCTTTGTAATTTGGTGATAAAATCCATGGAAATCAGTTCCCACTTCCTCTGGGGAATCTCTAGAGACTATAAAGGGCCATGTTGACACTTGTGCTCTGCCTTAACCCGACGACAGGTCAAGCACCTCTCAACTACCCATGCCACATCCCTCTTCATACAGGGCCACCAGTAATCTCTCTTCAGATCAAAATACATCTTAGTGGACCCTGGGTGGATCAAGAATCTCGATCTATGTGCCTCCTCCATCAGTATGCGTCGAGCTCCACCTGTATAGGGCACCCAAATCCGCCCACAGAATGTCATAACCAGCGACTATCCATCTCAAACTTAGAAATCTACCCTAGTATCCACTCTCTCTGACGGTTCTCTGGTTTTACAGCCTCCACTTGGGCCTCTTGGACGGTATCTAGGAATTGATTCATCATCGTCATCCTCATGCACACATCTCATATCAAAGCACTCGCTGCTCTACGGCTCACAGCATCGACTACCATATTAGCCTTGTCTGGATGATACAAGATCTCGCAGTCTTAGCATTTCACTACATCCAACCTCCTCCTATGTCTCATATTCAAGTTGGGCTGATCCATGAGGTACTTCAAGCTCTTGTGGTCCGTGTATATAGTACACCGGACCCCATACAGATAGTGGCGCCAGATCTTGAAGGAGAACACCACCGCCCCCAGCTCCAAATCATGGGTGGGATACCTCGTCTCATAAGGCTTCAGCTGCCTCGATGCATATGCTATCACATGTCCCCTCTACATCAACACCGCACTCATCCTGAATATAGAAGCATCATAAAAAATTACAACCTCCTCCACTCCCACAAGAAGGGCTTAAGCTTCAACTCTCACTTTCATCTTCGTTCTTTTCTAAACTTTCAAGAACTACTCCATTCTCCTTCAAGAAATCATGAGGTGGTGTGTGTATTCAACAAGTTTTCATCAAGTTCATCCATCTTGGTAAGTTACTTCATAATCAAGATGTTTAACTTCATTTTATGCTAAGATTTTCACTCATAAACACTCCTTTTCGTGATTCAAGCTTCCTAAAGCTCCATAAGTTTGAAAACTCTTCCTAAGAAGCATTCAAGGCCTAAATCTCCTTCAATCTTCTCTTCAAAACCCAACTAACACTAAGGTGAGCTTCATACTCCTCCTTTTTGTGATTTACTAACTTTTAGGGGAGAATACAAGTTGGGTTTGTGTTAAATCTAAGTATTTATGCATTCTTGTGTGTAGTTTCATGATTTGTTTTGTAAATATGTTATGAATCTATGTTAAACACTCATAAACTCAATATATTTTCCAAGTCTTGAAGATCATAGGAAATCAAGTTACTTTATGTAACTCACTATGATGTTGAAAAGATTAAGCATGTTAAAGAATACAATAAAACTAAAGAAAACCTAAGGATGGGCCATAATTGTCAAATGAGAAAAAGTGAGCCTTTTTATGAAAGTCATGGGTTTTAAGGGGTCAAAAGAGTTATTTTGGATAAAAGGGCTCATTATGATAAATCCTGGTTTTATAAGATTCAAAAATGTTTGGAATTCCCACTTTAAACACCTCACTAAATCACAGCTTAGACATCATTCTCGTAAGTAGATCAATCACTATAACGACTTTGAATCACTGATAAATCATATTTTTTAGGTTCATAATAATGAAACTATATTTAAATATAAGCTATATTTAAAGTAGGGTAGCCGTATCTCATTTACAGCAGCTTTTGCTAAAAACCGGGCTTTATGCGGGTAGAACTTCTGAGCTGAAAGCTCTTCTTCTCGGAGCTTTCCGATGCTCTGGGACTTGATTCAAACACCTTGGAGGTGCTAGGGAAAAACCTTGAAGGTTTGGGGGTATTTGGGAGAAAAGAAATGGAGAGGTGTGAAGAAAATGGGAGATTTGCGCCACTATTTATAGGCTGAGTTCGGTGCAAATGCAACACGTTCACGAGACGAACGCAGTGCGTTCACAAATGCAGAGCGTTCCCTAGACGAATGTAGCACATTCGTTGCCACGTGTCGCCATCTCATTCCAAGCTGTGGGGAGGAAGCTACGGCCAGGATTGCGCCACGTAACCCAAACTCGCACAGCTCATTCCCGTTTTCTAAAAATCATAACTTTCGCATACGAGCTCCATTTTTGATGTTCTTTATATCCATGTATAGGTGAGATTATACTCTACGACTTTCGTTTGGACGTCGTCGGCTAATTTTGAATTTATTATTAAAGTTATAATTTTAACAGGTCGGGGCAGGAAAAGTCCATTAAAATTTCAAAACTTCTTCATCTGACGTCCGTTTTTGTCTGTATTTTTACTGTTTTGCTACTAATAACGAGATATTCAACTCTCATTTACGTTGTCTTGGCCAAAAACCGCTCGATCTAAAATTCACATTCCTGGCTGTGCAATGCTATGCCAAATCTTTTAAAAATCATAACTTCCTCATACGAAGTAAGATTTGGTTGTTCTTTTTATGCACGCTCTCGGTTTAACGTATACTAAAACTTTAGTTTAGCTTGCTAAGGCCAAAATTCCTCTATCGTAAATTCACTATTTATTTCATGCAGTGTCGTGGTGGTTTTGTCACGAAACTTCGACAAGGCATAACTACTTCGTTATAACTTGGATTTCGGCGTTCTTTATATATCCGGTATCCTTGTTTCGACCACTACAACTTTATGTATAGATATTGGGTTTATCTAACACTTTATTTTCGATGCTTATTTTTATTATATCTTTATAAACCAATATATAAGCACATAAAATCACATAATTCACATAATATTGAAGTAATTCATCTTTATTAATTCAAAATAGGTTATAATGTTTGACCTTGACTACTACATCATTTTACTAATGCGTAACCCTAAAACACGGACATTACAATTTTCTCCCCCTTGGGATGATTTCGCCCCGGCATCGTGCATCAGCAAACAGATGTGGGTAGCAACTCATCATATCACTCTCTGTTTCCTAGGTGAGATTCGACCTATTCTTATGTTTCCAGCGCACAAGCACTAAGTTGACCATCTCGCGTCCTAACTTCTTAGCCTTACAGTTAAAGACTGCCTCGGGCTCTTCGATTAGCCTCTTATTTTCATCCATCCTTAACTCTGAAATAGGAATTATGACGGGAACTTCTCCTGTGAACTTCCTCAAATAACACACATAGAAAGTGTTGTGAATACCTGTAGTGGTGTTGATTATGATGGCATGTGTGGAATTAGAAAAGATCTAGCGAATCATCATGTAAAATTAAGAACACATTGAGTAAAATAAATCTTTGTAAGCTCTTATTAGATCTAGAAAGAATATACAAATGGGTTTGTACAAAGTTTCTCTCTCTAGTCTAACACTCCAAATGGATTCAGTTACATAATGGGAGTCACTCACTTCCTATTTATAGGAAATACTCAACCCATTTACACATACAAAGAGGAAAGCCTAAAACACTACATCCAAGCATGACTTTGCACCCTAACATTCTCCCCCTCACAGTTAGGATTCGATGTCCAGCTTTAATCTCCAACGAGCTAGCGCGATTAAGACCAAACTCCCCCTCGAAGTAACACCGGTCTTCAAATCCGCAAACGAATATTCGACAAACCCGAGAAGCTTCGAATACCCACCATTCTCCCCCTTTTATAATCAAAAAATGATTATAAAACCCACTAAGGATGAGAAGCGCCCGAGGAATAGACAATACAATACTCCCCCTTGATGTGTACCAAAAATGAATCACCAAAAATCTTGCACGGAAAAACATTCACGAAAAAGCCACAAAAATTTCCAATTTATGAAAAATTTTGACTTTTTGGGTGAAAGTTGCAAGATTTTTCAAAAACCAGGTAGAAATTGTCATTTTCTGAAACTTGCATGGACCCGTTGCGCCAAAAACAGTCAAATATGCGAAACTCTAGCCCATTTGCGAAACCGGGCATAAAGCGTAAATTCGCACAAATTGCAAAGACTAGAATTGAAAATTCTGCAATTTCTCAGCTTTTATTACCCAATTGCGAAGTTGGGTATTTGTTGCCAAAAATCAGAAACTGCAGGTACTCATTTTAAAAATTTCTACATTTTCTTCAAACCTGCGAAACTGGGCTAATTTTGCCATTTCATGAAAATATAAGAGGCCAAATTCGAAACTATTAGCTTTCTTCCCCATTCATTAAACTGTGAAATGTTTCGCATCTCAATTCTTCGCATGTTTATGAAACATTGATGCTGATGCGAACCATGGATGAAAAGATTTCGCATCTCAGATTCTTCGCATGTGACTGAAACATGAATGTGAACCATGTTTAAGAAAACTTTGCATCTTTATCCCAAGTAACCAAATATGCGAACACAATCTCAACTTTAATCACCTTCGCTTTTTAATCCAATTAACCCAATGCGAAATTAATTTTGAAACCCAGATGCGAATATCTCCGTTACATAACAAAATGCGAATGAACATCTTGTTTTACTTCCAAATTGCGAATCATATTACATCCTTATACCCATCGATTGTTCTCATTTCAATTCTTCAACCATGCGAAACCGAACGACTATTTGCAAACAATCAAGGCTTCAATCATACGATATTTGATATTGATTTTCCAATCTTGACTATCATTAGATCCCAAATCCAAAATCGACTTTAAACCAGAGCATCAAACATTCGAATCTTGATCCAAAAATCACCGACTCTAAAAAATTATCCCAAATCGAAATTATCGATCTATCACACCAAAGACTCCGATTGATCGACACTAAAATCGAATTCGCAACTCCAAATACTCCAAACTCAATATCGATTTTTAGGAATCGAAATTGAAACAAAATCATCACACTTCGACAATCGACTCACTAAAATCAACAATTGCAAACCAATCTATTTCAAATCAGCATTCGCTTTTTATTCAACCCATCGACCTTTCGCTTTTCAGTCAAGATCGACTCCAAGCTAAATCGATTCCAGTTCGGTCCTTAGCTTTGATTCACGACTCCAAAATCATCGATCAAAATCACGATTATATCATTTGATTTCACAGTTTGACTTTTTAGAGTCAATGAACCATAAACACAAAATCGATGATTCTGATGTCTGATTTAAGATCAAAAAGAGTTATTCAACTGTTCTTCACCATCTTCAAGTGTTCTCGGTTCGTTTCATAGAAATAAAAGAGATCAATTTCATGATTTTTAACTGACTTGATCATGATTGATTTATGTGATTAAACACAATATATAAAATCGATTCACAAGTTAGACTCAGCAATCAAAGTCAATCGAATTAGAGATATAAAGAAATGAAAACAAAAGTAGAATCAAATGCAGACGATTAAGAATCAAGAACCAATCTGAGTGAGTTTGATGGAACAACTATTTGATGTGTGCGAATAGATCTGGAACAAGACTAAGTGATCATATGATGTAAACAAATTTTGGGCTCACAAATGGATTATCAACGATTATATCTCAATTGTTAGGCTTAAATTAACAATGAATAGTAATTTCGAATTTTTGGGCTCAAATTAACCAGCATGAATAGTGAACATATTGAGTTTTAAACAAAATGAGTTGAATTTGGTTTTGATCTAAACAAAAATAATTAGATCAATAAAGGGGTTGAAACGGATTTGATCCAATGAGGCAAACCGAACAAAAATGAAAAACATAAAATACGAATCGAAATCATGGATGTTTTGGAATCCATTTGAGAGTTTGAAATACCTTTTTGACGAATCGAGTTCCGTTTTCAACAAATGAATCAAATTGGGAAGATCTTGGTTCTTTTGTCGGAATGAGAAAATCTCCAAATCGAACATTGTACCACCCACCATTCGAGATGTACAACTCGTTCTTCGTGTTCTTCATGTTCTTCAACGATCCACGAACATCTTCAAAAGAACCACCAACACTTTTGGGTTTTGACTTCAAATTCAATGCAACCTTTGGAGATTGTTGCTTTGGAACCCAAATTTGTTTCACGGATTTCGGCTTCACAACATTTGACGATTTTTGTGAGTAAACCCACTTGTTTTTGCGATTAATCTTCCTCTTCTTTTTCTTTCTCATCTTTTTGCATCTTGAAGACTTGACTCCATGAACAAACCCACTTTCAACAACATAAACATTTTGAGTTTGAATCAAATCTTTTGGAGTTTGATACTTGTGATTTTCTTGGATCACCGGCTTCCGATAAGGAATCATTCCTTCAAACGAATCACAAGAACACAAAATATCATCGGTTTGAACTCCAATCGAGCAAAAAACTTTTTCATCATGAGAATCAACTTGATCTCCTTTTTCTTGAACATCAAGAACATCACATTGAACTCCATTGTCAAGAACTTCAACAATCTTAAGAGCAAGAAGATCATTTGGGTTTTCAACAAGAGAAACATATTTCTTATCGAACAAATATTTTTCTTCTCCAATCTTATCACTACTACGTGATATTATGGAACATGTAATATCTGCCAACCATTTGATCTCACAAAGTGGTTGAAATATCAAGTTTCCATGATCATCCTTCAATCCTCCATAAGAAACCATAGTTCCCCAATATATCTTCTTGTTTAACACCAACCCATAATATTGATCTTTATTGACTTTGTATTTGATACCTTCACCGATCAAAATCCAAGAATTATAAGGCAAATTCACCATGATCATAAAAACTTGAAGATTTATAGAGAGAGAAAATGATTTTGAATGGGTTTTCTAGAGAGAGAAAGTAAAAATCACTTGAAATCTAGTGAAGAAAATCGAATTATGAATAGAATCAAAGATGAATTCGATTTCTAGAATCCAAAAACCCTCTAAAACACGAAGATCCAAGATCATAAAATGAATCACTAAATCAAAATCGCCATCAAGGATCAATTCTTGATGAAATCAAGAACACCCGCTCTGATACCAATTGTAGTGGTGTTGATTATGATGGCATGTGCGGAATTAGAAAGATCTAGTGAATCATCATGTAAAATTAAGAACACAATGAGTAAAATAAATCTTTGTAAGCTCTTATTAGATCTAGAAGGAATATAGAAATGGGTTTGTACAAGGTTTCTCTCTCTAGTCTAACACTCCAAATGGATTCACTTACATAATGGGAGTCACTCACTTCCTATTTATAGGAAAGACTCAACCCATTTACACATACAAAGAGGAAAGCCTAAAACACTACATCCAAGCATGAATTTGCACCCTAACAATACCATCTAGTTCTTCGGGTAATTCAAGCTTGTAAGTTTGATTCCTAATCTTCTGAAGAACTTTGAATGGTCCTATAAACCATGGACTCAATTTTCCTCGTTTCCCAAATCTTATAAATCCCTTCCATGTTGAGACTTTAATCAAAACTGAATCTCCAACTTCAAATGTCATAGGTCATCTTTTTTTGTCAGCATAGCTCTTTGATGTTCCTGAGCTGCTAACATTCTTTCTCTGATCACCTTCAGGCTTTCAGCAGTCTGAAGGACTATCTCGGGGTCCATAAACTACTTTTCTCTAGCCTCAAGCCAACAAGATGGCATACGACACTTTTATCTATACAAGTCTTAATAAGGTGCCATCTTGATGCTTGAGTGGAAACTGTTATTGTAGGAAAACTCTACCAAAGGTAATTCCTCATCCCAGTTACCTTGGAATTCCAGGGTACATTCTCGTAGCATATATTCAAGTGTTTGAATCGTTCTTTCGCTCTGACCATCCGTTTGCAGATGGTATGCTGTACTTAAATACAATTTCGTACCCAATTCCTGTAACATCCGGTTTCGGATTATCCATGATTAAGGTTCATGGGCCACGAGTCGAGGGCTAGAAAAGTAGGGCATCTCATTACCCTTCCGTAGGTATGAGGATTTTTGGAATTCGAGTCATTTCGAAGATGCTATGGAATTTTGGGAGAGTTGGCAAGATAAGTCCCTAAGTGAGGATTTTGGTAGCGAAGTACGTTGGATGTACGTATGCATACGCTTAGCATATAGATGCGCATGTTTCTTAAGCAAGAGCCACCTAGTACGCTGGGCGTACCAGGGGGTACGTTAGGCGTACTAGGCATAGAAGGTGTAACACCAGCGAAATTAGGGTAAAAAATTTAACTCTTATAAAACCATAATTGGGATATACCGAGTGGTATATATCGTAACAAGGTTTCCAAAAATGTAAAGAACACTAAAATCCGAGTTATAACGAAGAAGTTATGACCAATTGAAGACCCGCGACAATACCGGTAAAACACTGTTAAATGTAAAATATGAAATCCCGATAAAATACTTTTTAGTATTAGGTATCTAAATGAAAGTCATAGACATCATTAAACCATGAACATACACAAAAAGAACGCCCCAATCTGACTTCGTATGAGGAAGTTATGATTTTTCGAAGTTTCTGACCTAGCAATAGACATCTAAAAACTCGAAATAGAGATCAAGCGGTCTTTAGCCAACACAACCTAAAAAAAAGTTAAAGACCCCGACAATAGGAGTACAAAAGTAAAAAGTCTGATGGAAATGGACATCAGATGAAGGAGTTACGGAATTTAAACGGACTTTTCCAGGTCCAGCCTGTTAAAAAGTAATATTATAAAAATAAATTCAAGATTAGCCGAAAGAATCTAAACTAGAGTTGTAGACCCTTTTCACACCTACGCGTGCATATAAAGAACGTCGAAATCGGAGCTCGTACGCGAAAGTTATGCATTTTACAAGTTTGAGACCCGAAATCCAAGGCTGTCAGGTTGGCCACGACATGGCACAGTTGGCCACGACGTGGCAACATGAATGATGGCGTCTTGTCAATGGAAGAGGATAGGATTTATCACCACGATGTGGCACAGTTGGCCACGCCGTGGCACCCAAAATATGACCCTATAAATAGAACTCAAGGGTTCTGGGTTTCATTGCTCAGCTCTCTTCTTTCTCGCGCCGAAGCTTTGTGTTTTTCCACTCAAAGCCATCCCGACACCCCAGTTTTCACACTCAAGTCCCAAAGGAAGCTCTACACTCCTGAGAGTCCTGAGAATCCCGAGATTTTTCCGCGTATTCAGTTTTCCTGTCGAAGTTCTGCTCGATTCTTCTCTCGACTACTTCAAAGCAACCACTTCAATAAAGTGAGTTCATACCCCTACAAACACACATTAAATACATTTTTACTTGATTTTAAACACTTTTAAGGGGGGGGGGGGGAATACAAGTAAACACACGGCAAAAATTGTGTGAAACATCGATCTTTTACTACGCTTTTCATACTATTGTTTAAACTATCATATGAAGTTGTTATCATGTAAAACACCTCACAACACAACCTTACCCTCTTGGGATACAATATGTTTTATAAATTGAAATATGTTTTATTTATACGTTTGCATACTACATCATATCAAGGGTAACAATTTTCAACTATAACATAATGCTTTTACCATAAAACTCAACTCATCATCACGCCTTTGTAACACGGTAGAAAAGAAAATCATTTCGTACAAACGATTTTTCATCATATTACTCATGAACTTGTTGTTAGCCATCCTTGTTAAACCATTTGATGCATTCAAAGAACTAATGATTTATGCTTAGTCAAACATTATTAAAGAGAATAAACATTGTATACAAAACTATCACCTTAATACAGACTTAGTTGAGAATCCGCGAGACATTTACATCTTCAACGCTACCTTTTTGCGAAAAGGTACAACTTAAAGTCCTGTATAGTATAACCAGAGTCCCCCATTTGGGAGAGCGTGTCAAATGTGTATAGATCTATACGGGAAGTCATGATCCCGCGCCCTGAGTGTTAGCTACAGTCCTTTGGGTGACAGTTTGTCATAAACGTTTCGACGCCTGAAGACCGTCGCCACAGGAATATTATGTTTAGTATGGTTATAAAACTCACCAGATAGACAAATATTCTGGTATTTTGATTTTATGAACGAGTAGCTATTAAAACCATTCTTCATCTAACAAGTGCAATCTTCTTATAGCTTTATTATATCAAAGTATGCCTCAACCTTTAAGCATGTCAGTTGCTTGCGATTTTCGGTCTTAGAGACTGCATGTTACTTTAGGAAAATAAGGGATTTTCCTGTATCTAAAACAATCAACTAATAGGAAAATAAGGGATTTTCCTGGTGCAACTATTTACAATTTACAAAACGAACATTCATATGCATCTCATAGTTTGGAAGAAAATAAGGGATTTCCTTGGAAAACACACAAACTTTGGAATGGCATACATTTTCTCAAAACCGCTTGTGAACTCACCAAATTAATTGTTGACACTTTTTCTTTGAAATAACTTGTATTCTCAGGGAACCGCTAAGCAGGTTTGGAAATCATCTTTTGGGGATTAACGTTCTGGTGTTAATGACTTCTTTTGAAACATGTTATTGTAACTACGATTATGTAAACACTTTTAAATATTTATATAGTTGGTGGTGTGTACTTTCCTTACTATGCAATTGTTATGATACTAAATATGACGTCCTCTGCCCTCGAATGTTTCCGTCGTTCTGGTTTGGGGGTGTGACAGAAGGAAACCCTAATTAAGTGAAGTGTACCTATAAAAAGAAAGAGATAGTTTCATTTCTAGCCACCTTCCTTAGTTATTAAACCCTCTCAAACCCTAATATCCATTCTTGAAGCTTGTGGTGGCCATGATGAGCTTGTTTGTGTTCTTTTGGGCTTTTGAGAGTTATGAAGGAGCATGGAAGGGAGTGAAGTTGAAGAACAGGTTGTGCATCTGAGCTTTCTTGGGGCTAGAGCACCATTTGAAGGTATAAAGCTCCAAGCTTTCCCTCTCGTTTTGTTTTGTGCATATTAGGGTCCATTTTAGGGTTTTTGGTCCCATGCTTGAGGCTTTATGAGCTGTTGCACCCCAGAGCTTAATAACCTGTCCTTTTAAGTGTTTCTAGTGGTGGAGAACCATAAAAATAAGGCCTTGATCGTGTGAATCTACCCATGCATGAGTTATGAACATTTTGGGTTAAGAAAGTAAGAGTTTTTATGTGTTGTGACCTTATCAGCCATGCAAAGGCTTAAAGTTGTAAACTTTATGGAGTAAGAGATGTTAGGATGTCAAGATCCAAGAGTTGAGCTAAGGTCTTAACGAGTTAAGACCCAAAAAAATGGATTAAACGAGTCTGAGGCACGCGCCGTGTAATTCCAGTACGCCCCGCGTACTGGGTTGAGGTCCCCGATCAGTTTCTTGAGTGTTTGGGTACGCTGAGCGTACCATGGGGGTATGCCCCGTGTAACTTCTTCTGGGGGTTTTTGGGCTAAGCATTGTGTTGGGCCTTGAGTGTTGGGCCGGGAGTTTGAACATCATGTAATAGAGTCTTGGACTAGAGAAGTGTATGTGTGTGCTTTGGGCCTTTGGTTTGGACTTTCCTTTTTGGTTGGGAATTGGGCCGTGTGAGGGCCCATTTATTATTAGGCTTTGGTGGGCCCAATGGGCTTAGGGCATTAATGGGATGTTAGGTGGTCTATCTCTAGACCTAATAAATGAGAGGTTGGACTTAGCTCCTAATTGAGATTTATTGTGGGTTTGGCATAGAGTTAGAGTTTGGTGCGTAGCAGTAGTGATTATAGGAGCTGTTCTTCATCCGAGGTGAGTCTTCTCACTATACTTTACCTAGGTCCACAGAGTTAGGACCAGAGGGTCAACAGAGTTATGGGACTGGAGGGTCCCACTAACACACATTGACCAGAGGGTCAAACATAGTTATAGCCTCGAATGGCTAATATGTGTTGAATGTGGTATTTTGGGGAACTCACTTAGCTTCGTGCTTACTGTGTTATGTGTTTTAGGTTTTCTTCTCAGGATCGCAGGACGAGACCAGCTTGATTGTACACACCAAAGAAAGAGTTAGGAGGATCCTGGATTACCATTTTATTAAACATGGAGTTATGTTTTGTGATTTTAATAGATGATGTTTTGTGAAATATGCATTGAGAATATACGTTTTCAAAAGAAAAATTGTTTTGAAATTTACGGTATTACAAGTTGGTATTAGAGCCTTGGTTTGAGGTATTCGGATGTGCCTTCGGGTATATCTAAACTCAAATTGAGGAAATGAGAAAATTTTCAAAATAAATGATTTTTCTAAAACGAAGAAGAGTTCCTAAGAGAAAGCGGGAAGGAGCAGTGTGTACAATCAGCCAGAGCCCGAACGAGGATTTCCCAAAATACCATTGCTTTGTGTTATGAAATATGTTATGAGATATTATGCATGATAGAGATAGGCTAGGTAATTCATATTTTAGGACTAGAAGGGCATGATTTGTGATGCCTTAGCCTAGGAGTTGCTGTCATCGATGATGCACTTTTGAGTATGTGCTGAATAAGAGTATCCAATAGGAATCCTATGTAGAGAGGGATTTGGGTAGAGGAGTAATCTAGGAGAGATACCTAGATGAGAAATTGTGAAGCCTACCGAGAAAGTAGCTAGATACCCGCGGGGGGTAGAGTTATAGAGTTCGATGATATCATTTGAGTATCAGTAGAGCTAGGGAGTTATCACCTAGAGCGGATTATATGTGTTTATTCAACGCCCGAATGTTGCTTGCTTTGTGCTTTGTGGAACTCCCGATGATGGGAGTCAGCTACCAAGTGAATGTAACGATATTCAGGAGGTAGATGACCGGCATCATAGGGATTTTCGCAGCAGCTGATGGCGGAGAAGTGTGAGAACCTAGGAAGAGCCTAGGAAGTCGCCTTAGTCAGATGAGTACGCTGGCAGCATAGAGCATTTCGCTAGGAAGCGAGTATGCGTATGAGGATTGGTTATTGAGAGGGTTGAGCAGCTACTCAGAGAATCTGGGATGGTTCGTGTAGAGAGTATGGGTAGATGTGGCAAGTAGTATGGGCCCGTACTACTGAAAGCAGAGGACCCATACTCGATACAGGGAGTATTCCAGACATTCCTAGTAGCAGATCGAGAGGTGATGTCATGGTTCGAGTACCATGATCAGTAGCAGATCGAGGGTTGATGTCATGGTTCGTGTACCATGATCAGTAGCAGATCGTGAGGTGATGTCATTGGGTACCATGATCGGCAGCAGAGCAAGAGGTGATGTCATATTTCGAGTACCATGACCAGTAGTAGATCGAGAGGTGATGTCATTGTTTGGGTACCATGATCGGCATTAGAGCGAGAGGTGATGTCATGGTTCGAGTACCATGCTTAGAAGCGGATAGTGTTTGTGCTTTTTCCAGTTATCCTGTCGTGTTTGGGTTAACCTATGATCGAATGAGATAGAATATGGACCAGAAGGCCAGGATGAACGAGTTTTAGTGGAGCATCCCTTGATAGGGAAATCGAGTTAGCTCCGAGGGATTGTTGGTGATATGCCATTGGAGTCGCAAGACTCAGAGATGAGTAGGGTCAGTGCGTTATGAAAGAATACGGTCTGAGCTGGAAACCGACCGATAGTAGAGATGTCACCTTCTGTGACTCGAGTGGTGCTATTTCCGTTTCCAGAGGGAGACGTGATAAGGTGTTGAGATTTCGGTTTCTGAGTTGGGGGTGAGCCTTGTGGGATCGCACTGATGGTGATCTTCAATCAGAGTATCTGGCAGTAGGTCTGTCGCGAGGGAATTATATAGCTTGAGCAGGTTGTCAGTGGGGACTGAGATGGTCAAGGAGCAAGATGCACCCTATTGGAGTATAGTAGTGCATGTGTTAGCTGCAGCGTTGGACGTTCAAGAGAAGTATATCAATGTGGTGACTCTTATTGTCTTTGATGTGTATAGAGAGTGGAAATGTGGTTTCTGCTCTTATGATAAGGGATGTGTCGGAGCGTTGAACGAGGAGTCGAGGATGAGGAGTATGATAGTTCATTATTTCCAGATTAGGAGTCAGGGTTAATACTGGACATTTGGGAGGTCCGGTGGGGGTATCATGTGAGATTATGAATGACTAGAGACGGTCATGATGGTAAGTTCTGAGGATTTCCTATGAGATTTGGGTATTTGGAGTTGTTTGATCTCAGTCAAGGAGATCATCGAATGTTGCGTAGGACCTTTGTCACACCCCAAAATCAAGAACGGCGAAAACGTTCTGGGGCTGAGGACGTCATGTAAAGTATCACAACACAGTAAATGTAAATAAGCAAACAATATCATCCATTGCATTAAATATATAATTTTAATACAAGCGTGTTCTGTACAGTTATAGACACCAAAAATAATGTAAATCAAAATAATAAGATGAGTCTTGGATGCGCTCCATCTTCTCAAAAGCTGGCCTCGGTACCTGTCTACTGATGACCTGAGAATACAAGTTATTTTGAAAGAGTTTATCAGCATTAAGCTGGTGAGTTCATAAGTGTTTTAGTGTCAATGTTTGCTATCAAAACGTTTGAACATGTCTTAATTGTAAGTTTGTAAAATGTAAGTAATTGTTTGTAAGTGTTTGTACAAGTTTGAATCTCTTAGAAAAACCTATATTTTCTATTAAAGTAGCCTTCTACCAAGGCTTAACTGTTTTGTATGCTCGTTTGTTGTAAAAGTGTGTAATTTCCCAAGTGTAACTATCATTTAACAAAATATAGTTTGTACATTAAAGTTTAAGTGAAATAATCACTAAATATATGTAATGGGTGAATCATTGTAGTACTGTAGTATTGTATTATAGGAACTACTGTTGTACTAACTACCTTAAACTGGATTTATATTAAGGTATTATGTGATAAATTGCACCATACTATAGACTGGTAACAGCGACAACGTATAGTCGAAAAATAAGGTATGACGTTTGGCACCCGCAGACCTGTCGGTCCCGCTGTAGCTAGCAGCGAGGTGTAGGATAGTCAATCCAGTATAGATCTATACGCAAACTCACGCTCTCCCTTCAAGAGACTCTGGCTACAACCCGGGTCATGACAATTAAGGCATGCTCCCATATAGTGGATCACAATTGTTATCGTATTCGTGTATATGTAATGTAATGTTACTTGTTCTAGTATCGTTGTATATGTTCTCTTTCTAGTATAGTTGTATATGTTCTTCTAGTAGTAAGTATTGACTCATGAATGAACTGACTCGTTGATCTAGAAATTGTACTAGTATGATCCTACGTTACCCCGATGGTAACTTACTGATGATGTACTGATAAGTATGAATATGGAAGTACTTTTATGTCTATATATGTATATTTGATATATAACTAATATTGAAATGACCTTCGGACGACTACCCGAAATCCCACCAGACCACATCTCAAGCGCGAAAAGGAAATAGGGCGGATGGCCTTCCTAAGCCCTTTAAACATTGCTTATATATCTCTACATATATAGGCATGCAATTTATAAGAATTATAACAAAGTTTAAATAAGAGCATTTGATAAGTAAAAGAGTTTGTAAAACAGTTTGAAGTAAAACAGTTTGATAAACAGATTGAACAGCGATAAAATCATTGGTTTTCTAGTTATTAATCGCATGTGATTAATGTAATCACATGTGATTGATGCAATAAATATAAGCATTTAACTTGTATCCCCCCCATAAAGTATTTAAAACATTTAAAAATATTTCAAAGGTTAATTAAAGGGGTATGAACTCACTTGCGGTGAGTGGATTGGATTGAAGTATCGGATACCGTGCTAGGTGGAAAACGGAGACTTGTTCACACGCACGGGCCTAGTTATCATATAATGAGCATATATATATATACATATATATATATATATATATATATATATATATATATATATATATATATATATATATATATAAGTAATTAGCCAAATAATAACTTAATAAAATAAGTTGGGACACTCAGGAACATGTAAACACTTTGTATAAGTGTTATAGGTCCTAAGGGTTGCATCTAAGTTGTTATGGGACAAGGCTAAAAGGGTTTAATGTACCAAAGGGCTTTATATAAGAGTTTACTACCCAATAAACCCCACACAAGGAGTTTATGGTCGTAAACCCTTGAGTTTACGGCCGTGAACTCCAATCTTGGTGGTTTTTGGTGTTTTGAAGTGCTAAGTGATTTCTAGAATAAGCCTAGCTTGGTGGTTTAATCCTTTGGGTAGTTTAGGGCCTCAAAATACTCCTTTGAGGAGTTTACGGCCAAAAGTCCATATCCCCTAGAGTTTACGGCCGTAAACTCTCATGGGGTGGGTGTTTTAATTCTTTCAAGTCTCTTGCACACAAAGGATAATTTCTAGGCTTTTGTTTAAGGCTAAAGAGGACCCTAGGCACACTTTGGTGCCCTTACTTGGTATTTACGGCCGAAGAGTAGTTCCTTGGCCGTAAACTCCTTTTAAGGGGTGTTTTTGATGTGTTAAAGTCTCCTAACTAGCTAGAAGTAATTGAGGATTAAAGTCTAAGGCCTTTAGGAGTGATTAGGGCACATTTAAGCCCTTGAATTTGGTGTTTACGGTCCAAGAAACTCTTTGGCCGTAAACACCTAAAGCTAGGTGTTCTTGATTGTTTTCTGGCCTTAAATGATCATACATAATGTCCTTAACTAGTTACCTAACAGGAAAATGGGACTAGATAGCTCTTAAGCTTTATTTTGGAGTTTACTCCCCAAGAACGTTCTTGGGCGGTAAACTCCCAGATCTCACATATTTGACATGTAATCTATGTTATTAAGCATATAACAAGCATTAAAACACAACTAGGGAAGTGGACTCACGATTTGGGATGAGAACCTGAAGATCCGTGAGAGAGAAAATGGCTTTTCTCTAGTTGGAAATGTGAATATTGAATGAATTTAGTTCAGAAATCTATTTATAATCCTGAAATATTTTGGCAGAAAATATTTTTATTTCGGAATTGGACTCTAACATTATGAAGTTTTGAAAGGCTCAAGTTTCACAAACCCATGAGCATCCACTCTCCTGATATCTCCTTAAACGTAAACCCTAATGTACACAAACTTATTCGGAAAAGTCTGAAATTCATTGAAACTGGACTAGCTTCTATTGAATAGATAATGTTCGTACAAAATGGAAATTTCGGGTTGTCACATCATCCCCCCGTTAGAAGGAATTTCGTCCCGAAATTAGAATTTAAGCAAATGAGAAGTTACAAACAATTAAGTGAAAAGATGAGGGTATTTCAGTTTCATCTGATCCTTGCGTTCCCAAGTGAATTCCGGTCCTCGCTTGGCGTTCCAGCGAACCTTTACGATAGGGATACGACTTTGCTTCGTCTGCTTGACCTCACAGTCCATGATCTCTACTCGTTCTTCCACGAAGTTGAGGCTCTCGTTGATCTTGATCTCATCGAGTGGGATTACAAGAGTCTCGTCGGACAGACACTTTTTCAAGTTAGATACGTGGAATGTGGAATATACGTTACGAAGTGTGTCGGGTAGGTCGAGTTTGTAAGCTACGGGGCCAACTCTTGCAAGAATCTCGAAAGGCCCTATGTACTTCGGATTAAGCTTCCCACGCTTGCCGAAGCGTATCAAGCCTTTCCAGGGTGAGACTTTGAGAAGGACTCGGTCTCCCACCTGAAATTCCAAAGGTTTTCTTTGTTTATCAGCGTAGCTCTTCTGTCGGTCTCTAGAGGCTTTCAATCGTTCACGGATCTAAACGATTTTCTTTTTCGTTTCCCGAATGATCTCCGGACCGGTGAGAGTACTGTCGGAAGCTTGCCCCCTGGCTAATTGGGTATCACCCACCTCAGCCCAGCACAGAGGGGATCTGCACTTTCGGCCGTAGAGAGCTTCAAATAGAGCAACCTTGATGCTCGTGTGATAACTGTTATTATAGGAAAATTCGACAAGGGGTAAATGAGTATCCCATGCCTTTCCAAAGTCAATCACACAGGATCGCAACATATCTTCCAGTGTTTGGATGGTCCTCTCACTATGCCTGTCGGTCTGTGGATGGTAGGCGGTGCTCATGTCCAGCCTTGTTCCTAGGGAATGTTGTAGTGACTGCCAGAATCTTGAGGTGAACCTACTATCTCTATCGGAGATAATGGACATAGGTACACCATGTAGCCGCACGATTTCCCTAATGTATGTTCTCGTAAGTTTCTCCATCTTGTCAGTTTCTTTGATACGCAGGAAGTGAGCAGACTTGGTCAATCTATCGGCGATGACCCATATGGTATGAAGTCCACCCGTTGTCTTGGGCAACTTGGTTATGAAATCCATAGTGATCCTCTCCCACTTCCATTCTGGAATCTCTGGTTGTTGCAGTAAACCAGAGGGCTTCTGGTACTCGACCTTAACCTTTGCGCAAGTAAGGCATTTACTTACGAAGGTAGCAATCTCTGCTTGCATATTAGGCCACCAGTATAGCTTTTTAAGATCCAGATACATCATAATAGAACCTGGGTGGACGGAATACCGAGTGTTGTGCGCCTCAGTCATGACCAAGTCTCGGAAACCACCGTGCTTCGGTGTCCAGATCCGGTTCATGAAATATAAGGCTCCGTCACCCTTGGCTTCTAAATTCTTGTCCATTCCTCTAAGGGATTCACTCGTCACATTTTCAGGTTTCATGGATTCAAGTTGGGCCTCCTGAATTTGCTAAAACAAGTGTGAATGGATGGTTATTAACAATGACTTGACTTTGCGACCAGAATATTCCTTCCGACTTAGGGCGTCTGCTACTACGTTGGCTTTACCCGGATGATAACGAATATCGCATTCGTAGTCACTGAGTAGCTCCACCCACCGTCGTCTCATGTTGAGCTCCTTCTGATCGAAAATGTGTTGTAAACTCTTGTGGTCGGTAAAGATAGTGCTTTTCGTTCCGTACAAGTAATGTCTCCAGATCTTCAGAGCAAACACCACTGCTCCTAGTTCAAGATCGTGGGTCGTGTAGTTAACTTCGTGTGTCTTCAACTGTCTGGAGGCGTAGGCGATGACCTTACCTCTCTGCATCAGAACACACCCGAGCCCTTGATTCGATGCATCGCAATAGACTACGAAGTCTTCTATTCCTTAGGGAAGGGATAGTATCGGCGTGGTGCACAAGGCTCGCTTGAGCGTTTGGAACGCTCTCTCTTGTTTCTTTTCCCAGTCAAAGGCAACGCCTTTCTGGGTCAGGGTTGTAAGAGGTTTCGCTATTCGGGAGAAGTTCTGTATGAACCTGCGGTAGTAGCCAGCGAGACCTAGAAATTGACGAATTTCTGTAGGCGTCTTGGGTGTTGACCAGTTCTCAATGACTTTAATTTTGGATGGGTCCACGTGGATTCCCTCTTTGCTTACCACGTGTCCTAAGAATTCGACTCTTCGGATCCAAAATTCACATTTCGAGAACTTTGCATAAAGTTTCTCCTTACGTAATGTCCCTAGAACTTGTCGCAGGTGATCGCCATGCTCTTCCTTACTTTGGGAGTAGATCAGGATGTCGTCGATGAAAACAATGACGAACTGATCCAAGTAAGGTCGGCATACTCTATTCATCAGATCCATGAAGACTGCAAGCGCATTGGTCAACCCGAATGGCATCACCACGAACTCGTAGTGACCGTAATGAGTTCGGAAGGCTGTCTTCGGCACATCCTCCTCTAGTACCCGTAACTGGTGATATCCGTATCTCATATCAATTTTGGAAAAATAGTTCGCCCCTTGCAGTTGGTCGAATAGATCATCTATGCGAGGCAGAGGGTAACGATTCTTGACCGTCAGTTTCTTGAGTTCTCTGTAGTCGATACACATACGGAATGATCTGTCTTTCTTCTTAACGAACAAGACTGGTGCTCCCCAAGGTGAGAAACTTGGTCTTATAAAGCCCTTGCTGAGCAGTTCGTTAAGTTGACCAGAGAGTTCCTGCATCTCAGCTGGTGTTAAGCGGTAGGGCGACTTGGCTACTGGGGTAGCTCCTAGGACTAAGTCGATTCTGAACTCAACCTGTCGTTGCGGAGGTAATCCAGGTAGCTCTTCTGGAAAAATGTCGGGAAAGTCGCTCACTACTGGGCTGTTCTTTAGTTCTTTCTTTTTGAGGCTCGTGTCGACGACGTGAGCAAGGAATGCATGGTATTCTTTGCATAGATATTTTTGTGCTTGAATACTTGATATAATGCGAAGACTCGCACCAGGTTTGTCGCCGTAGACGATAAGAGTTTCGTTAGACGGGAGGTTTAGACGGACTGCTTTCTCGTAGCACATGATGTCGGCGCGATGAAGACTTAACCAATCCATGCCGATGATAACCTCGAAGCTTTTTATTGAGACCGGCATGAGGTTGATTGGGAATGAATGGCTATCTAGAGTTAGGGTACAACCTAAGTATATGCTATTCGTACTTTCAGTCTTTCCATTAGCCATTTCTACTGTGAATTGTTCCTTAAGTGTATGTGGTTGTTGCTTAAGCATGCGAGCAAATTTATGGTTTACAAAGCTTCGCTCCGCTCCACTATCGAACAGAATGCATGTATAGGAGTTATCGAGGAGGAAAGTACCAGTCACCACTGTCGGGTCAGCAAATGCTTCACCGTGGCCTATAGCTAGTACCCTCCCTGCTCCTCCAGCATTCTTCGCTTTAGGGCAGTCCCTTTTATAGTGGCCTGCTTCGCCACATCCATAGCAGGTCGGGCTCACGCCAGAGCCGGGGGCTTGGGCGATCGGTCTTGACGGAGATTTACAGAAACAGACTGTGTGTCCTCTCCTGTGGCAGTTAGAGCACTGCATTTCATGGCAGGGGCCATTGTGGTGGTAGTTGCATTTGTTGCACTTGGGCAAACTTCCAGCATACTGTCCCACCGGAGCAGTAGTAGCAGCAGCAGCAGGGGTTATTGCAGCATGCACTGCCACAATTTGCTGCTTTTTGGTAGCTCGTTTCGTCTTCTTCCTTTCCTCCTAGAGTTTCTGCTTTGTGTCAGCGGGTTTTGAGGGTTCCGAGATGGGTAGAGTTGTTGTTGTTGTGGGGGTTTTGACTCCATGGTTGATATGTCGCTGTGCCAATCGCTTGGCACTGTTGAAGGTAGCGGGGTTTGATGATAGGACATTCCCCTGATACGGAGGCACTAGCCCCCATATGTACCTTTCGATCTTTTTCCCTTCAGTGGGAATCATATTGGGGCAGAGGGCCACCAGTTCGCTGAATCTGGCGGTGTAGGAGACTACGTCGGAACCCTTCATGGTTAGGCTCCACAACTCCTGCTCTAATTTCTGGATCTCGCCCCTCGGGCAGTATTCCTCAATCATGAGGTCCTTCATGGTTTCCCAACCCATGTCATTCGCCACCAATAGAGTTAGCGCCTTAACATGGCCGTTCCACCATGTCAGGGCCTTTCCTTCAAAGGTGCAAGCGGCATATTTTACTTTGCTCGCAGCAGGGCATGAACAGATTTCGAAGACCGCTTCAGTCTTCTCGAACCATTATGAGAGGGCGATGACTCCGCCGGTTCCATGAAAGGACTTCAGCTTGCAGTTGGTGAAATCCTTGTAGGAGCACTCTCTCGAGCGCATAGAGGTTTCAACTGGAATTGATTCAACAGGGGTTCCACCTCTGCTGGCATCAGATGAGTGATACTGAGCCATGGCAGTTGCCACTGTTGCGGCTACGCCAGCATTCAGGGCTGCAGTATCGATGACGGGAGGCGGAGGAGGCGGTGGAGGTGCAGGGTTATTCCAAGGAGATTTGCGAGGAGGCATCTTTCAGCTATAAGTTTATAAGGATAAGAAAAAGTGGTAAGAATCAATTTGTAAGTAAGGTGAGAGTGACACATGGACTAACTAACCATAGCCCAACAGTTGAATGAGTGTTTGAGATCATAACAAGGAATATTAGTAGGAAAACACAAGTGTACAGATTTTTCCCACAGATAGATAGATGTCAATAATACTGGTATTACTGATGTAATAGGTTCAGGGAATATCGACCTAACAGTAGGTCTTACATCATACCATACAGAAAGTTTGATAGTTCTTAGATTCCTAAATAGAGTACTGAAAGTTAGGAATATTTTACAGACAAGTGCTACTTAGAGCACAAATGTTAAAGGCTATTCCTTAATCAAAAGACAGAGATGTACTAGACATCATCTAACGGCGATGGGGATTCCTCGGGCGAGCCCTGAGGTCTGGCACTTCACGAAACACTTCTTGAAGGTGTCGCTCCTGAGCCCTCTGACGGGCTCGAAGTTCCAAGACTTCAGCTCGGGAGGCAGCCAGCTGTTGCTGCAGGGTTTCATTGGTTCTCCGAGTCCGTTCCATGTCTTCTTCAAGACGGCGGATGCGGACTGTGTTGACACCAGATTTGGCATCAATCTCCATGACCCGGTCGATAGCTGCTCGACCTTGCTCAACATTACGAGCTATTCTGCAGATAATGACTGGCAGAGCTCGGTCAGCAGAACCACCTTCGCTTACGTTGTAAAAGATTTGGTCCCCAAAGTATGGTAAGGTTTGACCGTGTTCGTCACTCCAGTGATTCAAGTTGGTTGCCCACAAGGGTGTAGGACCTGGAAAAGCTGGTCGGGGGTTGTTGTTCGGGGCTTGACCTACTAGCGGTAGGTTGTTGACTTCAGGATCGAAGTCAGATCCATCAGAAAAGCCTTCTGCGAGGTGATCATCCAAAGGGATTGGATGCTCATCTTCGGGCTCTTCTTCGATCCACTCTGCATTGCCTTCATTTGGAAAGTACGGGTCGTCGTGATGGAATCCAGCCATTTAAATCTACGCGAGAAGAGAGGTATAAGAATATAGTATACATGTAACTAGTAGTACAAAATACACCTATAATATTTTAAGTTTAAGTTCTACTGATCTTCTTGTGGTATTGTTGGTAAGTTTTTAGACTTGTTAAGACAACACAACCATTCTAGGGCACATGCTAATCACTCTTAGGACCAGCATAGTTGATCAGGCTATGCCATTCCCAGGACTGACCATACATCCCCGAGCTCACTTGTGATATTTAACATTCGTAATACTTTTGTTCTTGTCATTGTGACACTGATTTTAGTATGTCAGCAGACTAGTATACTTAATTAAATATTTTAAAATTTAAAGTATAGACTCTTGGTCAGAGTGCTTTAATCCCTAATGGGTTTATAGTTTAGTATATCTGTTATGGGTTGATATACTTGATTCACTATAAACAATGCTCTGATACCAATCTGTCACACCCCAAAACCAAGAACGTCGGAAACGTTCTGGGGCGGAGGACGTCATGTAAAGTATCACAACATAGTAAATGTGAATAAGCAAACAACATCATCCATTGCATTAAATATATAATTTTAATACAAACGTGTTCGGTACACTTATAGACACCAAAAATAATGTGTCACACCCCAAAACCAAGAACGGCGGAAACGTTCTGGGGCGGAGGACGTCATGTACAGTATCACAACACAGTAAATGTAAATAAGCAAACAACATCATCCATTACATTAAATATATAGTTTTAATACAAGCGTGTTCTGTACAGTTGTAGACACCAAAATAATGTAAATCAAAATAAGAAGATGAGTCTTGAATACGCTCCATCTTCTCAAAAGCTGGCCTCGGTACCTGTCTACTGATGACCTAAGAATACAATTTATTTTGAAAGAGTTTATCAGCATTAAGCTGGTGAGTTCATAAGTATTTTAGTGTCATTGTTTGTTGTCAAAAGTGTTTGAACCTGTCTCAATGTATAAGTTGTAAAATGTAAGTAAGTGTTTGAAAATGTTTGTAAAAGTTTGAATCTCTCAGAAAATCCTATATTTTCTATTAAAGTAACCTTCTACCAAGGCTTAGCTGTTTTGTATGCTCGTTTGTTGTAAAAGTGTGTAATTTCCCTAGTGTAACTATCATTTAACAAAATATAGTTTGTACATTAAGGTTTAAGTGAGGTTATCACTAAAATATGTAATGGGTAAATCATTGTAGTACTGTAGTTTTGTACTATAGGAACTACTGCTGTACTAACTACCTTAAACCGGATTTATATTAAGGTATAATGTGATAAATTGCACCATGCTATCGACTGGTAACAACGACATAATGAATGGTCGTAATAACAGAATGACGTTTGGCACCCGCAGACCTGCAGGTCCGGCTATAGCTAGCAGCAAGGTGTAGGATAGTCAATCCAGTATAGATCTATACGCAAACTCACGCTCTCCCTCCAAGAGAATTCTGGCTACAACTCGGGCCATGACATTTAAGGCATGTTCCGACACAGTGGATCACAATTGTTAACATGTTCATGTATATGTAATGTTTCTCGTTCTAGTATAGTTATACATGCTTTGTTTCTTGTATAGTTGTATAGGTTCTTGTTTCTAGTATAGCTGTATATGTTCTTGTTTCTAGTATAGCTGTATATGTTCTTGTTTCTAGTATAGCTGTATATGTTCTTTTTTCTAGTATAGCTGTATATGTTCTTGTTTCTAGTATAGCTATATATGTTTTTGTTTCTAGTATAGCTGTATATGTTCTTGTTTCTAGTATAGCTGTATATGTACTTTGTTACCCTGATGGTAACTAACTGTTGATGTACTGATAAGTAAGAATATGGAAGTACCTTTATGTCTATACATGTATATATGATATATAACTAATATTGAAACGACCCTCGGATGGTCACCCGGAACCCCACTAGACCACATCCAAATCGAGGAAAAGGAAATAGAGTGGATGGCCTTCCTAAGCCCTTTAAACATTACTTATATATCTATACATATATGGGCATGCAATTTATAATTTAAAAGCATAAATAAGTTTTTATAAGACATTTTAAACACAATTATTATTTCAAAAAAAGATCGAGTTGATGTCAATCTATAAAACAATTTGAAGGCATAAGTTTGATAAAACAGTTTAAGTATAAGGAACATTTGTTGAATCACAGTTGTAAGTAAGTTTGAAAAGTAACAGAGTTTTGTTAAAACGTTTCGAAGTAAAACAGTTTGATAAACAGTTTGAACAGTGAATAAATCGTTGATTTTCTAGTTATTAATCACATGTGATTAATGCAATCACATGTGATTGAAGCAATAACTATAAGTATTTAACTTGTATCCCCCCATAAAGTATTTAAAACATTTAAAATAATTTCAAAGGTTGATTAAAGGGGTATGAACTCACTTGTGGTGAGCTGTTTGAATTGCAGTGTCTGATACCGTGCTAGGTGGCAAACGGAGACTTGTTTACACGCACGAGCCTAGTTATCATATAATAAGCATATATATAAGTAATTAGCCAAATAATAACTTAATAAAATAAGTTAGGACACTTAGGAACATGAAAAACACTTTGCATAAGTGTTAAAGGTCCTAAGGGTTGCATCTAAGTCGATACGGGACAAGGCGAAAGGGTTTGAAGCACCAAAAGGCCTTGTATATGAGTTCACCACCCATCAAACCCCACCTTTGGGGTTTACGGCAGTGAACCCATGAGTTTACGGCCGTGAACTCCTCACTTGGTGGTTTTGGGTGTTTTAAGGTGTTATCTTGATCCTAGAATTAACCTAGCTTTGTTGGAAGAATCCTTGAAGTAGTTTAAGGCCCTAGAATGCTCCATAGGGGAGTTTACGGCCTAATGACCATATCCCCTAGAGTTTACGGCCGTAAACTCCTATGTGGTGTTGGTTTTAATTCATTTGAGGCACTTGCACATGGAGGATAGCTTCCATGTTTTTATCTAAGGCTAAAGGGGACACGAGGCACACATTTGTGCCTTCACTTGGAGTTTACGGCCCAAGTAATGTTCCTTGGCCGTAAACTCCCTTTAAGGGATGGTTTTGATGTCTTTTACTCCCCATTCAAGTCCTATGTGTTCAAGGGTAATAGTCTTAAGGCCTTAGGGGTGTTTGTGGTGCATTTTACCCTTAGAAAAGGGGTTTACGGCCCAAGAGATATTCTTGGCCATAAACTCCTATTAATCTATGATTTTGAAGTGTTTTGATGTCCAAAATAGGTACAAGCATTTGAGGATAATTGTCCTTA
The DNA here is from genome assembly GCF_002870075.4 of Lactuca sativa. NCBI lineage: Eukaryota > Viridiplantae > Streptophyta > Magnoliopsida > Asterales > Asteraceae > Lactuca > Lactuca sativa. Next base: position 380,564,900 of record NC_056626.2, read on the forward strand.
GGCTTTAGGGATGGTTTAGGGCACTTTTAGCCCTTAAAAAGGGGTTTACGGCCCAAGAAATGTCCTTGGCCGTAAACTCCTATTACATGTATTTCTTGAATGATTTCTAGCCTCTAATGATCATACACTAAGTCCTTAACTAGTTGCTTAACAAGAAAATGGGACTAGGTAGCCTTAAAGCTCCATTTTGGAGTTTACTCCCCAAGAACGTTCTTGGGCGGTAAACTCCCGCATCTTGCAGTTTAGACATGTAATTGATGTTATAAAGCATATAACAAGTAATGAAACACATCTAGGAAAGTAGACTCACTATATGGGATGAAAACCCGAAGATCCGTCAGAGAGAAAATGGCTTTTCTCTAATTGGAATTGTGAATAATAAATTAATTAAATTCAGAAATCTATTTATAGTCCTGAAATATTTTGACAGAAAATATTTTTATTCTGGATATTGGACTGCAACATTATGAAACTTGAAATGTTCAAATTTCACAAGCCCAGGAGCATCCACTCTCCTGATATCTCCCTAACGTAAACCCTAATGTACACAAACTTATTCGGAAAAGTATGAAATTCACTAAAACTGGATTAGCTTCTGTTGAATAGATAAAGTTCGTACAAATGGAAATTTCCGGTTGTCACATAATGTAAATCAAAATAATAAGATGAGTCTTGGTTGCGCTCCATCTTCTCAAAAGCTGGCCTCGGTACCTGTCTACTGATGACCTGAGAATACAAATTATTTTGAAAGAGTTTATCAACATTAAGCTGGTGAGTTCATAAGTGTTTTAGTGTCGATGTTTGCTATCAAAACGTTTGAACATGTCTCAATTGTAAGTTTGTAAAATGTAAGTAATTGTTTGTACAAGTTTGAATCTCTCAGAAAAACCTATATTTTCTAAGTAGCCTTCTACCAAGGCTTAACTGTTTTGTATGCTCGTTTGTTGTAAAAGTATGTAATTTCCCAAGTGTAACTATCATTTAACAAAATATAGTTTGTACATTAAAGTTTAAGTGAAATAATCACTAAATATATGTAATGGGTGAATCATTGTAGTACTGTAGTATTGTATTATAGGAACTACTGCTGTACTAACTACGTTAAACCGGATTTATATTAAGGTATTATGTGATAAATTGCACCATACTATAGACTGGTAACAACGACAACGTATAGTCGAAAAATAAGGTATGACGTTTGGCACCCGCAGACCTGTTGGTCCCGCTGTAGCTAGCAGCGAGGTGTAGGATAGTCAATCCAGTATAGATCTATACGCAAACTCACGCTCTCCCTTCATGAGACTCTGGCTACAACCCGGGTCATGACAATTAAGGCATGCTCCCATACAGTGGATCACAATTGTTATCATATTCGTGTATATGTAATGTAATGTTACTTGTTCTAGTATCGTTGTATATGTTCTCTTTCTAGTATAGTTGTATATGTTCTTCTAGTAGTAAGTATTGACTCATGAATGAACTGACTCGTTGATCTAGAAATTGTAGTAGTATGATCCTATGTTACCCCGATGGTAACTTACTGATGATGTACTGATAAGTATGAATATGGAAGTAATTTTATGTCTATATATGTACATTTGATATATAACTAATATTGAAACGACCTTCGGACGACTACCCGAAATCCCACCAGACCACATCTCAAGCGCGAAAAGGAAATATGGCGGATGGCCTTCCTAAGCCCTTTAAACATTGCTTATATATCTATACATATATGGGCATGCAATTTATAAGAAGTATAACAAAGTTTAAATAAGAGCATTTGATAAGTAAAAGAGTTTGTAAAACAGTTTGAAGTAAAACAGTTTGATAAACAGATTGAACAGCGATAAAATCATTGGTTTTCTAGTTATTAATCGCATGTGATTAATGTAATCACATGTGATTGATGCAATAACTATAAGCATTTAACTTGTATCCCCACATAAAGTATTTAAAACATTTAAAATTATTTCAAAGGTTAATTAAAGGGGTATGAACTCACTTGCGGTGAGTGGATTGGATTGAAGTATCGGATACCGTGCTAGGTGGCAAACGGAGACTTGTTCACACGAACGAGCCTAGTTATCATATAATGAGCATATATATAACTAATTAGCAAAATAATAACTTAATAAAATAAGTTGGGACACTCAGGAACATGTAAACACTTTGTATAAGTGTTATAGGTCCTAAGGGTTGCATCTAAGTTGTTATGGGACAAGGCTAAAGGGGTTTAATGTACCAAAGGGCTTTATATAACAGTTTACTACCCAATAAACCCCACACAAGGAGCTTACGGTCGTAAACCCTTGAGTTTACGGCTGTGAACTCCAATCTTGGTGGTTTTTGGTGTTTTGAAGTGCTAAGTGATTTCTAGAATAAGCCTAGCTTGGTGGTTTAATCCTTTGGGTAGTTTAGGGCCTTAAAATACTCCTTTGAGGAGTTTACGGCCAAAAGACCATATCCCCTAGAGTTTATGGCCGTAAAATCTCATGGGGTGGGTGTTTTAATTCTTTCAAGTCTCTTGCACACAAAGGATAATTTCTAGGCTTTTGTTTAAGGCTAAAGAGGACCCTAGGCACACTTTGGTGCCCTTACTTGGTATCTACGGCCGAAGAGTAGTTCCTTGGCCGTAAACTCCTTTTAAGGGGTGTTTTTGATGTGTTAAAGTCTCCTAACTAGCTAGAAGCAATTGAGGATTAAAGTCTAAGGCCTTTAGGAGTGATTAGGGCACATTTAAGCCCTTGAATTTGGTGTTTACGGTCCAAGAAACTCTTGGGCCATAAACACCTAAAGCTAGGTGTTCTTGATTGTTTTCTAGCCTTAAATGATCATACATAATGTCCTTAACTAGTTACCTAACAAGGAAATGGGACTCGATAGCTCTTAAGCTTCGTTTTGGAGTTTACTCCCCAAGAACGTTCTTGGGCGGTAAACTCCCGGATCTCACATATTTGACATGTAATCTATGTTATTAAGGATATAACAAGCATTAAAACACAACTAGGGAAGTGGACTCACAATTTGGGATGAAAAACCGAAGATCCGTGAGAGAGAGAAAATGGCTTTTCTCTAGTTGGAAATGTGAATAATGAATGAATTTAGTTCAGAAATCTATTTATAGTCCTGAAATATTTTGGCAGAAAATATTTTTATTTCGGAATTGGACTCTAACATTATGAAGTTTTGAAAGGCTCAAGTTTCACAAACCCATGAGCATCCACTCTCCTGATATCTCCTTAAACGTAAACCTTAATGTACACAAACTTATTCGGAAAAGTCTGAAATTCATTGAAACTGGACTAGCTTCTATTGAATAGATAATGTTCGTACAAAATGGAAATTTTCGGTTGTCACAACCTTGCGGGATTGTGTGCGATGTTGATGGTGGAGACAATCCGAGGGATAGAGTGTTGGTGCACCAATTGCTTATGGTTCGAACCCTAAGTGGGGGAGGACTGGGTATTTGGTTGAGAGGATCAGAGATCTGTTCAAGATCGGTTAGAGATCTGGATATAGAAACCTGCGATGCGGACTCATGTGATCAGGGTAATTGGTGTTTGAAGTGAGGTACAGAGCGATAAAATGCATGAGGAATATGTTTGGTAAAGGCTGAATGGCTCCACGGCAAGTGACCGTTGGTTGGAGACCTTGTGGTGGATAGGAATTCTTTGAGGTTATAATGATAAAATCAAGGTGGTTGGCTCGTAGGGTAGTTCGTTGGTTGAGGAATGCTGGTTCAATGTTGGGCTGCTACACAGTTTGGGAAGGGCAGGAGTTGATTAGTCAACCAATTTCAGAGTCATTATGAGTATTCTGGTATGGGTATGAGCAAAATAGGAAGAAGTCCGGATTGCTATCAATATGTTCTGAGTCGTTGACGATCCCTCCATATTTCAAAGTGAGAATTTGAAATATACCGAATTTCGGGTTGTATATTAGGAAGATCAGTGGCTGAGGCAAGACATCGTGAGGTTCTAGGGTGGTGTATCAAGGTATCCGAATTTAATGTCTTGGATTTCGGATAATTTTGGGGTCGCGAGTTGAGACGAAAAGTGGATTATCTAAGACAATGGATTGCACCATGGAATTGTGTTTTGTTATGACGATTTTCGTCAAGTTATTGTGGTGCATAATCTGGGTAGGTGCGTGCACGTATCTATGGATGGTTCGCAGAGCATGAGTAATGATCGTAGCGTGGCATCGATCTGAGGATGAGATTGTGAATTGGTAAGAGTTAGTGGTGTGAGACTGCAAAGAGATGCAGTTCAATGAGTTAGTGAAAAGGGGTGTGGTGATACTACGGGGAGCTGTAGTATCCCCAGATAGTGAGAAGGTCTGGCAATACTGTGGGAAGCCATGATATTCGCCAAACAAAGAGGGTGTTGTGGTACTATGAGGAGCTGTAGTACCCATCGGTCAAAGAGAGGGTGTTGTGATGCTACGGGGAGTCGTAGTACTCACTAGTCAGAGAGAGGATGTTGTGATGCTACGGGGAGTCATAGTACTTACTAGTCAGAGAAAGGATGTTGTGATGCTACGGGGAGCCATAGTACTCACTAGTCAGAGAGAGGGTGTTGTGATGCTACAGGGAGCCGTAGTACTCACTATTCAGAGGGAGGGTGTTGTGATGCTACGGGGAGCCATAGTACTCACTAGTCAGAGAGGAGGGTGTCGTGATGCTAGGGAGAGCCGTAGTGCGCACTAGTTAGCGAGAGGTTGTTACGATGAAGCACTCTTGATCAGAGCATGACACAAAAGAGTCTTAGGCTTGAGTAGCCATTATTTATGAGTTTTTGGGAGCCTGGTGGTCGGACAAGGGTCAAGACCAGGGTCTCCTTAATGATTGGGAATCATTATATTCTGAGTGAGGTGTGGACCTCGCAACTCGGGGGAACTGGACAAGTGAAGTACGCATGGGTTGCGGGTCACGAGCCATGAGTTGAATGGGTCATTCGGACGAGTGGTTCCAACTGTGGGTCGGACCAAACTCTTGAGTTGAGTTGAGTCCTGGTGGTGTGTTGGATAGACGAGATGATATTCTGGAATCGGAGGTGGGATCCATGTAAGGGGTATTGTTGTCATCTGATGTCTTAGACCTGAGTAGGTCAGGGCCTTGGTTCGAGATGTGCAGCGGGATGCATGAAACCATTGAGTAGTAATCGACAGAGTTCAAGGGTGATCCGATCTTCGAGAGAGTTGTAGTGTTCGCTTGAGGGAAAGCAAACTGCATGACTTGTGCGTCACTAAGAGTTGAGACAATTATTATAAGATGGGAATCGGTGAAACCTTTTTGGGTTATGGGATGGGTGAGCTTGAGGTTCATCTATTGGGTTTATTGGGGTCATAGAATATTCCTAGACGAGCATGATCTTTTCCTTGTGTCCGAGATTGGAATTTTGGGTTCATCCTCTAAAATGGATCCTGATGATTGCCCTTGCAGTGGGTCCTTGAGGGAGAGGGAGATAATGGTCCTTTCGTCCTTTTGAGTTACGATTGGGATTGATCAGGGAATCTGTCACACCCCAAAACAATGAACGGTGGAAACGTTCTGGGGTGGAGGACATCATGTACAGTATCACAACAGTGAATAGTAGTAAACAAGCAACAACATCATCCATTGCATTAATAATATAATTTCATATAATTGTGTTCTGTCAAGTTATATAGACACCAAAATATACATATCAAAATAAAGACGAGTCTTAAACAAACACCATCTTCTCAAAACATAGAACCTGTACCTGTCTACTGGTGACCTGAGAATACAAGTTATTTTGAAAGCGAGTATCAGCTTAAAGCTGGTGAGATCATAAGTATATTAGTGTCTGTGTTTGTATGAAAGCATTTGTAAGATGTTTTGTAAGGTGTTTTGTAAAATGTTTGAACTCTCGTAGAAAACTCTATGTTTTCTACTAATTGTAGCCTTCTACCAAGGCATCTAGTATCTATGTGTGTCTCTTGTAAGAGTGTGTATTTTCCTAATACTGACTATCATTAACCAAAATATAGTTTTTACATTACTGTGCATCGTGTGAATATTCACGAAGTGAATGTAATGGGAAAAATCATAGTACCGTAGCATTTGTAATAAGTGACTACTGCCGTACTAGCTATCTTAAACCAATTGATATTTAAAGTAACATGTGATCGACCTGTATCCTGATACCGACTCTAGTAAAACATGATGTAAGACGCCGTAAGAAATGACATTTGGCACCCGTAGACTTGCAAGTCCCATTGTAGCAAGCAACAAGGTGTAGGATAGTAAATCCAGTATAGATCTATACGCAAACTCATACGCTCCCCAATTAAGGAGATTCTGGATACAAAAACGGTCATGGAAGGTAGTGTCATGCCCCATTTAATGGCTCACGTAACTGCATGAATGTATATGTAATGTGTGTTCGTTCTTAGTCTAGCATGTATGTACTGTAATGTTGTGCGTGTGCTAGTTGTAATGTGTGTTTTCTCTCTATCTAGCATGTATAGTAATGTACTGTGTGTACCAACTATATTGTGTGCTCTCTCTCTATCTAGCAAGTATTGACTCATGAATGAACCGACTCATTGTATGTTTCATTGTTCTAGTAATAGCTTTAGTATCTTCCTAAATTACCCCTATGGTAGCTTACTAGTAATGTATGATCATGTTTGTATACCCTTGCTTCCCAAAAGTATAGAACTGATTGACGGAACTTATATGAATATATATGTATACATGATATACAAAAAATATTTAAACAACTTTCAGATGGATAACCAATGCCCTAAAGCCACATCCAAACAAGGAAAAGGAATTAAAGTGAGCTGGCCTTCCTAAGTCTTTTAAACAATGCTTATATAACTGTACATACATAGACATGTATTTGACAATATATAAGTATAAAAGAGTTTAAGTAAAAGAGTTTGTAAAATAGTTTGAAGTAAAGAAGTTTGGTAACACAGTTTGAAATAAAGAAGTTTGGTAACACAGTTTGAAAAATGAGAAAACCCCTTGTTTGGTAGCTACTAATCACATGTGATTGATATAATAACTATAAGTATTCAACTTGTATCCCCCCATAAAAGCATTTAAAAACATTTAAACCATTGATTAAGGGGTATGTAATCACCTGTAGTTAGTGGTTTGGATGAACAGATTGTATAGGATACTAAGTGTCAAGGGAAGACTTGAACACACACGCAGATCCTATTTAACATATATGATAGATATATGAATATAATTAGTGTTTAAAACAACTATATATTGAATTGGGACCACCTTAGGGACTAGTAAACACTTATATTGAACTGTTACAACCTTAAGTGATTGAATATAAGGGGTATTTGGCTACACAAGGGAGTGTATGGTCAATACACACACTATAAGTGTGTGTGCGGCCAGTGTGTGTGTGTGGCCGTACACACATAGTGTTCTTGGTGTTCTTGGCTAAAGATGCTACCTTTTATGAAGATCCTCAAGGAGATTTGGATGATACTTGAGAGGATTTCGGGTCCTAGCTTTGAAGAAGTGTAGAAAGTGTTCCAAATGGCTAAGTGTTATATATATATATATATATATATATATATATATATATATATATATATATATATATATATATATATATATATATATATATATATATAGGGAGAATGTCTGGTTGGGATGGGTGTGTGGCCGCACACACCTTGTGTTGGTGTAATTGGCTCAAATGCAAGGCGATACACCCACAATACTTATCCCACGACTCCTACCCTGCTTATACTAGGCTTTAAACACTTTATTTGTCTCCAAGCAGTGCTAGAAAATAGCAAAAAAACGAGTTTAACTTTAATAAGAAATGAAGAATGTAATCTAGAAATTTTTGGGTTGTCACATCATTCCCTCCTTAGAAGGAGTTTCCTCCCGAAATTAGAGTTTTAAGCAATTAAGTAGTTATAAATAACTAAGTAAAAAGACGTGGATAATTCTGTTTGATCTGATTCTCACGCTCCCAAGTGAATTTCGGCCCTCGCTTTGCGTTCCAGCGAACCTTCACTATCGGGATACGACTTTGCTTCGTTTGCTTGACCTCTCGGTCCATGATCTCTACTGGTTCTTCCACGAAGTTGAGGCTCTCGTTGAGCTCAATCTCGTCGAGTGGGATAACAAGAGTCTCGTCGGACAGACACTTTTTCAAGTTCGATACGTGGAAGGTAGAATGTACGTTACTAAGTTCGCGCGGTAAGTTAAGTTTGTAGGCTACAAGGCCGATTCTTGCGAGAATCTCAAAAGGCCCAATGTACCTTGGGTTTAGTTTTCCATGCTTTCTGAAGCGTATCAAGCCCTTCCAGGGTGAGACCTTCAATAGAACACGGTCACCCACCTGGAATTCCAATGGTTTCCTACGTTTATCCGCGTAGCTTTTTTGTCGGTCTCTGGAGGCTTTCAATCGTTCACGGATTTGAACGATCTTCTCCATCGTTTCTCGTATGATCTCCGGACCTGTGAGAGTGTTGTCAGGAACTCATACTTTAGCTAATTGCGTATCACCCACCTCAGCCCAGCACAGAGGGGATCTGCACTTTCGGCCATAGAGGGCCTCGAATGGAGCAGCCTTTATGCTTGTGTGATAACTGTTGTAGTAGGAAAACCCGGAAAGGGGTAAATGAGTATCCCATGCTTTCCCAAAGTCGACCACACAGGCTCACAACATATCTTCCAAGGTTTGGATAGTTCTCTCACTTTGCCCGTCAGTGTGTGTATGGTAGGCTGTACTCATGTCCAACCTATTTCCTAAGAAACTTTGTAACGACTGCCAGAACCTCGAAGTGAATCTACTATCTTTGTCCGAGATAATGGATGAGGGAACACCGTGCAATCGTATAATCTCTCTAATGTAAGTTGTTGTAAGTTTCTCCATCTTGTCTGTTTCCTTGATAGGCAGGAAGTGGGCAGACTTGGTCAATCTGTCGACGATGACCCATATGGTATCAAGTCCACCCGTTGTCTTGGGCAACTTGGTTATGAAATCCATAGTGATCCGTTCCCACTTCCATTCCGGTATCTCCGGCCGTTGTAGAAGACCGGAGGGTTTCTGGTATTCAACCTTGACCTTGGCACAAGTAAGGCATTTACTCACGAAGGTAGCAATCTCTGCTTTCATAGTTGGCCACCAGTATTACTTTTTAAGATCCAGATACATCTTATATGACCCTGGGTCTACAGACTAACGAGTGTTGTGTGCCTCGTTCATGACCAAGTCTCTAAAACCACCGAGTTTCGGGGTCCAGATCCGTTCCAAGAAATAATAAGCTTCGCCACCCTTAACCTCCAAGTTCTTATCCATCCCTCTCAGGGATTCACCCGCCACGTTTTCAGGATTCAAAGCGTCGAGCTAAGCCGCCTTAATTTGTGTGGACAAGTGTGAATGGATAGTCATAATCAATGATTTGACTCTACGACCAGAATATGCCTTCCGACTTAGGGCGTCGGCTACTACATTGGCTTTACCCGGATGATAACGAATTTCACATTCGTAATTGCTGAGTAGCTCGACCCACCGTCATTGTCTCATGTTGAGCTCCTTCTGGTCAAATATATGTTGTAGGATCTTGTCATCTGTATAGATTGTGCTTTTTGTACCGTACAGGTAGTGTCTCCAGATCTTCAGAGCAAACACAACTACTCTCAATTCAAGATCGTGGGTCGTATAGTTGACCTCATGTGTCTTCAGCTGTCTCGAGGCATAGGCGATGACCTTATCTCGCTGCATCAGAACACATCCGAGCCCTTGATTCGACGCATCGTAATAGACAACAAAGTCCTCTATTCCTTCGGGGAGGGATAGTATTGGTGCGGTGCACAAGGCTTGTTTGAGCGTTTGAAATGCTCTTTCCTGCTTCTCTTCCCAGTCAAAGGCCACACCCTTCTGGGTTAGTGTTGTAAGAGGTTTCACAATGCGGGAGAAGTTCTGAATTAATCTGCGATAATAGCCAGCGAGGCCTAGAAATTGACGAATTTATGTAGGCGGCTTCGGTGCTGACCAGTTCTCAATGGCTTTTACCTTGGAAGGGTCCACGTGTATTCCCTATTCGCTAGCCACATGCCCTAAGAATTCGACTCGTCGAATCCAGAATTCGCATTTCGAGAACTTTGCGTAGATCTTCTCTGAACGTAATGTTTCGAGGACTTGTCGCAGATGTTCACTATGCTCCTCCTTACTACGAGAGTAGATAAGTATGTCATCGATGAAGATGATGACAAACTGATCCAAGTAAGGACGACACACCCTATTCATTGAGTACATAAATACAACGGGCATGTTTTTCAATCCGAACGGCATCACTACGAATTCGTAGTGCCTATAACGAGTTTGGAAGGCTGTCTTTGGAACATCCTCCCCTAGCACTCTTAGTTGGTGATATCTAGATCTCAAGTCGATTTTCGAAAAGAAATTCGCCCCTTGCAGTTGGTCAAATAAATCGTCGATCCTAGGTAAAGGATAATGATTTTTGACGGTTAGCTTGTTAAGCTCCCTATAGTCGATGCACATACAAAACGATCTGTCTTTCTTCTTGACAAACAAGACTGGAGCTCCACATGGTGAGAAGCTTGGTCTTATAAAGCCCTTGCTAAGCAGTTCGTTAAATTGACAAGACAGTTCTTGCATCTCTGCAGGTGCTAGACGATAGGGCGATTTGGCTATGGGGGTAGCCCCTGGAACTAAGTTGATTCGGAACTCAACTTGACGTTGAGGAGGTAATCCTAGGAGTTCTTCTGGAAAAATGTCGGGAAAGTCACGTACTACTGGAATGTTCTGAATGTCCTTCGTTTCTTGGCTCACATCGTCCACATGAGCAAGGAATGCTCTACATTCCTTTCGCAAGAATTTTTGAACCTGAATGATCGAGATTATACGAAGGTTTTTGTCGGGTTTGTCGCCATAAACTACTAGGGTTTTGCCAGACGGTAAATTAAGGCGATCAACATTTTCATAACACATGATGTCGGTACGATGAAGACTCAACCAATCCATGCTGATAATGACGTCGAAACTTTTAATTGAGACCGACATGAGATCGATCGAAAATGTATGGCTATCTAAAGTAAGGGTACACCCTATGAATATGCTGCTAGTGCTCTCTGTCTTGCCATTAGCCATTTCTACTGTGAACAGTTCTTTAAGTGTTCGTGATTTTTGCTTAAGTAAATGAGCAAATTTTTGGTTCGCGAAACTCCTCTCCGCTCCACTATCAAATAGAATGCATGCATAAGAGTTATCAAGGAGGAACGTACTAGTGACCACTGTGGGGTCGATAATCGCTTCCTCATGGCCTATGGCCAGAACTCTTACCGCTCCACTGGCAAACCCTGCCTTCTAGCATTTTCTTTTGAAGTGGCCTACCTCGCCACATCCATAGCAAGTTTGGCCCACTCCAGCATCGGAGGCATGGTTGATTGGCTTCGCCAGAGCTTTACAGAAACGGGCAGTGTGCCCCTTCCCGTTGCAGTTCAGACACTGCATCTCCCGGCAGGCACCGACGTGATGGAAGTTGCATTTGTTGCATTTGGGCAAACTTCCAGCGTACTGCCTTACCGGAGCAGCAGCGGCAGGTGCTATCGCAACATTTACTGCCATGACCTGCTGCCTTTTGGTAGCCTTAGCCTTCTTTTTGTCATCCCAAAACTTCCGCTTGGAATCAGCGGTTCTGCGGGTTCTGAGGTGGCCAGGGTAGTTGTTGCGGCCGGGGTACGAACCCCATGGTCTATGAGCCGTTGTGCCAATCGTTTGGCACTATCAAATGTAGTGGGGTGTGATACCAATACATTTCCCTGGTATGGTGGCATCAGCCCCCATATATACCTCTCGATTTTCTTTCCCTTTGTAGGAACCATGTTGGGACAGAAGGCCACCAGTTCACAGAATCTGGCGGTATAGGCGACTACGTTGGAGCCCTTCATGGTTAGGCTCCATAGTTCTTCATCCAGCTTCTGGATCTTGCCCCTTGAGCAGTACTCCTTAATCATGAGGTCTTTTAAACTTTCCCAACCCATAACATTAGCCACTATAATAGATAGCGACTTAACATGGCTATTCCACCATGTTAGGGCTTTCGTTTCAAAGGTGCTAGCAACGAACTTCACCTTGCTCTCCTTGGGACAGGAGCAGATTTCGAAAACCGATTCGGTTTTCTCGAACCATCGTGAGAGGGAAATGACTCCGCCAGTCCCTTTGAAGGACAATGGCTTGTAGTTGGTGAAGTCCTTGTAGGAGCACTCTTTCAAGCACATAGGGATTTCACCATGAGTAGATAGGACTGGGGTTCCTCCTCCAGTGGAACCTGATGAATGATATTCAGCCATGGATGTAGCCATAGTCGCAGCTACAACAGCATTTAGAGATGTCGTGTCGAACTGAGGAGTAGGTGGTTGAGGAGGTGGTGTTTCGTTATTAGGGTTACGCCTTGGGGTTCTACGAGGCGGCATCTTTGTTCTAAGTTTACGAAAACAAAAACATTGATAAGAATTTAGTTTGAAAGATTGATAAGAATGACTCATAGACTAACTCTCCGTAATCCAACAATACATTTGAATAACACAACTAATTGTAAATGAAAGTATGTGGATAAAATTTTCCATGAGACTAGATATCTATCTATAAAACTGGAATCACAGATGTAACGAGTTCGGCAAAATGACCTTGAAGTAGGTCTTACATCAACCAGAATCGAAAAATTTTGACAGACTACAATCTAATCAAGACCTAACGGGTCGAAGATTTACTAAGGTAGGAAACTAGAGTAAAGTTTTTACACTAACTAGTTTATATCCAAAAGAGGGGTTGATGAGAATCTATCAGCGACGAGAACTACCAGAGTGAGTTCTTGATCCTGACAGAAGACGTTTTATGTCCCTCATGTGCCTATCAGCTCTTGCTTGCTGAGCTTGAAGTTCTCTGATTTCAGCTCGGTTTTCAGTGAGTTCCCTCTGAAGAGCTGCATTGTGGACCAGAGTCCTTTCATGAGCAGACTCTAGCTGGCGAATGCGGACAGTGTTAATGCCGAAGTTGGCGTCAATCTCCATGACTTGGTCAATAGTTGCTCGCCCCTGCTCTGTGTTCCTAGCAATTCTATGAACTACGATTGGTAAGACTCTGTCAGTAGAACCTCCCTCAGTGAGGTTGTAGAAACTTTTGTCTCCATTGTAGGGAAAGGGTTGACCTTATTCCTAACTCCATCTATTCAAGTTTGTGGCCCACAGAGGTGTGGGTCCTTGAAATGCTGGACGAGGATTTGGGTTTTGAACAGCTGGGGGCAGGTTGTTGACTTCTGGCTCTGAGTCAGAACCATCAGAAAAGCCTTTAGCTTCATGATCATCCAAAGGAATTGGGTGATCATCTTCTAGTTCTTCTTCCAGCCATCCTACATTGTGTGGTTGGGATAGTACGGGTCTCCGGGGATATGAAATCCAGCCATTTATCTACGCGAGAAAAGGGATAAAGAAATAATTAATAGACTATCTAACTAGATAATTATAAAATGATCTTTATCAGTTACTCCAACACTTGTTTAGAGCATACCAGTTATATGTAACTCAGACAGGATAGGCTTTCGAATAAGTGACCCTAACTCTAAGCCCACAACCAAACAAGGAACAGGGAGTAAGGCAAAGATCACCGATTCTAAGTCTATGACATCCTAGTTACATATAACCTTAGCGTATCTACTAAACAACTATTGACATACCAATAAATACCTTTAGTTCTCAGATAAGTACTTATAGTAACACAAAATACTCCTATAGTATTTTAAGTTTAATGTTCTGTTCTACTGTTCTAGTTGTAGAAGTGTTGGTAAGTTTTTAGACTTGTTGCAACCTCACAACCATACTTACGCACATGATAATCACTCCTCGAATAATGTAGTTGATCAGGCTACATCTTCCCATGGTTGACCACATGTCTCTAAGTCTACTTGTGTTGTCCAACAATCGTAATACTTTTGTTCTGCCCTAGTGACATTGATTTTAGTATGAATGCAGGTATGTATACTTGGCTAAATATCTTATTATTTAAAAGTATAAACTCTTTATTAGAGTATTTTAATCCCGATTGTGTTTATAGTTCGTATATCTTTTATGGGTTGATAAACTCGATTCACTATAAGCAATGCTCTGATACCAATCTGTCACACCCCAAAACCATGAACGGTGGAAACGTTCTGGGGTGGAGGACATCATGTACAGTATGACAATAGTGAATAGTAGTAAACAAGCAACAACATCATCCATTGCATTAATAATATAATTTCATACAATTGTGTTCTGTCAAGTTATATAGACACCAAAATACACATATCACAATAAAGACAAGTCTTGAACGAACTCCATCTTCTCAAAACTTGGCACCTGTACCTATCTACGGGTGACCTGAGAATACAAGTTATTTTGAAAGCGAGTATCAGCTTAAAGCTGGTGAGATCATAAGTATATTAGTGTCTGTGTTTGTATGAAAGCATTTGTAAGATGTTTTGTAAGGTGTTTTGTAAAATGTTTGAACTCTCCTAGAAAACTCTTTGTTTTCTACTAATTGTAGCCTTCTATCAAGGCATCTAGTATCTATGTGTGTCTCTTGTAAGAGAGTGTATTTTCCCAATACTGACTATCATTAACCAATATATAGTTTTAACATTACTATGCATCGTGTGAATATTCACGAAGTGAATGTAATGGGAAAAATCATAGTACCGTAGTATTTGTAATAAGTGACTACTGCTGTACTAACTACCTTAAACCAATTGATATTTAAAGTAACATGTGATCGACCTGTATCCTGCTACCGACTCTAGTAAAACGACGATGTAAGACGCCGTAAGAAATGACATTTGGCACCCGTAGACTTGCAAGTCCCACTGTAGCAAGCAACAAGGTGTAGGATAGTCAATCCAGTATAGATCTATACGCAAACTCATACGCTCCTCAATTAAGGAGATTCTGGATACAAAAACGGTCATGGAAGGTAGTGTCATGCCCCATTTAATGGCTCACGTAACTGCATGAATGTATATGTAATGAATGTCCTAGCTGTAATGTGTGTTCTTTCTCACTCTAGCATGTATGTACTGTAATGTTCTGCGTGTGCTAGCTGTAATGTGTGTTCTCTCTCTATCTAGCATGTATAGTAATGTACTATGTGTACCAGATGTATTGTGTGCTCTCTCTCTATCTAGCAAGTATTGACTCATGAATGAACTAACTCATTGTATGTTTCATTGTTCTAGTAATAGTTTTAGTATCTTCCTAAATTACCCCTATGGTAGCTTACTAGTAATGTATGATCATGTTTTTATACCCTTGCTTCCCAAAAGTATAGAACTGATTGAAGGAACTTATATGAATATGTATGTATACATGATATACAACAAATATTTAAATGAATTTCAGACGAATAACCGATGCCCTAAAGCCACATCCAAACAAGGAAAAGGAATTAAAGTGAGCTGGCCTTCCTAAGTCTTTTAAACAATGCTTATATAACTGTACATACATAGACATGTATTTGACAATATATAAGTATAAAAGAGTTTAAGTAAAAGATTTTGTAAAATAGTTTGAAGTAAAGAAGTTTGGTAACACAGTTTGAAATAAAGAAGTTTGGTAACACAGTTTGAAAAATGAGAAAACCCCTTGTTTGGTAGCTACTAATCACATGTGATTGATATAATAACTATAAGTATTCAACTTGTATCCCCCCATAAAAGCATTTAAAAACATTTAAACCATTGATTAAGGGGTATGAAATCACCTATAGTGAGTGGTTTGGATGAACAGATTGTATAGGATACTAAGTGTCAAGGGAAGACTTGAACACACACACAGATCCTATTTAACATATATGATACATATATGAATATAATTAGTATTTAAAACAACTATATATTGAATTGGAACCACCTTAGGGACTAGTAAACACTTATATTCAAGTGTTACAACCTTAAGTGATTGAATATAAGGGGTACTTGGCTACACAAGGGACGGTATGGTCAATACACACACTATAAGTATGTGTGCGGCTAGGGTGTGTGGCCAGGAGGTGTGTGCGGCCAGTGTGTGTGTGTGGCCGTACATACATAGTGTTCTTGGTGTTCTTGGCTAAATAGGCTACCTTTTATAAAGATCCTCAAGGAGATTTGGATGATACTTGAGAGGATTTTGGGTCCTAGCTTTGAAGAAGGGTAGAAAGTGTTCCAAATGGCTAAGTTTTCTATATATATAAGGAGAGTGTGTGACCGCACACACCTTGTGTTGGTGTGATTGGCTCAAATGCAAGGCGATACACCAACAATACTTATCCCACGACTCCTACCCTGCTTATACTAGGCTTTAAACACTCTATTTGTCTCCAAACAGTGCTAGAAAATAGCAAAAAAACGAGTTTAACTTTGATAAGAAATGAAGAATGTAAGCTAGAAATTTTCGGGCTGTCACAGAATCAGGGTTGGTAGGGTGTTCTTAGAGTCTGTTAGTCGGTGGGCAATTAACAGGATAATGTTCGAGGATGGTTTGGAAAGGAATTAGACCGCAAGATGTCACACCCTGGCCGACGACGGAAACACCGGACGGTGTAACGTCATTTCTCGTATCATAGTTATCAACTTCCTGAAAACATATGCAATTTAAAATACGTCAACATAAAGTTGGTGAGTCCACAGGTTTTGACTCCATATAAAATAATACATATTCCGAGTTTCAAAAGTATTGTTTTGAAAGTATAATTTTGACTCTCCAACGTGTACTATATATATCCTAGGTATAAAAGTTTACTTACCAAATAAGTGTTTGTAATTCCATACAAACGAGAGTTGCTATGTATAAATCTTATTTCAATTCTATACGAGTAAAAGGACTACGTATAAATCTATTTCAACTCTATACGAGTATGTTTGCTAGGTATAATTATCTACTTAATATACAAGTAGTACCTAGGGTATAAGTAGGGGAAACTTATACTTAACATTAATACTTGTATAGCGACGAAGTATAATGTTTCTAACAAGTTGCTACCATGAGTCTGTAGTTGTGACTGTATGACATAGTCATATACCTCCTATTATTATCACAAGGATCACACATTCCGGTAGTACAAGGATTACACCTTGCGGTGGTACAAAGATTACACCTTGCGGTAGTACAAGAATTACACCTTGCGGTAGTACAAGGATTACACCTTGAGGTAGTACAAGGATCACACCTTGCGGTAGTTTCCGCACGTTTCATTAACGCCGGAACAATAACAAATAAAAGGATAGTTCATCACTCGCTTTTGGTTGACTGTAGCTAACAGTCACAAGTGGGGTGGTCAACCTTGTATACTAATTATACACGACTTCCTCGCTCACATGAGATTAACGAATACAGGTCAGAGGACTTTCACTAAGATCCCCAATCTTAGATGATGAATACATTAGCTCAGGTAGACTTTGACGATGTTCTATAGTTCTAACAAAAAAAGCATTTTCATGTCTAAAAGCCTAAGTTACTAGACTTTGCTTTTAAACATTACTCATAATTTCATAACATTTAGGCAGTATAACAACTATAACTTGAAGTAAAACCAGGTTTTATCTTGACATAAAACCAATAATAACAACATATAACGTTTCTAGTTTTATCTTGAAAGAAAACTAACAATAACAACATATCCAGTTTTATCTTAACATAAAACTAATAAAAACAACATATAACATATCTAGTTTTATCTTGACATAAAACTATTAATTGCAACATACTATATAACTTAACATATAAAACTTCCGAATATAACTTCGGAACTATATCGCACACAAAATATATATATAGAATCCTAAGTATAACTCAAGATCTACATTAATGTATTAACATACCGATAAGTTGATAATAGTTGTATATATTCAAAATATTATATTTAGAACAACTATACCTCGACTATTATAACTATATAATATCATATAGACATAATAATAACGTATATATAATATCTAGCATGTGTTTTCCCCCGAAATATTAGAAAGTGGGGCCGTGAAACTCACCTTAGTAGCGTGATTTTTATGATATCTAAGCAAAACAGTCAGCGTGCGAGTTCGTCGGGGCACGGGATGCAAGAGAGCTTCAGCAAGTGAGAGAGGAGAAAGGAAATGGTGTAAGGAAGTGAATGGGTCAAAGCATCTATTTATAGTAATATTTTATGACACTCACGTCGTGAGTGTCATAAAACTCACGTCGTGAGTCTCATGATTCACTCCGTAGACTTGCCATTTGCGTCCCTAGCTTCGAAAGGTGGCCATGTGACTCCTCACGTCGTGAGTGTCATAAACCTCACGTCGTGAATTTTGGATCTTATCCTCTAGCAGCTTCTAGATTCCGATTTATGACAGAATTACTCCCCACGTCGTGAGTGTCATAAAACTGACGTCGTGAATTCTGGATCTTATCCTCTCGCAGCTTCTAGATTCCGAATTATGACAGAATGTCGTAAGCGTCATAAAACTCACGTCGTGAATTAGCTAGTTTAGGGTTTTTAAAAGCTAAATCTTCAGAATGCCATAACTTTTGGATACGAACTCCTTTTTTGACGTTCTTTATGTGAACGCGTAGGTATTTTTGAGTACTACAACTCTCTTTTAGACTTAAATAGCTAATTCTAAGTCTATTTTAAATTCCTCTCATTATAGAGATTTATAGTGTTCGGTTTATCATAACTTCTTCATGCGAAGTCAGATTTAGATGTTCTCTATATTTTTGGAATCGTATGGACGTATACTTTGATTTATACCATAAAGTATGTATGAAAGTTCATATTTATATTATAATTATCATGAAATACATAGTGAGTTTACTACATTACTAGTTTAACAAAATCACATTACATGATTGGTATAATCACATGTGATTGTTATTGACCTACTTTTGACTAGTGTTACACAAGAGTTTTCAACTTCAGAAGATTCAGATTGAGTACCATAGCGGCAGTTGGGTCTGCCCCATTTGGGTCAAGAGTTCTTGGTGGGATCGAGTATCTTTGGAAATGATTGTTGTTTGACTTGAGGACCTTTGGTGGTGTTTCTCGGCTAGTAGTGTTTAATCTGTATGGGGTTACAGAGTGATTTCGAGGTCGAAATCTAATTCAAGTGGGGGAGAATTGTAACATCCAGTTTCAGATTATCCATGATTAAGGTTCATGGGCCACGAGTCGGGGGCTAGGAGGTCTCGGGTTGAGGCGAGTTGCTAGAAACATAGGGCATCTCATTACCCTTCCGTAGGTATGAGGATTTTTGGAATTCGAGTCATTTCGAAGATGGTATGGGATTTTGGGAGACTTGGCAAGATAAGTCCCTAAGTGAGGATTGTGGCAGCGAAGTACGCTGGGCGTACGTATGTGTACGCTTAGCGTACATATGCGCGTGTTTCTTAAGCAAGAGCCACCTAGTATGCTGGGCGTACTAGGCACAGAAGGAAACCCTAATTAAGACAAGTGTCCTTATAAAAAGAAAGAGATAGTCTCATTTATGGCCACCTTCCTTAGTTATTAAACCCTCTCAAACCCTAATATCCGTTCTTAATGCTTGTGGTGGCCATGATGAGCTTTTTTGTGTTCTTGTGGGCTTTTGAGAGTTAAGAAGGAGCATGGAAGGAAGTGAAGTTGAAGAACACGTTGTGGATCTGAGCTTTCTGGTATAGAGCACCATTTGAAGGTATAAAGCTCCAAGCTTTCCCTCTCTTTTTGTTTTGTGCATATTAGGGTCCATTTTAGGGTTTTTGGTCCCAAGCTTGAGACTTTATGAGCTGATGCACTCTAGTTCTTAATAACATGTTCTTTTAAGTGTTTCTAGTGGTGGAGAACAATAAAAATAAGCCCTTGATTGTGTGAATCTACGCATGCATGAGTTATGAGCATTTTGGATTAAGAAATTAAGAGTGTTTATGTGTTGTGACCTTATCAGCCATGCAAAGGCTTAAAGTTGTTAACTTTATGGAGTAAGAGATGTTAGGAAGTCCAGATCCAAGAGTTGAGCTAAGGTCATAACGGGTTAAGACCCAAAAAAAATGGATTAAACGAGTCTGAAGTTACGCGCCGCGTAATTCCAGTACGCCCCGCGTACTGGGTTGAGGTCACCAATTAGTTTATTGAGTGTTTGGGTACGCTGAGCGTACCATGGGGGTACACCCTGCATAACTTCTTTTGGGGGTTTTTGGGCTAAGCATTGTGTTAGGCCTTGAGTGTTGGGTCGGGAGTTTGGACCTCATGTAATAGAGTCTTGGACTTGAGAAGTGTATGTATGTGCTTTGGGCCTTTGGTTAGGACTTGCCTTTTTGGTTGGGAATTGGGCCATGTGAGGGCCCATTTATAATTGGGCTTTAGTGGGCCCAATGGGCTTAGGGCATTAATGGGCTGTTAGGTGGTCTATCTCTAGACCCAATAAGTGAGAGGTTGGACTTACCTCTTAATTTATATTTATTGTAGGTTTGGCACAGAGTTAGAGTTCGGTGCGTAGCAGCAGTGATTATAGGACATGTTCTTCATCCTAGGTGAGTCTTCTCACTATACTTTACCCAAAGTCTTAATTAGAGTTATGTGACAGAGTATTTTGTATGTTATTTATATGATGTGATACACTGCATTATTTCTATATGATTTATGTTATGTATGTTTCAGAGTTTACAGAGTTAGGCTCGGAAGGTCCACAGAATTAGTACCAGAGGGTCCACGGAGTTATGGGACTGGAGGGTCCCACTGAGACACATTGACCAGAGGGTCAAACATAGTTTTAGCCTCGAGTGGCTAACATGTGTTGAATGTGGTATTTTAGGGAACTCACTAAGCTTCGTGCTTACCGTGTTATGTGTTATGTGTTTCAGGTTTTCTTATCAAGATCGCGGGAAGACAGCAACTTGATTGTACACACCAGAGAAAGAGTTAGGAGGATCCTGGATTACCATTTTATTAAACATGGAGTTATGTTTTATGATTTTAATAGATGACGTTTTGTGAAATATGTATTGAGAATTATACGTTTTCAAAAGAAAAATTGTTTTGAAATTTATGGTGTTACAATTCCTCTTGTAGGCTTCTCCAAAACCTTCGCGTGAAACGACTATCACGATTTGATATAGTCGTTAAAGGAACACCGTGAACTCTTACTGCCTCCTTCACATAAGTGTTTGCGAGCTTATCCATTGACTATATCTCATTGGCTGCTATAAAATGTGCACTCGTAGTAAAACGATCCACGACTACCTGAATCATGTCGTGACCATTCTTCGTTCTAGGCAGTTTAGTCACAAAATCCATGGTGGTGTCTTCCCATTTAGCAATGGGTACAGGTAAATGTTCTAAACTCCCATACGGTTTCTGATGTTGAGCCTTAACTCTTGCACATGTTACACACTCGGCCACATACTTTGCAACATCGAGCTTGGTTGTAGGCCACCAATAGTAGGGTTTTAGATCCCTATACATTTTAGTGCTACCGGGATGAATTGAGTACATTTTCTTGTGAGCTTCTTCCATCAGAAGATCTCTTACTCCTCCTATCTTAGGTACCGAAATCCTATATTGGAATACCTTTAATCCTTGACTCTTTGTACCAAACACTAACGTTTTTCCTAAACGTTCTTCCTTTCAGTCATTTTTTTGAAGCTTCTTCCTGAGCTTTCTTGATACTTTCCACAATATTGGAGACAACTTCTATTCTCATCGCTCTTAGCCTTTTTCTTTCAAGGTTGACTTTTTTGCTTAGAGCATCAGCGACAACATTTGATTTACTGGGGTGGTAAAGTATCTCACAATCGTAGTACTTGAGTAACTCTAGCCATCGTTATTTCCTCATATTAAATTCTTTCTAATTAAGGAGATACTGGAGACTCTTATGATTAGTGAAAATTTTGTACTTCGTGCCATAGAGATAATGCGTCCATATCTTTAGGGCAAATACTACAACTGCCAACTCCAGTTCATGAGTGGGGTAGTTCTTTTCATGCTCTTTTAATTGTCGACATACATATGTTATCACCTTTTCTCTTTGAGTTAGAACACATCCCAACTCGAATCCCGACGCATCTCTATACACTACGAAGTCTTCAACTCCATCGGGTAGAGAAAGAATGGGTGTTTCACATAATTTCTTCTTTAGCTTCTCGACTGCTTCTCCGTGCTTCTCGCTCCTTGTATATGTAGCTCATTTGTGCGTTAAATCTGTCAATGGATCAGCTATCGAAGAAAAGCCTTAGATAAACCTTTAGTAATATCCAGCTAATACCAGATAGCTTCGAATCTGCATGGGACTTTTCGGTCGTTCCCACTTCATCACAGCTTCGATCTTTGTTAGGTGAACCATTATCCATTCTTGGTTAATGACATGACCCAAGAATTGGATTTCTCGGATCAAAAAATCGCATATGGAGAACTTTGCATATAGCTTCTCCCTCTTCAACACTTCCAACACTTCTCGTAGATTCTTGCCATGCTCCTCTTCGCTTTTTGAGTAAATTAGAATGTCATCTATTAACACGATCACGGATTTATCAAGGAATGGTTTACAAACCATGTTCATCAAATCTATCAATGATGCCGGAGCATTAGTTAGTCCAAATGACATAACCAACAACTCGTAGTGTCCATGTCTTGTTCTGAATGCAATCTTCTCAATATCCTACTCTCTGACCTTTAGCTGATGATATCCTGACCTATGATCGATCTTTACGAAATAGCTTGAACCTTACAGCAGATCAAATAGGTCATCAATCCTTGGAAATGGATATTTGTTCTTCATCATTGCCTTGTTCAACTCTCGGTAGTCTATACATATTCTCATGCTTCCGTCCTTCTTTTTCACGAATAACACTGGAGCTCCCTAGGGTGATGAACTAGGTTGAATGAAATTGTTGTCTAACAACTCCTAAAGTTGCATCATAAGCTCCTTCATCTCCGTCGATGCTAATCGGTACAATGCTTTTGCTATTGGTGTCGTTCCTGGTAACAAGTTTATTCAGAACTCTACTTGTCTATCAGGCAGTAATTCGGGAGATCTTCGGGAAAGACTTCTGGATAACCACACGCCAATGGTATACTTTTCATTTCCTTCTTAGCATCGATCACTAATGCCAAGTATAATGTGCATCCTTTAGACAAAAATTTTATGGGTTTCATTAGGGAAATGATTCCAGAATTTGTTCTGTGTTTGTCCCCGTACACCATAAATGACTCTTTTCTGGGTGGGTTTACCCTTACTATCTTCTTCCTGCAAAGTATCTTGGCATCATTCGCGCTAAGCCAATCCATCCCTTTAATGATCTCAAAACCGTTCAACTCTGTGGGTAACAACTCTTCGTGGAATTCATTTCCAATTAAGTCGATGATGATGTTCTTAATACGATCACTAACATGTAAGAACTTGCGACTGGCAACTTCCACAACTTGGGCATCATCAAGTTTTTCTATAGGCAACGCTAGTTTCCCACCAAATTTATGTGATACAAAGGAGTAGTTCGCCCCCGAATCAAGTGGTATATTGACAGGTAATCCATTTACAAGAAAGGTACCTGAAGCGACATATGTTACCTCCTTGGTAGCTTCTAGCGTCATCTAGAAAGCTCTCACCTTCGACTTTGGTGGAATGTTGGGTCTTGATGCCTCTTTCTTCTTCGAACAGTCCCTCGAGATGTGCCCTTCCTCGTTGCACCCATAACATACCTTGTTAATGAACGTGCACTCGTTGGCATAGTGCCCGGGCTTTCCACACTTAAAATAAGTGACTTCTGCATCACACTTCCCAGAGTGCTTCTTCTTGCACTTGTCGCACCACCTCGCTTTGGCTCCTCCTCCTCCAAACTTTCTTGAACTAGACTTCACTTTCCTATTAGGCCTTGCAGACCCTTCGAATTTCCTCTTCTTGCTAACCTTAATCTTGCTAGCGACTCTTCCCTTAATCATATCTTCAACAGACTTGGCAGCCCAGATAGCTACCTCTAGAGTAGGTGCCTGATGTACTAGCACCACATACTCCCATCGAAGTCCCTTTATGCACTTGCCAATTTTCGTCAGCTCTTCTGGGAAGTGGCACAAGGAAAACTCCATCTTTTCAGTGAAGTTGTTGGTGTATTCATCAATGAACATGCTCCATTTCTTCAAAGTAAGGAATTGGTTCTCTAGCTCGAGCAGGGTTTGGGCTGAGCAGTACTTATGCTTGAATTGCACCAAAAACTCTGCCCATGTTAGTTGCAGGGGATCATTGGGGCTCAAAGTCTTCCCCAAGGTGTTCCACCAATGAACTGCGCCTCTTCTGAACTGGCGTAGTACAAATGTGGTCTTTTACTTGCCTTTGCAACGGCATGTCATGCATGCTCTGGGTTTAACGTATACTATGACTTTAGTTTAGATTACTAAGGTTAAAAAGTGCTCTATCATAAATTCACTATTTACGTCACGTAGTGTCGTGCCGGTTTTGTTGCGAAAATTCGACAGCGCATAACTTCTTCGTTATAACTTGGATTTCGGCATTCTTTATATATCCGGAATCCTTTTTTCGACCAACTAATGTATAGATATTGGGTTTATCTAACAATTTATTTTCAACGCTTATTTTTATTACATCTTTATAAACCAATACATAAGCACATAAAATCACATAATTCACATAATATTCAAGTAATCTATCTTTATTACTTCAAAATAGGTTACAATTGTTGACCTTGACTATTACATCATTATACTAATGAGTAGCACAGAAACAAGGGCATTACAATTGTAATTTTCAGTTTAAATGGGCCTAAAATGTCATTTTCAACAAAAAGAGGCCTTAGTTGTAATTTTTGGCTTTATTGTGCCAGAAAAATTAATTTTTGCAAATTATGGGCCATTATTGTCAAATTTTGTTTTTGTGAACCAAAATGGTCATTTTTAATAAAAGTGGGTCATTTATATCATTTTAGCACTAATTAGACTAAAACATTCATTTAATAACAAATGGGTTCTTTAAGACATTTTAGTCAAATTAGGTCTTGTACATTCATTTACATGCCTATCGGATCTTGTATATTCAATTACATACTTATTGGGCCTTGTATATTCATTTACATGCTTATTGCGTCTTCTATATGCATTTACATATTTAATATTTATTGGGCCTTGTATATTCATTTACATGCTTATTGGGTCTTGTATATTTATTTACATGCTATTTGGGCCTTATATGCGCATTCACTCTCTTATTGGGCCTTAAGACACAATTTATGCTAATCGGATTGATAATAGTAAATATTTGACATTTTTGCAAAAAAATAAACATATATATATATATATATATATATATATATATATATCACTGATGCTTTGTAGTCAAAATACATACTCGAAACATTATTTAAAACATTAAATAGTGTGATACACTGTTCGCGTAAATTTAGTTAAGTCTCTTGTGAGACATTCCTTCTTTTGTACCTATCTAGTGTACACCGTAAGTCCTATAGTTATAACCAGAGTCTCCTGGAGGGAGAGCAACAGTTTGTGTATGGATTTATAATGGGTTGACACCCCACACCTAAGCTATTCACTACACCTAGACTAGGCCAGGCTAGGGTGACAAATATCTTACCTTAAACGCGACGCCTGAAGAACATCATGACAGGCATATCAGTTACATCAAGAATGGCTATAATGACTCACATAGAGATTAACAACATAATAAATTTACGGCATACATACTATACTTTTGATACATGTACGAACTATTCGTTTCTACCACACTCGGGTCTTATGGTTTCAAGACTACAACTATTTTACAAA
This sequence comes from Lactuca sativa, assembly GCF_002870075.4. NCBI lineage: Eukaryota > Viridiplantae > Streptophyta > Magnoliopsida > Asterales > Asteraceae > Lactuca > Lactuca sativa. Next base: position 380,590,684 of record NC_056626.2, read on the forward strand.
CAAAAAATATTGGATTTTCTGGATCTCTCTCTATACATTTTCAAAACAAGAACACACATGCATTAATACAAGATTTGAAACAAAACTCTCAAGTACTTTTACGAAAAATATCGGGTTTTCTGGTGTTTACAAACGATACAAAACTTTTCATACAAACATGCTTATAAACTCACCAACATTATGTATGTTCATATTTTAAAAATAACTTGTATTCTCAGGGACTCTTGAAGCAGGTCGATCATCAAGAACATGTGGACTTTGGATTTATTTTCTCTTCCATCATACATTTAATATCTTGGCATGTAACTATTGTGAACAAATACAATGATGTAAATCTTGGATGTTGTATTATTGAATATATGGTGATGATGTGGTCTATGATTCATTTACATACACTGTGATCATATTACAAGATGAAGTCACTCGCCTTTGGACGATTCCGCTGTTCTGGTTCGGGGGTGTGACGGATTGGTATCAAAGCAATGTTTATAATGAACTCACATATCTAATCATACAAGATATGAAACTATAAATGCATTGGGACTAAAATACTCTGAACAAAAATAAAATACAAACCTATGTGTGCATATTTGAGTATCATCACAATAAGAAAACAATAATAGTCTTTAGAGGAGTTGAACATTGCGGTTAAACTCGGGTAATTATGTAATTATATTGGGGGTAAATATAGTCTGATCAACTATATTTATTCAAAATACGACCAACACGTGCTTGGGAGTGATCATGGTGGGCAATGAATATAGAAGCTTACCAACCTTATATCCAAGAATTTTTAAGGAACCCAAACATAAACAATGAAAATACTATAGGAGTATTTTGGGATCACATATACTCTTTGCTCATACACTTTCTACACGCTTCTCACTCCTCCATGTTCGCATAGGCACCATGGATGAAATTGAACAAGGCGGCCTCTACTACCAGGCCTTAGTGGCCAATGGATGGATTAAAGGAGAACTAGAAATGGCTCAACAAGAAAATCCAGAAAAGAGACCCGAAGAGTATATGGAAATGGACTATGAGAATGGTGTGATGAGGAGTCAGATAAAGGAGAAGACATTAAGGAAACCCATAGTGAACCCCACCCTTCGGAGACCCTACCAGACTAGCACACAGTGCAGGAGAGCACTACTGATTGTATACGATCTCTCGAGGAAGAAGTAACCAACCTCAAGTAACAACTCTTTTTGGCCAAAGCTAGGGTCGTTCTAGCAGAACAAAGGGAAGATGTGATCACTCGTGAGGCGAATCAATTGGCCGAATTTCTTCTGCGTTAGTTCGAAATTTGAGTATCATCGTGACTATCAATAGGCCTCTCATTTTAGTTACTATTTTATATAGGACTGAGTCTATGATTAAGTGAGTACACTGCTCATAGAGCCTTTATGCTGACAGATTATATTTTCTCTATGTACTGTGCGCCTTCCAAAGGAGAATTTCATGTATTGTACTACGAGTGTTATATTATTAGTGAAACAATCCTGTGTTTTTATTATGATGTTCTTATCTGCTATGTGTTCTATTTTCCTTATTTCATGATATTGTATGAATTCACTTATATGCACAACCGAACCACTGAAACCACTATATGCCACGACAACACGAAACCACAAACTGCTATGCTCTCACTATCTTTCTGCTCCATGATAGAAGACGCCTCGAATACAGGTGCACAAAAACAACAACATAGCTGCACCACCGCCACCACCGCCGACCCAACCAAAAATAAATTCTGCTATTTTCCAAGCAGCAGTTTCGACATCAGTCACATCAGTGTTGGCTCACATTCATAATGGAAACAATAGTGGGGGAAATGGTCAAGGAACAGGAAGCTCCAATCAGGGAATGAATCAAGGGCGGCGTGATAGCCTTGAAGCGTTAGATTGAAAAGACGGAGTCTGTCTTTGAAATCTGCAAATTTCCGAAAGAAAGCAAGGTGATGTTCGCAGCTTGCACATTTGTTTACCAAGCCTTATCCTTGTGGAATAGTTATGTGAAATCCATGACCTTGTTGATCGCAAACGCTATGCCTTGGGAAGAACTTAAGGACATGTTGATGGCATAGTACTGTCCCCATGGGGAACTACAAACACTAGAACAAGAGTTATGGAACATCACGATGCAAAACTCAGACATTGAGGCTTACATTTCCAGATTCAGTGAGTTATCACTTTTGTGCTCGGATATGATCACTTTAGAGGGAAAGAAGATTGAACGATTCATTTGGGGGTTAACGCCTCCAATTCAAGGAAACATAATAGAAGCAAACCCTAAGACTTTTAACTATGCAAAACTGCTAGCTCAGAAGCTTTATGATCATCGCAACAAGAAAGGTACCAAAACTACTGAGACTAAAGCAAAGAAGGAAGAATGTAACAAGAAGAATCCAGGAGATAAAAGGAAATGAAGACAACCTTCAGGATCTTAAGTGTGGTACTCTACCCAAGTGTGGTAAATGTAACTATCATCAAAATGGCGAGTGCCGAGAAATGCAATGTACCAATTGTAACCGCAAGGGGCATACCAGCCAGTACTGTAGATCTCAACCCCAACCAAACTAACAACCCGACAACAACAACAACAACACCGGAGCAGGTCATACTTGTTATGGATGTGGAGGAACTGGCCATTTTAGGCGAACCTGCCCCCAAACCAACACTCAGGGTGCAGGAGGATCAGGCAGGATCCTAACTTCAGGACAAAGGGAGGCAGTTCAAGACCCGACCATTCTCACTGGTACGTTTCCCCTAACAACACTTATGCATGCATTTTATTCGATCGTGGGGCCGAGCGGAGTTTTGTGAGTCATAAATTCAAACACCTACTAAATCAACAGCCCCGAAAACTAAGAGAATCCTTCACGGTGGAGATGACTAATGTGAAAACTAAAACAACCAAAGACATTTAAATAGGATGCACGTTAACATTAAACAACCACTCATTTTAAATAGATTTGATGCCAGTTAATATTAGGAGTTTTGATGTGATAGCCATCATGGATTGGTTAAGCCCCCACCATACTGATATTATGTGCCAAGAGATGGTTGTTCGCCTTCACCTCCCCAACCAAGAAACCCTAATAACCTACGGTGATAAACCTGGTGCCAATCTCCGTCTTAGCTCATACATCAAAGCACAAAAATGCCCGCACAAGAAAAATTATGCCTTCCTCGCCCATGTTGTAGAAAAAACAAAAGAGGAGATAAACATCAAAGATATCCCAGTGGCATGTGACTTTCCGGACATATTTCCCGAAGACCTTTAGAAAGTCAGGTCGAATATCGAATTGACCTAATACCTAGAGCCATATCAATTGCTATATGACCCTACAGGTTAGCTCCAGCCGAAATGCAGGAGCTATCCAGTCAATTAAGCAAACTTCTGGACATAGGATTCATAAGGCCTAGCTTCTCACCCTTGGGAGCTCCTGACTTGTTTGTCAAAAAGAAGGACGAGACTTTCAGAATTTATATCGATTATCGGGAATTAAACAAGATCACTGTTAAGAATCGATACACACTCTCACGGATTAATGATCTATTCAACCAGCTTTAAGGAGCAGTTATTTTTCTAAATAGATCTCAGGTCCGATTATCATCAGCTCTGAGTCCGGGAAGAAGATATCCCCAAAAAAAATTCGAACTCGATATGGCAATTACAAATTCGTTGTTATGCCCTTCGGTCTGATGAATGCTCCCACTGTATTTATGGACCTCATGAACCGAGTTTGTCGCCCATTCCTAGACAACTTTGTAATTGTTTTCATCAATGACATACTCGTCTATTCTCGGAACAAGGAAGAACACGGTCAGCACTTACGTCAGGTTCTGGAAACATTGAGGGTAGAGAAGTTATATGCAAAATTCTCTAAATGTGAGTTTTGGATTCGCAGTGTGAACTTCTTGGGTCATGTTTATAGTAACAAAGGAATTCATGTAGATCCATCCAAGACCAAAGTTATTGAAGGCTGGGAAATTCTGAAAATGCTAACAGAGATCAGGAAGTTCTTGGACCTTGCTGGTTATTAAAGAAGGTGCATTCAAAATTTCTCCAAGATTGCCAAGTCTCTCACCACACTAACCCAAAAAGGCTTACCCTTTAACTTGACTGACAAAAAGAAAGCTACTTTTCAAACCCTAAAGCGAGCCCTTTGAAGTGCTCCGGTGTTATCTCTGCCAGAGGGAATGGAATCTTTGTAGTGTATTGTGACACTTCAAATCATGGTTTAGGTTGTGTCCTTATGCATCATGGAAAAGTGATGGATTATGCTTCGAGTTGCGGAAGTGCTTAGTAGATGACTCCACAGTTGTGCCTTTAGAGGATATACAGGTTGATGACAGTCTGAACTACATTGAGAGACCGCTAGCTATTCTTGACAGGAAGACAAAAGAGCTGAGGAACAAGAGGGTAATGAAAGTAAAGGTGTAGTGGTAGCACTGCAAGGGCTCGGAGTGGACATGGGAGCCCAAGGAGGAGATGAGGCAGCACTACCCGGAGTTTTTCCCAGACACAATGGACTTCGAGGACAAAGTCTGATTCAAGTAAGGGAGAATTATAACATCCGTCACTTAAGGTATTATTTATTGTTGGACTATAAATTGGATAAGTGGACTATTGAGTTGGACTTAAGCGAAGTTGGCCAATAAGATAGGCTACCCGAAGACGTACGTTGGGCGTAAGCTTGGCGTATGCGGGGTGTGGTGCAGCATTGGATGCCCGTGGGGGGGGGGGGGGAGGCACGTACACGCAACGTGTCAAGGTGTACGCGCAGTGTACACATGCAGATAAATACAACATTATGACTCAAATCCTAGCCTCCTTACCAGTCTCTCAACCTCAGAAACCCTATATAGCCTATCATCGTTCATCCTTGTTTGTTTTCGGCTTTGTGAAGTTCTTGGTGGTGATTAGAATCTTGAAAAAAAGGAGAAGTTATAGAAGAAGGACTTAAGAATCTAGAGCTCAAGGGTCCATGATTACATCACCATTTGTGTCACACCTAGTATTTTAGGGCTAGGAAATTTTGTCCATCTGTAATTAACTTCTAGCATATCTTGTAACCTTAATGTTAATACAATGCAAGTGGTTCATCCAAAATGACAATTCAAGTCAAAACTCACTCGTAGAGCCCTAAACCTAATTCAATATGTTACATTCATTCAACTTTGGGTTTGTAACCCTAACTTCTCGGTTCAAACCTCTTATTGGACCAGGATTCCTTTATTAGGCGTAGTGGGCCAGTAACCCATCAACTTGGTTCTTTTGGGCCAAGCACCCACATTTGGACCCTAGTTGGACCCATATTCATTAAGAAATAGTATTTTGGGCCATAAAACTCTTCATGGGCCTTAGTGGGCTGAAAAGCACTCACTTTGTTTCTATGGGCCGAAAACCCACTCATTTAACCGCATTAGGCCGAAAACCCCTTTTCTTTTACCACTTTTGGGCCGTAAGCTCCTATTGGGACCTAATGGGCCTAAAAATTTCTTGTTGGGCAACATAATTTTGGTTGATATCTAATTCAAGCCCAATATTTATTCTTTTCACACTTTCCCCCTCTTATCCACAGTTTTAATAGAAAAAAAAAAGAGAAAAGATGGTGATTATTAAGGTGACTGTAAAACCCCGTTTATTTAATAAATAAATTAATAAATGTATAGTATCTCTAAAATCAATAATTATATAGTAAGGTGTTGGTCTCGAGGAGCTAATTGTCACAATTTTAGAGATTAGGGGTTAAAAGTGTAAGTTCTGGGACTTTATTTGAAGACAAGGACTAAATGGTAACTTCTGGGACTTTATTTGAAGAGATTTCGGAAGCTAGGGGCTTGTTTGGTAACATAAGGATTTATTCTGATTACAATTTTTACAGGAAGGGGTTGTTGGGTAAATTTAGGACTTATTATGTAATGGATTTTTAATGTTAGGGTTAAAAGGGTAACTTGGGCTCATTTTGAAAGTAATGGGGAAGGAGGGACCGAAGTTCTAATTATAGGGAAGATGCATCACCGGGTGTGAACCTGTCACCCCTTGATATATATAGAATATGAAACCCTAAAGCTAGCTAACACTATAGTCGCCACCATATGAGAGCTCCCCAGCCACCATTACATCCTAGGATCCGATCGCCACCTTTTGGCCGTTGCTACTTCACTGTAGAGGTCACAGATCGTCGGATGAGCACCAGAATACTCCAGTGTCGTGTGCTCATAGACACCAAGTAAACACCGAGCCTCCATCAGCCTTCTTCTCCTTCTCCTTCTTAAGTCATCGCTACTTCTTTATGGTTCCGATCAGGCGACTCTGGCGAGCATGTTTCATCCTAGCTGACACCATTAGCCATTGTTTACATCATCAGCCCTACAACCATCGTCTCTACTGCTGCATCATCTATGTCGAAGCTGAGAATCGTCGTTGCCCGGCTCCAGGGATGATCGAGTCACCACCGAACGCCACGACTACCATCCCCAGCAACGTCGGTTTCCCTTTCTGTCCTCAGCGAGGACTGAGCGTTTGCTACCACCACTTATGTCTCGTCTTCCCTCTGTTGTGCTGCTGTTGTTGCCGTCTTTTCGTGTCACTTCTTGCACCGTACACCACCAGGTGGGTGGTTGGGGTTGCTTTGTGACCATATAGCAGGTGTGTATATGCATTTATGTTAGTGTGTGTTTTGTCTAGTCAGAAAACCATGGGAGCCACCGCCACCACCATGAGGTGGTGGTTGCAACCTTCTACCATCACCGACAACAACAAGGTGGTTGTGTGTGTTTAGCATTAGTATGTGTGTTTATTTTGGAGATTTTCATTGTAAATTGTATCAAAATGGAATAATCGAAAGAAACTCAAAACCCACCACCATGAGGTGGTGGCTGCTGCCACTGGCCGCTGTGTCGGGTGGCGGTGTGCCTTGTTTGTATTGTGACTCGTTTGGGATGTTTGCACAAGGGAGTAAAATCCTAATGGGCCTAATGAACCCAAATTGATCAAAAGACCTAACTATTGGGCCTATTGGGCTAAGATGGGTATGGAAACCCTAATTAGGGTTTAGAAAACCCTAATATTGGATTTATAGGCTTGGATTTGATCGGGGCCCCACTTGAATTATCCACTAAGCTCAATATATTAATTAATAATCATTTTCATAAAACCTAAGTCAATATTCGACTAATGGATTAAGTCCTTAAAGGGTTAAGTAGGAAAACTTAACCTTAATCATCATTTTTTGTGAATACACTAATTTTACTTGGGCCTTGAGTTGGGCTTTGCTAATTGGATTATTAATGGGCTATCCAAGAATAATCGTATAGACTAGAATATGTTGATGGGCTTAGGGTAAGGCCCATATGAGGGTGTGGGCCCAATTTGGGAAATTAGGGCGTAGATGGGCCAAAATTTGGGCCTTGATGAATATATGATATTAGGCCATTGAAAATGCTAAATATTTGGACTGGACTAAGTAATTGGGCCTTTAATTATGACCACATAAATGTTTGGGCCTAATTTGGAAAATTGGGCCATATGTTTGGCCTTGAGCCACAGTTGGACTTTTGGGCTTTTTGTTTGGGCCTTGGGCTTGAATTATAACGACCCAAAAATCACTGCTAAAAATTTCTTTTAAAACATTATTAAAAACATATTTATAAAAACCTTATCATAAGTCATAACATAATTTCCGAGTATTAATTCGAAACATAATCTTATTATCAAAGTAAAACATTCCTAGGCTAACTGACTATGGTGTGTGCACTGCAACCTCTCCGAGCTCCTCTTTTGAAAACTGAGTACCTGAAACCAAAAACTGAAGCTGTAAGCACGAAGCTTAGTGAACTCCCCCAGACTACCACATACCATACAATAACATATAAAGCACATAATGGGCCTTGCCCACTGCATCGGACCGAGGTCCGGACTAACTGCATCGGACCGAAGTCCGGAACTAACCAGGGCCTTGCCCTCTGCATTGGACCGAAGTTCGGAAACTGCATCGAACCGAAGTCAAGAACTGACTGGGACCTTGTCCCCTGCATCGGACCGAAGCCCGGAACTAACTGCATCGGACTGAAATTCGGAACTCACTGGGACCTTCTCCTCTGCATTGAACCGAAGTCCGAAAACTGACTGAGCATAATATAGCATAGCATAAACATATCAACTAGCATAAGCACATATATTGCATACTGCATCAGACCGAAGTCCGAAACACATAACACAAAACATGCTTGAATCACAAAGACATCAAGCAATCTAACTACTGCATCGGACCGAGGTCCGGACCTACTGCTAACTAAACAGGCCGACATTATGGCCGTAGACCCGTTCCTAATGGAAGGAAAAATCACCTGAACTGCTGAGCTCTGCTGATAACCCTCTGGCTGCTAACTGACAACCCTTTGAGGCGCTGCTCGTCTAGCTCTCTGTGCTACCAATATAAATATAACACTTAGTCCAACAGTCGTCCAAAAGTCAACTAAGTCAACTCTTGTCAAAGTCATAGTCCTGGTCAAAGTCAACCTTCCAGGTTGACCCTACTCGCCGAGTCAGCCTACTAACTCGCCGAGTTAATAAGCTCAGAAACCCCTTTCATTTGTGACTCGACTCGTCGAGTCAGACCATTACTAGAAGTGTTTGTGGTTTCGCGACCTGACTTGCCGAGTCCAAGAACAGACTCGCCGAGTCTAAGGCCATCTTCAACAGACTCGCCGAGTTGTTCTTCCAACTCGTCGAGTTCATGTCTATCTTCATCCAACTCGCCGAGTCCACCCATGTGACTCGCCGAGTTACTATGCGATTTAAGTCTTGTATCTAGCCCGACTCGCCGAGTGCTCTCCCAGACTCGCCTAGTCCTTATGTGTATTTTCATAATTTCGAGTCACAGAGCTACTCCTTTGCTCCAAACAATAGATCTGGGTTCCTAGAGTCCATTATCAACATAAAGTTGCTACCTTTACGTGCTTCTTGTCTCACAATACCAAAAACCAAGCTAGAAAGGAACTTAACACATGGGGAATGGCTTTTCCATAGCAAGTAACAGGGCTTTCTGCATCTTTGATCCAACTAGAGCTCAGATCTGGAGTTTCAACTCCAGATCTAACTTGTGCACCAATTTCTCATCACATACTCTCAAAGAAACCCTAAAACTCCATGAAAGATGGATCTAGAAAGGAGAAAGCCAAGGATAACAATTCATTACCTCCAAATGCTCTAAAAAGTTCCACGAACTCTGGATCCAAGGCCACCTCTTGCACAACTATGAATCTCTTCTCTTCCAAGCTTCAAATTACTTCACCAAGGGTAGATCTTGCTCCAAAAACAGTTATGGTGGATAGGGTTTAGGGTTATGGACTATAGGGGCCGCAAATGAGCCCTAAGGAAGAGAATAAGATGCTTAAATAGGGTACCAAGTCCCAGAATTAGGGTTTCACAACCCAGACCAGAATCGTCAAGCCCAAACCCCAACTCGTCGAGTCGGTCACTTAATCTGCGATACGGAACCCAATCCGACTCATCGAGTTCTTCCTTGGACTCGACGAGTCGACCCCTTAAACTTATGGTTTTCCTTTCTTTTCTTGGCCTTTCTGATTTCGGGTATTACAACTCTCCCCCACTTAAACTAAGCTTCATCCTCGAAGTTCGCTATGTCCAACTGGCCTACAATCCGCCTCCGACACCCTGCCAGGTGACTCTAACCCTTTTGACCTTCTGCCCGGTCATTCTGGATGGCCTAACCCTTGCAGTTAAAATCCCCGAGTACAATATAATCCTCAACCTTCTTGATAACACCTCCTGATCAACTGACAATCCTTCCGGTACTCCCTGAGTACTTAGGCTAAACATTTGTGACAACCCGAAATTTCCATTATGAACAAACCATATCAAGCCAATAGAAGTAGAACAGTTACAGTGAAAATTCAGACTCCAAGTATAAGTTTGATAGTTTTCAGGATTTTACACTTAAGGAGATAATAGGAGAGTGGATGCACTAGGATTTGTGGAACACTGTTATTCCAATACTCTAGGACATTAGAGTTCGTTCCAGGAATAAAAATATTTTCTGCCAAAAATATCTCACGACTATAAATAGAATTTTGAACCAAATTGGTTCATTTGTTGAATTCCATTTAGAGAAAAGTAAAAATTCTCTCTCACGGATCTTCGGGTTTTTATCCCAAATTGTGAGTACTTCAATCCATGGGAACATTACCTTGTAGTAAGAAGGAACCCATGGGAACATTACCTTCAGAGAAACTTCTCGTGAAGTCCTCTAGGCACGAGTTTTGAAATTGGAGAGTCAATTTTCTATGACACACTGTTGTAATGTGGGAAATTTTGAGTACTCTTTCAATTTGTCAAAGCCGTAGAGAATTTCTCGACACCAGAGACGCCAAAAGTCTTTCGCCAAATTCTAGGTCTTACCGACCTACCGACTTAGTTCATTCAGAACTCCTCGCAAATTACAGAAACCCGTACGACTTTGACCCAGCAAGGAATGGCCTTTGACTTGGAAGTTAAGCAAGAAAAGGAACCTTGGAAACTCCAAGTGAGTGACCAAGTTCTTTAGGAGAACTCACTCTGGGAATGGCTTAATACGCTTCGTATCGCATGGAAAGCTAAATCCAATATAGTTAGAACCTCCGAGATTCTCATCACAGTCGGTCCTGTGTCTCGCACAAACTAGACCTACTCCGCGAACTCAGTAATGTACATCCTACTCTTCGCGTCTCGATCGTGAAACCATACCTTTCCGTTAGGAGTCTTGTAAGTCCACTCATCGAGATCCTCGCCTTCGTATTAGAACCGTAGTGACCCTCGACCGAGAGGACAAGTGGATGAAGCAACGTCGTCGCCAGTTAGTGAAGGTTTGTTGGAATGCCAACCGAGAACCCGATTTCACTTAGGTGCGCTAGAACCAGTCGATTAGGAAGTTTCCTCCTCACAACTCGATCATTTGAGCATACTTCCATGCCTAAATTCTAATTTCGGGACGAAATTCCCTTCAACAGGTGGATGATGTGACAACCCGAAATTTCCATTCTGAACAAACCATATCAAGCCAATAGAAGTAGAACAGTTACAGTGAAAATTCAGACTCCGAGTATAAGTTTGATAGTTTTCAGGATTTTACACTTAAGGAGATATTAGGAGAGTGGATGCACTAGGGTTTGTGCAACACTGTTATTCCAATACTCTAGGACATTAGAGTTCGTTCCAGGAATAAAAATATTTTCTGCCAAAAATATCTCACGACTATAAATAGAATTCTGAACCAAATTGGTTCATTTGTTGAATTCCATTTAGAGAAAAGTCAAAATTCTCTCTCGCAGATCTTCGGGTTTTTATCACAAATTGTGAGTACTTCGATCTAGTTATGTTATGTAGCTTAGATTGTGTTTAGAAATATCAATTTCATAGCAAAACAACTAGACTCGGGAGTTTACCACCCAAGAACGTTCTTGGGGAGTAAACTCCATTTTAAGGTCCTAAAGGGTTCCAATGACCCTCAAAGCTTTAGAACTCGAACTAGAAGCCTCCATTTCATGCTTTAGACCACAAAACAATTAGGAATCTTGGCTAGAAGTGAGTTCACAACCAAGGAGCTTCTTAGGCCGTGAACTCCATGTTTAAGTGCCAAAATGCTTTGAAACACTTCCTAAGGCTTAGGCTTAAATAAGGACAAGTACCCTAAAGTGTTTAAAGCCTAGAAAACATAAGAAATCACTAGTATTGAGGAGTTTGCGGCCAAGACAAGTTCTTGGGCCGTAAACACCTATAAAGGGGTCAAATGACACCCTAACTCCTTCCTTAAGCCAAGAGACCAATTTGGGCATGTACCTAAATGAGTTTTGGACTAGTTAACACACTTAGAACACCAAGAGTAAGGGAGTTTACGGCCCAAAAGGTTCTAGGGCCGTGAACTCCATAAAATGGTGCCAAATGGTGCCATAAACTCTTCTAAAGCCAAGTACAAAATCCTAGTTTAGTTCCTAGTTAATTTAGAGACTTGAAAACACCATAAACACCCACCCAAGGGAGTTTACGGCTGTAAACTCCAAGGGATTATGGTCCCAAGGCCGTAAACTCCTTAAAGGAGTTAATATGGCACCCAAACACTTGATTTAGCCTTGAAACAATTCACCACATGAGTTGTATAATTGATAGAATTCATTTAGGGGCCTTGTTGAGAGTTTACGGCCAGGAGCTTACTCCCCTGGGCCATAAACTCCAAGACATATGGTCTTTAGACCATAAACTCCCATTAGGGGCATTGCACTCCTTTGTTGCAACCCTTTAGCCTCCTAGCACTTGACCAAAAGTGTTTTCCTCGGGTTTAAATGTTTATACATGTATAATTAGTGTTTTAATCACTAATTATTTATATACATATGTCTTCACTTGACACCAAGCACTTGTCCGATCCTTCCTTACGATAACAGTCCGTTCAATTCCAGTCACTTACTGCAGGTGAGTTCATACCCATTAACTAATGTTTTAAACTATTTTTAAATGTTTTATGGGGGGGGATACAAGTAGAATCATGCTACTTATTATGTCAATCACATGTGATTAGTAAGTAGAATTATGCTACTTATTACATCAATCACATGTGATTAATATACAGCATTCAAATGATTTGGCTACTCATTAGCCGTTTTACGAAACAGTTTCCTTCAAATGATCTTTATAAACATTTTATATGTTTTAAACTCCTTATTACATTGTACCTCTTACTCTGTATATCATATTTCAAACTTATTTACAACTGTGTTTCAAACAAATGTTTCTATATACTAAACTGTTTTGTCAAACCCATGCCTTCAAACTGTTTTATAGATTCACATCAAGTCGATCATTTGTTAAAATAATATTATTGTTCAAATGTTTTACAAAACTTATTTATGATTTTATATTATAAATTGCATGCCTTTATATGTATAGTTATATAAGAAATGTTTAAAAGACTTAGGAAGGCTATCCACCCTATTTCCTTTTCGCGCTTGAGATGTGGTCTGGTGGGATATCAGGTACTCATCCGAAGGTCGTTTAAATATTAATTATATATCATGTGTACATATATAGTCATAAAAGGTCCTTCCAGTTCATCCCATGCCCTTGGGTAGCAAGGGTATACATCCATGTCTATTCGTACCAGATAGATTACTAGTAAACTACCATATGGGTAGTTTAGGAAGATACTAGAATAATTACTAGAACGCGATATCATACAATGAGTCAGTTCATTCATGAGTCAATACTTTCTAGAACATTATAGTGCAGAACATATACATCTATACTAGGAAGAGAACATATACATCTATACTAGGAAGAGAACACATACATCCATACTAGAATGATTACATTACTATACTTGTTAGGTAAAGAGCACGTACATTACAACTAGAACAGTTCATTACATTACACTTACATGAATACGTCAATAATTGTGATCCACTGTATCGGAGCATGCCTTAAATGTCATGGCCCGAGTTGTAGCCAGAATTCTCTTGGAGGGAGAGCGTGAGTTTGCGTATAGATCTATACTGGATTGACTATCCTACACCTTGCTGCTAGCTACAGCCGGACCTGCAGGTCTGTGGGTGCCAAACGTGATTCCGTTATTACGACCATTCTTATGTCGTTGTTACCAGTCGATAGTATGGTGCAATTAATCACATGATGCCTTAATATAAATCTGGTTTAAGGTAGTTAGTACAGCAGTAGTTCGTATAGCGCTACGTTTTAGTACTACATAAATTTCCCTATACATATATTTAGTGATCTTATCACTCAAGCAATAAATGTAAAAACTATATTTTGTTAATAATAGTTACACTTGGGAAAATTACACATTTTTACATGACACAAACATTGAGAACAGTTAGGTCTTGGTAGAAGACACCCTTATATAATAGTAGGAATCATAGGGATTCTAGAGTTTTTCAAACGGTTACAGTTGTTTTACAAACATCTTCATACTTACAGTTCACATACAAATTCGTTCATACAAATACTTACGTACAAATTAAGACACTAAAATACTTATGATCTCACCAGCTTCAAAGCTGATACTCGCTTTCAAAATTAGTTGTATCCTCAGGTCATCATAGATAGGTACCGATGCAAGGAGAAAGGAAGATGGAGCTTATTCAAGACTTATCTTTCATTTTGATTTATGCTTTAGTGTTTATCAAAATTTGACAGAACACATTTGTATAATAATTATATTATTAATGCAATAGATGATGTTGTTTGTTGTTTACTACTTTACATTGTTGTAATATTATACATGACGTCCTCCGCCCCAAAACGTTTCCGCCGTTCTTGGTTTTGGGGTGTGACAGATTGGTATCAGAGCATTGTTTATAGTGAATTAAGTATATAAACCCATAAAAGATATACTAACTATAAATACATAAGGGATTAAAAATACTTTGACCAAGAGTTTATACTTTAAATAATAAAATATTTAAGTAAGTATACGTGCTGCATTCATACTAAAATCAGTGTCACTAGGACAGTACAAAAGAATTACGATTGTTGGGCAACACAAGTGGGCTTAGAGACATATGGTCAAAACTGGGAAGATATAGCCTGATCACCTATATTATCCGAGGGTTGACTAGCATGTGCCTAAGTTTAATTGTGTGGTTGCAACAATGCTAAAATCTTACCAACCCTACCTCAATGAGAACAATAGAACATAACTTTAAAATTTAAAATACTATAGGAGTATTTGGTGTTACTATAAGTACTTTATACTTGAGAATTAAAATAGGATCTTCATTACTAAGTTGATAGTTGCTAAGTGGATACAGTAAGGCTATATGTAATTAGGATGTTATAGACTTAGAATCTGTAAAAATTTTGCCTTACCCCTATTCTGTGTGAATTTGGAATTAAGGTCACTTATTCGAAGGTCTATCCTATTTAGATTACACATAGCTGGTATGCACTTCACAAATAGCGATGTAACTGATGAAGATTTTCTAAATAATTATCTAGATAGTTCGTCTAATAATTATTCTCTTACCCTAAATTCTCGCATAGAAACATAGCTGGACTCCATCCCCTCGGCAACCAGTATCTCCCGAATGAAGTCATAGCTGGTTGATTTGGAGAAGAACCAGAGAATGATCATCCTTTTCCCCTTGAATGATCACCATGATGAAGACCTTTTGTGTGATGCTAACTCCGAACCAGAGGTTGAGAACCTACCCAGAGCAGCTCCCTTTCCAATTCCTAACCCTCGTCCGGCTTTTCATGGCCCGACCCCTGAGTGAGTGGAATGCTTGGAAACATGGAGCCAAGGACAAGATCAGCCTATGCCAGTTGATGGCGACCGAAGCTTTTACGACTTGAGTAATGGGGGCTCAGCAGATAGAGTCTTCCCAATCTTGGTCCACAGGGTAGCCCGAAATGAGATTCAAGACAGGACAGCCCTACATCAGATTACCGAAGTGGTCGCCTATGCTAGAATGCATACCCTCTGCACCATTCGTCTAGAAGATGCTTGCGAGAGATCAGAGAGAAACCATGAAATCCTGCTGCAAGCGCTGGCTGGATCACGAGCTGAAGTTATAGAGCTCCGAGTACGCCAGAGGGTGTACGAAAGACACCTACTTGACGTGGAACGTCAACTGGATGAACTGAGAGTTCACCAGAAGGAAGACCTTTGCCGGAAATAGACGCTTTAATTTATTTTCCTTATAAAAAGGAATCATGTTTTTCTATCTATGCCCGATGTGGCATTTTCTATAAAATTATCTTGTAACGTGAGTACTTTAGTTAGATCTTTATGCTGTCAAGAACTATCTTCTCTGGATATGATGTAAGACCTTTACAAGGTCATCTTCCCGAATCTTTACATTGTGAATATCAAAGATATTGACAGCCGACTAACTTTTGTGTCATTCTTCATTCAAGTACTCTTATCATACTTTCATTGGGGTCTATCTGAAACATGCTTTAGTCAAGTCATTGGACTATAGCGATTTATCTCCGGAGACATTTTCAAATCTCTCTCAGTGGTTGGATCTTGTTATTCACCAACCCACGATACCTCGGCTTGCTCAACAAATGTATTGAGACCATTCTACGAACTTACTTCTACTCATTACTAGGACTGCATCATAGGGATGTAGGTCAAACCATCGCGAACATACTTCCATTCCCTACTAGGACTGCATCATAGGGATGTAGGTCAAACTTTCAAGAACATAGTCGTACTCTTTTCATGAACAATCTAAGTACATCAAGGGTCAACCAGAATCGCTCACAAAACCCTTATTTTTCGTGTTACAGAATCATGTCGTCATCCGGAAGCAATCAGTCGAATAGCGAAAACTCAGCTTTTCCTATGGACGCCGCTACCTTTCAAACGGCAGTTACAGCTGCCGTGGTGGCTGCTGTAACCGCGGTCCTTGCGCACCGTAGCGCTATCAGCACAGTCAATGCTGCTTATGAGAATGAAGTTTTCAATCGTGGTATCCATCCAGGGAGTCGCCAAACAGTAACAGTCACAGGCTCGCAAAGCCAAAAAGCAGAGAACAAGAAACGAAAGCGTCAAGCCCGGAAAGAACGCAAGAGATCCCAAAGGCTGGCTATACAGCAACAGCAAGTGGAAACCCCTGCCATCCCAGTACCGAGCAGGCCATACGAGGGGCATGCCATGGGATGCAATGTTGCAATTGCCTAAACATAGGGCACCATGCTTGTGACTGTGGAGCACCGAAACGACCCATCACTCAAGTCCCTTTCATCGGGACTGACCCTACACACAAGATTAGTTATAACGCATAACGATTTCAGAAGCAATTTTCAAGGTGGAGTAAGGAGGAAGGCACTCGTGTCCACATAACACTGGCTACACACCGCAATCCCGTCACCAAAGCTAGTACTAGCCAGTCATGCCACCAATGCGGGGAGATAGGGCACTTCAAGGAGGATTGCCCAATAGCAAAGAACTCGGGTGCTGATGGGAAGATTCTCAGGATCACAGCTGCAGGAGAGCCTGCACCGGAACCACGTTAAATGTAATTTAGGCGTTTTTGTTGTAACAGAACTCTAAACTATCCAGAACTAGTGCAACTAGAGTCTTACTTTTTGCGAGATCCTGTCAGTATAGAGATTCTCGTGCTGTGTATACTTGTCTTTTGTAGTATACCTTATTCGCAGCAATAGTCTTGTGGTAAATCTAAAGTACTGTAACTCTGTTCATGGTTGCACGGTAGTGTTTTGTCTGTAAACGTCTTATGTTCAAATCTAATGTCTTTAAGTTTCAGTATGATTTCGACATTATCATACGAATCGATTCAGTTTGATCCTCACGAACACAGCTTCATGCGTACGTCTCCTTCTCAGTAAACGCCTTTCTATCGAAACTGTCATATCAGAACACCGAAGTACTCATGCCAGGAGTACCTCTTAGTTATTTTCTTTCCGAAGAAATCCCCGAAGTACCACTCATGCAGTACGTCAAGTTTAATCCCAGGATTCATGTGATTGATCTATCACTGAGGAAGGTATACATAAGAGTGATATATAATCAAGCTTCTACAGGTTTAGAATTGATGATTCCACTTTAACATCTTTTTCCCCGATGGGGCGTGAGCTTAAAGAAGAATCAGTTATTCGACTACCTTTTCAATCTTAACTATATACGACTCGTATACCCAAAATTGTGATTGTGAAACCATGTATGAATTCTAATATGAACTTCAGGATGGAGAACTGCTTAAGCCTACGAGTAATCACATCGTCATGTGAACAAACATAGAACCCAGTACGACTCTTGTAAACAAATCACCCTATACTCTAAACACCCACGAAGATACCAGAACAATACAAACAACTTAACGAACTGCACAACGATAGAATAAGAAGACTAGGCTTCTCACCCTGGAGAAACCCCAGTCTTATTCTCCCAGAGATCATCGGATTGCATCGTATGTGCCTCGGTAATCGAGGACTCCGTCAATATTTTTCATTAGAAATTGTTATCTCTGCCTCGCGTAGACGAGATGGTTGAGAAAACGCAAGGAAAGAAACTACTTCCAGGAATGGATCTGAGATCCGAATATCACCAGTTCGAGTGCTAGGGAAAGATGTCTGGACGACTATCTCCTGAACTCGTTGCGGACACTTCGAGTCCATAGTGATACCCTTCGGATAGGACCAATACGCCCATAGTTTTCATGAGTTAAATGAATAGGGTACGTCTTTCATACTTGGATTAGTTCGTCATTTCTCCATGTAATGACTTACTTATCTACCCTTGTAGTAAGAAGGAACCCATGGGAACATTACCTTTAGAGACACTTTTCGTGAAGTCCTCTAGGCACGAGTTTTGAAATTGGAGAGACAAATTTCTATGACACATTGTTGTAATGCGGGAAATTTTGAGTACTCTTTCAATTTGTCAAAGCCGTAGAGAATTTGTCGACACCATAGACGCCGAAAGTCTTTCGCCATATTCTAGGTCTTACCGACCAACCGACTTAGTTCATTCAGAACTCCTCGCAAATTACAGAAACCCGTACCACTTTGACCCAGCAAGGGGTGGCCTTTGACTTGGAAGTTAAGCAAGAAAAGGAACCTTAGAAATTCCAAGTGAGTGACCAAGTTCTTTAGGAGAACTCACTCTGGGAATGGCTTAATACGCTTCATATCGCATGGAAAGCTAAATCCAATATAGTTACGACCTCCGAGATTCTCATCAGAATCGGTCCTGTGTCTCGCACAAACTAGACCTACTCTGCGAACTCAGTAACATACATCCTACTCTTCGCGTCTCGATCGTGAAACCATACCTTTCCGTTAGGACTCTTGTAAGTCCACTCATCGAGATCCTCGCCTTCATATTAGAACCGTAGTGACCCTCGACCGAGAGGACAAGCGGACGAAGCAACCCCGTCGCCAGTAAGTGAAGGTTTGTTGGAATGCCAACCGAGAACCCGATTTCACTTAGGTGCGCTAGAACCAGTCGATTAGGAAGTTTCCTCCTCACGACTCGATCATTTGAGCATACTTCCATGCCTAAATTCTAATTTCGGGATGAAATTTTCTTCAACAGGGGGATGATGTGACAACCCGAAATTTCCATTCTGAACAAACCATATCAAGCCAATAGAAGTACAACAGTGACAGTGAAAATTCAGACTCCGAGTATAAGTTTGATAGTTTTCAGGATTTTACACTTAAGGAGATATTAGGAGAGTGGATGCACTAGGGTTTGTGTAGCATCCAAAATTTCAAAACAATTAAAACTTTTCAAAATCACCCATTTTATTAACGTTGTTACAAAAAGGTTTTCAATACATTATTAAACAGAGTAATTTCCCAGGTTCATATCATAAAACACCAACGCGAGGAACGGTACGATCACGCCTTTGCCTTGCCACAGACTCTTGAGAACCTGAAACATAAAACCACAACTGTAAGCCCGAAAGCTTAGTGAGATACCCCCAGAATACCAACCACATATACGCCTTTCCAGGCCCTGACCTTCCGGTCCATGTGTCTTAGGGGACTTCCATCCCTGCTGGGTAAACCTTCCGGTCCTACCCACGCCGACCTTCCGGTCCATCACACAACATAATCGCCTTCCGGCCCATAACATATTGCCTTCCGGCCCATAACATATCGCCTTCCGGCCCATAAGCATACAATGCATACATAAAATAACCAACAATCATATAGCAGTTCATAGACAACAGTCGATCAACAGATCACATATCATAGCATTACTCTAATAAGATACCGGTATAGCCAGTCACTATCATAACATTACCCTATGAATCAGTCAACTTACTAAATGCATACATACGCCTTTCTAGGCCATGACCTTCCGGTCCACATAGTAATGCCTTCCGGCCCATAACATGTATTGCCTTCCGGCCCATAACATATAACAACTGACAACTACTTGGATTTCCATCCGATAACAGGGTTGGCATTGATGCCATAAACCCTAGCGATATAGTGAGGATAACTCACCTCGAAACTGCCGACTGAACAGATAGCTCAAGCTGCTCCGATCACTGATACGATCTCCACCTCTGGATAGTCACCAATGCACTGAACTCAAACAATAAACAACAATTACCAAAATACCCCTGGAACCACTGGTAAATCCTTGGTCAAAGACAAGGTCAAAGTCAACCCCTGACTGACCCTACTCGCCGAGTCAACCCTATGACTCGCCGAGTCCCCATACTCAGAACTTCACTCAACCCGCGATCTAACTCGCCGAGTCACCCAAAGACTCGCCGAGTTCAACGACTCTGAGTCCACTCGCCCTTAACTCACCGATTCCTTAAGACACCCTTTCTACACGTCGAGTATCCCCTTTTTACTCGACGAGTTCCTCCTGGAAGAATCGCGGGGCCACCCCGACTCAACTCGCCGAGTCTGAAGAACAACTCGACGAGTCCCTGTAAATCTCCAAGCTACTCGCCGAGTCTGTTCATCAGACTCGGCGAGTCCATGCCATGCAGTCGATCAAACTGCTTCCTGAGATACGCATGGTTCCGAAATACACAAGCATGGGACCTTCTGGACCTCTAAAGGTCCTAATACAGGGTTATATTCGTTTGGGTAACAAAGCAATAATCCATCTAATCACCAAATGAGTTCCATAAACCCTAGATCCATACGCACATCAATATAACAGAAATGATCCGAAATATTACCTGAATAACGCACTCTCTGTGTCCCCAAACCTCAGAACTTGAATCCCTTGCAGTTCCTTTAGCCAAGACTCCCCTCCTCCTTGCACCACAATCTCTTCAAATCACCAATGGCCTTCAATCTTGCTCTAGATGCCCACAGCCGCTTAGGGTTCTTCTCAGTCGACTAAAGACGGACAATGACGGCCTATAAGTGCCTTATATACCTTCCAAAACCAAACGGCTAGGGTTTCCGCTGAACAGCGTCGACTCGCCGAGTCCATATCTGGACTCGTCGAGTCCAGTCGCGATCCCGCGACCAAGTCTGCGATCCTACTCGGCGAGTCTAGGCTCCAACTCGCCGAGTCCCTTCTTAAAACACCCCCAAATCATAGTTATATCGATATTTGAAATTCCGGGTTGTTACAACTCTCCCCCACTAGAACTAGACTTCGCCCTCGAAGTCTCACTCTGAAATTAGCTCCGGATGCTGCTTCCGCATCTCACTTTCCAGCTCACCGGTCATTTCCGATTCCCCCCCGGTGCTGCCACCGAACTAACACTAGAGGTATCTCCTTATACCTCATAGCCTCGATCTTCCGATTTCTGATGACCACTGGTCTCTCAGCATAATTCAGGCCCGCATCCACCTGAATGTCTTCTAATGGGACCACTGCCGACTCATCAATTAAGCACTTCCTCAATTGCGACACATGAAAGGTGTCGTGGATCTGACCCCACTCCGCTGGCAACTCCAATCGATAGGCTACCCGGCCTATCCTTGCAATCACCCGAAATGGCCCAATGTACCGGGGGCCCAACTTGCCCTTCTTCTTGAATCGAATCACTCCTCTCCAAGGAGAGGCCTTCAGAAGTACGAAGTCACCGACCTGAAACTCAAGCTCGGACCGGCGTCTGTCTGCATAACTTTCCTGTCGGCTCTAGGCGGTCAATAACCACTGTCTTATCTGTTGAATCTGCTCTGTCGACTGAAGCCCGATCTCTGTACTGTCCATCGCTCTCTGTAACCGAGAATTACCCAAGATGCAACTCTGCTCTAAATCTCAACAATCACTCGACCCATAAGGGTTAAGAAACCATGACCACCAGATCCCCGATCCAAAGCCCACTTTGTCCATTCCGGACCGACTGAGAGATCCATTCTCACTCTCAGAGCAACTCTCACAAGTTCCCCTCTTGCAATCACATACACCTGATGAACGAGCCCCAACGCCCGCAGGTTGGAAGACCCGATACACTGATGATATCCTCGAACATCTCCCAAGATGAACCACTACATCCACCCTACAATCTAATCAGAATCACACTGAGAATTTAAGATTCTTTCTCCCCCTGCATCCCTTCTGAGCCTCGACAGACATCCCAAAACCGGATGGGTTCCTACTTCTTGCCGCGAACACGATGCTCAAAGCCATACTCGAAATACTCTAGCCATAACTTCTACTCTGCAGCTTTCACTTTCGTGAACTTGCACTCCCCTTCGGAGTTACACACCTTTCTCTTTTCCTTTTCCAAGGAACCCTCTTGGCCATAATGCCACTCCAACCAGTGTCACGGTGCTCGCTCCAAGCGACACCACCCTTTTTGCGTAACTGCTATTCACATACTCTGGTTCTCATTGCAGGGGCTCTCAATCCCATGCACTCTCTCCACTCATCAAAATCACTGCCTCAGCTAAACAAGATCACTAACCCGGGGCCAGACCTTCCAATGCAATCACACTGCAACATACACAATCCGCAATCTCAACTGATCCAGCAATACCACCAGAGTCTCCAGCATGACTGGACCGACTCTCATAATACATACTAGCCACTTGAGGCTATATCTCTGTGGGTCCGTACACCCAAACTCTGCGAACCCTCAGGTTCTAACTCTGGGAACCTTCCGGTTCCAGCTCTAGAAACATGCACAACATAATCACGTGGGATTAATGCAGTACAACCCATCACGTACCTCAATCATACAAATACTCTGATCGCATAACCCCGGTTACTTACTCAAGCTTGATCCCGGCCTTCTCTCAGGCCTCCACAATCAAATGTCCTAGGTCTGTATCCCACCCCGCATACCCGACACTCGCTCTCGTCGGCCTATACTCTGAGCTGACAAACACTGCTGCATCCCAACAGCTAAGCACCCTCACCTACTCATCGATCTCCCGGAGAATGCTCCAATTCTCCCCCACTAAAGCACTGACTAACTGCCACCGATCGTCATTAACGACCTTTCAGAACAATCCTGCACAAAGAGAACATTTACACACTGACTGCTTCCCACAAGCATAAACAACCCTCAGCAAAATACATCTCCTCCCTGATCAATTCACTCAAAAGAATCCGGTCTTTCAATTATCCACTCTACGACTGTAGATGCTACCCGACATTCAACCCAGTGCCGCATCTCCACTATCAACCCTCACGAACGATAACCAACGGAATTCCCAAACAAATACTCGTAACCAAACCCACAACCTGCAAAAGGGTGAATACCGCATCGAAAACGCACCAGATATCAGCACAAACAATACGCCACAAACAACGCAAGATAATCAAGACATCAAGAAAGCATCATACCCGCAGTTGCCTCCGGCACTGCTCCGTCTCCCTCTTTCGCAAGCAGATAAGCACGACCCTGAGCCCTTGGGGCTCCGCTCCATCCTGTCCTCCTCCTGAACTCCTCCAGGTGGCCGATGCTAGAGCCTGCACCGGTCCTGCAGAAAGCTGTGGACAGTTGACCCTCAAATTTCCAACCAGCTGACAATGATAACAATCTTCGAATCCCGAATCGGCACTGACTGCCGACTGTCCCGCGCATAGTGCCCCTCTTTTCCGCACTTGCAGCATGCACCACCGGACCAGCAACTCCGGTGTGACTCCTCCCTCACTTCCCACAAGTGTGGCCGCTCCGATCCCCCATTCTAACACCAACGGTACTGAATCGTTTCGGCGCTGGCTGCGACTGCATCGGAGCCTGCCTCAGCTCACGCAACTGCAACTCAACCTCTAACTCACGCCGCATGGCGGCCTCCTGCAACACCAACAAGGTTTCACACCTCTGCGCAGACACGAACTGTCTGATATCCCCCTTGAGAATACTCAGATATCGGGACATCTGAGCCTGCTCCGAAACGAACTCAGGGCAAAACATCGCCCTCTCAATAAACATCCTGGTGATCTCAGTCACCGACTCCCAATCCTGCTTCAGCTCAAGGAACTCCCGAGCCAATCTCTCCCTCTCATCTCGCGGAACATAGTGAGTACTGAACATCTCTCTGAACTGATCCCCTGAAACCGCAGCCCTCTGCGCGTCGAAATATGACTCCGTGGTCAATCTCTACCAATCCTTCGCCCCGAGCCTCGATAGGTTCAGAGCACACCTCACCCTCTGATCAGCAGGGCATAAACTCGTGGAGAAATACCCCTCCACGTCTGATAACCATCTCATAGCAACAATCGGGTCCTGAACCCTATCGAATGTGGGAGGCTTCGTATAATAGAAGTCCCGGTACTGAAAACCCCGACTAGCTCCTCCCCTTGCCGCTGCTACAGCCGTTGTAGCCGTCGCGGCAACCGTCTCTGCGAGAGCCGCATATCGCTCATCGAAATACTCAATCATGGCGGTCTTGATCGACCCAAATAACTCCGGCAACTCAGCCCGGAACAATGCAGCAACCCCATCACGCAGGATCTCACGAATCCTCGCATCCCGCTCGCTCGTGCTCGTCCGATCGATAACCTTCGACGACACCGATCCACCCGGAACTCGCTCTCCAACTCCCGATCCTGATCCGGATCCACTATCATCATGCCTCGAAATCTCCATACTGAAGGCACCCTACCAATCTCAGACACTTCCCAAAATCCTGGGATCTAACTCTCGCAACCCTACCCTAGAGACCATGGTTTCCCTGATACGCGTATGGGTCCTGTGCTTTCAGTAGTACGGGCCCATACTACCTTCCACGCCTACCCATATTTGTATGAAGTACTACCACAATACTCTAGGGAACATGCATAACAACTATCAACCCTCACCACTAGAGGAACCCTGAGAACATCCCATAGGGGACCCTAGGCTACAGGCATCACATATCACGCAACATTATCATGAATTCCTGAAGATCCCTAGCCTAACTCTAGCATGCTGTTCTATCAAGCTCAAATAAACAAATATCATGTATGGTATCTTGGGGTTACTTACTGGCTCCGGCTGATCGTACCTCCGCGTCCTCCTTTTACCAAATTTGAAAACCATTTTAATTTCTCTTTTTAAAATCCTCCTCGATTTGAGACTGGAGTCACACGAATGTTTCCCCAATTCACTCAAACCAAGGCTCTGATACCAACTTGTAGCATCCAAAATTTCAAAACAATTAAAACTTTTCAAAATCACCCATTTTATTAACGTTGTTACAAAAAGGTTTTCAATACATTATTAAACAGAGTAATTTCCCAGGTTCATATCATAAAACACCAACGCGAGGAACGGTACGATCACGCCTTTGCCTTGCCACAGACTCTTGAGAACCTGAAACATAAAACCACAACTGTAAGCCCGAAAGCTTAGTGAGATACTCCCAGAATACCAACCACATATACGCCTTTCCAGGCCCTGACCTTCCGGTCCATGTGTCTCAGGGGACTTCCGTCCCTGCTGGGTAAACCTTCCGGTCCTACCCACGCCGACCTTCCGGTCCATCACACAACATAATCGCCTTCCGGCCCATAACATATTGCCTTCCGGCCCATAACATATCGCCTTCCGGCCCATAAGCATACAATGCATACATAAAATAACCAACAATCATATAGCAGTTCATAGACAACAGTCGATCAACAGATCACATATCATAGCATTACTCTAATAAGATACCGGTATAGCCGGTCACTATCATAACATTACCCTATGAATCAGTCAACATACTAAATGCATACATACGCCTTTCCAGGCCATGACCTTCCGGTCCACATAGTAATGCCTTCCGGCCCATAACATGTATTGCCTTCCGGCCCATAACATATAACAACTGACAACTACCCGGATTTCCATCCGATAACAGGGTTGGCATTGATGCCATAAACCCTAGCGATATAGTGAGGATAACTCACCTCAAAACTGCCGACTGAACAGATAGCTCAAGCTGCTCCGATCACTGATACGATCTCCACCTCTGGATAGTCACCAATGCACTGAACTCAAACAATAAACAACAATTACCAAAATACCCCTGGAACCACTGGTAAATCCTTGGTCAAAGACAAGGTCAAAGTCAACCCCTAACTGACCCTACTCGCCGAGTCAACCCTATGACTCGCCGAGTCCCCATACTCAGAACTTCACTCAACCCACGATCTAACTCGCCGAGTCACCCCAAGACTCGCCGAGTTCAACGACTCTGAGTCGACTCGCCCTTAACTCACCGATTCCTTAAGACACCCTTTCTACACGTCGAGTATCCCCTTTTTACTCGACGAGTTCCTCCTGCAAGAATCGCGGGGCCACCCCGACTCAACTCGCCGAGTCTGAAGAACAACTCGACGAGTCCCTGTAAATCTCCAAGCTACTCGCCGAGTCTGTTCATCAGACTCGGCGAGTCCATGCCATGCAGTTGATCAAACTGCTTCCTGAGATACGCATGGTTCCGAAATACACAAGCATGGGACCTTCTGGACCTCTAAAGGTCCTAATACAGGGTTATATTCGTTTGGGTAACAAAGCAATAATCCATCTAATCACCAAATGAGTTCCATAAACCCTAGATCCATACGCACATCAATATAACAGAAATGATCCGAAATATTACCTGAATAACGCACTCTCTGTGTCCCCAAACCTCAGAACTCAAATCCCTTGCAGTTCCTTTAGCCAAGACTCCCCTCCTCCTTGCACCACAATCTCTTCAAATCACCAATGGCCTTCAATCTTGCTCTAGATGCCCACAGCCGCTTAGGGTTCTTCTCAGTCGACTAAAGACGGACAATGACGGCCTATAAGCGCCTTATATACGTTCCAAAACCAATGGCTAGGGTTTCCGCTGAACAGCGTCGACTCGCCGAGTCCAGTCGCGATCACGCGACCAAGTCTGCGATCCTACTCGGCGAGTCTAGGCTCCAACTCGCCGAGTCCCTTCTTAAAACACCCCCAAATCATAGTTATATCGATATTTGAAATTCCGGGCTGTTACAACTCTCCCCCACTAGAACTAGACTTTGCCCTCGAAGTCTCACTCTGAAATTAGCTCCGGATGCTGCTTCCGCATCTCACTTTCCAGCTCACCGGTCATTTCCGATTCCCCCCCGGTGCTGCCACCGAACTAACACTAGAGGTATCTCCTTATACCTCATAGCCTCGATCTTCCGATTTCTGATGACCACTGGTCTCTCAGCATAATTCAGGCCCGCATCCACCTGAATGTCTTCTAATGGGACCACTGCCGACTCATCAGCTAAGCACTTCCTCAATTGCGACACATGAAAGGTGTCCTGGATCTGACCCCACTCCGCTGGCAACTCCAATCGATAGGCTACCCGGCCTATCCTTGCAATCACCCGAAATGGCCCAATGTACCAGGGGCCCAACTTGCCCTTCTTCTTGAATCGAATCACTCCTCTCCAAGGAGAGGCCTTCAGAAGTACGAAGTCACCGACCTGAAACTCAAGCTCGGACCGGCGTCTGTCTGCATAACTTTCGTGTCGGCTCTAGGCGGTCAATAACCTCTGTCTCATCTGCTGAATCTGCTCTGTCGACTGAAGCCCGATCTCTGTACTGTCCATCGCTCTCTGTAACCGAGAATTACCCAAGATGCAACTCTGCTCTAAATCTCAACAATCACTCGACCCATAAGGGTTAAGAAACCATGACCACCAGATCCCCGATCCAAAGCCCACTTTGTCCATTCCGGACCGACTGAGAGATCCATTCTCACTCTCAGAGCAACTCTCACAAGTTCCCCTCTTGCAATCACATACACCTGATGAACGAGCCCCAACGCCCGCAGGTTGGAAGACCCGATACACTGATGATATCCTCGAACATCTCCCAAGATGAACCAATACATCCACCCTACACTCTAATCAGAATCACACTGAGAATTTAAGATTCTTTCTCCCCCTGCATCCCTTCTGAGCCTCGACAGACATCCCAAAACCGGATGGGTTCCTACTTCTTGCCGCGAACACGATGCTCAAAGCCATACTCGAAATACTCTAACCATAACTTCTGCTCTGCAGCTTTCACTTTCGTGAACTTGCACTCCCCTTCGGAGTTACACACCTTTCTCTTTTCCTTTTCCAAGGAACCCTCTTGGCCATAATGCCACTCCAACCAGTGTCACGGTGCTCGCTCGAAGCGACACCACCCTTTTTGCGTAACCGCTATTCACATACTCTGGTTCTCATTGCAGGGGATCTCAATCCCATGCACTCTCTCCACTCATCAAAATCACTGCCTCAGCTAAACAAGATCACTAACCCGTGGCCAGACCTTCCAATGCAATCACACTGCAACATACACAATCCGCAATCTCAACTGATCCAGCAATACCACCAGAGTCTCCAGCATGACTGGACCGACTCTCATAACACATACTAGCCACTCGAGGCTATATCTCTGTGGGTCCGTACACCCAAACTCTGCGAACCCTCAGGTTCTAACTCTGGGAACCTTCCGGTTCCAGCTCTAGAAACATGCACAACATAATCCCGTGGGATTAATGCAGTACAACCCATCACGTACATCAATCATACAAATACTCTGATCGCATAACCCCGGTTACTTACTCAAGCTTGATCCCGGCCTTCTCTCAGGCCTCCACAATCAAATGCCCTAGGTCTGTATCCCACCCCGCATACCCGACACTCGCTCTCGTCGGCCTATACTCTGAGCTGACAAACACTGCTGCATCCCAACAGCTAAGCACCCTCACCTACTCATCGATCTCCCGGAGAATGCTCCAATTCTCCCCCACTAAAGCACTGACTAACTGCCACCGATCGTCATTAACGACCTTTCAGAACAATCCTGCACAAAGAGAACATTTACACACTGACTGCTTCCCACAAGCATAAACAACCCTCAGCAAAACACATCTCCTCCCTGATCAATTCACTCAAAAGAATCCGGTCTTTCAATTATCCACTCTACGACTGTAGATGCTACCCGACATTCAACCCAGTGCCGCATCTCCACTATCAACCCTCACGAACGATAACCAACGGAATTCCCAAACAAATACTCGTAACCAAACCCACAACCTGCAAAAGGGTGAATACCGCATCGAAAACGCACCAGATATCAGCACAAACAACACGCCACAAACAACGCAAGATAATCAAGACATCAAGAAAGCATCATACCCGCAGCTGCCTCCGGCACTGCTCCGTCTCCCTCTTTCGCAAGCAGATAAGCACGACCCTGAGCCCTTGGGGCTCCGCTCCATCCTGTCCTCCTCCTGAACTCCTCCAGGTGGCCGATGCTAGAGCCTGCACCGGTCCTGCAGAAAGCTGTGGACAGTTGACCCTCAAATTTCCAGCCTGCTGACAATGATAACAATCCTCGAATCCCGAATCGGCACTGACTGCCGACTATCCCGCGCATAGTGCCCCTCTTTTCCGCACTTGCAGCATGCACCACCGGACCAGCAACTCCGGTGTGACTCCTCCCTCAGTTCCCACAAGTGTGGCCGCTCCGATCCCCCATTCTAACACCAACGGTACTGAATCGTTTCGGCGCTGGCTGCGACTGCATCGGAGCCTGCCTCAGCTCACGCAACTGCAACTCAACCTCTAACTCACGCCGCATGGCGGCCTCCTGCAACACCAACAAGGTTTCACACCTCTGCGCAGACACGAACTATCTGATATCCCCCTTGAGAATACTCAGATATCGGGACATCTGAGCCTGCTCCGAAACGAACTCAGGGCAAAACATCGCCCTCTCAATAAACATCCTGGTGATCTCAGTCACCGACTCCCAATCCTGCTTCAGCTCAAGGAACTCCCGAGCCAATCTCTCCCTCTCATCTCGCGGAACATAGTGAGTACTGAACATCTCTCTGAACTGATCCCCTGAAACCGCAGCCCTCTGCGCGTCGAAATATGACTCCGTGGTCAATCTCTACCAATCCTTCGCCCCGAGCCTCGATAGGTTCAGAGCACACCTCACCCTCTGATCAGCAGGGCATAAACTCGTGGAGAAATACCCCTCCACGTCTGATAACCATCTCATAGCAACAATCGGGTCCTGAACCCTATCGAATGTGGGAGGCTTCGTATAATAGAAGTCCCGGTACTGAAAACCCCGACTAGCTCCTCCCCTTGCCGCTGCTACAGCCGTTGTAGCCGCCGCGGCAACCGTCTCTGCGAGAGCCGCATATCGCTCATCGAAATACTCAATCATGGCGGTCTTGATCGACCCAAACAACTCCGGCAACTCAGCCCGGAACAATGCAGCAACCCCATCACGCAGGATCTCACGAATCCTCGCATCCCGCTCGCTCGTGCTCGTCCGATCGATAACCTTCGACGGCACCGATCCACCCGGAACTCGCTCTCCAGCTCCCGATCCTGATCCGGATCCACTATCATCATGCCTCGAAATCTCCATACTGAAGGCACCCTACCAATCTCAGACACTTCCCAAAATCCTGGGATCCAACTCTCGCAACCCTACCCTAGAGACCATGGTTTCCCTGATACGCGTATGGGTCCTGTGCTTTCAGTAGTACGGGCCCATACTACCTTCCACACCTACCCATATTTGTATGAAGTACTACCACAATACTCTAGGGAACATGCATAACAACTATCAACCCTCACCACTAGAGGAACCCTGAGAACATCCCATAGGGGACCCTAGGCTACATGCATCACATATCAGGCAACATTATCATGAATTCCTGAAGATCCCTAGCCTAACTCTAGCATGCTGTTCTATCAAGCTCAAATAAACAAATATCATGTATGGTATCTTGGGGTTACTTACTGGCTCCGGCTGATAGTACCTCCGCGTCCTCCTTTTACCAAATTTGAAAACCATTTTAATTTCTCATTTTAATTTCTCTTTTTAAAATCCTCCTCGATTTGAGACTGGAGTCACACGAATGTTTCCCCAATTCACTCAAACCAAGGCTCTGATACCAACTTGTAGCATCCAAAATTTCAAAACAATTAAAACTTTTCAAAATCACCCATTTTATTAACGTTGTTACAAAAAGGTTTTCAATACATTATTAAACAGAGTAATTTCCCAGGTTCATATCATAAAACACCAACGTGAGGAACGGTACGATCACGCCTTTGCCTTGCCACAGACTCTTGAGAACCTGAAACATAAAACCACAACTGTAAGCCCGAAAGCTTAGTGAGATACTCCCAGAATACCAACCACATATACGCCTTTCCAGGCCCTGACCTTCCGGTCCATGTGTCTCAGGGGACTTCCGTCCCTGCTGGGTAAACCTTCCGGTCCTACCCACGCCGACGTTCCGGTCCATCACACAACATAATCGCCTTCCGGCCCATAACATATTGCCTTCCGGCCCATAACATATCGCCTTCCGGCCCATAAGCATACAATGCATACATAAAATAACCAACAATCATATAGCAGTTCATAGACAACAGTCGATCAACAGATCACATATCATAGCATTACTCTAATAAGATACCGGTATAGCCGGTCACTATCATAACATTACCCTATGAATCAGTCAACATACTAAATGCATACATACGCCTTTCCAGGCCATGACCTTCCGGTCCACATAGTAATGCCTTCCGGCCCATAACATGTATTGCCTTCCGGCCCATAACATATAACAACTAACAACTACCCGGATTTCCATCCGATAACAGGGTTGGCATTGATGCCATAAACCCTAGCGATATAGTGAGGATAACTCACCTCGAAACTGCCGACTGAACAGATAGCTCAAGCTGCTCCGATCACTGATACGATCTCCACCTCTGGATAGTCACCAATGCACTGAACTCAAACAATAAACAACAATTACCAAAATACCCCTGGAACAACTGGTAAATCCTTGGTCAAAGACAAGGTCAAAGTCAACCCCTGACTGACCCTACTCGCCGAGTCAACCCTATGACTCGCCGAGTCCCCATACTCAGAACTTCACTCAACCCGCGATCTAACTCGCCGAGTCACCCAAAGACTCGCCGAGTTCAACGACTCTGAGTCCACTCGCCCTTAACTCACCGATTCCTTAAGACACCCTTTCTACACGTCGAGTATCCCCTTTTTACTCGACGAGTTCCTCCTGGAAGAATCGCGGGGCCACCCCGACTCAAACGGCCTATAAGTGCCTTATATACCTTCCAAAACCAAACGGCTAGGGTTTCCACTGAACAGCGTCGACTCGCCGAGTCCATATCTGGACTCGTCGAGTCCAGTCGCGATCCCGCGACCAAGTCTGCGATCCTACTCGGCGAGTCTAGGCTCCAACTCGCCAAGTCCCTTCTTAAAACACCCCCAAATCATAGTTATATCGATATTTGAAATTCCGGGCTGTTACAGTTTGTGCAACACTATTATTCCAATACTCTAGGACATTAGAGTTCATTCCAGGAATAAAAATATTTTCTGCCAAAAATATCTCACGACTATAAATAGAATTCTGAACCAAATTGGTTCATTTGTTGAATTCCATTTAGAGAAAAGTCAAAATTCTCTCTCGCGGATCTTCGGGTTTTTATCCCAAATTGTGAGTACTTCGATCTAGTTATGTTATATAGCTTAGATTGTGTTTAGAAACATCAATTTCATAGCAAAACAACTAGACTCGGAAGTTTACCGCCCAAGAACGTTCTTGGGGAGTAAACTCCATTTTAAGGTCCTAAAGGTTTCCAATGACCCACAAAGCTTTAGAACTCCAACTATAAGCCTCCATTTCATGCTTTAGACCACAAAACAATTAGGAATCTTGGCTAGAAGTGAGTTCACGGCCAAGGAGCTTCTTAGGCCGTGAACTCCATGTTTAAGTGCCAAAATGCTTTGAAACACTTCCTAAGGCTTAGGCTTAAATAAGGACAAGTACCCTAAAGTGTTTAAAGCCTAGAAAACATAAGAAATCACTAGTATTGAGGAGTTTACAGCCAAGACAAGTTCTTGGGCCGTAAACACCTATAAAGGGGTCAAATGACACCCTAACTCCTTCCTTAAGCCAAGAGACCAATTTGGGCATGTACCTAAATGAGTTTTGGACTAGTTAACACACTTAGAACACCAAGAGTAAGGGAGTTTATGGCCAAAAAGGTTCTAGGGCCGTGAACTCCATAAAATGGTGCCAAATGGTGCCATAAACTATTCTAAAGCCAAGTACAAAAGCCTAGTTTAGTTCCTAGTTAATTTAGAGACTTGAAAACACCATAAATACCCTCCCAAGGGAATTTACGGCCGTAAACTCCAAGGGATTATGGTCCCAAGGCCGTAAACTCCTTAAAGGAGTTAATATGGCACCTAAACACTTGATTTAGCCTTGAAACAATTCACCACATGAGTTGTATAATTGATAGAATTCATTTAGGGGCCTTGTTGAGAGTTTACGGCCAGGAGCTTACTCCCTTGGGCCATAAACTCCAAGACATATGGTCTTTAGACCATAAACTCCCATTAGGGGCATTGCACTCCTTTGTTGCAACCCTTTAGCCTCCTAGCACTTGACCAAAAGTGTTTTCCTCGTGTTAAAATGTTTATACTTGTATAATTAGTGTTTTAATCACTAATTATTTATATACATATGTCTTCATATGTAATTAGGATCATTGTGTGTGTCTAAAGTCTTCACTTGACACCAAGCACTTGTCTGATCCTTCCTTACGATAACAGTCCGTTCAATTCCAGTCACTTACTGCAGGTGAGTTCATACCCCTTAACTAATGTTTTAAACTATTTTTAAATGTTTTATGGGGGGATACAAGTAGAATCAAGCTACTTATTATGGCAATCACATGTGATTAGTAAGTAGAATTATGCTACTTATTACATCAATCACATGTGATTAATATACAGCATTCAAATGATTTGGCTACTCATTAGCCGTTTTACCAAACAGTTTCCTTCAAATGATCTTTATAAACATTTTATATGTTTTAAAATCCTTATTACACTGTACCTCTTACTCTGTATATTATATTTCAAACTTATTTACAACTGTGTTTCAAACAAATGTTTCTATATACTAAACTGTTTTATCAAACCCATGCATTCAAACTGTTTTATAGATTGACATCAACTCGATCATTTCTTAAAATTATATTATTGTTCAAATGTTTTACAAAACTTATTTATGCTTTTATATTATAAATTGCATGCCTTTATATGTATAGTTATATAAGAAATGTTTAAAAGACTTAGGAAGGCTATCCACCCTATTTCCTTTTCGCGCTTGAGATGTGATCTGGTGGGATATCGGGTACTCGTCCGAAGGTCGTTTAAATATTAATTATATATCATGTGTACATATATAGTCATAAAAGGTCCTTCCAGTTCATCCCATGCCCTTGGGTAGCAAGGGTATACATCCATGTATATTCGTACCAGATAGATTACTAGTAAACTACCATATGGGTAGTTTAGGAAGATACTAGAACAATTACTAGAATGTGATATCATACAATGAGTCAGTTCATTCATGAGTCAATACTTTCTAGAACATTATAGTGCAGAACATATACATCTATACTACAAAGAGAACATATACATCTATACTAGGAAGAGAACACATACATCTATACTAGAATGATTACATTACTATACTTGTTAGGTAAAGAGCACGTACATTACAGCTAGAACAGTTCATTACATTACACTTACATGAATACATCAATAATTGTGATCCACTGTACCGGAGCATGCCTTAAATGTCATGGCCTGAGTTGTAGCCAGAATTCTCTTGGAGGGAGAGCGTGAGTTTGCGTATAGATCTATACTGGATTGACTATCCTACACCTTGTTGCTAGCTACAGTCGGACCTGCAGTTCTGTGGGTGCCAAACATCATTCCGTTATTACGACCATTCTTATGTCGTTGTTACCAGTCGATAGTATGGTGCAATTAATCACATGATGCCTTAATATAAATCCGGTTTAAGGTAGTTAGTACAGCAGTAGTTCGTATAGCGCTACATTTTAGTACTACATAAATTTCCCTGTATATATATTTAGCGATCTTATCACTTAAGAAATAAATGTAAAAACTATATTTTGTTAATAATAGTTACACTTGGGAAAATTACACATTTTTACATGACACGAACATTGAGAACAGTTAGGTCTTGGTAGAAGACACCCTTATATAATAGTAGAAATCATAGGGATTCTAGAGTTTTTCAAACGGTTATAGTTGTTTTACAAACATCTTCATACTTATAGTTCACATACACATTCCTTCATACAAATACTTACGTACAAATTAAGACACTAAAATACTTATGATCTCACCAGCTTCAAAGCTGATACTCGCTTTCAAAATTACTTGTATCCTCAGGTCATCATAGATAGGTACCGATGCAAGGAGAAAGGAAGATAGAGCTTATTCAAGACTTATCTTTAATTTTGATTTATGCTTTAGTGTTTATCAAAATTTGACAGAACACATTTGTATAATAATTATATTATTAATGCAATGGATGATGTTGTTGCTTGTTTACTACTTTACATTGTAGTGATATTATACATGACGTCCTCCGCCCCAGAACGTTTCCACCGTTCTTGGTTTTGGGGTGTGACAACATTCTTGGGGTATACTCTATTTTCCTCATGCGTTCTCTGGCCTTCCCGAGGCTGCCTTCTATAGCTATTCACCTCCTTTGTCACTGTGAAGATGATACCATTCACGATGTCCATCACTCCAGCCACTCTCAGTGCTGGTCACTACTGCTGGAACATACTGAATGCTTCTTATTTCCATAACTTAGTGCTGAGCACCCATCCCAACGAATGGATCAAATAATCCTTCAAGTGAAAGATTCATCACTGCAACGGTTAAGACTCATACGAGAGCTGCGCAACAAGGTCAAACCCTCCCCTCTGAGATTATCCAACCCTCCTGTAAGAGGTGTAGCACCCTCTGTCAACTTGCTGCCTCTTACCATACTTCCCTTATCGATACTACCTCTGACTGAAATTTTTGTTGCCCCTCATCCACCTACCGAATGTACTGAGACCACCCTAGTCCAACTAATATGCCGATATCTGGGTTACCGAACTCCCACAGGTCACTACACCCCATCGCAATCTCCTAGTCGCTTCCAGCGACTTCTGAAGATACTTTGACTATCTATAACTGTTCTATCCACTCTGCCACTCATACTGAGTCGATGCTACTGGAACCAGCCTGCTTATCTCTCATCTGACTAGTCAACTTCCAATAAATTGAGTCTTCCATCTCGAAAAAAAAGGTTGCCTGCCTAATTATCGTTGCAAATCACTTATACTTGGCAGAAGACTCAACTGACCCTGCTGAGAGAGACTTGCCATTTCCAAATCAACCAACTATACCTTTAGTACTTGCATTCCAACACAAATACTAATACTGTCCATAACACTGAAACTATCTGAAACACTGAACTGCCTACAACACTGAACTGCCTATATGGCTGCTTACCAAAATATCTCAAGACCTTCCTGGTCTCCAATCATTCATTGGTTATCTGCAACACCAAGTTCCAACTCAACTGTAGAGCCCAAGGACTCCTTACTTAGTCGTTCCCACGACCTCTGAACGAAATCTTTCTCTGGAACTAGTTTCCACTAGTCATCCTGTCACTATGACCCTAACAACCTCCCGATCCAACCAACCGAGCCCATACGTCGAATCCTGACATCATCAAATCCAAGACTAAAAATGATGGCTCCGAGACTAATAGTAGCCCTTAACATACATGAACCCAAGTGGTCCACTGCATCCCTGATCTTATAACTGTGGTGACGATCCACTGACAAATCGCCAACTTAACCATAACTAAACCATTTGGGAAATCCGAAATCTAACTCGTGGATTCCCATATCCTCACTACTGCACCTGAACTGGTGGGTACTACTACTTCCCCAGCGTCCAAACAACGCGCTCATGTTGCCTACCAACCTGATAAATGCTACAGCTACACCCGCAGACTTACAACTCTCTAATACTATCTGGTTGCTAGTGAATGCTACGACTACCTCCCGTAGACTTACAACACTCTACTACTATCTGACTGCTAGTGAATGCTACGGCTATCCCCGCAGACTTACAACACTCTACTACTATCTGACTGCTAGTGAATGCTACGGCTACCCCCGCAGACTCACAACACTCTACTACTATCTGACTGCTAGTGAATGCTACGGCTACCCCCGCAGACTTACAACACTCTACTGCTATCTGACTGCTAGTGAATGCTATGGCTACCCCCCCCCCCACAGACTTACAACTCTCTAATACTATCTGGCTACTAGTGAATGCTACGGCTACCCCCGCAGACTTAGAACACTCTACTACTATCTGACTGATAGTGAATGCTACGGCTACCCCTGCAAACTTACAACACTCTACTACTATCTGACTACTAGTGAATGCTACGGCTACCCCCCACAGACTTACAACACTTTATTACTATCTGACTGCTAGTGAATGCTACGGCTACCCCCGCAGACTTACAACACTCTACTACTATCTGACTGCTAGTGAATGTTACTGCAACCCCCGTAGACTTACAACACTCTACTACTATCTGACTGTTAGTGAATGCTATGGCTACCCCCACAGACTTACAACTCTGTAGGATGTCTCTGCCACTGACTACTAACAAGAAAGCATCTCTTGCTAACCGTTATCAAGATCCTCATTTCGACTCACTAGAGTCCTATAGGCAGTCCTCCAACCCTAGATTTCCAACCAGCTACTAACCATCTCGATCACATGAACTAACTGTTGGGAAGTTCCTCAAACTTCCAACCCTGAACTCCCCAATCCATCAATCGTTGTTCTACAACCTTTTCTTCTCGGAGGTCGCGTACTCATTCTGGATTTGTGTACTCTTACCCTTGTATACTCGGAAGGTTCTCCCTCACTTTGATCCTGGCTATACCTCACTGCTCAAAGCTTGAAAAGGATTCCTAATCCTTACCACCATTCCGTAATCAATCTCGCTGAAAAGCCCAAACTTACCATAGCTAGGGATCTAACCAATCCAGCTCCAATACGACCCATTCCTGAACTAGCAAGACACTCCAACTCTCAGATAATCTTGCTATAGCTACTGCAACCTAAATAACCCGCCCTATTAGGGAACAACCTCTGACTATCAATCTAAAACCAAGGTATGCAAATGGAATATAACTCAATCACAAGCAGGTAATATAATACTCATAGATACATGCTTACTAACATCGATGCAGTACCATAACAATAGAGTTACTACAAAAGGGAAGAATTCAAACTTCATACCTGCGATCTAGTGCGGCTTGATCTTGACTTTCTGCGGAACGATGGTAGTGCGGCTCGATCTTAAATTTATGTGGAACGATGGGCGCCTAACCCTGAACTCTCTCCACCACCAAGACGGGACTCCAAGACTTGAAATGACCCGGTTGGTGACAATGAAAACATCTCTGATCCTACATACAATCTCGATACACAAGCCCCCTTTCCCCACACTTGAAACACATGAACTTGTGACAAGAAAACCCATGAGTCCCTCCACACTTAGCACACACCTCTAGGTCCTCCTGACCTCCAGCGCCCAAGTCAGCTCAGTAGGACTCCACACTTCTTCCCAATCTCCCTACAACACGTTCCAGCTTCCTTTTTCCGAGTTGCCCATCCAAACCAATCTCCAGCTCTCAAGTGACCCCGACTACTCCATCAACCTTATGAACAGCAGTTGGTTGTCCCTGGAACTTAGCGGTCAACCGACCAGTGACCCTTTCAGTGATGTTGGGTAACTCCTCACGAATGACTAGCGAAACCTCATTAACTACCCAATCATGCAAGGGTCTCTCCTAAAGACAGGGTGCCCCACTCACTCCTGTCCCCTGATGATAAGAGCTAAAAATGGGAGCTCCCTCCCTGATGGATCCCTGAACTCCATAAGCATTAGGCTTTAGACGAGCCCCAATTTGTTTTGAAACTATCCCGGCCCTAAAGGACTCCAGATGACTGTCCATAAGCTTCATGATGGCCTCTCTAACCGAACCGAAAATCACTAGAGTCTAATCAATGATGTTGCGCATAATCTCTGCGGAAATGAAGTCCCTCATCTGATCATCAAGCTGCCCGGCTCTAGAACCTGAGCCAGATCCCTCCCCGACACCTAAACTGCCAACTGATATCTCGCTCAACGTCACCATGCTGAAAACATAACACATTACTGATCAATACACACTGCTGCTGAGGGACCTCTCACACACTCTACTAGTTCCTTGGTTTTGCCTCGGCCCTTCTTGAATCGAGTACGGATCCTCTGCTTTCAGTAGTACAGGCCCATACTACCTTCCACATCTATCCGTACTTTCCTTAAGAGTTACCTCAACTCCACCAAGTCCCTTTCCTCTACTGCTAATATTTTCTACTCTTATCCTAGGCTCGCCCTAGGGAACCTTTGACTCTACCCAAACAGTCCTCAGCTGTTGAAGGTCTTCTCGTAATGCCAATTAGCCATTAGCTAAATACCATCACATGTAACGAGGCTCGGATAATCCTTCGAGTAAGGGACTCATCCCTACAACGGTTAGAGTTAGACGAGAGCTGCGCCGTAGGGCTAAACCCATCACTTTAAGATTATTCAACCCTGATCACATGTGACGTGGCATATTCACCTAATGGCTAACTCCCAACACTCAGAGTCCCATAAAGCACAAAGCAAGAAGCATTCAGACAAGAAGGAAACTAACACAGGCAAATCTATTCTCATAACCAAGAATCTGCACTAGCATACAATGTTGAACTCATGCTATCAGGCATAACCTAACAGGCTATCCTACTGCTGTCTACTCAATACTAGCATGCAATTCTCATAAGGCTGAAACACATAAGCACGCACATAAGGCATCCTCCTAGATCCTTAGTCCTATACTGGCATGCTGTTCTACTAAAACTGAAATTGAAACTGGAACTAAAACTGAAACTGATAATCATAAACTTGTATGGGTAATTTGGTAGTACTTACTTGAGCTCAGCTGATTGCATGCACCACACCCTTTTTCTTTTTTCAAGTTATTTTCTTTCTAAATATTATTTTCACTTTTTCTAAAACTCTTTTCTTTTCTCAAACTCCTTTCTACCAAAAATTCCATTCGAAAATGTTTTTCTTTTGAAAACCTTTTACCGTTTCCTTTGTTTGAGTCCAGACACACTATCAAGTGTGTCTGAATCCCTCAAACCAAGGCTCTGATACCAACTTGTAACGACCCAAAAATCATTGCTAAAAATTTCTTTTAAAACATTACTAAAACCGTATCATAAGTCATAACATAATTTCCGAGTATTAATTCGAAACATAATCTTATTATCATAGTAAAACATTCCCAGGCTAACTGACTGTGGTGTGTGCACTGCAACCTCTCTGAGCTCCTCTTCTGAAAACTGAGTACCTGAAACCAAAAACTGAAACCGTAAGCACGAAGCTTAGTGAGCTCCCCCAAACTACCACACACCCTACAATAACATATAAAGTGCATAATTGGCCTTGCCCACTGCATCGGACCGAGGTCCAGACTAACTGCATCAGACCAAAGTCCGGAACTAACCAGGGCCTTGCCCTCTACATCAGACTGAAGTCTGGAAACTGCATCGGACCGAAGTATGGAACTGACTGGGACCTTGTCCCCTGCATCGGACCGAAGCCCGGAACTAACTGCATCGGACTGAAATCTGGAACTGACAGGGACCTTCTCCCCTGCATCGGACCGAAGTCCGGAAACTGACTGAGCATAATATAGCATAGCATAAACATATCAACTAGCATAAGCACATATACTTCATACTGCATCGGACCGAACTCCAAAACACATAACACAAAACATGCGTGAATCACAAAGACATCAAGCAATCTAACTACTGCATCGGACCGAGGTCCGAAACTACTGCTAACTAACCGGGCCGACATTATGGCCGTAGACCCGTTCCTACTAGAAGGAGAACTCACCTGAACTACTGAGCTCTGCTGATAACCCTCTGGCTGCTAACCGACAACCCTCTGAGGCGCTGCTCCTCTAGCTCTCCGTGCAACCAATATCAATATAACACTTAGTCCGACAGTCCTCCAAAACTCAACTATGTCAACTCTTGTCAAAGTCAAAGTCCTGGTCAAAGTCAACCTTCCAGGTTGACCCTACTCGCCGAGTCAGCCTACTGACTCGCCAAGTTCATAAGCTCAGAAACCCCTTTCATTCGCGACTCGACTCTGTAACATCCCGAAATATCAAGAGTAGAGTTAAAGGGCTAAAAGAGTAATTTGGGAAAGAGCGACTCGGCGAGTCCATGGATGGACTCGGCGAGTAGAGTCGCGACTTGGTTGCATGTTAAGTAGCCAACTCGGCGAGTCAGTGAGATGGACTCGGCGAGTAGGCGCTGAGTGAAGAAAACCCTACTTCTCGGGGTTGAGCCCTATATAAAGAACATTATGCTTCCTCCCCAGCCTCCTTATCACCCCTTGTGTCCCAGAAACCCTAATTTTGTTGAGAAACCCCATTGTTGAACAAATTGGAGCTTGGAGAGGTGGTTGTTGAAGAGATCTTATAGAGGAAGAGGCTTGGATCAGAGGGCTTTGCAAGGATTTGGGATAATCTTCTCTTGGAGCTTCCTTTTGAGGTATCTTTCCATTGTTTGAGCTGTTATTGTTTAGATTCTTCATTTTGGGGTTTGTGGGAAGCTTATCTTTGGATGGATTGGAGTTTAGAGGTTAGATCTGAGGTTGCTACCTCAGATCTGGAATGGAGAAGAGTTGGAATGCATGAAAGTCCCTGTGTTGAGTGTTGGATGAAGCTACCTTGTCCCAAACCTTAGCCCTAATGTGCAAAATGCATAGATCTCTTTGGATTCACATAAAGTTTGCCACTTTACATGATGGATGAGTTGTAGGAGGCTAGATCTATGTTTTGGATCAATTGCATGGCCTGGAATGCTTCTGTATGGATTCAGACTGGTGGTACTCGGCGAGTCACATGGGTGTACTAGATGAGTTGCTTGAAGATGAGCTGGAACTCGACGAGTTGGAAGAACAACTCGGCGAGTTGGATGAAGATGGCCTGGAACTCGGTGAGTTGTATGAACAACTCGGCGAGTAGGTTGAAGATAGCCTTAGACTCGGCGAGTCTGTTCTTGGACTCGGAGAGTCTTGTCGAAGAGTCCCAATATTTTCTGGTTGAGTCGAGAATCGGTGAGTCAAGGGATGACTCGGTGAGTTGTGTGCGAGTGGACTCAGAGTTGTTGGACTCGGTGAGTCTCAGGGTGACTCGGCGAGTTAGGTCACGGATTGAGTGAAGTTCTGAGTATGGGAACTCGGCGAGTCATCGGGTTGACTCAGCGAGTAGAGTCAGTCAGGGGTTGACTTTGACCTTGTCTTTGACCAAGGGTTGACCAGTGGTTTCCAGGGGCAGTTTGGTAATTGTTGATTATTGTTTTGAGTTCAGTGCATTGGTGGTTGTCCAGTGGTGGAGATCGTATCAGTGATCGGAGCAGCTTGGGTTATCTGTTCAGTCGGCAGTTTCGAGGTGAGTTATCCTCACTATATCAACAGGGTCTAAGGCACCAAGGCCGACCCTTATCGGATTGAGATTCGGGTAGTTGTTGCTATGTTGTTGTTATGTTGTTGCTGTGATATGTTTTCATCCTGAGAGTTAGGATGGTACATGTTAGAGGCCTGATTGAGATCGGTATCCTGAGAGATAGGGAAGTGCTATGCTAGTGACCTATTAGGTCGGTATCCTGGTTAGGATGATGACATGTTATGTGATCTGTTTGATCTACTTGTTGATTGTGAATTGCTATATGATTGTATGTATATATGTGCACATGGTTGTTTGGACTGGAGTTGGGTTGAGGTGGGTCCTGCTGTGTGCTGTAGGCCAATATACCCAGGGCGGACCGGTTGTTCCGAAGGCCCAGCGAGCGGTCCGGATAGGTTGTAGGCCCGAAAGGGCGGACCAGACGTGCCGAAGGCTCGGAGAGTGGACCAGACAGACTGAAGGCCCGGTGCGGGCGGACCAGTCATACTATAGACTCAGAGAGTGGATCGGGTGGATTGAAGGCCCGGGAGCAGGCGGACCAATCACACTGCAGACTCGATGTATGTGGATAGACTCTGAGGGTAGACCAGGTGGACTGTAGGCCGGTGCGGTGGACCAGTCACACAGTAGACCCGAAGTGCACGGCTGTTCTATGACTAGATATGTTGTGGCATGATATGCAAGTGTGGTATTTGTGGTTGGTATTTTGGGGATATCTCACTAAGCTTTCGGGCTTACAGTTGTGGTTTTATGTTTTACAGGTTTTTCAGGAGATCGTGGCAAGGCGAAGGCGAGATCGTACCGCTCCACATGATATCGTAGTAATGTGATTCTGGGAACACGTTAAATGTTTTGTATTGAAAACCTTTTTGTAAAGATTTAATGGAATCGAGCTGTTTTTGAAAAATTTAAAATTGGTTGTATTTTTCGGTCGTTACAAGTTGGTATCAGAGCCTTGGTTTGAGTGAATTGGAGGAACATTCGTGTGACTCCAGTCTCAAATCGAGGAGAGTTTTCAAAAGAGTATTTAAAATGGTTTTCAAAATGAGTAAGGGAGGACGCCGAGGTACGATCAGCCGGAGCCAGTAAGTAACCCCAAAATACCATGCATGTTATTTGTTTTTGAGCTTTGATAGAACAGCATGCTAGTGATAGGCTAGGGATCTTCAGGATTTCATGATATCTTGCCTAATTTGTGATGCTTGTAGCCTTGGGTTCCTTATGGGATATTTTCAGTGTTCCTCTAGTGGTGAGGGTTGAGTGTTGTTATGCCTGTTTCTCTAGGGTGTTGTGGTAGTACATCATACAAATATAGGTAGGTGTGGAAGGTAGTATGGGCCCGTACTACTGAAAGCACAGGACCCATATGCGTATCAGGGAAACCATGATCTCTAGGGTTGGGTTGGGAGAGTTGGATCCCAGGTTAGTGGGATGAGTCTGAGGTTTTGTGTGGTGTTTTTCAGTATGGAGATTCCGAGGCATGATGAGAGTGGATCCGGATCAGGATCGGGAGCTGGAGAGAGAGTTCCGGGCGGATCGGTGCCGCCCGAGGTCAGCGGTCAGATGAGAACGAGCGAGTTGGATGCGAGGATTCGTGAGATCCTGCGTGATGAGATTGCTGAGTTGTTTCGGGCTGAGTTGCCGGAGTTGTTTGGGTCGATCAAGACCGCCATGGTTGAGTATTTTGATGATCGCTATGCGGCTCTCGCAGAGACGGCTGCCACGGCGGCTACAGCGGCTGTAGCGGCAGCAGGGGGAGGAGCTGGTCGGGGCTTTCAGTATCGGGACTTCGCTAATACGAAGCCTCCCACCTTCGATGGAGTTCAGGACCCGATCCTCGCTATGAGATGGTTATCAGACGTGGAGGGGTGTTTCTTCACGTGTTTATGCCCTGCTGATTAGAGGGTGAGGTGTGCTCTGAACCTGTTGAGGCTCGGGGCGAAGGATTGGTGGAGATTGACCACGGGGTCATATTCGGATACGCAGAGGGCTGCGGTTTCATGGGATCAGTTCAGAGAAATGTTCATCACTCGTTATGTTCCGCAGGTTGAGAGGGAGAGATTGGCTCAGGAGTTCCTTGAGCTGAAGTAGGATTCGGAGTCGGTGACTGAGATCACCTGGATGCTCACTGAGAGGGCGATGTTTTGCCCTGAGTTCACTTCAGAGCTGGCGCAGATGTCCTGATATCTGAGTATGCTCAAGAAGGACATCAGGCAG
The DNA here is from genome assembly GCF_002870075.4 of Lactuca sativa. Taxonomy (NCBI): domain Eukaryota; kingdom Viridiplantae; phylum Streptophyta; class Magnoliopsida; order Asterales; family Asteraceae; genus Lactuca; species Lactuca sativa. Next base: position 380,635,331 of record NC_056626.2, read on the forward strand.
TTTGTGTCCGCGCAAAGATGCGGGACATTATTGGAGTTTCAGGAGGCCGCTAGGCGGCGTGAGTTAGAGATTGAGTTGCAGTTGCGTGAGCTGAGGCAGGCTCTGGTGCAATCGCAGCCGGCGCCGAAACGGTCCAAGACCGTTGATGTTAGAGTGGGGTATCTACGCAGCCACACTTGTGGGAAGTGTGGGAGGAGTCACACCAGAGTTTGTAGGTCCGGTGGTGCATGCCGCAAGTGCATAAAGGAGGGGCACTATGCGAGGGATTGTCGGCAGTCAGCACCAGTTTGGGATTTGAGGATTTGCTATCACTGTCATCAGGTTGGACATTTGAGGGTCAACTGTCCACAGCTTGCTGCAGGACCGGTGCAGGCTCCAGCACCGGCCACTTTGAGGATTACAGGTGGAGGTCAGGGTGGAGCGGAGCCCCCAAGGGCTCAGGGTCGTGCTTTTCAGCTTGTAGCAGAGGAGGTCAGGGCAGTGCCGGATGCAGCTGCGGGTATATTTCTTTCTTGATATCTTGTTATCTTGTTATTATTGTGGTGTATTGTTTATGTGTTGGTATCTTTGTGTGGTTTTCGTTGTGGTATTCGTCGTTTTGCGGGTTGTGGTTTGGTTATGGGTTATTGTTTTGGGAATTTCGTTGGTTATCATTCATGAGGGTTAATAGTGGAAACCTGGCATTGGTTTGAAGGCCGGGTAGCATCTGCTTTCTGAGGAGTGGTTAGATGCAGATTGAGTTTCTTTCGAGCGGGTTAATCAGTGTTGATGTGAGATCTCGTTATGGTTGTTTATGCTTGTGGGAAGCAGTCCGTGTGTAAGTGTTTTCTTTGTGCAGAGTTGTTCTGGGAGGTCGATGATGGCGACCGGTGGTTGTTAATCAGTGCTACAAGTGGGGGAGAATTGGAGAATTCTCCGGGAGATCGATGAGTATTTGAGGGTGCTTAGCTGTTGGGATTCAGCAGTGTTCTGTCAGCCCAGAGTATAGGCTGATAGGAGCGAGTGTCGGGCAAGCGGGGCGGGATACAGACCTAGGGAATTTGATTGTGGAGGGCCTGGCAGCAGGCCGGGATCGAGCATGTGCGATTGAGACAGAGTTCGGAACCCTTAAAGGGCTAGAACAGTACGCATGGGAGGATTTCCGGGAGTGTCAACTCGGAATGAGGAGTGCTAGTTGAGCGGTCCGGATAGACTGAAGGCCGGTAGGCGTACCAATCAGGCCAAAGGCTCGGAGAACGGTCCAGCCAAACTGGAGGCTCTGAGAGCAGTTCAAATTGGCTGAAGGTTCTGAGAGTGGTCCAGATGGGCTGAAGGCCTGGTGAGGCGATCCAGTCATGCTGACGACTCTGCATGTATTATTGGATCAGTTTGAGGATATGGATTGTGTATGTTGCAGTGTGATTGCATTAGAAGGTCTGGCCCTGGGTAGTGATCTTGATTAGTTGAGATTGTGCATGGGCTTGAGAGTCCCTGCGATGAGAGTCAGAGTATGTGTGTTGGATGGATAGCAGATACGCTATAAAAAGGGTGGTGTAGCGTTGGGCGAGCACCGTGGCACTTGTCGGAGTGACATTGTGGCCAAGTGGATTCCTTGGTAAAGGGAAAGAGAGAGATGAGTAACTCCGAGAGGGAGTGCAAGTTCACGGAAGTGAAAGCGGCAGAGCAGAGTTATGATTAGAGTAATTCGAGTATGGTTTTGAGCAGTGTGTTTGCGACAGTGGAATAGAAGCTCATCCGGTTTGGGATGTCTGCTGAGGTCGCGGAGGGAATTCCGCAAGTGTAGAGCCAAGAGGCTCGGAAGGGATGCAGGGAGAGAGTCTTGGGCTCTCAGTGTGATTCTGATCAGGGTATTAGTGGTTCATCCTGGGGGGATGTTTGAGGATATCATCAGTGTATCGGGTTTTCCCAACCTGAGGGTGCTAGAGCTAGTTCAGCATGTGTATGTGATTGCAAGAGGAGAACTCATGGGAGTTGCTCTGAGATAGAGAATGGGTCTTTCCGTCGTCATGGAATGGATAGAGTAGGACTCAGATCGGGGATCCGATGGTTCATGGTTTTCTAGCCCATATGAGTCGAGTGATGGTTGTGATTTGGAGCAGTGTTGCATCATTAGTTGTACTCAGTTGTTAAGTGGAGTTATCAGAGGGTGAAACCGGTGCCCGGTTTGAGACGGTGGTCAGGACACCACAAGGGAAGAGAAAGTGAGTTTGAGTTTCGATGGGTATGCCTTGAGGGACCTGGTCTGGTTAAGGCCATGTGGCGCGTTGTGGGAGTATATTTGGAGTTGAGTTGCTGTAGGCTTCGAGGACGAAGCCTAATTTAAGTGGGGGAGAATTGTAACATCCCGAAATATCAAGAGTAGAGTTGAAGGGCTAAAAGAGTAATTTGGGAAAGAGCGACTCGGCGAGTCCATGGATGGACTCGGCGAGTAGAGTCGCGACTTGGTCGCGTGTTAAGTAGCCGAC